>NC_135305.1:152771715-153445060 GCF_048772815.1 Callospermophilus lateralis | reverse complement strand
ATGCAATAATTAATGCTTAATAAGTGGCAACTTTGATTTCTTGCTTTTATTGTCCTTTTACAGATGAGGAAGAAAGGAAGGGAAGAAAGAGGCAGGGAATCAAGGCATCCAGAAAACGCCCACTCCCAACTCATGCTAGGAATTTGTCCTCACACTGGAGCTGGGTACCTCTGGGGAAGTAATGCCACGTCTCTGAGAGTCTAAGGGTCATAAAAATAACAGGTTGAATGATGGGAGGTTGCCAGTTTAATACTTTAAAAAATGTTTGCATCTCTGCAGTTTCATAAGGTTCAATTTAATACAAATAACTTGCTCAGAGTGTTCATGTGAGGATTCCGATCTATGTAACAGCTGAGCACAGGGCCTCCGCACCTGGGGATCAGCTGAATTATCATCTCCATGAATTTCCTGGATAAAGGAAGAAGTGAGATATATTTATGTCAGCGTTGGAAACAGAGCTACTGCCTTATTTTTTACTCCTGGATCAGCCTGTATCACCTCCTGGGCTTAGTGATAGGCAATCAGCAATTTCCTCCGCCCAGGGACACAGGTAAATTATTCACTAGCTGCTCTTAAGCTCCTTTATCCACCCGAGGGCAGAGAAGTTCAAGACCCACACCCTCCTTTGAACCAGAACTTTGGAATTACTATTGGGGCATCTCACCGCCTCTCTCCTCCTGTCCTGGCGGCAATGGGGGGATGCGGCGGAGGCCAGATGTGACTTGGAGGTTAGGTCATAACAAAGGAGAAGAAGGAAACTTCCAGAAGTCTGTTTTGATTGCAATGAGGCTTCGCCAAAGCTGGGCTTCCCTCAGGAATGGCCCCTCCTCACCGAGAACATCATCTGCTATTCCTGCGGCCGCTCCTCGGCCCCCTCGCCCCGTCTCTCCTTCCTCCTCCTCCTCCTCTTTCCACTCTTTCCCATACTCCCATCTGCATCTGCTACATCCCACCTTCCCCCCCCCCCCGGGTCCCCATTCTATTTCAGGTTTAGGGTCTCTCCTCTCCCCCCTCCACCATGATTCAGGCCACTCCAAGCTTCTCAATATCTCTGTTTCTGCTGTCCTGTCGTCCCTGCCACCCCACCCCTGCCACCCCCCCCAAATACCTATCTATCCTGGTGCAACGGGTACAGTGGCATCGACTGGATCAGAGCAAGTTTTGAATCCACTGTGGCCCTTCGTGAACCACAAAGAAACTTGGGCGAGGCTGGCCCGGCTGCAAAGTAGATGACTGAAGCATTGTCAGGGTCCCTGAAGGGGGGAATTGAAGGACAGACCAAAATGGAGCAGAAGAGTACTGCCCCCCTCTTCCCAGTGCCAAACCAACACCGCCAGATCCGGGGACCTTGGGGAGCTCAGGCAACTTTGGAGGTACCTGCCTGGCTCCCACCCTTAACCACCAATTGCCTCAGTCTACAGCAACAGTCTCCCAGACGGCCCACGCTCATCAGGGCCACCATTGATTGGATCAGAACTGACCCGATCTGGGCCAACTGGAGTGCCTTTCCAAGGAGCCTGGGACAGGTGCTGCAGCGGGGCGTCCGCCTGTTTCCTGTACCCTGGGAACAGCAGCGCCTGACCTTGGAAAATACCAGAGTTACCCTCCATCTGCGACAGGAGCAGGGAATGGGAACGCATAGCCTCGGGGGGCGGGGGTGGCGGTGACCATGACGATGGTCTGGATGGTGGTCATGGTGGTCGTGGTCCTGACGATCGTGGCCATCATGATGGTGGTCATGGTGGTGGTGGTGGTGGTGATGACACTGGTGGAAGAGGTGGTGGTGGTGGTGGTGACGGCAGTCATGGTGATAATCATGATGATGAGGACAGTGACAATGGTGGTGATGCTCATGACGGCAGTGGAGGTGATGCTGACGATGGTGATGGTGGTGATAGCCAAGATGCACCACGTGCTTTCTTTCCATCAGGCACCTTCGTTATTCTTTACAACCCTAGGTGGTAAGGAAGTCAGGAAGCGAGGAACTTTACTCCTATTTTAGAGATAAGGGAAGAGAATTTCCCAAACCCTCTGAATTCCTAGCTGATGGAGCAGGGAGGCCACTCAGCCCAGAAAGAAGCAGGAGGCAGGGCTAAGGAACCCAGAGAGAATTTTCTGGGGGGCGGGGGCCCAGTCTAGACCTTTCCGGTTGAATTCTAGAAGACCCCCCACCCCCGTTTTTCCTGAGCTTCAATCTCGCTGCCTTCACCAGGGGTGTGTTTGCAGGAGTCATGAACTCAGCAGGGAGATGTGATTCTTCCTACTGGAAAGTGAGGTGAGTTTTGGAAAAGCAACTTTGAACCAAAGCCAGGACTCCGGGGAGACAAATGGAACACCCAGGGCCCCGGAGTCCAGGAGGGGCTTATTCTCAGGGTCATGCAGGAGGGGGTTGGCATGCTCACAGTGACAAGAGCAAACAGCTCCTGACGTGTGGCGCCCTGGGCACCCTGCTGTCCTCAGGCCAGCCGCAGTCCTGCTTAAGCTCCTCCCTTTCCCCCGTGGCCAGCGAGTCCCCAGCCACAAAGCAATGAAACGGAATCCAGGATCACAGAGAGCCACCCGGGTGTGCTTTTCTGATTCTGGCAAATGAATGACATGCTTGCTGTGACACCAGCCTCCTGTATTTGTGGCAGACGTCACTAATCTACCCGGCCTCTTCTTGCTGGGCCTGGTGTGGTCCCAGATCCATGCCCAGGCAGAGGTCTCAGAGTCTATAAATAAAGCAAAATTCATCCAAAGGATGTGGGCTGCTTTATTCTCCTCTCTCTCTCTCTCTCTCTCTCTCTCTCTCTCCCTCCCTCCCTCCCTCCCTCCCTCCCTCTCCCTCTCTCTCCCACATCTTGACCTAAAATGGTACTTGATCAAGGTGAAACTTTTCATCCCTTTTCAATTAAACTAAAAATTGACCAAGAACGTGTAAAACACCTACCTGGATTTGTTCTCATATACAGAAAGTTACTGTTCATGTGAATGCACAACCATGCACATGTGAGTAAACACATACACACACACACACTGTCATGCACCTTACATTACGGCCCACATGTGAACTGAGGCCTGATTAAGATATATAAAGGCCCCAAACAATGAAAAGATAATGAGCCCCCCTGTTCTCATAAATCTCAAAATCATAAGAGCCCAGAAGTCCAAAAAGTTCTGGGCTTTGTCATAATAACTACCCTGATTTTTAAAGTATCAAATAGCAAGGCCATTAAAAAGGGGGTAGGGCTTGGTGTCTATGGTTCACTAGTGCCCAACATGTCCTGGGATTTTCAGCAGGGATGAAAGTAGTACTAGAAGCAACTGTATATACACATAAATGTGGTCATGTACACATCTGATCATACACTCACACGTGCTCGCACAGAAACACTCAGTTGCATGCTTACATCCTAAACATGCAAGTGCAGGGGTTGCCTGACATAGATCTACATGCTGTGTGCCCAGGGCAAAACACATAAGCCTTAGCAGTGCACAAGATGACACATACATGTCTCCAAGTGCACATGCATGTCACAAAAGTGCCCTCTTAGGCCCCTACACATGTGTGTTTGCATATGCTTGGACACATACATGTTCACTCACACACATGCAAACATGCACATATGTGTGCAAGTATACATTCATTTGCATACGTGTGTGCAAACACACAGGGCTCCAGCCACCGTCTCACACAGATTCTGCCACACGGACACCCACCGTCACAGGCCTGAACTCACACGTGCGCTTTCCCACACGGGCACACACGCACGCATGCGCACTGCGGCTGCCCGACCCGGGCTCTGCCGCCCTCCAGCTCCAGGCCAGGAGCTGCCCCTGCCCGGGCGGCGCTGTCAGGGAGCCTGGTCAGAATCACCACGGAGCTCGACAGTGATAACAATTTCCAGAGCCGGCAGAAGGGAGCCTAATCCGCAGTGAAACGCTGACGGGGCGGGGGCCTGGGCGAGCTCCCTGCCAGCTCCTACTAACTCAGGCCCAAGCAGGGAGGTGGCAGACTCTTTGTCCCCTCAAGCCATGTCATCTCCTCTCTAATGATGCCAACGTTTTGACAGAGCTGAGCAACACAGCCGGTAGGTGTGAAGTTGGAATTAATTTTCCTTTGGAAGGTCAAGTGCATTAACAGGCTCTTGGCTGGCTTTGCCGCTCTCCTTTTTGTTCTTTTTGCAAGAAGAGGAGGGGAAAAATGTCTTTAAAAAAGAGACAGGGTCACTCTTTGCTGGAGCTGTCTGTTCTTCCCTTCTCTTGTCACAACACTCAGCCCCTTTTCAGAAGCCCCGCAGAGCCTGTGGGCGGATGGCCGGCTATGGCCTGCCCAGCTATGGCCTGCCGAGGACAGCTGGGTCCCCTTCCACAACCGGAAAGCCTTAGACCTGGACCTACTGAGTGCGTGAGAATAATGCACACTCCTCAGCCTTTAAGGAGTTGGGATGGATGAAAATTCAGAGGATGTACAGTACAGCAGTGAACACCTCTAATCTCAGCTAGTTGGGAGGCGGAGTTGGGAGGATCACAAGTTCAAGGTCAACCTGGACAACTTAGGGAGATCCTGTCTCAACAGAATAAAAAGTGCCGGGGATACAGCATAGTGACGGGATTTTCCTAGCATGCGGAAGACCACGAGTTCAATCCCCAGAACTGCAAAAGAAAAGTACTGGTAACCAAATTGGTTTTACTGTCTATGCCAGGTCTGATTGATTAGTAGGGGCTGCCTGCAGCTATGTGGAAAGCATCAAGGGTGGCCTTCAGGCTCAGTGGCAGGAGGGTCCTGATCCATTGGCCATGCCTGGCTTGGACATATTCTTGAGCAATTGTAGCATCCAGAAAGACTTTTTCTTTTTTTCTTTTAAAGAAATACCCATAATTCAACATGTTAAATGGAAATAAGAAAATCAGGAAATAAGTATATTTAAACCCTTAGGAAAAAAAAGAAAAAGAAAAAGAAGTGTCCATAAGGAAACTTGAGGGAGACGCTACATGTAAGGCCCAATTGTAAACTCAGATGCCTTTAGGAGCCAAGAAGGTGACATGAGTGATTAATGTGGCCCAGATGGGGCCTCTGCTGAACTCGAGAGTGTATTTCTCATTTAAAGAGGGGAGTCGCTACTTCTTTCACCAATTCCTGCAGTGGAAGAAGGTGGGCCGGATATTTTTACATCCACCACTTTTCTTTTTTCCAAGAGAAATCAGAAATGTGAGTGGTTTTTCCCCAGTATGAAATCACATGACTTTTACTATTGTCCAAAATGGTTTCTTTATGAATTTTAAAAATCACTCTGCAGGCACCACAATATCTTGGATTTGTCCAAAGAGTGGCAATTTGGGCGAGACTAGGATAGAATTCAGAGGTTGGTGCTCCATGTGGACCCCGCCAGCCCCCCCCCCCCCACACACACTTTGCCCTCCCTGGGACAGGGAGCCTCCGTGTGCATGTGTGTGTCTATCTGACTTGTGACTTGGCTCGCCTGGTGCACACCCACAGTTAATGGTGTGCATATTAAATACAGGGCGTGCCAAATCCCACCCTAACCTGTAAGGTCATGTTCCGGTGGCCTGAATATTTTCCTGTTTTGAATGACACATCACCCTCTCTCCGTGGGACATAAAGAATCTTTCCTCTTGTTGTACCTTTGATGATATGGATCCACTCTGACGGATTTACCTCTCTGGTCTATCCGCCATCACTGTCCATGTGACTTGGGGCATTCTAAAACCCAGTCTCCTCCTTTACGAAACAGGGATCATCAAGGCACCTACCTCCCAGGACCACCGTGAGGATCAAATTAAGTGAAGCTGCATTTTATCCTGTAAACCAGGAGCCTGAGAATGAAAAGTAACTTCCTGGGGGCGTCAAGTATGAGCTGGGGTTGTCAAAAGCAACCTGGGTTGTCTGATCACCTGTGCTAAACAAGTTCAAGGGTAAAAAAGCTCTTTCGATAGTTCTCTGAACTTAAGGCTCAAAAACACTAGCTGACATCATAGCCCACAGCACCATGAAACGGGGGTCACTAATAACCCGGACGGGGGCAAAGAGTCTAGGTCTCCAAGTTCAAGTCTCTCTCTTCTGCCACAGTCCTGCTGAACACCTCTGCTGCGCCCAGCCTTGCGCTAGAGTCACTGAGCGACTGCTGAAGCCTAGTGATGCTTTCTGACAGGGAGCTTATATGCAGACAGAAAGAGGTCTTTCGGGCAAGGAGAACAGCTTAACCAAAAAGCCCGGCTTAGCTGGTGGGCCACCGGGCAGGATCCGGCTGAGCAGGTCTTGAAGGGCCACAGGTAAAAGGGTGCGTGAGTCTGAGAACTCAAATTTGGGTGCTGGCATGCGTGGGCTTTTGCAGACATTTCTTGGCCTTTACGTCATTTACGAAAGACCTGCCAAGATGGGATTGTGCACCAAGACACCAACATGAAAACAACTTATTTTCCTGGGAAGATTCTCAAAGACCAGTGACCCAGTTTACCAGATCATATTTTAAAAGGAGGTTGTAAAATTCCTTCATTAAAAAAAGAGAGAGAGAGAGAGAAGAAGAAGAAGAGAGAATCACCACCAGCCCCTCTTCTGACTATTATTACAGAGTTTCATGGACAAGGGAGGGAAAAGTTAAAACAAGTAAATCCTCCAAAGAAAATGAAGTCTTCTTTTTTAATCTGGGGAAAGGCAATGGGATTTAAGTGAGATAAAATTCCAGTCTCCTGTCTCAGTGACCCTCCAGCAATTGCTCTGCTAGTGTGACATTTGCTCATGTCCTTCCTCCGCATTCCATTCATCTGTCCCCGTCTCCCATACGGGAGGACACTGATGGGCCAGATGCACAGCTCACTCGTGATCAGAAACAGCTGGGCACCCCTCAACGCCAGGATCTTTGGAGCAGGAGGACACCACCGTCTGTCTGGCTTGTTTTCTCCCAGCTCATGAGCTCCTCAGAAAGACGTCGATCAGGAATATGCATGCCTCTTTCATGCTCCTTTTGTAATTCTTGCAAATTGCATCTTTTCCCCAAAAGCCATCCCCTTGCCTCCTTCTTAGATATGGCTTAGTGTCCCTCCCCCCATCTTGTTGAAACTCGCAGCCTGGATTGCTGAAGAATCTATGCCATCTCACTCCTCATTTCATTCGTCCGTTCACTGAATAAGAATTTAATGAGCATCTACTATGGGGCAGGATCCTGTCTTAGCGTTGGGGGAAATTTCCTGGGCTCCACATACTTTCCTCATTTGCTTGATGTGTTGGTTCCTTGTCCTTCAAGAGCCAGCTCAAAGACCCTGTCATCCTGTGACTCTGCCCTTGGAAAACCAACACCCGTCTGCCTAACTATTCCTGCCCCTGCTTCTCTGGTGCTCTCAATAGTCTGCCTTATAGCACAGGCAGTAGCCAATGTGACAACCCAACAGTTAGTGTGGGCGACTTACCTTCCAGAGGGTTCACCCTAGGATCTGACAGCACGCATTTGAAGAGGGTTCCTTTGCTTCTACCACCGTGAAACTGAGCCTTGGACTTAGCTTCTTGGTTGTTCCAATTTCTTCTCTGTCAAACAGGAATTATAACCACATCATCCTCATAGGGTTTCTATAAATACTAAAGGGCAAGATGGATAAGTCACCCTTTTAGCTCAACAGCTTGGACACGGTATGGGTGAAAAAAATGTCAGCTATTATTAGTCTTTTGTTGAACAAATATTAACTGAGCTCAGTGGCAGATAGTACTAGCATCACCAGGAGCTGGTTCTCCCTTCCTTGCTAAGCTACTCTTCCCAGCTCCTTTTGAAGTTAAGAAAAACTGAGCGATGGGCTGTGACCAAAGAAATATTAGCTGGAGTGACATGGGTCACTGCCAGGCTGAAATAATCAAAGCTTCCTGCACGATGCTCCACAGCCTATGTCCACAGCACAGCCAATGCCCTCCACAGTAAACCGGCCAGGGGTCTTCTCCAGCTCGGCTGCTCTAAGCACGGCTGGACCTGGTGGCTGCTCGAAGAGCCAGCACTTGATCTATGCCCATACACATACCCATGGCCAACCGTATCATCATGCTATGGCAAGAGCCTTGGGACGGCCAGGAGACGCATTCCCAAACTCACCAGCACCCTGATGCAACTTTGTTTGACTGCTAAGGACAAGTACAACCGTCTGCCAGGTGAGCAGACAGCATCCATCAGACAGGAGAGAGGAAGACAAAGCCATTTTCCTGGACACAGGAAGGACCTGGAGGAAAATGTAGGGACCAAGGGTTGTCGCAGCTGAGTTGCGTGCCCCCCACTCCCATCTCTCTCTGCAGGTTAGAAAAGTTCCTGATATTAATTGATTCACCCTTAGAAGTCTTAATGCTCATTTTTCACATGAGGGAAGCAGCTAGAGGAGTCAGGAGGGCGCTAAGTGGTAAAAGGGGGTTGGATCCAGGCATGCCTGAGGTCCAAGCCCCTTCACCATTATTTCTGCAGAGTTCTTCACCAGAGTTTCTAATAAAAATAGGCAAAGGTAATGACCACAGGGGGTTTGGGGACCTTAAAACCTGGGTTGCGTTCCTGACATTGCCCCTGGCTTGTTGTGTGACCTTTGACAAATGTCTTCACTTCTCTGAGACTCTAGTTTTCAGTCTGGCAAATGAGAACATAAAGTCATCTTATTGCAAAGAATTTATAAGGGGCATATGGCAAGGTGCCAAACACGGGTTCGGCACGTGTGGACCACCATGGCCACGTGAGTTCTCTTCTCTCCTCCCACCAGGGAGAGAAGCAGAGGGAGCACTTTCTGCTCTTCCCCCTCACCTCCCTTGACCACAAGAAGCCCAGGGACAGTGGCAGAATGCCTTTTGAAAGAGCCTTCTTTGGGGGCAACCAACTTTGAGTCTCCAGGCCATGATTTGGAACGTGGTGTTCACATCTGCAATGGATGAACAAGGAATACAAACAGCTCGTTTCTGTTCAAAAACATTGGTTGGAACTGGGAGGGAGGGGAGACCACGGTCCAGGACCTTAAAAGGGAAGATAGTACATGCTTCTGTAAAAACAAGACCCGGTTGGTGGGACAGCGGACTGCACACATCATTGCAAAGAATTATTTGACCTGCACAAAAACTTTAATTGCTCGTAATGGCCAACCTGTTGGGTGGTATTTTTATTAACGCTAATAGATTTTACAGGAGATTTCGCACTTTACTCTCCAAGAGTCTCAGGAATTCATTAAATATTAAAAAGCAGTGCTCTGGGTTGTTCAGTTAAAGATGCCCCTCCTGATGAGGTTTCCCGCAAGTTAGAGACCTGGAGAAAGCAGGAAGGCTCGGGATGGATGGATGCTGTCAGCCTCCGCAGAGGAGATAATAAAATAATAATCAACATCATCAATGCTCCCCGGTGCTTACATGTGCACAGCACTAGCTAAGCACTTTATGGATGTATGTATTTAAAAATATCCATGATAACCTAGAAAGGATGTATTCTTTTTGGGGGGGGAGCCACATCCGTAGCCCTATTTTGTATTTTATTTAGAGACAGGGTCTCACTGAGTGCTTAGTGCCTGGCTTTTTTGGTGAGGCTGGCTTTGAACTCACCATCCTCCTGCTTCAGCCTCCCGAGCTGCTGGGATTACAGGCATGTGCCACTGTGCTGGGTTAGGACGGACGTATTCTTAACATTCCTGTTCTACAAATGGGGAAACTGAGCCTTCGATTTCAGGGACAGTGTGACTGGAGACGGAATGGAGAAATATCAGCCATTTGGAGTCAGGCAGAGGAGGGCTTTTCCAGATCTGCATCTTATTAGCTGAGTGGCCTTGAGCAAGTGACTAAGCCCTTCAAAGCCACGATTTCCTCTTTTATGAATTCGAGGATCATCCCATTTTGCACATGAGAAACTAGTCCAGGGTCACAGAGCTAAGAAACGACAGGGTTGGAACTCATTAGATGGTCTCGTATTTGGTGCATCTACTTATTGCTGAAAAATGAACAACCTCAGAGCTCAGAGGTGGATACCAGCTCTTTCATTTTGCATATAATTTTGCAGGACAGGAATGGGGACAGGGCGGAGCTGAGAAGGTCCCCCATGGCCCACCGAGTCAGCTGAGGAGATGGGGCGGGGGATCCACTCCTGAGACGCCTTCTTGGTTCACTAGTTACTCCCCTTCTCCTTTCGCTCACCCTCACCTAGGAGGAGGTGGAGGGTGGAGGGGTCCTCAGGAGGTGGCTGGCTTTATCACTGGGAGCATTCTGAAAATCACAGCGGGTGGAAGTCTAGCGGTCAAAGCGATCGCAGACCTCCTCCTTCTCTGCACTCGGTGGGAGAGGATGCAGGTCCTGCCTCCAGGGAGGGAATGGTGGGGGGATGTCAAGGAGTCTACAGCCATCTTTGGCTGGACTCCCTGATGCAGAAGACGTCAATAGATGATAGTTTTCACTTAGAAACCAAGCAGAAAGCAGCGAATACCCAGCCACCTTCCCAAGGTGATTCAATGAATGAGCACATACTACTGGGCTTCAATCTTGACAGAAAGATTGAAAAAAATGACCACTGAAAAAAAATGAACACTCTCTCCCTTTTAGTGAGACTGGGACACTCTAGTCAGGGAGGTGACATCAGATCAAGGGCACGATTAAATGACATGATGGTTAAATTTGTGTTTCCGATGAACAAAAATGTTTCCACTCTAGTAATGTCCCATACAATTTTTTTTTTGTATTAGAAATTTAACTCAGAGGCACTCGACCACTGAGCCCCATCCCCAGCCCTATTTTGAATTTTAGTTAGAGTCAGAGTCTCACTGAGTTGCTTAGCACCTTGCTTTTGCAGAGGCTGGTTTTGAACTTGCCATCCTCCTGCCTCAGCCTCCTAAGACACAGGGATCAGAGGCGTGCACCACCGCATCCAGCTCCCGTACAATTTTTGAGGCACGCTTATACTAAAAACGTGTTGCTGCTTTTCTAACATTCAAATTTAACTCTGCATCCTGGATCTCATGTGTGTCTATTAGTTTCTAACCCTGGAGAGCCCACCAGTGTGTATATGGAAGAGAGAAGCCAAGAATTCTGATTCCATTTTGTGGCCACGGGGCCAAGGAGGATTGGATTTGAAACTTGAATTTGATATCAGCCACAGTCTATTCAGACTTGAAGCTCTCCTTCCTCCAGTCATGCCCCCCTCCCCCCCCAAAAAAAGACAAGAAGTCTAAACACTGTTAGGAGGAGAGAGTGTCCCATATTTAATACACTTGTCTAGTCTCCTAGTTCACTGTCAAGTCTGGTGGCTCATGAGAAGTGACGTTTCCATATCTCAGTTCTCCTGTCTATCAAATGGGGATGATGGTAACAGCAACTTAGTCCAATGAGGTACTGTCAAGAATAATGAGGCTCAAATAAGCAGTGCTTGGAACAGCTCCTGGTCCACAGCCATCGCTCAGGATTAACTTTCACCACCACCACGGGTGAGAGGCAGCCGTAGAGACACGTGAGGGCCAAATCCTGCAGCACCTGAACCGATCGATGCATGAGAGAAGTCATAAAGGCTGGAAGAGAGGGACGGTGGGAAAAGATTTACCGAAATTACAGCCAAAGTCGGGTTGTGATGGATGAAGAGGAGTTGGCTGAGCAGAGAAGAGGGAACTGGTTCTAGGCAGGGCAATAGCTTATTAAAGAAACGGAGAAAAAAGTCAGGAATGAGAAGGACTTCTAGAGGCTGTTGGATGTTGGTGGAGCGAGTCACAGAGCCTCAAGTTCTAGGTGCAGAGAGGTGGGCGAAGGAGGAGCCCAAGAGAAAGCCTTGTAAAGCTTTGCACACCACGTGTGAGCAGGCTTCTTCATGGAAGCCTCCAGCAAGTCTCACAAGAGGAAGGAGGCAAAGGGTTTGGCATTTTGAAAGCCCAAACTGTTGCCGTGGGTAAGATGAGGGGGAAAGAATCACCAGCAGAGATGTTTCCATCACACAGACACCAAGACGTGAGTCCAAGCAATACAGGAAGACATGCACCAGAGACAGCTCAGAGAGAGGGTTCAGAGGTCGAGGGGTCCAGCCAGAGTGGAGAGTTTGAGTCACATTCTAAAATACTATACAAAGTCATTAGGTGTGCGAATATCTCCACAATCCACAGCTTTGATGTGAGAATGCCCTCAATTTTAGAAAAACCAGAGTTTTCTACACTTCAGGGAGCATTGAGGCAACGGTCCCCCTGCACTGCCCATTTCCCTTTGGAGGGAAATCTGAGCCCTTCTCAAAAAGGAAGCAGGAGCAAGGGACCAAGAAGTTGTACTCTGTAGTTGTGGTTCCTGGTCTAAGATCAAAATAAAATAAAATCCTACTCAGCTGATGCCTTACCCTCCTGAATCAATTGAGAGCTGCTGTGCCTGTGGCAAGTAATGAGTTAAAAGACCTCCCAGATCTGTGCTCCATCACCTAGAAGCTGTCTCAGCTCCGTCATCCAAAAAAATGAGTCCATGACAATGAAGGATATATCCCGGGTTGGAGTGGTGCCGATACAGGTCACACAAAATGCACCTTTCAGGAGTGAAGATAATATGGGGACACGGTTAATTCTAGAGCGTATCAAACACCTTCCTTCTTTAAGAGCAACAGTTTCCTGATTAAACCTGTGACCATTTGGTCATTTATCTATTTAATTAATATGTGTTGGGTGCCCACGATACGCTAGGCATTATTCTAGGTAGAGATTGCACTGCACTAAAAACAAGGGTGTGTGTGAATTGATTGTCATGTATGGAAAGCAATAATAAAAAAATAATAATTATTAATGTTACTCATGATTGGAAAAGAATAAATCATCACCCACAAGTCTCCAATACTTTTCATTCCCTTATTTATTTATTTATTTATTTATTTATTTTTTGGTAGTGGGATTTGAACCCAGAGGCACTTAACCACAGAGTCACATCCCCAGCCCTTTTTATTATCTAAAGACACGGTCTCGCTGAGTTGCTTTGGGCCTGGCTAAGTTGTTGAGGCTGGCTTTGAACCCTCGGTCCTCCTGCCTCAACCTCCGGAACCTCTGGAATTATAGGTGTGTGCCACGGCACCCAGCTGCCTTGTCTCTTTAATCCAAATGTGGGATGCTAACATAAGCAGCAGACCTTCTTTTGAGGTTCTCTTCCCACTATCAACATTTATTCAACAAATACTGATTGAGACCCTACTTTGTAGCAGACACTCACATAGCTGCTGGGACTCGTGGTGAACAAAGTAAGATTTAAAACTCCCTTTTCTGTCCTGCCTTTGTGGCCCTTATATTAGTGGGGAGGAGAGACACTACACAAATAGGCAAGATAAAATAGTGCTTGTCAACGTGCTGCTGAGTACCCCAGGCAAAAAGAAAGCGAAAGGAGCATTTGGGTGAAGAGTGTGTGGCAGGTTTAAATAAGGAGCTCGGGCAAGGCCTCCTCAATAGGTGCCTTTTAAGTCAAAATCTTAAGGAACTTAAAGACGCAGCTAAGCTGAAAAGCAATCTAGAGAGAAGAGAAGACAGTAAATTCAAAGCCTGCGGGAAGGGAACCTGTGTAGCATATTTGAAAACAACAAGGAGGGCAGGGAGGCTGAAGCAGAATAAGTCAGAGGGGAGAGGGGAAGGAGCTAGATGCAGGAGATACCCTGGAAAATGCTCACCGCATGGTCCTGCTGGTGGGCCTCACACACCCCACCCCCAGCAACTCCTCATGGTCCCTGGGAGTGAAGGTCTCTGGAGTCTGCTTAGAAATGGAAACGGGCCACTTATTTGAGTCTAGCCTTATAGTTCCCAAACTGTGCATGTCAGAGTCTCTGGAAGGACTCAGAGAACTCACAAGCATTCACAAAGCATTTCAGATTTGGGGGAGAAAACAGACATATTTAAATGTCGTTGGACACCTTGTGCAGCGCACGCATCATAGAAGTGTACGTTTTCCGCCACAGACTGTGCTTCCTTCATTTTGCTCTCGAGTCCACTTCCTCTGATGTTAATACGTCACTCCTTCTTTCCTTGGATGAGGGCTTGTAGGTTGCATCTGGCTTCATTCTTTTATTTTTAACCTAGTGATCTCATGATAGTTAAAGTGAGTCTCTGTCTTTTAATTAGTATGTTTAGATCATTTACACTTAATGCAATGATATGGTAAAATTTGTCTGACATGTTATTATTTGGGTTCCGTTTGTTCCCTCTACTTTTGATTCCTGTGCTTTCCCTTTCTTGTCTTGTAGGTTATTTGAACAATTTTTAGAATTCCAATTTAATGTATCTGTAGCATGTTTGAGACTATCTCTGTCCAAATTTTCAATAGTTGCTTTAAGAATTTATAGTTTCCCTACATATAAAATTTAGAGTTGACATTCTCTTCCATTCAGCACTTTAGCACTTTACAAATGTGACACTTCTTCTTGTCCCTCATGATTTCCAATGAAAAATCCACTATTATTTAAATCATTGTTTCCGTATAGATAATACATCACTTCTCTCTAGCTACTTCAATATTTTATTGTTGCTTTTTTTTTGGTTTTGGGAAATTAATTATGATGCATCTGGGCCTGTACATCTTTAGATTTTTCCTATTTCAGTTTCACTCTGTTTCTTGTATATGCATGTTTATATGTCTTGCCAAATTTGACACATCTTCATTATTACTTCTCTCCAATGGAAATCTGATGCGCTAATATCATAAGATCTTTTGAGATTATCTAACAGGTTCCTGAAGCTCCAACTTTTAAAAAAAAAAATTATTTTTTTCTCTTTATTGTTAAAATAGTGTGGTTTTTATTCATTTGCCTTCAGATTTCCTGATTCATTCCTCTATCACCTCTATTCTGTCACTTAACCCATCCACTAAATTTTTATTTGGGCTTGTGTATTTTGCAGTTCCAAAATTATCTTTTCTTTTTTTTTTTTTAGTATCTCTGAGACACTGCTCCTTGCAGCTCTCCTTATAATCTCTGCTTGAAGACACTCCCAGCATCTGTGTCAGCCTGCTGTGGTCCTCTGTTAGTGGTCTCTTCTCGTTGGGATGGAGATCTTCCTGCCCCCTGGTATGATAAGTGATTTCGTATTGTATCCTGGACACTTTGAATATTATGTAATGCAATTCTGGTTCCTATTTAAACCTCATATTCCAGCAAGTAGCAACACGGCTGGGGCTCAGAATGTGCGTCTGGGCTGACTCTGGTGGACTCTGGTTTGAATAGCAATTGAGTTTTCAAATTCTTTGCAACACTCTCATGGAGGCCTCTGTGCTACCTACAGGCCTGTAAGGAAGCCCGGGCGCTCTGCTCTGGAGTTTAGTCCTCGATGCTTCCTCTCTGGATCTGGTTAGTTTCATGCACAGGTTGGAAGGGGTCTGCCAAGGACTTCTCGTGTAGATTCCTCTTTAATTTTTCACGCCTGAAGCTTCCTTTTGTCTGTCAATCTCTCCCCTCTTCATCTCTCTTTGGGAGAGGCTGGTGCGCCACTTCTTAGTCATCCCTGGGGATAGTCGACGGCGTCCCACCTGCGGTCAGCTGCTGAGTGTCTAGCGAGGGTTGGAAGGGCAGTATCTTTGCTAGCATTAACCCAGAGCGGGGAAGGGCCACAGGTTCCACCCAATAATCACCACAGCTCTCTGCAGGGGGAGCCCCCTTCTCTTGGGAGCACCTGCTGGGAAGAGGGAGGACTGCATCTTCTCTCGTGAGCTTCATCTGGACAAGGTCAGGTTCAGTCGCAAAGGCTCTGACCTGTCTTCAGTCCTTTAACTGAAAAGAAGCGGCTTTCTTGGAGGATTTCCTTTTGCTGTTCTTGTTTGGGGTCTACATTCACCTGCGTTTCTGGTTGTGGGCTATTGGAATGCCCAAGTTCAGATCCATGGAAGGCTGAGGTTTCTAGCCAGTCTGCTTCTTCTTTTCTTGGTACTCTGTCTTGTACCAAAAGATTCACTGAGATAATTCCAAACTTGGAGAAGCTGTTTTTTTTTTTTTTTAATAAGTTGGATGGATTAAGAAAGCAAGTGTCTCGTGGACATCAGTGTGGAACAAGAAATTAATATGATGCTTCTCGAACAGTTTCCAAGATTTGAGAAATTGTGCAGTATCCAAGGCACACACATCTCTGAAGGATGTAATTCAACTTATATTAAAATATTTTCTTCTCTTTGAATTTATGGGTAATAATTTTCCAACAGCAGTAACTTATTCAATACTTCATCAGAATATTTGGCATCAAAGATTTCACAAACAGAACGGTTAGGGCCTTTGCAAAAACAGTTACTGAGATACAAAAGTCACCACAAACTGAGAAAGTTCAGAGATCCATAGGATAGTTGAAAGATCTTTTTGAATCCAGAAGCAAATTAACGAACTAAGCCAGAGATGACCTTGCAGGACGAGTGAGACTTAGTGTTGGAAGGGCAAGGAGGGAGGAGAACAGAAAACCAAGCTGGGTGCTGGCCCATTAAAAACAAAACAACAACAAAAAAACCACCTGCTTTGAGTTTGTTAATGCAAAGCTCTTTATCTGAGGAGCTCAAAGAGCTTTATTATAGGTAAATATCCTTGTCTTCAGCTACTCATAGGAGAGGCCAGGTCCAGGGAGATTAGCGGAGAATGCCTATTTAAGGTCACATAACAGTCGGTGACAAAGTGGAGACGCACAGAGTGGTCTGTAATGGGATTTGTCTGCTGTCTGTTGTGCAGCCTGAGACACTGGCTGTGGAGGGGTGGGGGCAAGGATCCAGGGTGGGAGCCAGCAGGAGAAGGGCGTCTTGGCAGAGTGCTGCCACAGCAGTGCCGTTGGGGTTACTGGGTAGGGCCCCCTTTGTTTTCCAGATCCCACACCGAGGCTTTGAAGGGGGTAAGTTATTTTCCAAGTTTGCACAGAAAATTTCTGGAAGCACCAAGGGTACAATGGAGAGCTCCTAAGGGCCACCTGATTCTCTCCTAGAGTTCTCAAATGATCCATCGAGGGAAACTTTCAAGGAAATTCAATTTCTCTAAAGCTGGCTCAGTGGAACTTGAGTTGGATCAAAGCTAGGAGACAAAATTTTGGCAAGGATTTGGAAGCGATTAGAGGGGAGAGGTAAAGCGCACGGGATTGGGGATCCGAATTCTGGCTCCGTTGAAGACTAGTGTGGGATCCAGGGTAATTCACCTCCCACCTCTGTGCCCCTGCAAGAAATACCAAGGGGACTGGGCTCAATAGTAAAATCCACTTAGTTATTACAATATACCCAGGCCTCAATTTCCCCTTCTGCAAAATGGGAACATCCCTGGTGTTCATCTCATGGTGTCTGCAGAGCACAACCACACAATGTGCCCGTCCCAGAGCCTCATGCCTGCAACTGCTCATCAGTGTGGGCTGTTTTATACCCACAGTAGCCGTCTGTTCAGGTTGTCCAACTTGAAATATATGACCTGGATCTACTCCATCTCCTATAGTTTACCATCCTTCTATAATTTCTTAAATCCCCACCAATGTTTAAGCTTTTGGTCCAGCTAAGGTAACCAGAGAAAGTACAGAACACCCAGCTAAATTTGAATTCCAACTAGAAGACAAATAAATATGTTACATAAGTCTATCCCAAGTGTTGCAGGGACTATACTTGGAAAATTTTATAAAATTTCATCCTCATCAATCTAAAGTCAAACTTACCAGGCATCTAGTATTTATTTTTATTAAATCTTGCAGTGAACTAATCTTTGGTCTAAAATTTTGATTCCAGGAAAATGTTTTCTAACCTTCCATGTTTCCTCTGAAGAGTTAAGGCAGAGAGGACTGAATCTGTGGTTCTGATCCCACCCCCCACCTTCATGGAGTAGGAATGGGGTCAGCAACAGCCCCACCCAGCTCAGCCACCGTGGGGTTCACTTTCCCAGATTTGAGCAGCAAATGCATTGGAATCAACAAGGGGGAGAAGGGCTGGGGCTGGGGCTGGGGCTCAGGGGTAGAGCACTCACCTAGCAGGCATGAAGCACTGGGTTCGATCCTCAGCACCACATGAAAATAAAATAAATATATTATGTCCACCTATCACTAAAAAAATATTTTTAAAAAGAAGAGGAAGAAAATTGTCAAGTAAATTATTATTTTGGTTTCTAGAGATGATATTTGAATCCTGGTTCTAGAAACTTCCAGGAAGAGAACCAGTATTTAAAAATGTCTAAGATCTGCTAAGGTCCATATTGTGGAGGATGAGGCTAAAGAGCCTGGATGAAGCTGACTGGTTTGCAAATTAAGGGGATGCAATTGACCTAAGGTGATGTAGCGTTCTGTCCAATGGGTTGATAATACCTGGCCACATCAGTCTCCTCTCCCTACTTCTCTAGTTAACCTTTAAAAATAACTCTCCAGGCAGGAAAGTTAAAACGACCTGTTTCTGGTTCTGCAACACAGCAGACCCCTGACAGCTTTGAGCTGGGGTTCCCCCAAGTGAGCCATTGGTGGAGAGTTTTCCATCCAAAGCTAGATGGCTTGTTGACTCACATGGCTCTTCAAACAAAGCACTGTAACTTCTTAGGAATCTAGAATAATCTTCTAGATTTAATCTTTAATCTTCTAGATAATCTTCTTATCTGAATCTGGAGTCTAGAACCTGTGTGTGCACATGTCCCTCGTTTTGGAGAACAAGAATAAGCCCCAGCCTGAGAGCACACAGAAAAATGAGGATGCAGAGAATTTAAGAAGAAAAAAATGATCTCTGCTTTGAGGCTGTTTCTTCAGCTGTAAAATGGGGCTAATTCTATGCCCTTTGCAAGGTGTTAGCAATCAGATGTCATGCTACGTGGAAATCCCTGAGTGCTCATTAAATGAGCAGTAACGTGTGTAAATGGGTCAATATTATAAATTTCTAAGATCCAAGTTTTCTGAGGCATCTCCACACTGCTTTCTGTAGTGGCCGCACCAATTTGCAGTCCCACCAGCAATGTTTGAGTGTGCCTTTCCCCACATCCTCACCAACACTTATTGTTGCTTGTATGCTTGATAATTGCCATTCTGACTGGAGTGAGACGGAATCTTAGAGTAGTTTTGATTTGCATTTCTCTATTGACTAGAGATGATGAACATTTTTTCATGTTTGTTGATGGATTATATTTCTTCTTCTGGGTAGTGTCTGTTCAGTTCCTTAGCCCATTTATTGATTGGGTTATTTGTTTGTTTGGTTTGGTTTGGTTTGGTTTTGGTGTCAGGTTTATGGCTTCTCTAGATATCCTGGAGATTAGTGCTCTGTCTGAGGTGCCTGTGGTTAAAGATTTTCTCCCATTCGGTAGGCTCTCTGTCCACGTTATTGATCGTTCTCTTTGCTGAGAAGAAGCTTTTTAGTTTGAGTCCATTCCATTTATTGATTCTTGATTTTACTTCTTGCTCTTTAGGAGTCTAGCAGCTCAATTCACAATAGCTAACCTCTGGAACCAACCTAGATGCCCTTCAACAGACGAATGGATAAAGAAAATGTGGTGTATAGACACAATGGATTATTTCTCAGCCTTAAAGAAGAATGAAATCATGGAATTTGCAGGTTTGAATGAATGGAGCTGGAGAATATCATGCTAAGCAAAATAAGCCAATCTTCCAAAAAAACCAAAGGCCGAGTGTTTCCTCTGATAAGCGGAGGCTAATCCATATTGGGGGTGGGGTGGGTGGAAGAACTTTGGATTGTGTAGAGGGGAGTGAGGGGAGAGGAGGGGCGGTGGGGATGGGAAAGATGGTAGAATGAGACAGACATTATTTCCCTATATACATGTCTGATTACACAACCGGTGTAACTCTGCTCCACCTTCAGCCAGAGCAAGGAGAAGTTGTGCCCTATTTGAAAACAATGTGTCAAAATGCATTCTACTGTCATGTATAACTAATTAGAACAAATTTTTAAAAAATCTCTACAATCCATCTAAAAACTCACCTGTAAAGAGTGAGTTGAAATAGTACAAACAGAAATTCTATTGTAGTATCTATTTGTGTCAATATACTATGTATCTATTTGTGAACCGATAAACAGAGGTATATGTATATATATGAATATATGTGTGATCCTGCCATTTGTCCCCTGGGTGCATTTAAGAAATTTATTAAGCTTAGTAAAACCATGTGTATTTAAACCTGTTGCATGTTCTAAGTGCATTAGATTAAAGGAAAGCAAACAGGCAGATGAGGCTCAGCTCATTCCATGGGCCCCCTGTCTCCTGCCTGACTCCGGAGCTGCTCCCTGTTAGGCATCGCTTCTCTGCATTGCTGGGCCAGGTGATCCCCCCCCCACCCCCCTTCCCACCCCACCCGCCCTCCTGCCTTCCAGCACTTTCTTCCTCCTGCGCTGCTGCTAGCATCTCTTGGCAACAGGAGACAGCGTTGCCAGCTTGGCCCCCTGGGGCTCTCCAGAACCTTTTTACTTAAACATATATTGACCTAGGCCTCACTTCCCAGGGTGAGTTATGCCACAGGCAGCCATTGCCAGGCCATAAATTCACCCCAACCCCGTGCAACTGTCTGCCTGCAATGCGGATGGTGAAACTGGATCTTTGTGGAACTGGACGGACGAGGGGCCTCTAAATTTTGTCGGCTGACAGCTCCTCTCTCGGCTTTACCTGGCTGGCTGTTCTAGACCTCTCTGTCTGGTTTTGTCTTTATCTTCTTCCCTGCGCTCAGGACAAAGGTTAACAAGGCCCCAACAGAGTCCCAGAAACCTACGAAAGGGAAGGGTCTGGATTTCTGCACCCGACACACCCTGTGAACACAGTAGGTGTTCTGCATATTTGGAGGCTGAATGGGTGCATGTCACCACCATGGCCTCTAGGATCCCCGTTACTCTCCTCATCCCACCAGGGGCTCCTTAAAGCCACCCAGACCCTGGCTTGTCCCTACTGGTCTCTGAGGGCTCTGCACCAAGGCCTGTCAAATGAAACACTGTCAATCCACCCGGGAAGGGACAGGCGCCAGGTCCCTTCTGGGGATCAGTTTCTTCCTTGATGGATCATTTTCCTTTCTGCACCAGTCTCTGCCTTTTAGCCTTCTCCCGAGTTCCTTGGCTGGGCTGAGCTGGGGTCACAGACTCAGGTAAATGTCTTAGCCCTGTGACTACCTAAGTCCCTTGCCCCCATCCCTTTGAAATTCGAGGGGATGCTTTTCCACCCATATCCTTCCCAGAGGTCAGGAACAGCCTTACGTTTGGGTTGGAACCGATGAATTTTGTGAACCCATGAAAATGCTCGGGTTGGTAATCTGCTCCAAAATGCTAGCTCCCTTGATCTCGTTCTTCCAGCCGCCAACGTATTTGGAAGCCCCCAGCTCCAGTCCAACCTAAGGCTCCGTGTAACAGAGTGGTAACGGCACCAGCGCTCCACGGGCCTGGCCTGGGTGGGTAACGCAACCCCTCCTTTCTGTCTGATCAGCCCATTTGTCAGATGTCAAAACTGAGGCCTGCATCCACAGGGCTTCCCTTCTCAGAATCTCTCCCTTGGGGTACAGTCAGAGCAGGTGACAGCCAGGACGGAGCCGAGAAGACACGTGCCAGTCATCGTACACGACTTGACTCATGGCGTCCCCCCAGCAGCTGTGTGAGACCTGAGCCAGAGGTCTGCAGGTGGTACGGATGGACAAACTGAGCGTCACGGAGGTCCGATGACTTGGCTGTCACAGGAAGAGAAGGCCACAGCAAGTGGGCCGAACTCCAGAACAGCCTGAGCACTCCCTGCTCTGTTCTGAGTGACCGGAAGTGCCCTTAGATGTCCTTAACCCGAGCCCATGGACCCCCTAAGAAATCCTGGGGTGGGCTTTGAAGGCTTGTGTTCCTTTTGAAATTCCATTGCACTTCACTCTAGAGGTGCATTGTTTTTATCATGAGTTCAGAGTCATCGGTAGATTATCACAGGGGACCCCGGCACCCTAAGAACCACAGGTGGGGGTTTCTGGAATTGGAGTTTGGACAGGAAGAGGCGGTTACCACCCTCAGAGCCACCCAGCTCCTTAAGCCGTTCCTCTGCCGCCAGATATAGTGGTTCCCTTTGTGTTTGAGATCTGGTTCTTCACCCCTTTGCAATTTAGTGAAAACCGAATCAGTGAAGGAGTCATTTGAAGCTGTAAATATTATAAGAATCAAGAAGCAAAGCCCCCGGGAGGCTCAGCATTCCTGAAGCCTGGAAGAGCAGGGAGAGCCGGGCTCCGAGGATCAAAGGGAGGAGGCCGGCCTTCATCACGCCCTCCACACCAGCAGGGCAGGCAGGAAGATGTCAAGGGGGAAGGCTTTCTTTGAAGTGTCAAGATAAGAACCATCTCCACCTCCCTTTAGTGTTAAAGTCTTCCCTCCAGGAGCCAGAGGAGGGGAGGCAGTGGCCGTCCCTGTGGGGCCTAGGGAGCACAGACGTAGACGCTTTCCTGGCTCCAAGCTGCGTCTGGACCCAGCCAAACATCTCCTGTGGACTCAGTCTTCCAAATATATAGGTTGCTGGGCTCCATCACCATTTCCTAGTGCTATACTCTTGGGATGTCTGTACACTGGCTCTGGAATCCAGTAGTTCAGAGGCTTATGGATGAGATACACCTTGTGCCTTGGGGCTGGGCAAGTTTGGGCAAAAGACTTAGCCTCTCTGAACCTTAGTTGCAAATGCAGATTATACTATAGCCTCTATGCCCGAGGTTCACTTGAAAACTGAATGAGACGGCGCAAACGAACTATTTCCTTTCCATAGTATTTCTTGCATTGGAACATTTAAAAAAAAAAAAAAAGTTAGCTGATTTTGACTGTTGGACTTTATACCACTCTGGTAGGTGAGCTTCAGAGTCAAATAGAATATCAGATTGTGATATCCTTTGGGGAAATATTAATCACAATTGTAAGTGCTTTGAGTTCAAGGATGAGATCCTTCTCCAACATGGGTATGAAGTAGTGGCTAAGAAGTCCACCAGCTTGGGAAACCTGGCTGTCCCACACATGGCGGTATAAACATGGGGAAGCTGCTCAGTTTCCAGAGCCTGAACTCTTTTTTTTGGCGGGGGGAGGACCAGGAGTTGCACTCAGGGGTACTCAACCACTGAGCCACAGCCCCAGCCCTATTTTGTATTTTATTTAGAGACAGGGTCCCACTGAGCTGCTTAGGGCCTCGCTTTTGCTGAGGCTGGCTTTGAACTTGTGATCCTCCTGCTTCAGCCTCCCAAGCCACTGGGATGACGGGCGTGTGCCTGCCCAGAGCTGAAACTCTTAACCGTGGTGTTCAGCTGGCCCTTGGTTTTGCCGTGTAAAGCAGCAGGGTGGCTCTTTTCTGGGATTTGGACAAATTCACAGGGCCTTTTTTTTTTTTTTTTCCAAAGAGGCGACCTTATCCATACCTCTGTGGACAAAGATAAGAGAAACAAAGTAACAGAGGTGCAGAACCTTCGGGAAAATCAGGAACATGCTGCCTGCTACCCTTTGTCGCACAAGGTCTTCAGAGCCTGTGAGAGCTGACGCTGCAGGGGAGTGCCAAGGAGAGAGGTGGCCTTCCTCAGAGAAGGGTGGCCACTAGACATGGGAAGGAAGCAGCCTTCATCTTCTGCCTCCCTCCAGCCTCCTCCTGGTGCCTCCCAGTGGCCAAAGCCCCTTAGAGGCCCGTGGGCAAGGAGGCCCCGGAGGCAGCGCACGCAGGGCAGGGTACTGGGCGCAGGGCAGGGTGAAGAAGGCCGAGAGAGCCGGGCGCACAGCACATTGCCACTCAGGATCCTCGTATTTCCCACGCTTGGTCCAGGTGGAAACTGGAAGTTCCCAAAGTCAGATGAAAACACACCAGCTCCATTGTCCTCCTGGGGTTTCTGGAGTAACTAAACCCCAGACCTAACCCCATCGGCTCCTGTCACCTTTCCAGAGCTCATTTCCAAAAGGAAATAACACCTGCCCCAAAGCCCCACCTGCGGCGGCCACCTCTCGGGATCTCCAGCTGCCAGGGGCAGATAGCAAGTCACAGAAGCGGGCTGATTTCTCCAGGGAAAGCTGAGCGGAGTGAACGCAAAAGTCCTCCCTACACACCACCGAGAGCCTCGTCCAGGAGGCCGATGAGGTAAGCCGGAGGGGGACAGGGGAGGGGGACACAGCCCTGCAGCCACCGCTGTTTCCAAGCGAAGGAAAGGTATCTGAGGAATGTCCTCTATTCTGAGCACAGTCAACAGTCAGCTGAAGGACCTCTGGGCTTTGCATTTGACTTCATTACGTGCTTTTTGATTTCCTGGGCTAGCAGACTGCTATTAATTAGTTTTTGTTCAGGTTAATCCAGCTTTTCATTCATGGACTTATTTTCTCCCACTAAGAGTTTAAGTTGGAAATGTCACTAACAACCTAGATAATTTAGCGTGGAAACCCTCAACAGTCAGGGAATTATAAGTAATGAATAATATGTTCTACCAATTTAATTCCAGAAGAAGTTCATTAACATATCAAAAGACTTTAAAATGTGCACCCCCTTTGACCCTAAAATTTCCTGTCTAGGAAAGGATTTTTTTCCCCCTAAAGAAATAATTATGGACATGTACAGATATTCAATGAAAAAAGTAATCACTGAATAATTGTTTAGGTCCGCAAAGACTGGGAGTGATCTAATATTTAACAAAATATAATAATAATAACAACAATGGCTGTTGTAACAGCAGCAACAATTACCATGTCAAATATTCACGACTTCCCATGTTCCAGGCATTATTTTAGGCACTTTGCCTACGTTAGTTAATTTAGGTCCCATCCACAAGTTTTGGGGGTTGGAACTAACATTTCACTTGCTTCAGAGCTACTGAAACTGAGGCACAGAAAGGTTAAGCAACTTGCCCAACGTTACACAGCTCACAGGCTCATGCTTAATATTTGCCAAGGCAAGGGCAAGAGAACAAATGGAGGCCTGCAGACCATTTGAAAAGTTTCGAATCAAGCTAATCTCCTCACTAGAAAAAGAAAAAAAAAAAAGTTTTTGTAAAGACCTGGGAAGCCTGGTCTAAATGTTGAACGCTTAGATTCCTTGGAATTCTGACCCTGGATACAATGGCTCAGGGCAAAGCTATTAGCCTACTCCTTTCCTTTCCTACTCCCACTTCTATCAAACACCACAAGGGGCCACCTGCAGACGTGAACGAACATGCCCATGAGCACACTCAAGATGCACTGAGCCCTCTCCCTGTAAACAGCATCTCCAAACACCCCTGGAATCTAGGGCTGAACACACCACAAACCCAGTTCAGCCTTGGAAAGCACAGAGAAGAACCAGGACAGCCCTAGGAGCAGATTCAGGTCAGGAAAGCAGGATATCCCGTTATCTCAGGTATCTGGAGTGTGGGTCCCAGGTCTACCAACACCTCACTAGCAGAACCCTCACCCCACGGGAAGGGACCGGGCAGCAGGGGATCCAGAGCGGGGCTGATTTCTCAAGGGAAATAAGTGAACACTGAATATGGATCCAACTTGAGATTCCTTTTACCCACTCCTAAGAAGAATATTAATGCTGTCATTTGCCCTCAAGTAATCTGGCCCCCAGAACCTGTCCCCTTAACCATTACTATAAAGTACCCTCAAAATGAGAGTCCTTAACCAATTGAGCATCATGTACAAAATAACTCTATTATTTTCTATTATTTTAAAAAAGTGTATATAACTCTGAAAAAGTATTCCTAAAATTGTATAGGTGGTGGAGAAATAGAATATCCAATAGTAGGTAGGTTATGATTTTTTTGTGTGTGGAAAAAATAATGGCTACATACACAGGAAAACCATAAAAGTAATACACAAAGATATTAATATGGCACAGTAATAGTGATATCAGAGGTGATTTTTATGTTACATTTCTTTCCTCATCTGTATTTTCAGAGTAGTGTGAATTGCTTAATTATTAGAACAAAACACAGTGAAATCTGTATCTAATGAGCTCTTCCCCACCAGACTACCAGGGCCATATTGGAATCTATAGAAGCACATAGACTGAATCCCCCCAAATTCCTAAGTTGACATCATGACCCACAGGTGACGGCATTGGGAGGTGATTAGGCAGAGCCCCCATAAATGGGATCAGTGCCCTTATAAGACAGTCCTCAGGAAGCTCCTTTGTTCCCCCATCATAGGAGGACATAAGGAGCAGGTAGCATCTATGAACAACAGGAAGTGGCCCTTCTCCAAACACCGCATGTGCTGGTACTTTAAACTTGGACTTTCCAAACTCCAGAAACAAGAGAAATAAATGTCACTTGTTTATAAGTGCCTCCCCCCACCCCAGGGCCTATGGCATTTTTTGTGATAACAGCCCAAACAAAGACAAGGAAATATCAAGATGAGAGGGTTTAGGGTGTGGTGGGGTTGATTACAACGCTGCACATTCACACCACTTCCTCTTCCTGTGCACACAGGAAGTCTTCATTTCCCAGCTGCTTTTGCTGTTAGGTTGGTGCCAAGAGAAAGTAAGCAGACACCTGGCCACTAAAACTATTCCATATGGCTCTCCTGTCCTCTTCTCCTCTGTGTTCCAGAAGGCGTAGCGACTAAATGATGAGGGGCTGCCCCAAGTGCAACAACATTGAATGTACAGGGTGACCTACCATCCTGGTTTGCCCAGGACCAAAGGGGTCCCCAGCCTCAGTACTTTCAGTGCTAAAACCAGGATGGTCCTTGGGAAAACTGCAACAAGTTAGAGACTTCAGTGAACAAAAAATCATGCCTTATTCTTTTAAGCCTCAGAGATTTTTAGATTAAGCTGATGCGACAACAGAGCTTACCCTCTCCAAACTATCACAGGAGAAAGCTCAGGACTTAAAGCCTGGACTTTGTAGTCAAACGCTTAGTTTTGCCACTCTGTGTACCCATGTGACCTCTAACAGTTTATGTCAACCTCTCAGACAACAGCTCTATGATCCACACTGAAGAGGTGAGGCTGCACCCAACCCCACGGTGTCATTGAGATGATTAAATTTTGTGGAAAATTCTTGGTAGCTATAAATCCCCATGCACGTGTGAGTTTTTATTATTGTCAACAACAGAAAATCATTATCTAGTCAAAGGGTATGGACTTTTAGGTAGCTAATTTAAAAGAGATAATAGATGCATACGAAGGTGATGTAAATGAATTCTTGGTTTCCAAGACAAGAGAGAGATGAATTCTGATGGGGTGTTAGGAAAATTCAGAGATGAAACAGCTTCTTGAAAGAGGTAACAGTTGCAGCATTTTTATATACAGGGAAGGATTAGGAAGGCAGGAGACTGCTGTGGATTAGTCAGGTGTTTCCTGAATTTCAAGTTGCAAGCTAACTGTGACGTGGATCTAGATTAAATGCTAGGGATCAATTGATTAATGAGGCAGAGCTTCCATCCCCAAGAGATGGAAAAATACATGGATGTATAAATAGAAAATGGTAAGATGGATAGGTAAGAGATGGATGGTTGTTTTTCTCCATGGTTTTGTTCACTTACCATCATTTGAAAGCTTTCTTCTGTCCAGAGGATTTCCTACATTAGAAGCCCCACTTTCCCAGAACGGAAGCTGGAGACCATTTCTCAGCCCCTTCGAAGCTAAATTTTAAATCCAGCTTGGACCAGTTAGATCTTCCTAGCATGATAAGAAGGTTGCATAGACCCACCATGATGGTGGAGGAGAGGTGTTGGTTTTTAAGGTGAGCCATCTCTACACCTGGTTCCCAGTCAGAACCGTGGAATGTTTTCATGAGCAAATTTCAGAATTTGTCCTTAATATTAACATGTGAAATAACCAAATATCTGCATCCCTCAGGCCACAGTTGGACAAATTTTATGGTACTTTTGGCAATGCCAAAAAAAAAAAAAAAAAGGCAGTTTTTACTGAGCCAGTCATCCTAATGGTTTCGAGTCTGGTCTTGGTTGTCTTTGCCATAAGCTTGATTCTATGGCTCTCCTGGAGCTCCTTGGAGTCACTTCTTATCTTTTGACAACTATATATTTTTGCTTAAACCATCTAAATTAGATTGAGAAGAATGTTGATAGATAAATGGAGAGATGGGTAGATAGAACAAATAGATCCATTTACTCCAGCAGAGAACAATTAGCTCTTGGTTGTCTTCTCCTAACCAGATAGGGGACCCAGCATCTCTCTCTCTCTCTCTCTCTCTCTCTCTCTCTCTCTCTCTCTTTATATATATAATATATAAATCCTACCAGAAGGCCCTGAAGAGTGACTGTGGGCAGGAAAGTTCTAGAAAACAGTTGATTACTGAGAAGAGAGAGCTGCAAAGTGGGAGCTGCTTCTTTCTATTTTTTCCTAGCCTGAGAGCAGGCACAAATCTGCACTAGTCCCAGAAAGGGAACGCCCCCAGACTGTGTGTGTCAACTCTGCCCAGTTCTCTGGCTGACCCCTGAATCACACCTACGTGGGGAAGACTCCAAACTGTCCAGCAAAGGCTCAAGAAATGTGCTGAGAGTTAAACTGCAGCCTTCAGAAGGAAGACAGCCCAACCCAGTTAACTGCCTGCAGAAACCCAAGACTCTCTCTCTTCTTTGTGGTCATATAACAGACTTCAGAGTTTCCAGAAAATGATTTTTCCCATGTCCAGGACACAATCCAATTCCCCTCAAAAGACAAAAGCCCGTTCACCCTGACGCAAGCCTGGGGTCTTCCCCTGACTCTAGACACACCTATTTGGCTCCTCCCAAGCACCACGGCCGCCAAGCTGGGGATGCAATTGGGAGCCCAGACCTCTCATTGGTTAGGAAATACTCCGCCATCTCCTACCTGCATGTCAGACCCGCCAGACTGCAACCTCGTGCCTGATCACCCTGGTGAGCATCTTCTCCTCCAGAGGCTTTTATTTTTGCATGCAATGCAGCCTTTGGAAACACTTCCCAATTCATTAATCTGTGGCAATTGGGGTGCATGTTCTGCAGTTCAGGAGAAGGCCCAATCCAGCACATGCCTCTGCCAGGATCCCCAGGGAGCCTGGAAGACTTGTTCCATCTTGTTCACGCTTGAACAGAGACAATGGTGCTGAACACATCTTGGCCATTCACTCCTTCCTCGTCATCCAAAGGCCCTGGAGCTTTTTCTTTGTGCCTTTCACACATTCCTTTGTATTAAGTTTTTTCTTTCTTTTTTTTCTTAAAGAAGAAAAGCAAAGAGGCAGGAAACATATCCGCACACAGACCCCACACCAACCTTTTTTTTTCCCCTTCCAATAATTACATAACTCAGAGAAATTCTTCCAAGACTTGCTTATAACTCTACCAAACCTATAAACGTCTTGAAGTTTTGTTGGCAAGTAAGTCTATGCCAAGAGTACATAAAATCCTCTGTGACTGGGTGTTCCAGCCCTCTGAATTCGTATAAAAATGTCTGTGCCCCTGAGACCTGCTCACCAGAAGTGGCTCGATTAGACCTCAGAGCTTCCACACAGTTACAAAGTGGAAATCCTCGCTGGAAAGGTAGGGTCATCATGGGGAAGGGAAATAGGGAATTCTGGGGAGAGAGACCTGGGTCACGGGGCCGGGGTGGGAAAAGAAAAGGTGTAAACTCCAATCTTGGGGATTACTTGGGGGAGAGGGGGATTATTCCAAGGAAATTGCACCGGAAAACCTAACCTTGAGGAGGAGGCTGATGGTAAAACCAGCTTTGAGTGTGGGCAGCGGGGAGACTGGGAGGAAGAGAGAGTGTGACCAAGTCAAGTGTGAGTCAGAGACAGCAGGTTCCATGCCAGGCCTCCTGGGTGGCAGACCAGGGGCATAAGGTCTCCAAACTGAAGGAGAAACAGAGAGGAGGCTTGGGGGAGGGAAGGAGGCCCAGTGGAAAAGCAGAGCCAAGGAAATTCTTCTCTTTGTAGAAGAGCAGCGTGTTCGGGGGGGGGGGGGACTTATGGACTCAGCTACCCACCCCCTTTCCTTTTCACCTCTTTAAATGCTAAGGATTGAGGGAAGCCACCTTCAAAACAAGAAGGAGAATGTTCCAGCCAAAGTAGAAAATGATGGCACCTGCGTACCCACCCTCCCCACCCAGGAGGCATGGATGGAACCTTCTTTTGGAAGGACAGCAGGCTGCTGGTTTGCTCAGGGACCTGCTGGCTGTCGGACAACTGAAACAGAAAGCAGAAGTGAGATTGCTGATCCAAGGTATGACCTGAGAGAGCTCACAGAAGATTCAAGAAAGGGAAGCTAGAATCCCACACGGAGACCCAGGGGCCACGGGGTGTTGACCAAGAGCCTCTGCGTAGTTTCAAAAGCTGGACAGACTGCTTCTGCTCAGACCTTGTCCTTCCCTTGGAGGTGTTGAGCATCAGAGGTCGTCCTGCTGGCCAGCCTCTGTCCAGAAGGTCAGAGCCAGGGTCCTCAGCCCTCCTTCCAGGAGTTAGGCCAGATCCATGGGGGCCTGGGGGCTTCCGGTGGAGTGGAGGGCACCAGGAAGCTAGATTTCATGCCTGGCTCCGCTGGGTCCCCTGTCTGGTTGGGAGACGAGAACCAAGAGCAGACAGCAGTGTGGGGAGGAGAGGTTTTCTATTCATTCATACCTGAGTCAGAAGTCAATATATTTTTATGCTGAGAGTGGAAGAAGAAATAATAGATTTGTTTGTTTGAAATCACCCTTTCAATAAGCCAAACAATAGCTAATAACAACAGCAGCAATAGCTAACTGAAGGTACTGAATAGTATCTATAATGCACTACCATGTATACTTGAAAGAGAAAAAGAATCGGTGTGAGCATCTCCTTGTATGTGCATAAGACAGTTCTAGAAGGTTGAGGAGGAAAACAATTTAACTGATAGTCTCGGGAGAGACAGGGAGTGGGTGGATGGATTCCAGGACTGAGGAACTTTCATTGTATTCCTTGTGATTTTTCAACCATATGAATATTTTATCATTCAAAAATACCTTCTAAAGCCATTTTCGGGAACACAAGACATCATTGTTAATCTAGAGTCAACTGGTTGAATAATAGAGCTCTTGAATTCATTCTTCCTATCGGAAATTTCATATCCTTTGACCAAACTCTCCCCAGTGCCCCATCCTGAACCCCGGCTCCTGGAAACTACCTTCCTGCTTTCTGTTTCTACTGGGTCACCTTTCTTAGGTTCCCCGAATGAGGTCCTGTAGTATTTGTCTTGCTGTGCCTGGCTTTTTTCGCTTAACACAATTATCCTCTAGTTTTATGCATGAAGTTGTGAATAGCAGCCTTTTTTTTTAAGACCAAATTGAATAAAAAATAATTTTTAATTTTAACATTTATCAAGGGCCTACTACGTGCCAGGAATGGTGCACAAAACAGATTTAGGGATGAATAATTCAAAGTCACCATCCATATATATCCGATAGGTTGGCAGAGGAGTCATAGGTGACCAGGGGCCGCAGGCACAGCAAGGGGAGGGTGCAGGGAGGTGGCTAGAGCAGAATGGCCGATAGACAAGTTGACAGTCAGGGGCTCATGTCTACAAATGTCCCTCCTCTCAATGTCACCTCACACCGTGGAATGAGCAAGAGAGCTCTCTGGGGCTTCCTTTATGAGGACACTAATGCCATTTGTTAGGGCTCTACCCTTTGGACTTTGTCATCTCCCTGAGGCCCTGCCTCCTGATGCCATCACACTGGGGATCAGGATGTCAGCTAAGAGCTTTGAGGACACACAAATCTTCAGTCCAATGTGATAATTTACTAAGGAGCAAGTAACCGTGGTGAGGAAGATTTGGAAGCTTCAAAGGGGTGAGAAGGAACAGGAGGATCTCAGGCTTGACAACAGGGCAGTCCACCGGCAGAACTGCCCAGCCGAGCGAGGCTGGAGCTGAGGCCAAGCCATGGAGCTCACAGCTGGGTTTGGTCCACGTAGGGAAGCTTAGCGCCAGATGAGAGGACTCTCTTGCCTTTCTGTCTCTCCACCTTAACACCCAGACACCCTCTTGTCCAATCACATCCGTCCACACTTTGGCGGAGAGCTTCACTCACTGTGCCGGAAGCAGACAGGATGCTTGTTTAAGGACAGAAGTCATGCTCTGCTGGTGTTTTGTCCTTCATATTAACACACGAGATAACTAAATATCTGCATCGCTTGGGCCACGGTTGAACAAGTTTTTATGCTGCTTTTGCCAAAGGCATCCTGATGGATGAAATGGGTAGTATTTTTCATCTGTATTCTGTTTGCTTCTTCTTCTTCCTCTTTTTTTTTTTTTTTTTTTGAATCTAGGGGTAGATATTCTCCTGTTGCTAGGACTTGCTCTGAAACATTGGGTTTCAATGAAAATTGAGTGTGACCATATTATGTTGGGATGACATTTTTCTATAGGTGGTTATCTCTCTGACAGCTACTAAATATTTTGGGGATGCAAGGATAAAACATAACTTACCTATCAATATTTTAAGCATCCATATCAGGTTGATTAAAAAATGTCCTGAGATTCTAAAGGGTTCTCTTCTAAAAGTGCTCCCACATGTAATTACTAAATGTCTCAGTCCACACTGTTTTGGCATTGGGACAACCGAGGTCTATGTAGAAGAGGTCAGATGAACTGGTACAAGACTCCTGCCCCAACAGATAACTTCGGATTTCCTGATTGTGTGTTCATGGCAACAGCTGCATTCCCTCCAGTGTTTGAGTGTATGTGTGGCATGCGTTATCGTTTCACATATCTGAAATTCAGGCTGTGAAAAGGCCAATTTTATCTGTTTTCTCATTACTGTCCCCTGTCGTTAGTTTTTGAAGAAGACTTCTGCTAGATGATAATAATGATGATGTCAAGAAAGTTCAAATCACCTCAGTGAAGGTTAATATGTCTACAGGCTTGAGTTCAAATCCTGAACGTGCCATTCACCAGCTATATGACCTTAAGCAAGCGAACCTCGGTGGCTCACACTAAGTAAGATCTCTTTCTACTTCTAATGTGTTTTTTTCTGGGGGGGGGGGGCAGGGAGTGACAGATGGGTCACATCTTTTCACCAAGTCTGACTCATTAGAGGAGACTTCCTGAGGGCTCTCTTTAAGTATTACTTGAGGGCTGATTCACATTCATCACAAACAGCTCCGACATCAATTAGTGATGTCTGCCCTGGTTAGAAAAGGGAGGAGTGCCCTCCCAGAGGCCCAGATCTGCTAAATAGGGTGAAGAGGAAGCCGACCCCGCAAAAAATAAAGAGCTCATGCATTATTAGCTCAGGAGTAATTGTGTTTCCACACACACTTCCCTAAGGTCATTCCTCCTAAAATCTCTCTCTCTCTCTCTCTCTCTCTCTCTCTCTCTCTCTCTCTCACACACACACACACACACACACACACACACACTTGCATGCACACGGGGCACATGCAGATATAAAAATATATGTCTTAATCTATACCTATCTGTTTAAACAGAGGGAAAGCTTAAGTTTTCCTTCTTCTAAGGTTCTGTTTTCCTTTATCAAAATGTGAGATATGGTTTAGTTAATTAGATGTTAATTAACTAATTAATTAGTTAATTCAGATACGCATTATCGTTTTACATATCTGAAAAAAGAAAGAAATCCAACCCAAAGGGTTAAAAGACAGTTTTGTTCAAGGATTCTGGGTGGCTGGGTCTTCCTTATACATGACCTGTATAAATTTACATTTTGGATATTTCACAGAATGCATATATTTTCATGCAAATTTTGCTAGCACACAAAAGCCTTGCATGTTTCATGCATGGCGTATTTAATTTCGTAACTGGATGAGTTGGAGGCTACGTGCACACCCATAGCCCCGTTGCCATGATCTACGCCATGAGCATCCTTCACCTCCAACAGCTTTCTCCTGTCTTCTTCATGTGTTGATTTGTGTGGTGGTAAGACCTGCACACTCAGCAGAGTTTAGGTCCACAGAACATAGGCACTGCCCAGGACAGATGTTTCCTGGGCTTGTTCATCTGACATAACTGAGACTTCCTACCTGTGGGCCAACACCTCCTCCTGTCCCCCTCACCGCAATCCCTGGAAACCACCGTTCTAGTCTCTGCTTTTGGTGGTTGGACTCTTTTAGATCCCTCTTACAAATGGTGTCACTTGGTGTCGATCCTCCTGTGTCTGTCATATTTCAGTTACACCCCGTCCTCCAGGCTCATCCGTGTTGTCACAAATGGCAGGATTTCCTTCTTCATTAAGAGTGAATAAAAAAACATTCTATTCGTTCTCTGTGTGTGTGTGTATTATACATATAATAATATCATATTTTATATGACACTATAATTCTATGATAATTCATAATCTATTTTCACATATACATATATATCATATAGTACATGTATAATATTTGCATTCCATATAGACAACATAATATGTTTTACATTCTCTTTATCCATCAAGAACATTTAGGTTGCTTCCAAATCTTGGCTAAATATGAGTAACTCTGCAGTAAACATGGAAAAGCAGATCTCTTTTCAAGATTCTGATCTCATTTCCTTTGGATACCTATCCAGCAGCAGGATTGCTAAATCACACAGGAGTCCTATTTTTGACTTTTTGAGGACCCTCCATACTGTCTGCCATAGTGACTGCACTGATGCGCCTTCCCACCAACAGTGTGCAGGCTCCCCTTTCTCTTCATCCTTGACAACACTTAGGACTCCTTCTGCTTTGGATGATCACCGATCCCATAGGGCTGTAGAGATGCCCCACGGTGGTTTTGCTTTGTATTTGCATTTCCCAGGGACTTGTAATGCCTAGCACCCTTTTTGGAACCTCTTGGCCATTGACGGGTCTTCTACACCCAACTGGAAAAGCTCCTGTCCAACAAAAGAAACCCTCAACAAAATGAAAAGGCACCCAATGGAACTGGGCAGTGATGTTTGCAAATCGTATATCTGAAAAGTGAAATCCAGAATATATGGGAACTTCCAGAACTCAACAACAACCACAAAATAGCCTGATTTTAAAATGAGTGAAGAACTCAACAGATGTCTCTTCAAAGATAGTTTTCAAAGTAACCAAGCAGCACAAACAAGAGAGACTAAGCCTTTGTTTTCACCTATTTGCAAAGCTGGCACTGCGCACACGCGTGCATAACCATACGTGTGTGTACCTGGGTGTAGACATAAATGCGTATATGTACACACAAGTAATACGTATTTCAAAAAGTCTTCTTGGACCTTAAATGACTCCTGCAAAACAACATGTTGATGACTTAAGTGTAAATGAATCAGAAACATGTGGCTTGAATTCCCTTCAAAATGCCCTAGGGTTTCAAATGAGAGGGAAAAGGTACTCGGAGGGGGGGAAATACATTTTGGGTCTTGCTAAACCTAAATCATTTGAAAAACAGTTTAAGATGTTCACTGAATCCAAAAAGCAGCTTTGCTCCCACATATGGCAGAGTCAGAGTGGCTCTTCAGATGAGCTGAAGCCTAATTTTAATTTCTTGCACATGTGGTAAAAACATCTTGGAGAGCTCTCTTAAGCCACTGTTCAAGGGAGTGCCCGGGAGTTTGGAGGGGTTTTTTTGCATCTCATTTGCATAACAATGACCACGGGTCCAGCTTTCTCCCTCTCTTCCTGTTGCCAAAGGCCTGGGCTGCTCCAATCTGTTTTTCCTAATTTCTGGGCCCCCAGGTGCCCTGGGTCTTCTTTCCTCTCCAGGCCCACTGAAGCTGGCCCTCCATTGCCTACCCTTGCTGGTTTCCCTGGAGAGGTTCGCTCCTCACTGCGGGTATGCATGTGGGCACTTGGAATATCATTCCCAGGTCTTCACAGAATTTCCTTCCAAATCCACTCCCAAGTAATCACTGCAGGATGCTCTCTATTAGCAGACTGGGCAAATCCCCAAGAATTGGGGTCATTAGGCACAGATTCTAGTGGCTCAAAAATATCACATGGCCTTTCGGGGCATCCCTCCAGCTGTACTGATTCATCCAAACAGTCCCAAATGGAGCTGAGTTTTCAGCAGTGGTCACATCACCCCATGAAAGGAATATCAGATATAAGTTCTTGAATTTGTCCCGACTGGAGAAGGCACCACTAGCATTGATAGGCAAGGGCCGGGGCTGGGAGTGGTCCTATAGTTGACAAGACCATCCCACCCTGTGGGGAAAAAAATGCTCGGTATCCTACAGGACTTTCAAGTAGGTGAAAAACCTGTTAATAATTATCCAAGCCCAGAAGCTAGCTCTGTTTTCTCTATCAGCACAAGTCCTTTTTCCTGTTTCAGTGCATGCTGGGTTTTCCATACATGCCACCACCATGTAATCCAAGGGAAACTTGACCTTGACTGTGCTCCAGATGAAATGGAAAAGTGCGGTGCTCCCGACAGCACCATTCGTGGGATTTGGGTTTTCGGCACGGACTGTACCAGCAGCAGCTGTCGTACCCACAGTGGTTCTGAACAAAGGTGCCACATGTGAGCACTGCCTGTGTCCCCTCTGGGCCCTGTTCCTCCTCTGTGCAGCCGCTGGGGACGTGTGTACAAGTGAACTCCTGATGGGCACATGCATCCTTACTTGTGATTTGCGTTTCAGCACGGTCAAGGGAGGTTACAAAATATTTTCTACCAAAAAAAAAAAAAAAGTGTCACTAATTTGGGTATGACAAGAAGCCACGGTGGCAAATGGCGTGGTGGCACCAGACCAAGAGTTACGTAAGCCTGGAGGCCAGCTGGTATCTGTCACTTGCTAGGTCATCTTCCCTGATCTTCTATTTCCCCATCTCAACTCTAAGCACCTTGGGCTTGAATTCCTCAAATGTAGCAAGAGAAACAGTGGAGTAACTGCCCATGAAGCCCAGAAAAATACTGTTCGGATGGAATGTGCCCTCTGCCAGTGATCATAAAGCACGTGACAGTTTGAAGCCATGTTTTATTTTACCTCTTCTTACAGGGATGTCGCTGCAGATGAATGTCGCCCCACTTTGCAAGGACAGCTGCAATGATCCATGATGAGAGGCAAGAGGGAGAGGTGGGGACTGGGGAAAAGTGCACCAGCTCCTCCTGTCAAGTCAGAACCCACTGCTCAGCTCCTGCCAATGGTTGCTAAATACATATGATTTCATGTCCCCAGCCCTTTGAATAATCTATGGGTAGTTGGAAACCTGAACTTTCACACAACATCTCCTTATGTCTAAAAATACTGATTCATTCACAAGAGAATTAAATGACGTGTTAGCCTATAAAAATTCAACATTTATGTGTTAGAATCTACTCATGGATCCCTAGTTATAGACTTCTAGATGAAATGAACTCAAGGATTGCTTTCAGATCTGGAAATTAGTATTCTAAGCCAGGGGTCAGCCAACATTTTTTTTTTTTCTGTAAGGAGCCAGATAATAAGTACTTTAGATTTTGCAGGCCATAAAGTCTCTCTTGCAACTACTTAGCTCTATTTTGGCAGCTCAAGAGTAGCCACATACAACATTTATGAAAACAGGTGTGCTATGTTCCAAAACACATAATTAAAAAAAAAAAAAAAAAAAGCAAAAAATGGTGGTGAGCTAATTTGATCTATAGGCCATATTTTGCTGACTCCGGTCTAAGCGGTAGACCTTTCCCCATCCGCCAGCAATCGACCAATTCAAGTGAACCGTGATGAACGCTTTTTTTGTTGTTTTTTCTGAAGTTCTTTCAGAAAACAATGGATCTCCCTTGACGACATGTTGAGGTGACTTCTCTTTCTCATTCACCCCCCAACTGCATCATTCCACTGTGGTGCTTCTCCTTGCATATGTGTGTGGTTTCCTTAAGAGGCTCAGTGGTAGCATCTGCATGTCTCTAACCGTGAAGAAACAATTTGTGCCCACACTCACTGTTGGCTAACCGGGACACGGGGAGCCTGCTTTTGGATCTCTGATATCATCTCGTTCCGCTGTGAGGAATGGTAAGAAGGCCTGACCTCGCCAGATGCTGGCCGCGGCGTTTGTCCAGCAGTCCCCGGAAGACTGACCGCAGGGCGCACCAGCAGTCTGGTGTCCCCATCTGGGCGTCAGGAGCCTGCCTGCCTCTGTTTCTCAACAGATGTGCCCCTGAGGCAAGTCACTTAAATTCTCTGCTGCAAAATGAGGAAAATGAGCTCATTGGTTTCAAAATGCCTGCAGTTGCCTAATTTCTGAAATCCCCCTCTAAACCCACTTGTCTAAACGAGATTCTGGAAAACATTTTACAACGGGAGGAGCTGGTTGAGCAAGCGCACCCTGAACGTCTACTGCTGTCGTCCCCTGGCACCCACAGTCCTTTTTCTAGTTAAAAACACCCACCTTTCCCTCCTCTGGAAGGTGAAGTGGGCTGACCAGGGCCTCTGGGGCTGAGGGTGGGCACATGACCTTATTCTGACCAATCAGAACACTGCATCTTTCAGGCTGGTGATTGGCTCATCATGAGTGTGTGATTCCAATCAGCCCAATGAGAGCCATAGCTGGGAGGTTGGAGGTTTAATTATATGAAGTCAGTAGCTTGCATTTTCCATTGATAAACTGGAAGGATAGAAATATGGAGCTTCTATGTTCCATGGAGAGAAAGGGTGTGTTTCAGGATTAAGCCACTTAAGCTGCGGCCACTGGGGTGGCTTCTGAAACAGAAAGTGCCTGGACAGTCAGGGCCAAAGAGGGCTGTACCCTACACTGGCCTTCTCAGGTGACACGAGAAATTGATCCTTTTAGAGAAATGCTACATGACCCTGAAAAGGAACTGCATTATTGTTATTTTTTCATTCACAAGCAATCGAATCCTGAATGGAGTGCTCAAATTATAGGCACCAGCAGCCCCCTAGTTCCTCAGTTACCACCTCCGCAGGGAGAAGACGGCAGGCTTTGGGGGCCAGGCTCTGATGCCCAGGCTCTGATGTGACTCTGAGGGGTAGACTGGCAGCTCTGCTTCCGTTGCTCTTTCTGCCAAATGATGAGGCCTGGCTGGGTTGACAACAGGCTCAGAGATGACACGTGGCCTTCTGGTTGCAAGAAGCAGAAACCTGCTGGCCCTCCCCGAGGTGAAGGGGCTTATGGGAGGGGCACAGGATGCCTGCCTTTCTGCATGTACAGCATACCTTTGGCCTCCCGGCCGCCTGCCTTCCTGCCGCCGTTCCTCTGGGCACTCCAGGGCCAGAGTCAGTCCTCTTCTCACCGCCATCTTTCTTTTCTCTTTGTGAGATGTGTTTCTGGTTCTCCTGACACTCTCCCAGCAGTGGCTGTCCTGGTCCCATGGGTGCAGCCTCAGCAGAGCCAGGTTGGCCCTTCAGAGTCTCCAATGCTGACATCCCTCAGTAGAGGAGCTGGATGGGCCCAGCGTGGGCCAGGTGTCCACCAGGTGGTCACATACAAAGGTGTGGGAGCCCTTCTGTGACCATGGAGGGACAGCTTCTCCAGGGGAGCAGCAGGTCAGTAAGGACTTCATGCAATCTGTGGCACAAAGTGGCTGCCGGAACCCGTGCCATCTGCTCCTTTTGCCCTTCATCTCCTCCTCCTCCTCCTTCCCTTTCTCCTCTCCTCCACTTCCTTCTGGCTTCCTATCCCTCCCCTCTTCCCCCTCCTCCTTTCTTCAACTTCTCTTCCTGCTCTTCCTCCTCCTCTTTCTCCCCCTGTCTGTCTTCTTCATCTGAATATCAGTGGCCTTCACGTTAGTCGTTGTGTCATCCCCTCATCTTCAAAATTTCTTACTTTTGAACTCAAAGAAAAGAGAAAGTATACTTTTCTCTGTAAACATGAGTTTTGGGGAAAGACCCGCTTGAATTCTCAGTTCTATCTTCAAAATTGAGCTGGGGCCTCCTGGTCCACGGGCCTGGCAGAGCCGCGGGGAGAGGAGAGCACAATACGAAATTGAAAGAGCAGCGACAATGTGGGCCTTGTCATTTCTGAAACGTCCCTCTCCATGCCCCCTGCCCTGATCTTACAAAGGACAGCATCATATTCAGTCTCTGTCCTTAGTGCTCATAAAATTATGTCAGTGCCATCGCAAGGCTCAATAATTTCTTAACGAAAACACTGTAGACCTCCTTTTTTTTTTTTTTTTAACCAGAGATTTTTCTCCAGTAGATTTAATTAGGTCATGGTTCAGTAGATCCCAATAAGTGCCCTCGAAGAGGTTGCTCTTGTCCCTTGGAAATGGCATTGTTTGTAAAACCCCAAACAGAGACGCGCTCCTATGACACTGTTGTTGAACCTGGATTCCCTCCAGCCTGGGCCCTTGCAGGCAGCCAGAGCGGAGGGTGATGGGAGGCTGGCCTCCGAAGACACACCACGTGACCCCCGGAATGTGGAGGCCGGCTCTGCGCTGCCCTTGCAGCTCGCGGTGGGCAGATCCGAGGTGCCCCCGGCTGCGTTCCACCCTGGCGTGGCCAAGCCAGCCACTGAGCTGTCAACAGCCCTCAGCAAGAGGCGAGTCCTCCATCAGAGCCTGACACAGGCCAAGTCCGCGGTGGAGCCACAGACTGCCTCCTCCGCCCAACAGCACCCGAACAATTGAGCTTTTGTGCTCCTTGTGACCGGCGCTGCCCAGCCTGGACTTGGCCGACTACAGCCCAGGAGGCGGGTGAAAGTTGCTGATGCTCAGGACCCCGGTGCCAAAGGCCTCTTACAGGAGGAAGTTGAGACAGACAGATGGTGTTCAGATGCTGTGTGACCTTGGAGTTGTTGTTAACCAGCCATTGTGACCTCTTTTTGGACTATGGACACGTGACCTTCTCAGATACTTTTTCTTCTCCTCTGGATTACATACAGCACATGGTGAGATCTGGGCACATGTTACCAGTTCCAACTGTCAATAACTGTTAATCCTGATCTTGAGTGTGTCAGGGTGGGGAAGGGGACAACAGACCCATGGCCACACACCCCCATCCACGGGGCAGGTTCCAGCCTCACATAGCAGATAGGCTTATCCCAAACCTAAAGTTAGCCAGAAAGTGACTTTTGACTTTTTAAACAATTCAGAAACATAACATAGAAACTCTGTGTGAACATGATAAATTTAGCAGTGGATTGGCACTTGCCTGCAACCTCACTTAAGTCAATGAACAAACCTGTTCCCGCCCTCTGTTCCTTTCTGATCATAGCCACCCACATCCCACAGAGGACCAACCTGTTGCAATCATTATTTCCTTAATAATTTTTTGAAACGTTTTGTCACCTACATATGCATCCATTAGCCATATAGTTTACTTTTGCCGGCTTTGGAATTTCATAAAGTGCATTTCTTTCACAAGGGCATGCTTTCTTTCTAAAGAGAGTCTCATTCTTACCTTGTGCCTTTTCCCGTCATGGTGTCTGGAAGGTTTGTGGGGCATGCGCATGTGATTGGAGCTCCTTCAGTTCCACGGCTGTGGACTATTTCACTGTTCACAACTTGAAATGGTTGTGAGCAAGCAATCCACTTGCTCCTGTGTGGTGAAGTCTCCAAAGGTGATCACTGTGGGTACTTGCCTGAGTCCCATCCTCCAAGTGGCAGACTCTGTGTACCTCCCCTCCAATCAGGGACAGCCTTGGGACCTGCCTTAACCAGTAGCATATGAGGAAATGCCATTTGAGAATTTCAAGTCCAGACCGACCTTAATAGGACTTTCTTCCTCTCGGAAGCCAGCAGCTCTTAAGATGTCCAGTTACCCCGAGCTGACCACTCCTGAGGAAGCCCAGGTGTCCAAACAGGAGGAAGGCCACGTTGGGAAAGAGCAATGCCCAAGGAGGCCCTGCCTGCTCCAGCCCTTGCAGCTAGAACACCAGCCACGAGAGTTTTCCCGTCCACCCTGGACTTGCCAGGCCCAGAGGCAGCGCATGGAGCAGAAGAGCTGTACCTCCCGGCCCAGCTCAGACTGCAGAACTGTCTGGAAAAAACGTTGGTCATTTGAAGACCTTAAATTCGGGGGTGATTTGTCACGCAGCCATAGATAACCGAAAGACAGCGAGCCTGAGAAGGTCCTTCCCCCTCTCTGAAATGTGGCAAGTTTCTTTTTTTTCTTTTTCTTTTTTGGATGAGATCTTATTTACATTTCTGTACATTTTTTAAAACGCATTTCACATGGTCTCTTCTTCACCCCCACATTTTAGCCACACTCTTGTGTGTTTGTAGAAACAGTACTGGGTTTAAATCAACAGGTGACACATGGAATAAAAAGGGAAAGAAACACAAACGGTTTGTAACTAATGTAAAGATTTCAGGGTACGTTCGATTAGGGAGAGTTGGATGGATGAGCCATGCCATTCTGACCCATGAAAGCATCTTTTTAGATAAAAACACTGACTTGAAGAAAGAGACATCAGTTTCACTCTGGGGGAAAAAAAAAAAAAAAGTGTGGGCCATCTTCCTTTGACACTAGGTGAGAAATCAACAGCAGGTCTTGCTAGAGCCCAGGAGCAGCAACAGTTAACAGCCTGCTCCCAGGTTCCTGCCGCGGGTGGGGGTCCGAGCGAGCCCCTCTGCATTTGCACAAAGGTAATTGCTCCCAGTGCTACTTAAGCGGGGAAGCAGCCTTAGCATGTTCATTTCACTAGAGCCTTTGGGTTCGCTTTTCCTTTCAAAGGCTGCGTGCATTGAATGTTCTATAAAAGAATGAGCATAGTGGGAAAAGGCAGGGGAAGAGGCTACGGAATCTAACTGCTTTTAAAAAAATAGAAATATTACAGTGTGGTAGAATAGTTCTCAATACAAGGGAGGCTTTAGAAGTTCAAGGTCCTTCCCAGGAGCTGGTAGAGGCTGATGGAAGCAGACAGGACTGGGTTGGAAGGTGGACACACCACTTCCTAGCCACCGACTCTGGGCGAATCACCAACATTTCCCGAGCTTCAGTTTCCCCGTCTGTGAAATGGGACTAAGGAAGACCTCACAGGGCGGGAGAGAGGAGTCAAGAGAAATGGTCTTCTAAGAAAGGGTCCAGTCCAATGCCTGACACAGGAGTCGAGTCCCTGCCATGGAAGTGGTCACGGGACACAGTTCTGGAAATATTGACAACCCCTCTGCAGGGCAGAGGATTCAGGGATCTGTCTCATCCAGCAATTCAGAAGGATCCCATTGTCCCTGTGGAGACATGCCGTGTGTGTGCCCTGCATCAGCAGCATTGCCCGGGGCCAGGGCACCATCAGATGGCATTGAGCAATGGTGGGAATGGTTTCCACTGTTTTGCGGTTCTTCCTGACTTCTCCCAGCTGGAGACAGAGTCCCTAGAGGAGGGGGTGAGGTATTATGATCCTTAAATGAGAAGTCGTCAGTAATGAGCCATCCATTTGGGCAATAAAGGAGCCCACATAGACACCAGGTCGAGATTTCCTCCACATTGCTTTGAAATCCCCAAAGCCTAGCGCGGCAGATCGTAGCTAAGGCGGTTATTATCATTCCCAAAATGTGAAAGGAAGGAGGAGTTTTTCGGAACACTATTGGCTGAGCATTCGACGTTATTCTAGGTGTTTTATTCTTACCATCTTGTTTAACCCTCTGTAAGAATTTATTTCCCCCACCTTCCAGATGCAGACCTGAGCTAAGGACCGTGACACATCTTAGACAAGTCCACTCTCCTCAGCATTTTCAGGGCCAAGCTTTGAATCCGGGCCTCACTCTGAGACCCATGGCTTTAAACAGAGCTCTCCCTGCCTGGGTCCTGCAGGTGGAGTTGGGATAAGTGGGGGATGAGCTGGAGAGCATGGAGCCCCCACTGTCCACAGGGCTATGCTCTGCTCCCATCAGCCAGGTCAGAGCTAGAGAAGGGTGCGGTAGGGAGCTGGTGGGAGGGAGGAAGACTGGCTTGGGGTGAGAACTCCTTCAGGTGAGAAAGAAAGAAGCGGGGCCGGGGATGGAGTTCAACGGTCCAGTGCCTGCCTGGCCCACGTGAGGCCCTGGGTTCCATCCCCAGTACTGGGAGAAAAGAAGAGTGCAGACTCTAAGTGCTAGAAGTTAGCAGAAAATCAAGGCTTGGAATCCATGGAGGGTGGAGGAGAACTGTTCAGCTTTCAGACCATGGAGAATTAAATAAATTAAAGGGAATCTTTTTTTTTTTTTTTTCTTGACTTTAGATGTGGAGGGGAGAAATTTGACCATGTAAAAGGAACAAATCAAAAATCAGGTATTGGCTTCTGGTGATTCCAAATGACCAATTTGTCCTGGCAAATTCTGTGGTCTGGTTTAGCAGTAGATGTCCAGGAAGGAAAGAGGCGAATGTTGCAGAATCACCGGGGTGGAAGTCAGAAAGGCATGCCTATCTCAGATTCAGATGGATTCTTAAGGCGACATTTATGCAGCCAAAGGTTCCTCTTTGCTGCTGTGGGTTGTCATTCTCAGAACGCTGTGAGAATTTTGGTTCTGGCCATGAGGGAGTAACTGATACCGACTCACCCTTCCTCATAAGCAAATATTTGAAGCAACTGTTTTTGGACATTGGACAGTGGACAGTGCCAAGCTGTGATGGCTGAGGAAAGGGAACACCTGGGCTCACTCCATGTTCACCCCGGCTTTCCACCCAAAGCACAGAGAAATTCAGCCCAAACAGGTAATATCACTTTGTATAAAATCAAAAGATTGGCGTGTGATGACACCAATGCAGCTGGAATTTGTGGATGACATGAGGAGCTGAGCAATAAGAAGCATGAGAAATCTGCATAGGTTTCCCCTAAGTTTGGGCCAAAGTTTTAACTCTGTGTATGCAAGGTTAAGTTTCTGAAACTTAGCCGAGAGCAGCCACTGGCAGGGGTGGGGACAGGGTGCTGCAAATTAAACAATGATTCTAGAGGTTACATAAGGGTAGGGAACATTGGAGATCTGATTAGAAAAAAAGAAGAGGTTGTAGGCAGAACCCAGACATCATTTGATACCTCTAGAAATTTAATGCGTCAGGAGCAGAACTAGTCCAGCCTTAGAGAAAGGGCTGCTCCTTGCCTACAATAACAAAACTTTTACAGCTTGCTACCACAAACCAGCACCCTACAAAACCAGTTGCCTGCCCAAACAACTAAACTCTTTTAAAGAAGACGAAAGAATGTCGATTTTCAAAAATATGGATGCCACAGTTTCCAAAACATGATAAAAAAATGAGTAGAGACATGAAAAACAAGATTGCATGATCCATCATCAAGATGAAAAAGGCAACAGAAATATATTCCAGGGTGACACAGATGTGAATTAGGACATGGGACTTTATGGCATCTGTTATGAACACATTCGAGAAAGGAGAATAAAAAATAAGGAGGGATGGGAGGGGGAATTTCAACAGAGGAAAGGAAACTACTAGAAAAATCAAAAAGAAAAGTAAAAACTTAAAAATATGGTATTTGAATTTTAAAAAAATCACTGGATGAGTTTAATCATCAGATTAGATATTAAATCACCGCAAAAGAAAGAATACTGAGCTTCAAGATGGGTCGAGACCAATTATTCAAACTGAAGCACTTAAGAAAAAAATTAGCAGATTCTTGGAGACCCGAGGATGATATCCAATACCCTAATGCAGTTGTGACGGGCGTCCCAGGAGAAGAGGACACAGACATTGGGGGAGTGGACACTAGTTAACAATTCTTAACTGTATTTGAGGCAATGGTGACTGAAAAATATTCTAAATTCGAAGGAAAATAACTTGCTGACTCAAGAATCGCAACAAACCCCAAAGAGAGATGAACATGTAAAAAGTGCAGCTGGCGTCACGACCATCACGTTGAGGAAAACCCAAATCAAGGGGAAGAAAAAAAATCTTCACAGTAACCAGGGACAAAAATGGGACCTTTTGCATACTACAAGGAGCAAGGCGAAGAGGTTCCCTGCGTGGATAACGCCCTTTCAAAATAAAGACAAAAGAAAAGCAACAGACCCTAAAGGGTTCATCGCCAGCAGTCCTGCCCACAAGAAAAATTAAAGGAAGTGCCTTAGACTGAAAATTAAATCTACACAGAAATATGAAACGCATCAGACAGGATAAATATTAACGGCCCTTTAAAAATTCCTTAATTTCTTTAAAAGATAATTGTTTAGAGCAAACATAGTGAACAACATGTTGTGGAGTCCGCCACATCTAAAACAGTGAGATAAGTGGTAATGGCACCGAGTGAGGCAAACAGAGGTGAAAGCCGTAAGGTTCTCAAGGTAGAAGAAAAACAGCGTGTTCAGATTGATTCTAGGTTTATGGCGGTGACAAATGTTAATTCAGATTACACCATGATAAATTAAAGATGCATATGATAATCCTCGGAGAAAGCATTCGAAACTCAAAAGAGGAAATTATAATGGTCCCACAAATACATTCAGTATAAAAGAAGGCATCAGAAGAAGGGGAAAATAATAATTAAAAAAAAAGGATTAGACTGGGGATGTAGCTTAGTGGTAGAGCACTTGCCTAGCACGCACAGGGTCCTGAGGGTTTACTACCCAGCACCCCAAAAATAAAAAATTATAAAGAAAAGAGCTGGGAGAAATAGAAAACAAGTACCAGGATGGTAGGCCATATGGACAATTACAATTACCCAGTCGTATGAATAGTTACTCTATGAATAATTACAATGAATATAAGTGGACTAAATACGGCATTTAGAAAGCAGAGATTGTTTGACTAGATTAAGAAAAAAACAACTATCAGTTGTTTGGAAAAGATCACCATAAATGTAAAGACAAAGATTGGCTAAAAGATTCAAAAGATACCATTAATGACGTAAGCACAAAAATCGTAGGAAGGCTCTATTAATACTGGACAGCGTAGCATTCAAAACAGGCAGGACAGTTGGAGATAAACAGGACCTGGAATGATAAAAGGGTCAAAAACATGAATTTGCTAAGGCAGCATGAGAATCCTAAAAGCCCATACAGTGGAGTTTCCAAAGAGGGTCACCATCCATTCCTTCCTGCTATGGCATGTCACTCCACAGCTCAGGAAGTGGGTTCTGTTTCTCCTTTTGTATCTGAGCTGTGCAGTGACACACCTTGACCCAACCTCTCCTCTTGGCTCCAATGCTCACGAAATAGCCCTTGAATACACGAGAGTCCTGCCAGGCAGCCCCGATGTCTCTGCTCGTTTCTCTGGATTGCACGGTGGCTGCTTGTCTCTGGTGGCCTCGCCGTGGACAGAGTGACCTCTACACCCTCCCATCACCTATTCTGGATCACCTATTCTCTACCCAGCTCTTCTCCGAGTAAAGGGCATGGAATGGCTTCTGTGTTGCCGATAGGATTCTGCCGGGAACAGGGAATGTAGGAGCTTGTTCTCTCCATTGCCAGACGGGAGGAGGGGAGCTCAGCCCTGCCCCCGGCTGGTCCTTCCCCATCCTGCCCTGGCAGACGGGGCTGACTTCTTTGGCACCCACCAGAACTCGTGGTCCAGCAAAATGTCAGCTGACTTTGATCTGCCATTAAAAAATGACTTTTACAAATGGAAATTCTTTTCCATCGGTATGATTTAAACAGAGCAATCAATGTTTGAATAATAAATGCCCTCATTTTGGGAAGTCTGTCCTCTCCTGGCAGCTCTCTGGGCTCGTCTGGGTCGATGCCGCTGCACTGGGTCTCTGCTTTCAGCACCTGCACAGGTCTGAGAAACAGGCAGGAGCAGCCGCTGGGCAGCAAGACCCCTGGGGTCAAGACCTGGGGTGGGCATGTTCTCGGACTTCTGTGAAACTTGGGGCCACCATCCAGGAGTGGTCTCCAAATCCTCATTCCCCACACTGTCCATCACAAGGAACTTCATGAAAGGGGTTCTAATAAGCTTGCAAATGGCTAAGTAACAGGATTGAATCTAAGTCTATCTGTCAAAAAAAAAAAAAATCCTCTATTGAAAATCCACTGGATGCTGGATCTTATTTATTTCTAACAATAAAGCTGAGCAGTTGATATTTACTCCTTTCAATTGATGGAGTGTGTAGCATGAGTATTTATCTAGTTAATGATTTTCCCATGTCAGGCAGCGTGCCAAGCATTGTACATTATCTAATTTAAGTGAAAAAGAACAAACAGAAAACCAGTCTAATGCCTACCACCTGCAGATAACCACTATTTCTATTTTAATGCTTGCTATTTATGTGTTTTTCCTATGGTTTTTTAAAAATGGGATCATATTCTCTGTTGTGCCTTACGGCCTCATTTTCTCACTGAAAAATACACCATGAGCATCTTTCCAGGCCCTGTAACAGACTTTTTATGACTACAGTTTGTACAGGTTTAACAGGCCTCCTTTGGAGCTATCATAACTTATCCAATAATTCCTGACTGCCAGGATTTGACTTTTACCATTTTTGCTCTTACAGATGTGATTGCCATGCACATCTTTGTAGTTAAACATTTGAGTTTTTCCATGATTTCCCAAAGAAAATTCCTTACAGTGGATTTCCTGCATTGGAATTTGGGGAAACACTCGATTCTTTGTGTAGGTGGACACTGAACAAAAATCTATTCCCATCACAAGTTGTAGTGAAGTCCATTGTTCCAAGCCTTGCCCCCGAACTGGGTGTTTTAATTCATTAAAAACAAAAATGGCTAATTTGCTAGGTCAAATATAGTAAGTTGTTGCTAGGTTGATCTTATTACTGCAGAAGTCGAATCTTTCAGCCTGTGTCTATTGTCAATTTGAGATCTGCAGTTCTATATCTAGACAGGTCTCCTAAGGCACAGTCATAATGCACGTTGGGGTGAAGGGTGGGCCCAGCAGGCTGGCCACCTTACTACGACAGCAGGACACGGCGAATGGAACCCTCCCTCTAGAGGTTAAATCGCACCTGAAATTCTTGGCGACTACAGGAAGAGATTCACGCTAGGGCGAGACCAGCTCTGGGCTGATGCACTTGAAGTCTGATGTGGGGAAGGTGCAGTGACCTCAAGGAGAGCTCCTGGGGCTCAGGAAAGGTGAACTCCCAACCTCCCACCTCAGACCTCCAGCCACACGGAATTTGCATATGGGTGCATTGGCGAGGGCAGACCGGAAGCCCTGCGTGCTCACCAGACCTGTTTGCTTTTTGTTCTCAGCACAAAGATTGACTTCATTCCCAAGCCTCCCCTGCAGTCGTGGGGTCATGTGACCAAGGCTGGCTTCTGGAAAACAAGAAGCCATATTCTGTCTGGAGTCTCTCTCTCTCTCTCTCTCTCTCTCTCTCTCTCTCTCTCCTTTCTTTCTCTCTCCCTCTCTCCTTTCTCTCTCTCTCTCCATCTATGAAGCTGGAAGAAAAGGGATCCAAGGCTCCAGGGATGGAGGAGGTGAAGGAGGGAAGAAAGAGACATTGAGAGAGATAAGATAGAGGAAAAGGAGAGGGAGAGAGAAAGGAGCCTGGATCTCCCAGTTGCTACTCACTAAGAGTCTCCTGGGAGGTCCATCCAACTAAGTTGGGTTGACACATCAACAATCTCTGAACTGTTTGGTTTCAAGCCACTAAGACTTGGGGCTATTTGTTATAGCAGCTAGTATTACTCATTCTGGATAATGCAAACATCTAAAAATCTGTCTGGGATAGGAAATTGGATTTTTCCAGTAGGTTTTGTTTGTTTGTTTGTTTGTTTTAACTAGTCAGCTTGTCCTCACATTGGTAACCATGATAAAGGAACACTTGGGAATTTCACATTTGGCAGTTCTCACTGCAGCCTCTAAGAGGGAGGAGCAGTTGCCACGGTATCTATTTAACAATGTGGTGATGAGTCTCTGGATGTGGGACCAGTCCACCTGAGACCTCCAGCTGGTTAGAGGCACCTGAGACACACAGCTCACAGTTGGAAGCTCAATGACCAAAAAGCTGCAGAAATAGCACCGTGCCCTGCTACAAGCGGCCTGTGGGGGCTGGATAACGTCTGTCACTGTCCATCAGGGTCCCTCAACCAAGGCCCAGCTGATACGAGTGGACTTGATATGGGCGCAGGCCGGAGTATTGAAGCAGGCCTCCCGGCACCCTGGCCTCCCCCCCAGGTGCTCCCTGCTCCCTCCTCCACAATTCTGACAAAGAGGGATGCCTCTAGGTATTGCCAAGTGTCCTGCGGGGGGTAGAGGTGTCCTCCTCTTCATTAAAGCTTTGTTGCATTACATGCCCCCAATGCAAACGTCAGCTAGAGGACAGCTCTCCTTCCTGGGGAGGAGGGATGCAGAATAAAAACAGAGCCAAACCATCCAGGCACTCTGCTTACCCCCAGGTCGTCTCTAGGGGTGGTGGGACCCTCACGGCACCGTGTCCATGTTGGAACCTCACTCCTAGCTTTAGTTGCACTGGGTCACAAGAGCATCGTCTCTGTTCAGTGAGGCCAACTGCAGTCGGCCCGGGGTGGCCTGGAGGACTTGGGGTCTGCTCACCCGCTCACTCTCCAGGGATGTGGCTGAGATCTAGAGGTCTCCGAGGCCGTGGCCTGACTGCAGGCCCGTGGCTCGTGGTCATGTTCTCGGTGCTTGCTCCGTCTTCTGGACAGTCCACGAGGACCACTCCTGTGTCTTCTCATCAGCTTATTTGGGACTCCTGTGTCTTGATCATCCCTGTGCCACCCTGGGGCCCATGGGAGGACTCAGACACTTTCCAAGTCCGTGAGCTGGTCACCTCTGACCCCCCAGGGCCAGCGGCCCTCCTCACGGCACCAGGGTCAGGTAACTGAAGGAAGCCAAACAGAACCAGATGGAAGGTTAGAAATTGAAGGAGGCTCTGGTCCTCAGATCCCAACCCTCCGTGTGTGATGCTGAGAGTGAGGTGCTCAGAGAAATGGAGGGACACCCTAAGTAGAAGAGCTGAAAGCACCCAACGCTGAGCAAGCAACCGTGGTCAATCCTCCCAGCCGCGGATTTGGCAATCAACTCTCAAGATGACGTGGGTGGCAAAAATGGACATGGAAAACCTGAGCAGCAAAGACAGAAGAATAAGTTTGACCTCTCAAAATCAAGACCCTTCACGCACCGGAGAATACCATCAAGGAAGTGAACGGGCAGTCTACACAATGGGAGGGGTGTGCACGCTATATTTCTGATGTGGGTTGAATATTCAGATCACATGAAGCGCTCTTAAATCTCGGTAACAGAAATACAAGCCATCTGATTTTTTCATTTTATTCTCATTGGTGCATCGTGATCACACGTGATCATAGGATTCCCTGCGCCACGGGCAGACATGAACGTGTCCCCTCCGTCTCATCCCTCAGCACCTGCCCCTTCTTTCCTCCCTCCGTCTCCCTTGATGTGCTCTACCCTACCGACCTCTCACCTGCTGCTCTTATTACTTTAATCGGCAAATGGTGGTTATTCATAACCGGGATTCACTGTGGGACACTCGTACACGACAGAGCAGGGTTTGGTGGATCTCGTCCCCCAGGACTTCCCTGGCCCACCCCCTTCCTCTTTCCTTCTACGTCTCCTTCTCTACTCTATTGGTCTCCCTTCTATTTTTGTGAGGTCACCTTTTTTTTTTTTTTTCCATTCCTATTTCTGTTTTTCTCTCTCGTCTTCACGTACAAGAGGAAACATTTGACTCTTGACTTTCTGGGTCTTGTTTCTCTTAGCATGATGCTCTCCATTTCCATCCACTTACCAGCAAATGACCTCATTTCATTCTTCTTGATGGCTGAGTGAAACTCCACCGTGGAGATATTTTCTTTATCCCTTTGTCTGCTGACGGGCAACTGGACTGGTTCCATAACTTGGCCATTGTGAATTGCGCTGCTGTAAACATTGGCATCACCATAGCAGGCTGATTTTAGTTCTTTTGAACAAATCCCAAGGAGCGGTATAGCTGGATCATAGGGTGGTTCCATGCCTGGTCTTCTGAGGAATCTCCACAATGTTTTCCAAAGTGGTCCACTAATTTGCAGTCTTACCAACAATGTATGAGGGCACCTTTTACCCACCTCCTCACCAGCCTTTAATATAATTTCTGTTCTTGATAATTGCCATTCTAACTGGAGTGAGATGAAATTTCAATGCAGCTTTGATTTACATTTCCCTGATTGCTCTGAACATTTTCTCATATATTTATTGACCATTTGTATTTGTTCTTTTGAGAAATGTCTGTTTAGATCTCTTGCCCTCCTGCTGGGTACAGTGGCGCACACCTATAATCCCAGTGGCTGTGGAGGCTGAGGCAGGAGGATGGCGAGTTCAAAGCCAGCCTCAGCAACAGCAAAGCCCTAAGCGACTCAGTGAGACCCTGTCTCTAAATAAAATACAAAATAGGCCTGGGGATGTGGCTCAGTGGTCCAGTGCTCCTGAGTTCAATCCTCAGTACAAAAAATAAAATGAAATAAAAATCTTTTGCCCTCCTATTGACATGGTTTTTGTTTGCTTGTTTGTTTTGAATTCTTTATATATGCTAGATATGAATCCCATCAGAATGGTAGCTGCAAAGACTTTCTCCCATTCTGTGGCTCTTTCCTCACACTCTTTATTATTTCCTCTGCTGTGCAGAAGCTTTTAATTTGATGCCATTCCACTTATTGATTGTGTTTTATTTCCTGAACTTCAGGAATCTCATTATGCCAGTCAGTGACCGTGCCTTGGACTCTTGAGCTTGTGTTTTGTTTTGTTTTTTCCCTAAGAGTTTCAGAGTTTCTGGTCTCATTCCCGGGTCTTCGATTCAGTTTGAATTGATTTCTGTGCCGGGTGAGAGATAGGGATCTAGTCTAATTCTTCTACCTATGGATACCCAGGTTTCCCAGATGACCCAATTTTAAAAGGGGCAAAGGGACATGAGTAGACATTTCTCCAGGAAAGATAGACAAGTGGCCACGAAGCCCCCACTTAGGTGCTCCATGGCCTTGGTCACTAGGGCAACTCAATTAAAAACCACAATGAATAGTTACTTTGTTCCTCCTAAGGTAGCTACAGTATTTTAAGTGGAAAACAACAATTATTGGTGAGGATGGAGACGTTGGGACCCTGGTGTGTTGCTGGAAGGAATGTAAAATGGGGCTGCTACCACAGGAGACAGTCCAGGAGTCCCCCCCAAAAAGTGAATATGCAACAACCAGATAACCCAGCAATTCCACTTCCAGGTAGATCCCCCCCCAAATTGGAGATGGGCTCAAACAGATGCTTGTACACAATTTTTTTATAGTGGCCTTATTCGTGATTGCCAAGAAGTGGAAACAACCTTAATGTCCATCAACAAATTAATAAAGAAATGTGGTAGAGGTATACAATGGAATATTATTCAGTCATAAAAAGGAATGAAATTCTGATACGTGCTACAGTATGGATCACTTTTGAAAACATTTTGCTTAATGAAATAAGTCAAATGCCAAAGGATAAAATTGTGCAATTTCACTTTTTTAAAAAAATACCTACAAACAGAAGAGTTCATAGAGACACCAAGTAGAAGAATATATATATATATATATTTATTACCCACAATATTCCAGTGCTTAGGTTTTTAGAAACCTTTTTGAAAATATTCTCGTGAAAAGTGATAAAGTGTCAACTTTGCCCTTTCAACCACTTTTATGAAGGCTTAGATGTTGGAAACCCAGAAGCCCAAATCCGTGTCAAGCAAATGCTCTGGGTTCAACGTCTATGGTATGGCCCAGCCTTTGTAAAATGCTCCTGGGACCATGGATTCTGCTGAATGGATGGAGGAGGAGGGGAAAGAGGAAGGAGAATTCAAAAGAGAGTGGTCACTACTGCTCACCGACACCCAGGGCAGACAAGGACTTCACAGAGGCAAGCGAGAGTCACACAAGTTGTGTGCAATCTATTACGCTGTCATGTATCCAGCCATAAGAGCATAAAAATGATGGATGAGAATGCAAAACTGTTACATTTATACATTTATTTTAAACACGGAACACACTCCTCCCTAAGCTCTCTGAGAGTAAGAGCAGATTTTGTCTTGTTCCTTACAATAGCTGTGTGCCTTTCAGAGACCTCAGACTCGGTGGGGGATCCATAGCTAGGGGTTGGCTGTGCTGGGGACGCTGGTTAGTGGAAGGATGTTCCCAGCATGCACAGGACCCTGGGTTTGCTCACTAGCAAAAGAGAGAGGGTGGGGAGAAAGAGGGAGGAAAGAAGGAAGGAAAGAAAGACAGACAAGACTTCATAGTTGAGTGCACACAGGTTTGCAGGTTCATGTTCGAGTCCCAGAGCGCCCATTTCCTAAGAATAGCCGGATTCATCGTCCCCATTTTACAGAGGCTATAACTGAGGCTCAAAGACCTGAACTGATCTATTTGGGAAGGAGGTGAGCAAGGATTTGAACTGGTATTTTCCTAGTGTTTTGAGACCTTGAACTCCTTGGCAAAAAAAACACTCCACTCTATTGAGATGGACCGTCCTTCCCTCTAAGTCATCTGAACCAGCCCCACATCCACCCCCGTATAAATTAGGAATAGCAATGAGAAGGGTACACATCACGGAGCCCTTGCAGTCTGCCAGAGCCTGTGCCAAAGGAATCACACACAGCTCTAGTCGATGCTCAGAGCGACCTCGGGAAAGGCGTGTTGCAGATCCAGTTTAGGAACAAGGAGGTCAGAATCAGAGGGTCGTAATGACCTGCTGCAGAGCTCCCAAGTGGCACTGCCGAGATCCGAACTCAGGCTTCTGTGACTCCAAGTGCACGGTGCTTCCCACGACCCTGACGGGCTTCTAGACTGTGTGTGTGTCTGACTCCAACCCGGGACCCGTGGGAATCGCTGGCAACCCACTTTGGGAAACAAGGATAGGAGTTTGGGGTGGGGGGGGCAGAGGTCCATGACATTTAGGCTCAAACAACCTGCCAGACAGTATCTGGGGGAGAAGGAGCCTGGCTGTCAATCATCTTGATAATCTGTCATCTGCTTCTGGGGGCTATGGAATGCCAAACACCCAGAGCTGGAAAGCAACGTTGTCTTGTTTTCCAGATGTGTGCGGAGGCCGGCTGCACCGTCCCGCCCTCCCCGTGTCAGAGCCCCTGGCTGGGAGACAGCGACACCGATATTGTCATTGTGCTAATAACAACAGACCCGCCCTGTTGTCTGTGCAGCCCTGCGAGCACGGGCCCTGGTGCACAGAGTTCCAAGCGCATCGTTTTATTCTTTAGAGGGAGATTCTATCAACAGCCCTGTTTCCCAGATGAGACGATTGCAAAGCTCAGCACTGTGTAAGAAACAGCTGAGGACGCTCACAGGACGCAGCCGTGGCTCACTGAAGGCCCCCCAAAGATAGATCTGCTTAGAAGCTGAACTTGGCCTTATATGGAAATAGGGCCTTTGAAAAGTATGATTAAGTGAAATACAATGGAAAGGGTTATCCAGGACTCAGGGGCCCTAAATCCTATGACGAGACCCGGTGGCCCAGGGAGGACCTGAATGCAGGGCCAGGCCCATCTCTTCACCCCTAACCTACAAATCACGTTTTTCAGAACATGTTCCCAAATTCAGTGGCACAGAGTACTCTCGTTTTCAGAAAAAAAAAAAAATGTACACCTGCACACACAGGCCACACACACACACACGTGCCACTCGTGTGGATCGGCCAGCCTTCCTCATCCATTCTCTTTATAGGATCGTTGACTCTCAAAAAAAGTAACAAGACAAAGACACCCAAACTGTACCTGAAGCTCCTATCAAGCAGACGGTGGGCCAAAAGCCTTAGCCTTGAAATGTGAAACCAGAGACCTGGACTTCTTCAGCATTCATGATGATATTTTATTAACATGGAGCCTTTTATCTCTGGCTCTCAGACAATGTTGAGAAGGGAGGAGGGGGGCCGTTCAAGTATTCATTTGATGTGACCGTGGAGGTTTGGAGAGATGGGAGGGAATACTGAGGGGAAGACATTGGCTCTCATTTCCCAGTCAGGTGATAAACCAGAAATAGTTCAGACTTCTGGGCATCTGCATGAGGATCTTCTCAGAGGTCCCCAAACCCTCACTGATACCTCTTTTGCTAGGGTTGCCCACCCGATCCACAGACCAGCCAGAGAACCCCTGCACCCCCCTCAAGCCCCGATCTCTCCGAGGCGTCTTCTCCACTCCACTGTGTTCCAAGGAGCAGTGTGGCTTTCCCACCCTGCACACGTGCTCTGATTTCTGTGCACCCGAGATACACCACTTATGATCTGCTCCACTAGGCAGGTCTCTCCCTTTAGACAAGCAGCTTCTCACCCAGGAGCCCAAGAAGCCACTGGAAGAACTTTGAGGGAAGCTATCCATCCTGGAAATGATTCGCAGAATTGTTTGCAAAGGTGCAATTTGGGGTATAGGAACTCTGCAGTTTTCATGAGTTTTTAAAGAATGTCAAGGCTCAAACATACTAAAAATCTTCTATACGAAAAAGAAAATTCCTCAAGTTTTCATATCTCTGTTGCCTGGCCCAGCTTCTGGCCCAGATGGTTAAAATGATCGCAGTACAATTTGATGGAGACATAGAATGAAATGTGAGCAAAAGGGCTACCTGTCACTTCCAGGCAGAAGCCTTAAGAGGCATTGTTTACCATGACCATGTTCTCACTGCCTTATGTCATGGTGACTGCTCTGCTAGCCTGGAACCCAAAATACGGATGATGTTAGGCTGAATTTGGATGAATACATCAGGTTTGCTGCCACATTTTGGGGGCTGTTGGTTGATGCACCAAAACTTCACCCATCCTGACTGACACATGCTGGGCCTACCTGAGATTATTCTCTTGTCAAGAAGTAAATGTTAATGACAGTAAGAGCAGCCTTGCTCCCATGGAGGACTCACAAGTTTGGGTTCCTATCCTCACAGGGCTTGCAAAGTTTCCCTCTGGGTGACCCTTTAAGGTCTTTTTCCTTCCTTCTGGGGTCTTGTCCCCTTCGAAGTAGCTTAACACAGGATTTGGAGGCCAACAAACATTAGCTCATACCCTGGATGTCCCATGCATCATTCTTTCAGTGAGTATTTATTGAGTACCTACTGTGCGCCTACTACTTGGTACCTGTGCCATGTGCTGAGGAGGCAACTGGGAGGAGGCAGACTCTAGGATGGGGAAAGGTACAGAGGACCAACCAAAACAAGTATCAATGTGATAGTTTGATGTCGGAATTAATGTCCCAGGGGAAAGAGTTCAATGTGATATGGTGCAAGAGTCTGGGGAGACACTTGATAGGATGAACAAAGCGGGGTTCAAGAAGATGAGAAGGAGCCTGAAGACTGGGGGAAGAGCATCCAGGCAGCAGGAACGGCAAGTGCAAGGGCCCTGAGGCCAGAGGACAGCTGATATCTAGTCTGGAAGGGAGGGCAGCTCCCATTCCCAGCCACTCTAGCTACTTACACATACTGTCTTGTCAAATCAGCATGACACCCCTATCAGATTGGCACTATTATCCCCGATTTTTAAGAAAACATAAGGCTGTGAATGACTGTTGTTTGAACACCTTTCAACAGCCTGCTAAAGATTGAAATCAGCAAGGGGCCACCTCTTCCCAGCGCCCTCGCTCTCCACCCCGGCACTCTGCCTTGTGTGGGAGACACTGGCTGGGTCACCGTGGGCCGGTGGCTCAGCCTCTGCCCATCTGGTGAGAGTGGGGCAAAAGAGAATGAGTCTGGCTCTGCAAAAAGCAAGTTGGCGCCGCTGAAGCCACCGTTCCCCAGACAGAAACACAGTGAAAGTCAGTCCCCCTCTGTGGGGCTTTTTCAATGAGCCAACGCTCAACTCTGAGCGTGTAAGGAAAAGGGATGCTTCAGATAGTTTCCCTTCTGAGCATTTTCTCCAAGGGTGCAGACATCTATTCAGATACAATTAACTGGAAGGCTTTTTTTCACACGTGGGTGGTGGGATGGGATGTCTATGATGTGAGGTGCGACCACTGAGAGCTGCTAATATAAACAGTGTGAGTGGAGACACTCTGGTTTTCCCCTGTGGCTGCTAATTAAAGAAGTGCTGCTCATTTTTAGGATGCAACAGCTCTGTTCTAGCTGTCTGTAATGATTTATCAGGAAGTAGAATCTTAAGAAGTGACCCCAAAAAGAACATGATCACACAAAACACTTTTCCTTGTAATAATAGTAAAGGCGGTAGCAATAAACTACCTTGTAGTGGATGTGTCCGGGTACCAGGTATGGCTTAGGTGCTTTGAGGGCGTTTTCTTATTTTATCCTCCCTGGTAAATACCCAGGTTGTGTTCGACTTCCAGATGAGGAAACTAGTCTTAGGGCAGACGGGTAACAGACTGTAAAAGTCACATGGAGAACACCAGTGAAGGAAGCCAGTTTGGGGTTGGGAGAAGAAATGCCTGTGGAATTCTCCCCATCTGATGCAGCCTGTGATGCGGGGGGTCACGGGCACTAGATGGTAGGAAACCTACAAGCAGACAGGCTCCCACATGTCCACATCCAATATGTCCATCCAAGAGACAGCTGGCTTTAGATCAAGCATAGCATGCACAGGAGTGTCGTGACTTCTAAGACAAGGTACCACCAGCTCCAGGAGAGAGCAGCACAGACAACGGTACTCGATGGTCCCCTGTGTTGGGTCGCAGTTGATAGAGAAAGGGGTCCCAGTGTACCCGGGAGTGTTTCCCAGAGTGTATAGCCCGTGTGCTGGGCTCACTGGGATGGGATGAAGATGCTCTGGGGAATTCTACAAGAAGCAGAAGTCACAGGGAAGACTGGCCTGCGACACAGTGAGGCCAAACTGGACTCCAAGACTCCTCCAGGTGGTTGAGCAGATGGCTGATCCCTCCCCAGATGAGCTGGAGAAGCCAAGATGGGGGAAGGTGAGAAGCTCCCTTTTGGGGAGTCCAAGCTCATAGCACCAGGGGGGGCATTCAGAAGCAGATGTAGGGAGACACATATAAGAGGCAGGTTAAAAGCCAGCTGGGTGATGTTAGGCAGGTTTCTTAACCTCTCTGAGTTTGAGTATTGGGATTCAAGAAATGGAACTAAGGGGAGGCAGCTCAGAGACCTGTTTGAAAGAGACGTTTCGGTCCAAGATATGTTTATAGGACACGTCTTTCCTTGTTATCCCCACTGCATGTTTGTACGTGTGTGTGTGGGGGGGGGGGGGCGGGGGCGGCGAGAGACTGGTTACAACCAAGGAAACCTAAGACAAAGGGATTTTAAGGACACCATGACTGAAAATTCTAGGAGCACTGGCTTCAGTCAGGGCTGCCCTCAAGGACTCGGGTGGGACCAAGTTTTTTGCTTGCTCTTTCTCTGTCCTGGCGAGGCTTCTCCTGACTTAGGCTCCATCCACCTCCAGCTCTTGCATAACATCTTAAAAAAAAAAAAAAAGAAAATCACTCCCTGGGTGCTTGAGGGTCACACTAAAAAGCTGTGCATGTTAATATCCACTGCTGTGCGGGTCAGGGGATCCGTTCATACCCAGGAAACCGCAGGGCCTCGGAGTCAGCCTCTCTCGCCCTCTGAGCAACACCGCCCCAATGAATGAATGAACTCCTCTCAGGGGTTCCAACAAGGAACCTCAGCCTGGATCCCCATTGGCCAGGCTTGGGGCACGTGCTCCTCCAGAACCAATCGCTAGCCAGCAACACTCTGATTGGCTATGCTCCACTGCAGGAATCCCCCGAGGCCCCTCCCCCAAGAGCTCAGAGTGGGTACCCTCTGGTATCTCAGAGGAGAATCGAAGTTCCGTTAACAGACGACCAATGACTGGCCCTGGGGTCCAGTCAAAGGACCACTCAGAATGCATGGGCACCAATTTCTGCTGACCGTGTCCGGGTGGCCTGCTGCCATCTTTCTCACGCACAGTCAGGAATACGAGAAAGAGGCACGGAGCATGCGCCCTGCGCGGAGCATGGCCATCTCCGGGGCAGGCCTCCCAGTGGCCTTGCCCGGGACCCCTGGCTCCAGACTCCCTCCCTGGGAACCAAGAAGGATGCCACCGCCTCTGCAGACCCAGCGGCTCAGCGGGGACCTCTGACACCCCCTGGCCTTTCCCGGAACCCTGAGAAGGGAGAGGAGAGCAGAGCGTCGGAGGGCAGGTTTAAAATTAGAAGGGACAGCAGCGCGGCCTGTGGTTCTTGAACGCCAGCCACTGGGAGAGCGGGAGATAAGGTGGTTGAGAGACAGGAAGCATTTATTTAAGATTGCTATCGCACTGGGAAGCTGGAGGGGAGTTTAGTTCTGGGGACGAACAGGATGTCGCCAGGATCCGGGACAGGGCCAGGGGCAAAGGGGCACCGAGGGAGCGGATATTGGAAGGGATTGCCGGTGGCTGGTTGAAGGCAAGAGGGTTTGGAGAGGTCCCAGGCAGGAGTCAGCCAGGAAAAGGGCCCCTTGGGAGTCGAGGGCTCTTCAGCCGCAGAAGGGAGAGGGATCTTCTTGAGGACCTTGGATCTCTGCAGTGAGGCTGATGGGTTTCTGGGTGGTCCCTGGGAAGGGGCTCCACTCCAACTTGCGTTACCTCTGGGGGTCAGCATTCTCTCTGGGACCTTCCCGCTGGTCTCCCAGCTTGGGGCACCAGACTGGCCTTTTCCAAAAGGACACTCCTTGAGGCCCTATTATGGCCTTGCACAGCTACTTGAAGTCCAGAGCTGCACTGACTAACGGCTCATCCCTGTCCCCCAAGCACAGGACTTGGGTACTGGTGCTGAATACAGGTGCGGTCCTTTTCACTTCAGGGGAAGCAAAGAGCTTCTCGCAGCTTCCCAGAGGACCCCTTATCAAAATGCAAATCTAGTAAAGAAAGTCTACAGCAGGGCCATTTGCAAAGCAGAATCACCAAAGACCAGTACACAACAAAATAGCATCATAATCAAACAATCCACAGCAGCACGCCTTGGCAGGCCAGGCAGTACCTTGAGCCTTGGCCGTCCACTGGAGCATTTAAATCTGCTGACAGCCCTGGGAGGCAGGTCCTTCTGTTCAAACTAGGATCCAAGAAAGCAAGGCCCACAGATCAGTGCTCATGAGTGGCACCTTGGGGCTGAGGGTGGAGGATAGGACAGGTGGCCTAACTGATAAAAACCTGTGTGGGCAGCTGACAGAACTGACCTTGGGCAAGTGGCATCCCCTCTCTGCACCTCAGTTTACCCATCTGGAAAGTGGGAATAAAATAGGAGCCTCCTCACAGAGTGGCAGAGGGTTTAGCGAGATAGGTGCACGAGGCCCAATTCGTGTGATACATTAGTGTTTAAGAATAAAGTGCAGTCACGAGCACGTGAGCTGTGGTTGGCCCAGGGTCCCACTCTCGCCGCCCCCGAGGTTTGCATCTGGAGAGTTATAATGAGTGGATTCCAGACAGCAGAGCCCCCAAAGGGCAGGGCTGAGAGGGTTCCCAGAGCCCCCACCCTGCCTGCTTCTCCTGGCTTCCTCGGCCTGCCAGGCCCACTGGGGACCTGGGGACCTCTCATTCACCTTCCCCAGGCCCCTGGGGAACCTGGTCCACAGGGCGTGCTCAGCTCATACCCACAGTGCAGCTGGAGAGACCCCTCCCATTCAAGGCTAGAAGGATTCTGGGAAATGTGGCTGAGGTCAAGGTTACCCATCAGCCAGTAGCCGTCACCTGGTCTCAGGGGACAGTCTGGAACTCTCCCATGGGATGCTCTCCTTTCTCATTCCCAGGGAGAGTGTCTGAGTGCTTTTCCTTTTTAAAGACACAGCCACACATGATTGCTGTTGTGCTTCCCCTACCGTGGACTGGCTGCTCGCCATCCTCAGGGGCCGATGAGAGAGTCTCAACATGCAGTTCCTCATTTAATATTCCCTGTGACTCTCAGCATAGGGGATATTTTTTTGTCCTTATTTTACAGCCTCTTCAGAGATGGTAATTCTCTTGTCCCGGGACACACAGCTAAAAAGTGGTAGGCCTGGGATTTGAACCCCGACGTATGACTCCACAGCCTGTGCTTGAGGCCACAGCCCTCAGATGTTTTAAAGAGATTCTCTTGATGAAGTCTGGTGGCCAAGCATAGCAGGCTGCTCACCTCTGTTTTTCCCCAAGGAGATGAAGCCAGGGGGTCATGATAGCCCTAATCAACGTGAAGAAGCAGCTAGGGACACACAGGTCACAAACCTCTGCAGTGCAGAGTTTGCAGCATCTGACAAGGAAACCTGGTGGAAATGTTTCAGCCAGAGGGAACAGCAGGTGCAAAGGCCCTGGGGCAGGAGCACACTGATGGTTCTCATTCACCTCTGGACATCCTCCCATGACAGGTTCATCAACCGCTGTTTTCCACTCCCATCATTTGAGCACTTAAGTCACCTCCTCTAGGAAGCCTTCACAGCCCCTGGGTCGGGTGGGTGCATCCTCCTTGTGATTCAGCTCCCGTCCTTCTCAGCACATCGCTGGACTGCACTTCCGTCTGTGTTCTGGGACATCAGTGTCAACCGTGACCCACAGAAGGTTCTCCAAGGCATCCTTGTTCCCAGGGGAAAGAAGTGCGTGTCACTCCTCGAGGGTCTCTCAGGAGGCCTCTCCCGCCTGTGCACAAGGGGACATGTACAGGTATGTCGTGACGGGATTGCCAACAACAGAAGACCCCAGGGTCAGCCCGGGTGGCCATCAACAGGACCAGGATGTGGACAGGTGTGCGTCCTGCGCCCCTGTCTTCAGACTGCGATTCAAGCGCAGGAACCAGAGTCGGAGGCATCTACAGGAAGGTTTCTTAAAAGCACAGCATGGAGAAAGTTTTCTGGTTGTGAAGAGAGTCAGATCTCCCCCAAGGAGATAACGACTCCGGAGAGGCCCTCTCTGTTTGTGAGCTTCAAGTTCATGTGTGTGAGATCTCGATGAAACTCGGATTCTGAGCTTGCAGTGCACATGTGTGTGGGGCTGGGGGCCGCATAGAATTAGGAGCCGTCGGGGGTTGCCTGAGGGGTCTGGTGCATCCCTGTGCCCAGGTGTGTGGAAGAACAGTGTCGTCATGCACCGTTTGAGTGTTTATAGAATATGTTAATGTAAAAGAGAGATGTTTAGGAAATCTGCCAACGTGCTCAAACTGGACAACTCTGGATGGCAGGATCGTTAATGGGCCATGTTTTCTTCTTTGTACTTTTTTTTAAAAATTAAATCAGCATATTACAATGATGCAGCCACATCAATGTTTATAGCAGCTCAACTCACAATAGTTGAACTATGGATCCAAGCTAGGTGCCCTTCAGCAGATGAATGGATTATATATATATGATGGAGTATTACTCAGCCTTAAAGACAAATGAAATTATGGCCTTTGCTGGTAAAGGGATGGAGCTGGAGAATATCATGCTAAGCAAAATAAGCCAGTCCTAAAAAACCAAAGGTCGAATGTTTTCCCTGATGTGCAGATGCTAATTCACAATGGGGGGCTCACTAGGGAAGAATAGAGGTACTTTAGCTTAGACAGGAGGGAGTGGAGGAAGGGAGGGAGTGTGGGGTAGCAAGGTTAGTAGAATGAATCAGATGTTATGACCCTATGTACATATGTGACTATAGGACGGGTGGGATTCTACATTATGTACAGTCAGAAGAAGGAGAAGTTCCACTCCATTTATGTAGGATGTGTCAAAGTGCATTCTACAGTCTGTAGAACTAATTAGAACAAATAAAATAAAGTTTGACGTTTTAATCTCAGGTAGGAAGGGGTGGTAATAGGGAGATAGGGAGACAGGAAGGAGGGGAAAGGTCCTGTGGTACGGGGGAGAGGACTTGGGAAGGTAAGGACTAGGGAACCCAGGCAGAGGGAGCAGCAGGGGTAGGAATCCAGATTTTGGGTCCAGGGCAGGGGCGGTTCAAACTGCACCTCCACATACTCTCCAAGGGGAAAAAATACAGAACAAATGGAAGATGCTCAAGACCTGTCAGATTTCAGCACAAACCGAGAAGGACTCATTGAAGACAGTCGGATAGATTTAATAACCTACACTCCACAGTAACAGATCATCCTTAAAAATACCCCTAAACCCCACGGATGACTCAGGAGTTCTCTTCTCCCCCCTCCCCTGCCATGTAACCCATATTTGCAGTTTGCTAATTGCCCTTGTGAAACCCTTTAAACACCTTTGTGCATTTATCTTTTCTGTATAGAACATATATCTTCATGTTCCATTGATTTGTTTCTTTGGGGGGAACCAGGTATTGAACCCAAGGGTACTCAACCCCTGAGCCCCACCCCCAGCCCTATTTTGCATTTTATTTAGAGACAGGCTCTCACTGAGGGGCTTAGGGCCTCGCCATTGCTGAGACTGGCTTTGAACCTGTGATCCTCCTGCCTCAGCCTCCCAAGCCGCTGGGATGAGAGAAGTGAGCCACCGAACCTGGCTCTGTTGATTTGTTTTAGCACTTAAAAAGCTTTTGTAGGAAATGCTCAGTAACAGCCCCTTTCCACTCACCAGTGGGTTCCTGAGGTCAGCTGTAGAGCTATGCATGGACTTTGTGTCTTTTTATGACATTGTCCCATTGAAGGAGCGTGGGACCTGCCATGCCTCCACCCCTTGCCTAGGGACTGGCAGGCTGGTTGGAACTTCTTGCTGCTACGCTGTGGCTTTGGAAGCCCAGTGCACTCCCCCATGCATCCCGGTCGGTGGAAGGTACAACTGCCAAGTGGAAGGAAAATTACATTTCCTGCTTTCACAGATTCCAGCAATTGCAAGGAAATCTTGAACTCTCTGGAGTTCCCGAGCTCTCTCCAAACCTTCTGGCCTTGAACCTGGCCACCTTGCCGGACGACGTTCCCTGCCCCACAAGTGCCCGAGCATTGGCTGGGCAGCCCCTTGGCGTGACTGCCGTGAGGGGATGCTGGCCCTGGGTAGCCATTTGTATTTTATTTAGAGAAAGGGTCTCACGCCGTCTGGGCCAGCCGTGCAAGGCTGCGATCTCTGGTGTCCCTGCACTGACCTCCACTTGGTTGGGCCCGGCCAAGAGCCCCAGTTGCAGTGAGGAGAGGAAGTCATCATTTCTACAGGTTTGGAAGAGCCCTCAGGGACATTTTTTGTTTTGGAAAAAAACACGTTTCTTGTTCCTAATTGTGCGACGCTTTATCTTAGCTGAGGCCATCCTAATGAAATCTCTCCCCTGGGTATTGATTGGAATGAGCTGACTTGGGCTCAAATCCTGGATCTGTACCAAGTAGCTGTGAGACCTTGGGCACGTTGTTGGACGTCTCTGTGCCTCGGTTTTCTAGTCTGTAAAAGTGGGCAAATCCGTACCTTTATCTCATGACCGTTCGGATCATCCAAAGATTGATGGATGGTCCACCCTTGGACCGTCCATGCTGCTAACAGCTGGCGAGTTTCATCACTCTGGGTGGGGGTGGGGCCCACAGCGGGTCAGTGGTCCTGGACATGCAGCGTGGAAGGACCCTTTGCCCTTCGAGGGGAAGGAAGGCCAGGGTTTGACCAATCCGTGGCCCCGTTGCATTTTATCTTCTTCAAAGCGTATCATTATCTGGTCTGTTCATCAAAGGTCCCTGCAAGGAAGTCCAGCAGAGGACGGGCCCAAGGAGAGATGACTCAGGAATCTGAAAGTCAGCGCCAGGAGCTTCTCTGACAGCAGCCGCTGGCCTGAGCTGCTCTGCTGATCTTGGCCTGGGCGGAGCGGTAGGCCATCCAGGCCAGGCCAAAAATACCCACAGAGAGACTTCCTCTCCCTGACCGTGAACTGTGCTCCCGAGCCCGGCCAGATGGGCCGCAGATGTGAGGTTTGGGTTGCGAGGAGGCCTGGGGAGCCGGCAAGCCTCCCCTGCCTGGGATTTCAAGCCCCACGTCCACTCCCCGCGGTGCCATGGGAACATCACGCGGGCGGAGAGTTCAAGTTTACCGTGTTGGACGCAGGAAGGTGGAGCTAGAGGTACCGTCCTGCTCCTGCAGCGCTGGCCGCTGTTTGTCAGAGAAGGTCTCAGGCCTCTCATCTTGCAGCCCTCAGGTCACCTGGAAAGGAGCCACCGCCTCGTGTCATCCCCGCAGCCGAAGCCAGCCCTGGAAGGCTGCTCAGTTACCGAATGGCCTCTTCTTCTCACGCTCTGCGGGTTCTCCTCGACCTTGCTGCTGTCAGCCTGTTCCAAAATTCAGGATCTCTGTCCTCCATGCTGTTTTTAGAACAGCCAGACTGGACCTTTATCCCAGGAGAACAGTGGCCCCTTCAGCTCACTCGGAGTGGGACTGCTTGAAGTTCTCTTTGGAAACTGTGCCTCTGTGAAAGGCCCTGGGCCTCTGCTTATGGATCCGGTGGAGGAAAGGTCTCTGGTTCAGCCAGACCTGGGTTCTGCCATCCATAGCTGTGTGACTTTGGAAAAATCACACTGCATCTCTGATCTCAGTTTGTCATTAGTACAAATTGGGGAAGATCTCTACCTTGCAGGACTGGGGTAGGGTTAAGGAAAACACGCGTAGTGCCTGGCGTGAGCCTGTACTTCCTAAAGGAATGTTGCTGCTATTCTGGTTTGGGGGTCTTTGTTTGTTTTGCCTTCTTGTTGACATGTGTCTTTGGTGGTGGGGTCTCTCCCGAGCCCCTCCATCACCTCTGCAGTCAGTCAGGCTCCCTCCCCACCCCACAGCCCCTCTCCAGCTGTGCCACCTTGAAGGAGTTGCTCAGCCTTTCTGTGCCTGACTCCGTTTCCTCTTAGAAAAAGAGAGGTCACGAAAACTTGTGTGACTTCCCCCAAATCACGTACCCAGTATGAAATGTCAGCCCAAACGGGCGTCAGTTCAAGAGGCCCGACTGCCTAACCGTTAGGCATCCACGTTCTGATCATATCCCTGTTTTTCTTAACTGAGGCCACGGTGTTCCGGCCTCCAGACCTGGAAGGAGGCTTCTCTGAAAGCAACGACCTCGTTAGACCCTAAAGTTCTGAGATTCAGTGTCTGAACCACGAGGCCATCACTTTCATCTGCAAAAAAATCAAATAGATAGATAAATAAAAAAAATCAATAAGGAAAGCTCACCACAGCATAGGGAGGTCTTCTGGACACTTGGGTCCCGTCCACGAGGGGAGGGTGGGAGGGGCACCCGGGATCTGCCCGCGCAGGAAGTGTCTGGCAAAACCCTGCACATCAAAGGGGAGCCAGGCTTCAAAGGCAGCGGGCTCCATCTGCCCTCCTGCCCGGTCACGGCCACTCTGGGACAAGGCCAGCGGATGGGCAGGGAGCGGCTCAGGGCTTGCTGGCTTCCCGGGCCCAGGCTCACCACTCACCCCATGGGGGGGTCACTCAGGGGCTCCAGGGATGGCCGTCGGGGTGCCCGGGAACCTGGGCACAAAGGAAATACGTCTCTGTGGTAGTGACGAGGGACAAGCGTAGCCCTTCTGTCCATCGTGAACGTGGGCAGTGGACTCTCCAGAGCCCGGGCAGAGCTGTCCTCTGATACCACAGACCCTGCACGTGGCCCAGCCGAGGCGCAGAGGGCCCCAGGCCCCGGTGCCCCCCATGCCTTGCCCTCCTGGCTCTCATCAGACCTGCTGCCGGGAACTGCCAGGCACAGAGGCTCAGGTGTCACCGGGCCACCTTTGTTCTTTCCCTGCTTAGGTTTCCTTGGAAACCTCATCTGTCCCTCTGGCACGGGGCCCCTCTCCATCCATTCCCTGGGACTCTCTGCCTCAGTTTTCCTGTCGATGACAAGGTCACAGAGCCCTTCCCGCACATACGTGAAGATCGCGGGGACAATCTGGGGAGGTGCCGGGCACGGGGCGATACCCACTGGGTGCCAGGCGCCCTCCCTTCAGCAGCTGCCTCCCTGGCCTCCCCCCCGGGCCTCTGGCCACCGGCGTGCTCACACGGGTCTCCAAGAATAAAAGGCCCCTCCCGGGCTGCAGGACACACGTCCCGTGAGCAGGAGGTTGACAAGGTCACAAATATTTGAACAATCCTTAGGGTAACACAGGGCATTGACCCCAAAGTACGTGTTGCTCTCGGCCGAAAGTTTATCCTAGAATAACAAACGTGACAGCTTAGCAAAGCCAGCAGGAGGGACCCAGATAAGATAACCGGCCCCCGGGGAGTCCAAAGGCACGGCCCGCGCACAGAGAGAGGCACCGGGCACCTGGGTGCGCCGGGCAGCTGGGTCTGGAGTCAAGGAGTCCATTTTCTAGAAAGTTCCCTGCAGCCGGAGCATGCTGTGCCAACCCACCATGCAGCTGTGTGCCGGGTGAGATGCAGACGGTGCCACGTGGCTACGGAAATTCAGGGGTCATGGTGGAGATAGTGTGCCCCCGGACAGTGGAGGCCCTCGGCCACCCTTGGCCACCCTCGACTACCCTGGCTGTCCTGCTCTTGTGGCTCCAGCGATGCCCAGAGCCGCCTGTCGTCTCCCTCACTCAGAGTCCCAGTGCCTGCTCAGTCTTTTGTGCCTTTGTTCTTTGGTGGTGACACGGGCGAGCATTCGCACCCAGGAGGGTGGCAGGGGCGCAAATTGAGATACTACATGGAACAGGCTCAGGACGGAGCTCGACGCAGGGTTGACACACAGCAGCTGCTACACAGGGACAAGGAGCCCTTAGGAAGGAATGACTGAGGGGACACCTGGAGCAAGGGCAGCAAACTCCCTTCCTGGCTTTGTAAATAAAGCTTTATTAGAACACGGCCTTGCACCTTGGCTCACACAGCCGCTGAGGCCACTCTCACGGGCAGAAGTGAGCACCTTCCCCAGAGACTCGCAGCCTGCAGAGCCCGAAATATTTACCGTCGGGTCTGCCAAGACAAAACGGATCAGCTCCTGATGTGAAGAATGGCAGCCCCTTGACCAGGTGGCCATGGGATGCTCATGAGCCACTGGACACGCACTGACTATTACTTTTCTGAGTTGGTGGATTTGTCCTGCTGGGGAGAACCACTTCCTTTCTCCTACCCACCCATCTGTACATCCATTCGTCCTCTATTTATTCCATAAACACGCACCCTCTCTGGTGCTGGGGACAGAGACGTACACTGAGTCTAAGAAATAATGTGGAAAGTGAAAACTTAATTACAGTTGAGCGTGGCCGACGTCGGGAAGCCAGCGGGGATGGTGCGCAGCATGGTTTGTGTGGATTAGAAAAAGAGCCCCCTCCCCCAGGAGCAGCCAAGCCTTGGTGCCCTGCTGGAGCTCATCCTCCATTGGCAAAACTGTGGCCCGGCCATTTGCTCAGTGCCCAATCTGCACCACCTTCTGTGGCAGCCCTGAGAGTGATCCCTACAGTGTGCCAATGAGATCTGAGAGGAGCACGTCCCAGCAAGAAGGAAACAAGTCTAGATGCATCCCTTGAGGCATCATGGAGGAGGCCTTTCTAGGTGGAGAGCAGCCTGAGAGGAGAGGGTCAGCAGGAAGGCGGGAGGCTCCAGCAGGTGCTGCCTTAGCACAGCGCAGCTGCTTCAGGAGTTTCTGCAGAGATCAAGTCGGACCCCCCTCAGCTCAGCCCCTTTCATTTAATATCCCACGGCTGAATCTTTCCATCCCACCATCGCCCCAGAGACAAGACGCGCAAGATCTCCCACAAGGACAGTGGCCAAAGCCACCTCAGTGGTTCCCACCAGAGGATCGTGCCGGGAGCTGGACCCTCACCTGCTCTGTGCCTAGAGATGGATCCAGCCCAGACCCCCGCAGGGCTCCGCAGGGTGTTCTTGAGTGAATCTCTACATCCCTTTTCCCAAAATGCTTCCCGAGGGACATTTCCCGCCCCCCATCCTTGTAAGTTATAATTTCTGTTTCTCTTCTTTGGCACAATCAGCCAGGTAATCGTTGCGCGTGTGTGTGTGCGTGTGAGTGCTTGTGAGTGGGTGTGTGCACGTGGTCTGGCGGGAAGCAGGTTGTAGACGCGCCTCTCTGTAGACACCTGTATGGTGCTTGCACGTGGAGAATGAGGCAGACACAGACTCCAGCCGCCTCTGTTAGGAAAGGCACCTAGGGACTGCAGACAGGCCTCCCAGCGTCTGCCTACAGCCAGAGGGTGCTATTTCCGCCTCAGCTAGACCACGGCACTCCTCTGCCAAAGCCTCCCCAGGTCTGCCTCCTCCGAGCAGGAGCTGGAGTCCGTTCAGAGCTCCACCTGCCACTCAGACCCGCCTGTGCCCTCCAAGTCCATCTCTCACCAGTCTCCAGCCCTTGCCTGCCCCCACACTCTCAATAACCGCCTCGAAATCCCTCAAGTTCTCTAGACAGACCCCTACCCCAGACCCTTTGCACTGGCTGTCCTGGAAGACCTGTACCCCACAGATATCTGTCCCCCCATCTCTCCTTCTTTGCCACTTCGTGTCACCTTCTCTTACATCTTCCCTTCTAACCTCATTTAAAAGAGCAAGCCACCTCCCCAAACTCCTTTAATGCACAGTTTTTTGACACAGGATACAGCTTAACTCTTATTTTTAAGTGGGTTTCCAGTACCTTAAAATTTCCATGAGAACAATGATTCGTACCTTCTTTACTTTAGTATCCCCAGCAACTAGAATTCAAGTCATGACCCCGTAATAAGTGCTCAATAAGTTCTTAGGAAATTAATGAGTCACCTCCTTTCTTTCAGTGAGTATACCTTGATTAATGCATCTATAGGTTACTTTGACCTACTGGTTAGCCGGATCATGTTTTTAGTGTACTCTGCTCTTTGTCTGCAACCTTGCAGTTTTTGCTTTTCTGCATCTACCATGTGCCACTGCAATGACTTAGGGACAATTTCTGGGTTCCCATAAGCCATCAGAGCAGATGAGGTAACCCTTGGCCTTGCACCCCGTGGTGCCCCGAGACCCCCTTTGCCCTGCCCTCTTGCTGGCCTCCTCTGCCGGGCTTTGCTGCATCTGTTTAACTTGGACAGAGCCTTCTCCCTGTTGTTTGCTTCCCCGGGGCCTCTGGTTTGAAGTCTGTGCCCAATGGCCTCGACACTGTCGCCTCTCCTGCAGCCACCTGCCATGCTCCACACGCCACCAACACTTTGGCCCCGGGGAGGGGACAGATGGCTCAATCGTGGTGGATCAGCAGCCAGCCTGGACGGGCCGACCCTTGCCCCACAGACCAGCACGCCCCGTGTCTCACAGGCTGACACTGGACGAGAATCAAAGAGACCGCCAGGTCACCCAAGAGCCAACTGAAGCAATGAGGAGATAGGACAGCTCAGTGGCCCCTTCCCCCTCTTGGTAGGACCCTGCGGGTCCCCTTATTCCCTGGAAGCACAGTCCCAAAGGATCTGGAGAAAGGTCCCAGCAAGCTGTCTGCTCAGAAAGAGGATGAGGACCCAGCAGCTCAGGAGGCTGAGGCAGGAGGATTGTGGGTTTGAGGCCAGCCTCAGCAACTTAGAAAGACCCTAAGCAACTCAGCGAGACCTTGTCTCTAATATATATATTTAAAGGGCTGGAGATGTGGTTCGGTGGTGAGTGCCCCTGGGTTCAATCCCCAGTACCAAAAAAAAGTAAGGAGATGGAAAGTTCTAGACACTGGGTTGAATACACCACTCTGGACCCACCCAACCTCCATCATTAGTTCAGTTGTTGGAGTCCACTATGGGTTTGTAAAGCAGGTCCCCAAGCTCATTCTTCTCAATAAGTGTGTTTGGAGAGAGGCCACTTGGACTCTGGTGGCATCGATCCTCCCCAGGTGTACGTGACTGAGGGCCACCAGGACTGGGACTGAAGGGCCAGCTCACCCTGGCCATTTTGGCAGTAGAAAAGTCACCAAATACAGAGTCACACTCCCAGGCATGAATCCCAGCTCTGCTGCATGCTGGCTGTGTGGCCTTGACTTTGTTCCTGGCCTCTCTGAGCCCTGGTCCTCTGATCTCTACAAGGCAAATGAAAATAGCGTCCATCTTGCAGAACCATTGCCAAGACTAAACCAGCGAATCTGGACTCCCTCCCTTTATCAAAACCATCTGAAGTGCTCTGGAACACGCCCTGGCCCAGGCCACCAGGCCAGTGGGTTCAGAATCTCTGGGCTTGGGTCTTGGGCATCCTGTGTTCTTTGAAATCTCTGCGTGATTCTTCCATGCAGACGGGGCTAAAATCCATCCAGTGAGTAGCAGAAAGTGCTCCACGAGGAAGGGTCCTCTCCCCCCAGACCCTGCTCACCTCTCTCGTGCCTTTAAGAGAGCTGCAGGAGGGACGCCGTTGAGCCTCTGTCCCTGAACTGTCCGATGAGGAGAGTCTCGGCCGGGCTTCCGACCTGAGTGAACAGCACCCTGCGTCTCCCTTCTCCCTGAAAACGGTTCCCCGTGCATCTCTCCTGTCATTCTGTGCTGTCCCCTCTCTGGACCACCTTTGATGGGTCCCAGAGATGCTACTGACCTTGAGTCTGACCTGTGGCATCAAGAGCCTCCAGTCCTGATGCAGATGTCACCATGTCACTCCAGCCCTGCCGTGGGAGCCCGCGACACACCCAGGTGCTTTAGGTGGGTGACTGGAGAAAAGTCCTCTGGGGACCGGCCTGGAAAAACAGACGTTGACATTTGCAAACAAGTCACAAATGCCCAGACAGCCCCCCGAGGAGACGCTGACTTCTTATTTTATTTATCCCGTCTCAGGAGAAGGGGAGAAGTCGGAACGCCATAGTGATTCACGCAAACCCGACACTTGCGCCAACTCCTTCAGAAACAGAACACGAGTCTGAGGTTGAGGCCTGGCTTGAGCCCCTGCTCCACGCTTACCAACTGCAGATCTGGGGAGAGCACTTCCCTCTGCTAGTCTCTGTTTCCTCATCTGTGAGACGGAGAGGAAGCCCCTTGGCAGCTCAGGGCGAGGACCCAGACAGCCCGATGGTAAGACACTTAGCTCGCTGTCCTGGACCCAGAGATCACTCCACAAAGGGAGTTCAATACATTTTCAGACTCATTGGCCATTTCAAAGTTCTGGCAAATGTGCGAGGCCAAATACGTGTATGTGTCAGTACACGCACATGCACTCTCATCCACAGGGGACCCCATATTATGTGTGTGTTGCATTGCGTACATGTGCGTTGTACGTGTATGTGAATGTATGCAGAGTCTCACCAAAGGAGACCACACCTGTGAGGCTGTACGTGTGCTTGTTTCATGCATGTTTCGTGTGTATGTAGGCTGTGTGCGCATGTTACCTGCATGGCTTATACATATCTGAGTGGGGAGGTGTGCACAATATACACACAGTCTCATTCAAACGTGAGTTTTAGGATCCTCATACACTGCATAACAACATCTTGGTCCCAATGGGCCCCCCTATGCCACAATGGGCCAGTGTCACCTAGCTACATAGTGGGCCACACCCTCCAGGTCTGTGCAAGCGCACGATCTTACGTTCACAACAAAATCACCTGACGTTTTTCATGACACATTCCGGGTGTCCAGCCACACATGACTGTATATGCATGTTTCCACGTATGCAGGAGTAGATGTGTATCTACCTGTGTGCTAGGCCGTGCACCTGCTATGTACCACGTGTGGGGTGTGGCACCTGGGTGCACCCACGTGCACACACACAAAATGCACTCTCGGGCTGCTTTTCTTTCTGGGAGCATGGAAGGAATGAAATTTCTCGGATGCTGTATGATGGGCAACGGCCTTTGCACCAGCGGATACTTAGCGTAAGTGCCCAGTTGGCCGCAGAGCGCAAGTGCCTCTGGGATAAGGTAGGACCCGCGGAATCCCATGGCGGGAGCTGGAGTGGGGAGCTTTAACGGGGAGCCCCAAGTTAGAATGGGAGCAAGCACTGGATTCCGCAGGTCCGTAGGCTGCGTCCAGCTCTCTGTCTGCCCTCCTTCACTCTCTCACCCTCTTTTCCTGCCTCCCGATGAAAAATATGCTCCGGCTTAATAGAATTACTTCCAGGGCCATCAATGCAAATGCTGTTTCAGGGCAATCTCATTCGAACAAATGTATTTTTATTTGAACAGTGTTACTTGAAAAATTAAATCGGCGTGTCTGTTCTCCTCTCCCTCCCCCTGCCGTCCACCCAGCCCTCGCACTGGGGGGAGAGGGAGCAGAGCAGAGATGGACATTTTTAAAATGAATTTGATCTGATTTAATGATTCCTCTCTGCATTAATTAGCAGCGAAACCAGCCAATATGCCGTGTCAATCACAGCCGCATCCACGGCACCCGCTTTATTTTTGGAGACAAGTGAACGCTTTGCTCTTCAGGCTTATTGTCTTTGAAAAGTTCAGAGCTGGGTTACCGACGGGGCTGGTGGGGACACAGCACTGGGTTTGTGTCCGTGTGCAGATCTAGGCACATGAGTGTGGGTTCGGGAGCCTCCGTGCCCAAGCGAAATGAAACCCCGAGCTTGGCTCCGAAGAGATTCGGGTTTGAATCCTGGCTTCAATACCCAGTGACTGCCTGACTGTGGACACATGCTGTTGCTGCATTCTGCCTCAGTTTCCCTTTCTGTAAATTGGGCATAACAGCAGTCACCACCGCCTAGAGGACTGACAAGGGCCAAAGGCCGTAGGTGCCTGCAACGCAGCCTGCGGGGGTTGGCGACCCCAGATATCTCCTCTGCGTTCAGAAATGAGGGGCTGATTTCCAGGGTGGAGAGAAAGTGCTAGGAAGCCGGGGAGGCCCCCACCCCCACCCCCACCAGCCTATTCAGGAGGCCCCCAACCCCATCCCATAGCCTATTCAGCCTATTCAGCATGTGCCCCTGGATGGTGTCACCCACCCAAGGGGGTGTTGCCCTGGGAGGGGCTCCTCCTTTGGTGGGAAGCTCCTCTGTGGCCACCTCAAAATCCTCCATGATTCTACTTTTGCATTTGCAAGTGAAAGTTGAGCGGCCACCAAGGAGAAGAGCTTGGGGTGACGGGGGCGAGCCCCCCCACCCCCGCAGGTTTCCGCATCGGTTGTAACACCTGGGCAGGTGGCTTTCTTCCCTTCCTTCTTTTGCCCTTTCTTTCTAGAACAAGGGACCCCCAAATTTTCATTTCACACTGGATCTTGCACTTGACGCCACGTGCAAAGAAACTGGCCTTAGGTGATCCTCTGTTTAAGAGAGTTGTGGAGATATATATATATATTTTTTTTTCTTAAAAAATACATGATTAATGAAGGAGAAATCAGTGTTGGGCACCTGATACTGCTGGACCTCATATAGCTCCATTATCTCCTGCACTGTGACACTTTTCTAAAGTAGATCTTTTTCATCTTTTGCAATAAAGGGAACTGAGGTTTGGGAAATTTAAGCCATGTGCCTAGGGTCACACAGTAGGAAAAGAACAACTCCAGATAGGATCTTGTGCATCTAGGGGTGGCCTTCCCCCTGCCCATTCCTGTCTCCTTCCCTCCCTCCCTCCCTCCCTCCTTCCCTCCCTCCCTCCCTCCCTCCCTCCTTCCCTCCTTCCCTCCCTCCCTCCCTCCCTCCTTCCCTCCCTCCCTCCCTCCCTCCTTCCCTCCCTCCCTCCCTCCTTCCCTCCCTCCCTACACAGGTCTCCAAAGAGTGCTGGCTGACCTACAGGGAAATGAAGTGAACTGATTGGTCAGTTAATATGTGTGTTGGCCACAGTGTCTACACTCCCTGGGGTTGGGGTCTACACTAAGTGTCAGGCACCATATGCCAATCAAGAACCATGAAAGGCCCAGTTTGATGAGTGGAATACTGACGGATCTGATGCCAAAGGATTCCCTAACAGTTCAAGTCCTAAGAGGAAGCAGATGGTGGCGCTGAACAAAAGTGTTTTTTTTTTTCCTTTTCTTTCTGATTTCAAATGAGGGATTGCTTTCACTTAGTGCCTTTTAATACATACATTGAAGCAATTTTCTTTAAAAAATGCTCACGGAATCATAATGAGTTTGTTGATTGATCTTTTTGATCACAGGCACGGTGCCACCTCTCTTTATAAATACTGAAATCAAAACATCCTATGAATTCCTCAAAGTAAGAACTGCTGGGTTTTCCCCATAGAAAGATCCGATTCCCAGGGCCATCTTTAAGAAACCTTACTCCAGGCGGCTTCTCCTCAGCATTAAATCACCCAGCTCTCTTCCCCTGTCTTTTCTTTATGTTAATCGAGTGGAAGAATTCCAGGTCACAGATCTGCAGAAGAAGACATTCTAGAAAAATGCAAAGGGGTATGTGGAGAGGTCTACTTGGACACCAGGAGCACCCAAGGTTCGCCTCTATGCAAATCTCAATGTGCACCTATGAACAACCGGTTCTGAAAAGAAGAAGAAGGTCGATTTAGGGCCATACGGGTTTGTATTCCTAGATCTTAGCCCTGCTTCTCGGGTGTCCGGGGCCATGATATCACCTCCTTAGAGCTCAGCTCCCTGGTTTGTAGAGAGGGCCAAAGATGCCAGGGACCGGGATTCAGCACAGCCAAGGGTGACGCTCCCTCACCCCGTTCCTTCCCCAGAAGTCCTGACCTCCAGCCACGGTCCCTGAGCCTAGGCTGGCCCTGATGACTGGCAGGGACAGGGCGGGGCAGCCCACAGCCAGAGGTCAGCTCTGAAGTCCCCCCTGAAGATGGACGGGTGGATGGAGTGGGGAGTGTCATGTCGGGAAGTGGTGTTTTGGGATGCCAAGGAACCGAGCGGAAGCTTTGGGCTAAAGGACATGGCTGTAGGGTTAGGGTCAGAAGGTCCGGGTGCTGTGTGGAGAGCACCAGGCCTGCTGTCTGCCAGGCAGAGCGCCACCCAGCGCTCCACAGCGCCCCCCGCTGGCTCTGCCCTCCCTCTGCTTCTAGACACGTCTGTTTCTACTGGCTGCACCTCTGATCCTCTTGGGGAGCTGTGCCCCAGGCCCTTGGAACATGACCTGCCTCCCCTGCACTCCTGGGAGGAGTCTTCAATCACGGTGCCCTTATGGAAGGGCCTGGGGAACCTCACCTTGGAGAGTAAGAGCCAAAACCCATCAAGGAACACAGGGTTCGCTGAAGCAGAAGTTGGGGGGAAAGGAGGTCCCCGTCTTCTGTACCGTGAAGAGACCCTAGAAGGGTGCTGCGTCTCCTTGAGGCATCTGAGGCTTTGCAGGGTGGGGCAGAGGCTCCCAGCTTCCAGTCACCTGTCCTCCGCTTCCTCCAAGCCCCTTCCCCACCGAGCCCCTGCTGTGGTCCTTCCAGTCCCTGTGAGTTTAGCTGCTCTGTTTTTTCTACCTGGTCCTCTTTGGTCCTCCTCTCCACCTGGCCAACTCCTGCTCACCCTCAAGATCTCACTCAAATACTCCCTTCTCTAGAGTCCTCCCCACAGTCCAGTAACCTTGCCCTCCCTGTGTCCCCTGACACTTGACCTTAAGGCCCGCCTGTCCTGGTCGACCCAGGGGCCCCGGTTGGCCTATCGACTGCTGTCTTTTCCCACCATGCGACTTTGTCATGCTGTGACCGTGAGCGTGAGAGCCTCTGTGGTGCTTAAGGGTTCCCAGATACCCTTGCGAGAGCTTGGCATATCAAAGTAAAGCTCATAATTGTTCACAATGACCAATAGACGAAGAAAGGTCCCGCAGCTCGTGCGCACCAGAGCCGGGATTTCAACCAGGGACCGTCCCCGAGGACCACGCTTCCGTCCAGGGTTTGCAGACCGTGGCTCAGCCTGCTTTGGTGAGTAGGTTTTGCTCCCTGGAACCCAACTTGCTCATCCACTGAGCTGCAGCTGCCTTTGTGCTGCGCTGGGGGAGCTGGGTCAGTACCACAGACACCTTCCAGGCCACCCAGCCCAGAATGGTCACTGTCATTGGATGATCCGGCCCTTCAGCCTCTTCTAGGGCTTTCTGAGCACCTTTCTTGGAATGTACAGCGTAATTTAACAAGGTGATGTCATTATTTCTATACCATAGATGGTGGAACAGAGACCGAGTCCAAGTTTAGTGACCAAGGAGACACAAAGCAAGGGCTTGTCCAGAGCCCGGAACCCGGCGTAATATCCCTGAGCTCCACCCGTGTTCAAAGAAGTGCTCGGCCCTCTGAGCTGGTGCATTCCCAGTCTGCGAGAACAGGCGTTATTGAAACATATGGAAATGAGCCTCCATGTCCCCTTGGGCTCCCCACTGGGCCCAGAGGCCACTTAACACAAACTGCCCTTCCTCCCGCAGCGGGGCTCTGATCCTCTCAGCCAGAGCCTGTTAAGGAGGGGAGGCCATCCATCTTCCTGGGAAGTGACCGCTCCCAGCAGGGCACGTCAGCCTCCCCAGCTGCTGAACAACAGGCCCCTGACAGGCATGACGAGATCTCCACAGGTCACGCCACTCTCCGGGGCTGGGCTCCTGTGTAGCAAGCTCTAGAGCCCAGGGGTTTTCAGAACAGGACAGCGCTGGTTGTATGCAGGCACCTGGACAGGGCAGTGGCATGGACAGAGGGCCAGCCGGAAAAGCGGAGTCTTTCCTGATACTAATAACGATGACGGCACCACCATCAGCACCACAATCATTGCCCACCCGGAGCACGTCCTCCTGATTCAGATCCAGGTCTCAGGGTCGTACATGGACCAACTTTTATAGCTCACAATGGTCCTAGGAGGGACAGCGAGTATTTCCCCTATTTTACAGATGAGAGAGAGCCTTAGGTGCTTTGTCCCAGGTCACAGAGGTCGTAGAATCGGCAGGCAAGTCAGCCAGGGTGACCTTGAATTGCCACTCAGCACTGTGCCTCCCAAATCCTGCAGGTTTCTTTTCTTTTTTTGGTACCAGGGATTGCTCCACCTCTGAGCCCCATCCCCAGCCTTATTTTATATTTTATTTAGAGACAGGGTCTCGCTGAGTTGCTCAGCACCTTACCAAGTGGCTGAGGCTGGCTTTGAACTCGCAATTCTCCTGCCTCAGCCTCCCGAGCCGCTGGGATGACAGGCATGAGCCACTGCGCCTGGGGTGCAGGTTTCTGATGAAGACAAGCAAAGTATGGTGGGTGGAAACCTATCGGCCCACTTTACAACTGCATTTATTTTTCCTGCCTTTTCTCAAAGGGTTCCACTGGTTACAAAATCCAATGGGAAGACAAGCACCCGGAAAGCTGTGTCTGTGTGTCGGATCATTAATTGCACAGTTTATTCATCACCTACAATGTGCTGGGGAGAGACAAGTGGGTGGGGCTGCTCTCTGGCTCTCACCGGGACTCTAACACCAGTGGTGCAAGCAGATGTCCACCAGCCCAGTGCTCAATGCGCGCTTGTGAGTCTGCAAAAGAGAGAAAGGATGTGGTTCTCGGAGCACTTGCAACCCGGAAGCCCAGGAGGGCTTCCTGTGGGAAGGATACTGGCCCTGAGACCTGACAGAGGTTACCCAGGAAGGGAAAAAGCAGGCCAGGCAGAAGGAAGAGCATGGCCAAGGCCTGGAGTCCTGGGGACACATGGCATTCAGGGAACCAAAAGGTGCCCAGTGGCTCAGAGCAGCCGTTAAGGGCAGAGAGGTGGGCAGGACCTTCTAGGCCCCGCAGAACGTCCACCTCCTTGTCCTCAAAGCACTGGGGAGTCACAGGTCAGAGCAGCGGGTCCAGTTAGTGAGGTGGGGCATGGGTCTTCTCATGCTGCAGGCTACTCCCACCCGGAGTCAGGAGCCAGGCAGAGAGGCTGGGCCCTGGGACGCTGGCAACAAGGGACAGTAACACCTGGGCAAAGGGAGGGCACTAGAAGCCGCGGGGCCATTCCACCCAGCGTGCAGCAGAAGGAAATCCTGCGGCCCCCTCCCTGCAAGCCGAGCCTCCTCGCCACCTCAACCCACCGTCCCTGTCCCTGGAGTGCACTGGAGCTGGGGAGTCTTCAGGCAGAAGCCAGGCTGGGTGTCCCTCCCTGGAGGCGAGCTCAAGCCGCAGGAAGGAGAGCTGGCAAGGAGGCCAGGAGCAATGTGGACCAAGCTCCCGCGTGGGCTGGGAGCAGCTGGCTTTCTACACAGGACATGATCCTAACCTCCCACCACATCCACTGTTTCAAGTTGGATTCCCCAGTGCTCCGGAATCCAGGAGGACGCAGTGGCTGGGAAAGTGCCGTTGGAAATCGAAAAGTACATTCTTCTCCCAGGTCCTTTCCCCAAAATCTATTTCCCAACTGACTTTCTGATGCTGAACCAAAGGTCCACATTGCCAGATGGTGAATCATGACAGCAGAGACAGGAGGAAGTGGGCCCGCTAAGCACTCCCCACCCAAAAGGTCTTGCCACCTGTTCTTGCATAGCTCACACCAATTCTAGCTCAATAGGACAAAAAAAAAAAGCATCAAAGGTTTTCCTGAGCACCTACTATATGCCAGGTCCTATGATAGGCCCTGGGAATGCAGCCTGTGGCACCTGGAACTTACAATTGAGCAGAAAAGACAAATAGAAAATGATCCATGTTATCTGCTGACATGAACTCCTGTGCTTTAAGTACACGCATCATAAAGCACACAGGTGTAGGAGCACTGTCCCTTCTCCAGGCCCTGTAGTATTCTAACATACTCTAATCTGGTATTCTAACATCCTGTCTTGTCCACTCCAAGTCCGAGTGCTGAACATGGGACCTGTGGCAGCCAATAACAGCAGTTCATCCCCCTGGCGATGGTGATTGGTTCACAAACGAGCATGTGACCCAGACAGAACCCATTGGAGTTCTTCCCTAAGAACTGACATCAGGAGACTGGGAGAAAGGAAGTGGTGGAGGTGGAATTAGGGGCCTGGCCTGACATCTTCCACCCATAGAAGACCCACTTTGAGGAAGAGAGAAAGAGCAGGGAAACCAAGATGTGGATAGAAGGAAGAGGAAAAAGAGATGCTTCAAGTCCTAAAGGTCCCGGAGGGCCAGACAGAAGGCACAGGGCCTTTCCTGGCCCAGCCCCACAGCCACGGGCCATCACTTCCGCCATATTCTATTCATTAGGAGTGAGTCATTAAGTCTGGCACATAGTCAAGGAAAGGGGATTAGACTCCATCTTTTGATGAGAGGTATATCAAAGAATTTACAGACATGCCTTAAAAACCCACACAAGTCCTGTGGCCCCTTCCTCAGCCGGGAGCCCTGTCCTTATGTTCTTTCCAAGGCCGGGGGACCTTGAGAAGCAGCCAATGCTGCCGAGCCAGGAGCAGCTGCAACTCATTCTAGGTCATCTTTTAGTGCTAGGCACTAACGCATGGCCTAATTCTCTCCAGGAGACAGAGAGAGAGAACAGAGACAGGAGACGAGGTCCCTGTGGCCCTTTCTCATTCCAAGGAGGGAATGAAAATCAGCTAAGGACCCCTTCTCCCATCCGTGAACAACTGGTCAACTCCGTTTACCTTTCACATCTGAATCTCACCTGAGTTGGGCAAGGTCAAGTTCATATGGTCCTCACTTCCCAAAGGAGGTGCTGAGGCTCAGACAGAGCAGGACCTGCTCACAGTAGGGCATACTCTGAAGTCTGGCTTCCAAGTCTCAGCTCTTCAGCCTGCTGGGGGTCCATCCTCCTGTGTCTGACCTGGTGCTCCCACATCCTTGGAACTGTGCCTGTCCTAGATCACATAGGAGAAGCTGGTCGCCAGCGAGGTTTACACCCATCTTAACTGCTCAATAAAACCTCATGAGACTTCCTCGAATGCAGAGAAGTTAAGTCCTGACACTTTAACAGCTCGTTCCCAATACACAAACCAGATGGACCTGGGCCTTGAATCTATTTTTCGCCATCAGGCAGCAATCACGTCGCGGGCTCTGCCTGCGCCTGGGCACAGAACCCTGCTCTTTGTTCTGTCCACAGACACCCTAGAGCAGGGGTGGAGGGTTCCCATTTCCTGCCTTGCGGCTGTTTATAAATGCACCACCAAAGAAGAGGGGCCGTTGGTCTTTCCTTCTGGATTTCAAACGCCCTTTGAGCTCGTCATGAACGGAGACAGGTAAGATTTTAGGAAATTAACTGGGAGACGTCTCTGGAGGGAAAGCACCCACATTGTAAAAGATAAAAGCTCAGCCTTTGGCTTCTCTGCCTCCGGGACCAGAAGGTTAGCTCACAGACCCTGGGTTCAAAAGAACACCTTGGTTTCAATCCCAGATTACTGTCAACTGGAGGCAAATGACTTCAATTCTGAGCCTCTCCTCTTGAATCCCTGAGATGAGTACACAAACGTGTTTTTATGCAAAGTCGTTAGACGTGGGATAATAGTGCTCCTGACGAGGTTGGGGCAGGACGTAGGCTCAGTTTGTGCAGCCAGTGGAGACCCATGGACAGAGAGCAAGCAGGTGGTGGCCCCGCCAGGAATGCTGCATAGGAAGTGCATGGCCTGGTGCTTTCCAAAAGGTAGTCCAAAGAACACTAGCCTTATTTTTTTTTTTTTTTTTTTTTTTTTTTTTTTTTTTGCGGTGCTGGGGATTGAACCCAGGGCCCTGTGCATGCAAACCAAGCACTCTATCAACTGAGCTACATCCCCAGCCCCAGAAAGTATTTCTTCAATTCAGTTTGGGAACTGCTATTGGGAAAGACAAAAATAATAAATAGGCTTCGGTTAGTTTTTTTTTATTATTATTATTTCCCCCACGTATAGGGGATTCAACTCAGAGTCACTTTACCACTGGGCAACATCCTCAGCCCTTTTATTTTATTTTATTTTATTTTGAGACAGGATCTCACTTAGTCATTTAGGATCTCAGTAAGCCTCAGGACTTACTGACTTACAATCCTCCTGCCTCAGCCTCCCAAGTCACCTGGATTACTGGTGTACATCACTGAGTCTGGCCTTTGCTTGGTTTTGTTTCTGTTGCAGTTCTTCCAGAGACCCTGCAAAATGCCAATATATTCTGTGGATTTTCCTGGTGGCCAAGCTGAGGGATGTAGAGGGTGTGTGTGTAGGTGGGGGAAGCAGGTTGGCTTCCAACATATTTGATCACAGAAGATGATAGAAAGATGATTGGTAGAGAGATAGATGGATGTGATGGATGGATGAACGGGTGGATGGATGGATAGATACATATGTCTATATAGACATAATATTTTCCCCCTAGGAGTTTCTTACAGGCTTTTGGTATTGGGAGGTGGGGGTACTGGGCATTGAACTCAGGGGCACTCAATCACTGAGCCCCATCCCCAGCCTTATTTTGTATTTTATTTAGAGACAGGGTCTCACTGAGTTGCTTAGCACTTCACCTTTGCTGAGGCTGGCTTTGAACTCACAGTCCTCCTGCCTCAGCCTCCCAAGTCGCTGGGATTACAGGGGTGTGCTTCCACGCCCAGCTTTTAGTATTGGTAAAACACAGTTTGATACTGTTTGGTGTAGGGGATGCTGTAAGTTTCCCTAAGAAGGTGGGATCAGGTGCTGGGAAAGTAAGGGTGTTCACCTGGGACTGGAGAGGGATTTCCCTGTTAGTTTGGCAAAAAACAAGTAGGAAATTTTAGATTTTTAATTATGGTTGGTGGTGGGGTTAGAAAAGGGGAAAGCATCAGGAAGTCATGGCTGTCATTTTGTCCCTGAAGCAGGACATAAAGTGACTTCCGACAGCTGAAAAGGAGGTAAGAGGGACCGCAGGGCAGAGGCAAGGATCGAGGCTCAGTTGTCTGGAGGCACTCAGGGCACAGCAGTTTGATAACAGCAATAGCGATGTGCGTGTGTGAACATGTACATGTGCACATGCACGTGTGTGTGCATTTGTGTGTGCATCTGTAAATTTGCACTCACAGACTTTTCATTGCAGGTGGGGGGATTAAGACAAAGAGACTCTAGCCATCTGGCTGCAGGGTGCACGGGTCGGAAGGGGTGACCCTGGCACCAGACCCCAGGATTCTCTCTCCGGAGTCTAGACTGGGACCCACCCTCTGCCACTCCTCGTGGTGTTTACACAAGGGCAGGGGAAGGGCAGGTCAAGGAGACAGGCTGGACAAGATGGTGACAAGAGGACACAGGGCAGCTGCAGTTGGTGGGCTGAGAACTGTGGCTGCGCCTTGGGCCCTGGCACTACCTTCGCCGGAGGGCACCGTGAACCCCCAGGGGCTGCGTTCAAGCTCAGCTCTGTCTCTCACCAGCGGGGAGCAACTCTGCCCAGGTGTCCTCATGGGAAGAAGCGCCATGATAGCGACCCCCTCAGAGATGACCCAAGTGCCCAAGAGGGACACCAGTACCACGCCTAGCACCAGGGACTCTCGGTGGGAACCTATTCCTATGAAATTCACCTTTACCCCGTAGCCATTAGTAATGGTGAGGACATTTTAATGTCAAAGCATAGCCCTTTACATGTTAACTTGGTTCCCTGGGGCAGTGGCGTTGGGAGTGAGGAGAAGGTTTAAGAGGCAGGGCCTATGGGAAGGTCACTGGGGCTGCCCTCAAAAGCGATTGTGGGACCCGCAGTTGCTCTCTCTGAGTTCTGAATTGGTATATGACCACTTGGTCCTACCTGTGCTCTCACCGTGAAGTGACACCATCCACGGCCCTCAGCAGAAGCCACGCCAATGAGACAACCCAATCTTCAACTCTGAACCTCCCAAACTGTGAGCTACATAAATCCTTTTTAAAACATAACCAGCTTGCTTCAGGTATTTCATCACAGCAACGAAAAGCTGAACCATCTGCCGTCTTGACCATTTAAGACTACAGTTCAGTAGCATCACATGTATTTACATGATGTGTCTTGCCCTGGTGGGTTTTTGGTTTTTTTTTCGTTTTCTCCACACTTTATACAAATAACCCCAATTGCTTTAGTTGACATATTACAATTGCACGTACCCCTCTGGAACTTTTTAAGCAGGAGAAATGGCAACTACAAGAGGCACAAAGAAAAATAAAGCATAGGATGAGAGAAAATATTCCTAACATGTAAGATATTGCTCAAAGGAAGATAGACCCCGATCTACAAAAAGTTTCAATGCATCCTTTTAAAAAGATAAAAAAAAAAAAAAAAAAAAGAAATCTGATAGAAATAAATGGGAGAGAGATGTAAGTAGTCGAGAGAGAGCGAGCTCAATCTCATCAGGAATAGGAGAACTGCAAGCGTCCTGGGCAGACATTTGGGACCGCTCCTCCTCCACTGTTGGTAAGTCTGGGTCTTTCCTCCCCACCCTGACTGACATCCCGGGTAAGCAGGACGGGGTTTGCGTAGAGAAGTAAGAGGAACATTTTCCTTCCGACTCTTTTCTTGTTCAAACGATTTGGATTTTTAAAACTTATCACGAATGTGCAATAAGTCTGCGGTACAAATATCAACGATCATAATAAAAGAACTAAGGCAGCCGCTGCTGTGGAAGGGGAGTGCATCACACCAAGCAGAGCCCGGAGACCTCGCAGGCAGATGCCTCTGATGTGTGGGTCCCCCACCCCCACCGCCAGGGGTCACGGATCCGCCCGACAGTCTGAGCCCAACTCTCGCAGACCAATAACTATCCATCTTGGTCTCAAAATCAGGAAGTTCCTTCCACCACCTCTCTCAATAACTCATCCCAGGGCTCAATAACCTTCCCGGGCAGGAAGTTCTTCCTCTGGTCGAAGCCAAGTCCTTCCTGCTGCCGGATCTCCTTTCCCTCCCCAGCTCTTTGGAGTCAAGGGCCAAGAGTGAGGAGCCGGGCGGGGGCCTCTGGGACCCTGGCAGGGCAGGGACCATCCCCATCCATTACGGCCAGGATGGCTGAGGCTTTTCTCTGCAGCGGAACTCCAGCCAAGGGGTCCCCAAGGAGCCCCCATCTGCCCATCCCCACGGCTGGCTGCCGCGCTCTCGTGAGCCTGCCTCCTGGCCTCCTTCCTGCCATATTTTATGCATCTTGATGGTCACTCAGGCTGAGATTTACGGAATCCATATCCTTCTGAGCTTGGAGGAAAATGGGAAACGCAAGATTTACTATCCCCCCAGGAAAAGCTAGGAAAAGGGGGACCCAGGAGCTTGGGAGGGGTATGGAAGTGAGTCCGGGAGACAGACAAGCATTTATTTGGCCATGGTCTCGGGAAGGTGGGGCCTGAGGCTCGGCCACCCCCAACGTCATGCACATTGCTTCCACTGTCTTCTCCCCTCTCCGAGGTCCCCCGGAGTGTGGGGCGCAGTACCGGGAACCACAGGTGACAAAAACCCATGAGGCTCCCACTCCTCATCAACTTGGAATTCCCGGAAAGGGATAACATGGTCCATCGATAATTCCAACCCAGAGACTTTCAGACTTCTCTCAGCAAAGGGGTGAAACAGACATTTGGACCTTAGTGAAGTCCCCAGTTTGTGGCCTACTGGTGCAGGTATTTAGGCAAGTTATTTGATCTTATTGAGGCTTAGTTGTCTCATCTGTAAAGTGGGATTGAAAACAGCACTTTCTTTGTGGGGATTATGTGTGTCTTAAGGAAATGAAGCATGTGAAGGACTCCAAGCCAAACAGTACTATGACTTGGCAGCTGTGTGACCTCAGATAAATCACGGAACTTCTCTGTGCCTCAGTTTTCACCTCTGGGAAAAGGGAACCATCCTGGGCATGGTAACGACCTTACAGAGCTAACGTGGATCATGGTATGTGAGGTGCTTAGGACACAGTCGATGTCCTTTGAGTTCGTAATTAGTACTGATTAAAGGGGGTTAGTGTGGAAGATGCATCTGGACGTGGTCAGTGGCGTTCAAGCGTTTCAAGAGAGAGTGGAACTCTGGGGCTGGGTCCATGTGGCTTAGCGGGTCATTAGCACAGAGTTGTTCTGTGATGGTGTGTCCACGTGACAAAAATATAATGCCGCTCACATTTGTGCATTGACTCTACTCATCAGACCTTCATCAGAACAGAAACGTAATAATAACTTAAATAAAAATAAGACCCACCACCAACCAGCTCTCTGACCGAGGCAGCCCACGTGTCTCACGCCCCTTTCTGTGGCTGTAAATCAGAACTGAGTCGAGGACCCACTGCGGAGGGTGAGGGGCAGATGAGGTAACCCGGGGGAGGCTCTGGGAAGAAGGGTGGGCGAGTGCTGGGCGCTCAGTCCTCCAGGCTCAGGGCTGGGGTCTCGGGTGTCTTCCTGGTGGTGTGGCCTTGGCACAGTCACGTCCCCTTCTCAGCCTCTGACTCTTGGTTTGTGACATGAGATCATAAGACCTAGTCTGCAGGACTGAGAGGGCTGTAGGATGGCACTGATGGCATTCCCTCCGTGGTCACCCGTCACCATGGTTGTCACCTGCAGTGTCACCAACGTCCTCATCTGCAGCTTCAGTATCTTCATCTCCTTGGTCAGGAGGGCTTTAGTCCAGGGTCAGGACATGAAAATGCTCTATGAGGTGGGGCCAGGTGCAGGGGTGGGGCCTGAGGTGCACTGGACAGTCCCCCCCAAGTGCGTCTCATCCCACCCAACCCACTGCCCCCTCCTGTGACCCAGTCATAAATGACCCCAAAGAGAGAAAACCACCAGGAACAAGCAGTTCCCCATCTCCCCTCCCTTCTGTCCAGGAACCTGGGAGACCCATTCACCAACTCAGCCAGGAACCCGCCTCCCGCGCTGAGATCCAACCCGGGTCTCTTGGACACCTCAGTAAAGAGAGGTGACATCTGCAGGTCAGTCACTAAGACCCTGATATTAATATGTGCTGCTAAAAACAAAGCCCTGTACACTCCAGGGGCTCCGTGAATGTTGAATGAATAAATGCTTTGGGGCTTCTGTTTATTGAGTGCTTATTATCTGCCAACAGTATGCTAAGCATCTAACTTAAATAACTGTAAGTGCCCCACGACCAGCCACCAGTAGCTTTCTCTCACTGTCCTCGATTTATAGACCAGGAAGCTGTGGCTCTGAGAGGTGGGGACGTGTCCACAGTTGCACGACTACTAAGCAACAGAACCGGCCTTGAACCCTGGGCCGTCTACCTGCCTCCCACCCTCCCACCCCCACACTCACCCAAGCGTCTTGAACCAAACAGACCATTCGGGGGACTTTCAATAACCGCCTATTGAATGAACAAATGTCACAGACCATCTGCAGGAGTCTCCCTGGGAAAATCCATCTTTTTCAACTTTCTACCAAGTGGAAGCGTCTCTCCCCAGCGGCTCCCTGGGGTCTCTTAAAACTCCGGGAGGAGGCGGCGCCCTGGGCTTCAGAGCCAACAGTCAGTGGGAGATTAATGTCCACCCACCAGCCCCCCGGGGCTTCCTCTTCCATGGGAGCCCCGGGATCCATCACGCTTCCTTGAAGTGACCCCGGGACAGAGTCACTTTGTGGTTCCCGACATCCACTTTTGCACCTGGAAATGAGCAGAGGCCACCTGTGGCCGCTCCTTGTCATGTGACCAGAGGCCAGATGAGGAGCTGCTGCAGAGAGCCAGCTGCCCGTCAGAAGGCCAAGGCCAAGTTCAGGTGCCCGCTCTGTCCTCCGCCTGCCCAAGCAGCATCCAGAGGCTCAGCCGCCTCCGGGGGAAAACCAGACGCTGCCCTGGAAACATGTCTGAGGTTTGTACCCAGCCCCCCGGGGTCTGCGAGGAATGGACCCCGGGTTAAATGAAGGCAAAGTCCTCTGGCTCTTTTTGCTCAGGTCTCAGAAGCCATAGATTCAAAAACTACTTATTTTTGTTTTATTGAAGAAAATGGGAGATGTGAGCAGCTTAACTATGCACGACTCTGGGAGGACACATCTTGGTTTCAGAAACAAAAAAAGCTGAAAAGTAGAGTATCCTGGCCTTGAGAATCAAGGGCACTTATCATCAGGGTGGATGTGAACACACCGTTAAATATTTTTAAAAGAACTAAATAAACACGGAAGGCAAAGAAAGTAACTAAAATGGGAAGGTGAGCCTGATCGCCCATGTTGGTATGAAACCAAGCCTCAGAGAACTCAAGTACCTGCCTTAGGTCACACAGCAAGTGACTCTCAGTCCCTTTTTAATTTTATTTTATCTTATTTTGTTCTCATTTCATTTCATTTCATTTGGGGGAGGGGTCGCAGGTATTGAACATAGGGACCTTGAACCACTGAGCCACATCCATAGCCCTTTTTATTTTTTATTTTTTATTTTGAGACAGGGTCTCACTAAGTTGCTGAGGCTGGCCTTGAACTTGTGATCCTCCTGCCTCAGCCTTCCCAGATGTTGAGATCACAAGCTGTGCCACTATGCCCAGCAAGAAATAAATTTTTAAAAGAGTTATAAATGTGATTCAAAAGGCTTTTGGATACCAAATGGCTCATTAAAAAAAAAAAAAAAGACTATTTCAACAAAAGTGAGTGAAAAACTATATATTGTGTTTCTGCTGCCTTCAGTCACACCAGGATATTCTAACAAGAGAGAGTAGACGACTGATTAGGGTCCAACTACATCTGAGGTTTGAGTTTCCAAAGCCCCCAAATCATGCCTTTTATTGGAGGCCAGAGCACATTTGAGTCGATGGGTTGTTTTATAGGGAACTAGCTAAAAATAGGGGAAATATTGCTGTGGGTATTTTTAAATTTCTCCATCTTGCCAGCCTGGCGTATCCTAATGTGCTCTTCTCAAGTAGGTTCCTTGCCTTGGGCACCCTAGGAATTGGGGTCTGGGAACACGCTGTGGTGGCCTGTCCTCTGCATGGCAGGATGTTGGGCAGCGGCCTGATCCGTCCCCACTCAATGCCAGCAGCACTCTCCCCCCAGCTGTGATGATGACCCCAGATGCCAGATGTCCCCTGCCCACCTCCCATTGAGAACCACTGTTCTGGAGTCAGGTTATGGTAGAGTGTTCTAGAGACGGTCAGTATGGGCGATAGTGGGAAGAGACAAACAGATGTCCTTCTGGGAAAGAGAACCAAATCTAACTCTGGTAGAAGACTTCAAACAGGACGCATCTTCATCTCCATGGAAGACACAAGCACATGATTCTCTGCAGTATTAACGCCTTCTCATTAGAGTCCCGTTGAGGAACCCTTGGCCCACCCACACGAGAGTCTGAGACACACCTGAGCCTGGAGTTGGCTAAGTTCCTGTCATGCAGTGTAGAGGACAGTCCTGAAGCCATGTGCAGAAGGTCTCCACCAAGTCCCATCCAGAGCCTAACCGCATCATGCATCTCCAAAACCCAGTCAGCCCAATGAGCTACTTAGATCAAAAGCAATGTATGTGTGTGTGTGTGTGTGTGTGTGTGTGTGTGTGTGTGCTCCAACCTGAGGACACCCTGAAGATGTGACCAAGGTGTCTGCCGTCAGAGTGTCTTCTAGCAGGGAACTATCTCAGGACAGAGATGACCACTAGAAGACATTCTCTTAAATGTTATAAAACAGACGAGCAACTCACTGCTGCCTAGGACAAAAGATGCAGCTGCGGCCAACAATAAGTGTGGACACCTGGAGGTCAGGATGGGAAATTAGGTCATTCAAAGGCAGCCACAATGACTAGGGAATTTACCAAGCCAAGTGCATAGTAGGGAAGGGCTTAGGCTCAGAAGGGACTCAGGAAGGTCATGTGCTTTAACCCCTGGCTGCTCTCTAGGCTTGCCCATGAGCAGGAGGTGGACACTAATGACCAGGCTACTCACTGAAAGTGTGACCCAGTACAGAGCCAATCGGCAAAGACAGAGATTTTTGTTTTTGCCTTGTCTTCTTATTTTTTTCTTCCTTTCTTTTTTTAGGGGCTCTGGGAGTCCTAGTGGTTTAAAGAAATCTCTTTCAAAACAGTAGCTGAACACAGGTTGAAGGAGCAGTGGCTACAAAAAATACATAAATAATTTAGAATAAGGTCACACACAAAATAACCCCAGCAATAAATGACAAAGGCAAACTCAGAATAAAATAAACTCAACATAAATTTTCTAAACATGTTAGAAGTGAGAGAGTTGGGGCGGGGTGGAGAGGACCCTGCAGAAACGGTCCCCGCAGAAGCACAGACGTGGGACCCGAATCTGTGTTCAGCTGGAAAGGGACTTCAGCTCAACCCTCTTAAATATGGCTGAACCGAGAAAATCATGGTGAAAAATCTAGAGAGAACCAAAGGAAAGATGTCTCAAAAAACAGAAAACATACAGAGACATTATCAAGGATCCTCAAAAAGATGAACATCAATTTCTCATAAGAATCCACGGGGACCCAAATTCAAGTGCAAGTCAACAAAGAATCCACATCCAGGAAAGCCATCCTTCAGCACTGAAAGAAATATTAAGACATTTCGAGACAAACATAGCTGAAGGATTTTGTCACTAGCATATCTGCCCTACAGAAAAACACAACAAAATCTTTCAGGCTGAAAAGAAGATATTAGAAAGCAGTTCAAAGCCATATGAAGCAATAAAATTGATAAAAACATGATTAAATATAAAACCTAGTCACGTGTTTTGGGGTTTGAAACTGCTCATTTTGTATCCTATAGAGTTGTATAAAACAATCTGCATTAATGATGAACAATATATAAAAAATACACATTATGGCAATAATAAAATAAAGAGAAGAAAAACTGTACAGAAACAGAGTCTTTGTACACTGTTATATCTAGATTGATTAAATGTTAGTTGCAATATCCACAGAATGTCCTAAGAAAATATCTTTAAAAAAAAAAAAAAAACAGAGGCTAGGGATGTGGCTCAAGCGGTAGCATACTTGCCTGGCATGCATGGGGCGCTGGGTTTGATCCTCAGCACCACATAAAAATAAAATAAAGATACTGTGTTCACCTAAAACTAAAAAATAAATATTGAAAAAAAATTAAAAAACAGAAAAAAGGCAATGAGGAGGAAATCAAAATGGGACATTATAAAATTTTAATTAAATTCCAGAAAAAAAAGAGAAAGGCAGAAATAGACAGAGAAAACAAATATCTAAAATTCAGGAGTCTTTCCTTATAAGTAATTTGTTTTTAAAGAGAGAGAGAAAGAGGGAGAGAGAGAATTTTTTAATATATCTATTTTTTAGTTTTCAGTGGGCACGATATCTTTATTTTTATGTGGTGCTGAGGATACAACCCAGCACCCCACGCATGCCAGGCAAGCACGCTACCACTTGAGCCACATCCCCAGTCCTTATCAGTAATTTAAGTGTAAATGATTTAAAATCTCCTGTCAAAAAAAAAATATTTGCACAATGGATTTTTAAATACAGGTTTCAACTACACATTGTCTTCAACAGACTCTCTTTAGATCCAAGTATACAAGTAAATTGAGAGGGAAAGGATGGATAAAAAGATATTCCTTGGAAATAGTAATCAAAAGAGTTGAGGTAGCTACGCCAATATCAGATAAGAGAGTCGTCAAGGCAAAAAAACAAAATCAAGATACAAAGGAGGTTATTATGTATGGACAAATGTGACAATCTTTCTAGAGAATATAACAATAATATACATACATACACCAAAAAACAAAGCCCCAAAGTGCATGAAGAAAACATTAAGAGAAGTGAATGGTGAAATGAACAGTTCCACAATAGTCACTGGACATGTCAATGCCCTGCTTGAAAGTATGGATATAACCTCCAATGGAAGACCAGTAGATGATCCTTAAGACTACCTAAATGACACCATACACCAACCATACCTCACAGAGGACATTGCATACACACAGAGGACATTGCATACACACAGAGGACATTGCACTCAACAGGAGCAGGAGCACACGAGGAACATTTTCTTGGAAAGACTGTGTGTGGGGGGCCCCACAGAAAACAGAATGAATCTTAAAATGGTGAAATCATGAAAAGTATTTTCTCTGACCACAAAAGAATAAAGCTAGAAATTAATATCAGGAAGAAGACCAGGAAATTCCAAAATGTGTGTGAATTAAACAACACACTCAAAGAACAAATCCCAAGATAATGATAAAATACTTTGAAATAAATGAGAACAAAAAGCACAACTTACCCAGACTTATGGGGTACAGTGAGAGCATGCTGAGAGGGAAATGTATGGTCATAAAACCTACACTGAAAAAAGGAAAGTTGGCATGTTAATAACCAAGCTTAAACCTTAAGAAACTTGGCCCAGGGATGCTGAAACAGAAACTAGTAAAAGGTAAAAATAATAGCAGGAGGAAAAGGAAAAGAAAAAAATGGATCAACAAAAGAAACTAGAAAAATAATAGAGAATTAATAAAACCCAACTTTAGTTCACCAGAAAGATCAGCAATGTTGACCCAACTGTAGCTACTTTAACAGAAAAGAAAATAGGTAAATAAGTGAAAACAGAAATAAAAGAAGGGCTTTACTTCCCACCTTATAAAATCACTAAGGATCATAATAGAATACTATGAACAATTGCAGGCCAGGAGATTAAATAACCTCAACAAAGTATGAAAATCCTTGATGATACATCAACTCAAAATTGACTTAAGAAGAGATAGAAAATCTAAACTGACTCAGTTAAAAACAAACAAACAAACAAACAAGAAACACTGACTGAATCTTGGCTTCTTTGGAAAATTCTACCAAACATTTAAAGAAGACTTAGCATCAATCTTTTTCAAACTTAAAAAAAAAATAGAAGAAGGAAAAACATACATTGACTTATTCTCTGAAGTCAGTAATGCCCTGATACCAAAAACAAAGACATCAGAAAAAGAGGAAATTATAGAGCAATGAATATAAATGCAAAAATCCTCAAAAAATACTAGCAAAGCAAAATTAACTGTGTATTAGAAGGTTATACACCTTGACCAACTGGGAGTTAGCCCAGGAATGCAAGGGTGGTTCAACAGGTAAAAATTAACTAATATGCTGGGCATGGTCGTGCACATCTATAATCTCAGTGGCTTGGGAGGCTGAGGCAGGAGGATCCTGAGTTCAAAGCCAGCCTCAGCAACAGCAAGACACTAAGCAACTCGGTGAGATCCTGTCTCCAAATAAAATATAAAATAGGATCAGAGGTCAAGTGTCCCTGAGTTCAATCTCTAGTATCAAAAAAAAAAAATTAACTAACATAATGCAAATGTTTAACAGAATTCAGTGTAAAATCATATGATAATCTCTATTGATTCTGAAAAATAGTTTGACAAAATCCAACAAGTTTTCATGGTTAAAAAAAAACTCAGAAAAGATAACCTCTTTAAACTAATAAAGGAAATCTACCAAAAAAAAAAAAAAAAAAAAAAAAAAACAAACCTCACAGCAAGAATCATCCTGAGTTATAAAAGACTGAAAGATTTCTTCCTAAAATCACAAATGAGATAACAATACCTACGGTTTCAATACCATACTGAAAATGTTAGCCACAGCAATTTGACAATTATAAAAAAGAAGAAATAAAAGAACTTCAAATTGAAAGGAAGGGTTAAAATCTCTCTACTCACAAATGGCATTGTATATCTAAAATCCAAACTACTTCATAAAAAAGATATGAACTCTGGAGCTGGGGATGTGGCTCAAGCGGTAACGCGCTCGCCTGACATGCACGGGGCACTGGGTTTGATCCTCAGCACCACATAAAAATAAAATAAAGATGTTGTGTCCACTGAAAACTGAAAAATAAATATTAAAAAAATTCTCTCTCTCTCTCTTTCTAAAAAAAAAGATATGAACTCATAACCAATCTCAGGAAAACTTAGCACACAAGATTAACGCGCAAAAATCAGTTGGGCTTCTCTTGTACATTAACAATCAATAATCAAAAAAGGAAATTAAGAAGCCAATACAAGTCACAATAGCATCCAAAAGAATAAAATACCCTGGAATAATTTGAAGTAAGAGGTGAAAAGATTCTGAGAACTAAAAACAGTTTCTGGAAGAAATTAAAGAAGCGCTAAATATAATGGAAAGACTGTCTGTGTTTGTAGATTGGAAAACTCAACATTGCTAAGATGTAAATACTACCCAAATTGACAGGTTTAATAGAATCCTTATCAGAAGCCCAACAGTCTTTTTGTAGAAGGTAAAATCTATCTTTAAATTCATGTGGAAACCCATACATAAACCTCTATTTGCTGTAGTCTGGATCAGAAATGCCTCCCAAAACCCTATGTGTTGAAAGCTTGGTCCCTAACTGGTGGCACTACTGGGGGAGTGGAACTTTTAAGAGATGGGGGATAGTGAAAGGAAGTCAGGCCCCTGGGCAGGGGGTGCTCCTGAAGGGGATATTGGTACCATGGCCCTTTCTCTACATTCTTCTCCCTTGGTTTCCTGGCCACTATAAGTGAACAACTTTGCACTACTACCTGTTTCATGCCATGATGTTCCACCTCTTCAAAGGCCCAAAAGCAACAGAGCAAACCAGCTATGAACTGAATACTCCAAAACTGTGAGTCAAAAATGAACCTTTCCTTCTGATAAGTTGGTTGTGTTAGGTGTTGTGTCACAGTAATGGAACGCTGACTAACAAAGAATTTCCAGAGTTCCAGAGTCGCCAAAACAACATTTAAGAAGAAAAAACAAATTTAGAGGACTTGTGGTTCTGGATTTCTCAACTGCAAAGCCACAATTATCACAAGAGTATAGCAATGGTGTAAGGATAAACATAGACAAGACAATGTAATGAAGTTCAGGTTCACCAACAAACCCATACGGGTATGGCCAATTCATTTTCAAAAAGAACATCGTGAACACTAAATGGGAAAAGAATCGTCTCGTCAACAAAAGATGCTAGAACAACTGGATATTCACACGGAAATGAATGAAGTTACATTCCTACCTCATACCACATACAAAAGTTAACTTGAAACGTTGAGATTATTGACCTAAATATAAAAATTACAACCATAAAACTTTTAAAATAAAATATAGGCATGACATTTGATTTGGCAATAAATTCTAGCATACGACATCAAAAATATGAGCAATAAAAGAAAATACAGATAAATTGGAATCCAGCAAAATTAACAACTTCTGTGTTATCAAGAGCATTACCAAGAAAAGAAAAGGAGAAACGAAAGGGAGAAATATTTGAAAATACAATATTTAATATGACAAAGGTCTGGTCTCCAGAAGATATAAAGAACTTCTAAGTCAAGAACAGAAAAACAACCCAATTTACAAAGGGACATACAGTCTGAGTGAACATTTCTCCAAAGAAGATATCCAGATGGCCAGCGTCACCAGTCATTAAAGAAATCCAAGCCACAATCACGATGACATATTAGGAGAGCTACAATAAAAAGAAGAGAACATCAAATATTAATGATCTATGGAAAAACTGGAACTCTCATACATTGCTGATGGGACGTGGTTTCACAGTTCTGCAAAAAAACCCAAAAACATTAAATGCAGAATTAACATTTGACCTATATATACCCATATATATTCCACTTATGGGTATGTATCCAAAAGAATTGAAAAATAGCTACAGAAAAATAAATTATTACACCCAAATGTTCATAGCAGCACTGTTCACAGTAGCTAGGAGATGAAAACACCAAATGTCTATCAACCCGTGAATGAACAAATGAAATGTGGTATATGCTTACGGAGAATGCTCTTCTGTGGAAGGGAACATGCTTGCTACATCTTGGAAGAGCCCAACAACACTCTGCAAGAGAACCCAGACCTTCACATGGTACATGATTCCATTTATGTGAAATAATCAGAATAAGTAAATCCAGAGAGACAGAAACCTGGGGCTTGCCAGTGGGGAACAGTGTGGATAAAATACTAGGACCAGTACCTGACAGCTACAGGGTTTCCATTCAAGGTGTTGAAAACCAAATAGAAGTGGATGTATCGGCATTTTGAGTTTACTAAATGCCCCCCAATTGTTCACTTTAAAATGCTTAATTTCATGTCATGTGAATTTTAATGGGTGCATATGTATTCGCTCAGGAAAAAAAAAAAAAAAAAACATCAAAAAGGCTAAGTCTGATTCTATAGTTTCTTTTTCTCCAGGAAAGAAATACTAACACTTGTAAAAATGCTTTCCAGGCAGAATGTCTCTTCTTCAGGAAATATTAACATTAATTTGGATGCTGAAGAATATGAATCATGGTTATTTGGAAAGTTCATTTCGGTGAGGAACCAGGAAGACACTGGTTCAGCAAGGGATTTCTGCTTCTCAATAACTACTTGGATTTTAATCACAATATCAATAACATCAACCACAGCAGCCTTTGACTGAGTGTTGTCAGGCACTGAGCTAGACACACTGCATATGTTACATTACTGAGCCCTCTCAATATCTTAGCCCCATTTGACTGACGAGGAAACTGCTCTCTAAGAGGTAATTTTAAAACAAGATTCAATCTCTGCATTTTATGGGGAAAAAAAATCAAATTTACGATCAAGAATTACAAGTGAGTGCCATAGGTTACTGCCAAGAACTCTGCAAAGATCCAGGCAATCGTATTGCAATCTGATATGAAATCCATCCCTTCCTGTCTAACGGTATCATTGGAGGTAAAAACATCCTAGAGATTCACCATCCAAAGCAGTGCCTCTTAGCCACCTGTGACTCTTTAACTTTAAAATTGAAATAAAATCATAGAAACCTAGCTCCCAGTTGCACTAGCCACATTGTAAATGCTCAGCAGCCCTATATGACCAATGTCTACCATATTGGATAACTCAGCGAAGAAACATCTCCATCCCTGCAGACAGCCATTGTGGATGGTGTCACCCCAAAACATTATGCTTTCCACTTTCTGAGGGTAGTCTGACAATCTTGTGACTCTTCCCTTCTCATGACCTTCCCAATGTCTTGGTAAACAGTGGTGTGTGTGTGTGTGTGTGTGTGTGTGTATACATCTGCTCAAAAAACTTTGGCTAACAAACTGAGTTTATCCATAGCACTTCTGAAGAGGCATGGCACAAATACTCCAAGCCCTGAGTTGATTTATCTTGATGTTTGGTTGAATTCCTCACATTTTGGGTCTCTCTGGTAACCTTTTCACCCCATTCTTTTTCAAGGTGGCTTGGCTGGCTGTTATAATTCATCATGAACGCATCTTACCCCGGGCCTGACTCCCCTGACAGGAGGAACAGCCGGTCTCCAAGAGGTCAAAGGCATTTTTCTCCCTTCGTCTTTCTCAGTTTCCAGCATAGATTTGTCACTCTAAGAAAGCATGAACTCTGGATTGGATGTACTTTAATTGATTTCACCCTCGACAAGTCAGACTGTCCATCAGCTCTCTTCTTGGGCTTCCCTGAACTTTCCTTAAGGCGAAGGTTTTCATCTGTCCCTGAAACCAAGCTGTCACCAAGCAATTTCCTCCCCTCACCAGCTCTCAGGACCCATCTTATTTCCATTCCCATAAATCTCTTGAGGAAAAGAAAGAAAGAGATGTGCAGCAGAACAAGGGAAGAACAGTAGATGAAAGAAAAATAAACAGGAAAAAGGAAAAGAGAGTGGGTGGGAAATCCTCATTCCTGTCTTTTTGGTGAGGTTTTCTAGCTACTTCATCCAGATTGTCAACAGGGTGAAGTTGGAGAAAAGAATGTATGGATGGAAGGATAGAAGGACAGATGGGAAGATGGATGGGAGGATGGGTGGATGGATGAATGGATGGATGGGAAGATGGGTGGATGGACGAAAGGGAGGGTGGGTGGATGGATGAATGGGAGGATGGGTGGATGGATGCAGAGATGGGTGACTGGATAGATGGGAGGATGGGTGGATGGATGCATGAATGGATGGGAGGATGAATGGATGGGAGGATGGGTGGATGGATGCATGAATGGGTGGATGGATAGATGGGAGGATGGGTGGATGAGTAGATGAATGGAAGGTTAGATGGATGGATGGATGGATTAAAGGATGGATGAATAGACAGAAGAATGAATGCTTTGATGGGCAAGCATAGAGATAGACACACAGATGGATGTGTAAATAAATCAACGAATTTCAGCTAAAATCATTTATCATTTGATTCATCAATAGAACGTTAAAATAACTTGTGCATTATTTTGCATGTGACAGAAAGTATGATAGGTGCTTTAAGGATAACATACATAGTCCTTGAGCTTACATGTAAAACTAAAGAGGAGCACATAGAAATAAGAAATCATAGGATAACCTGTATTAAGGACATTGAACAATGCAAGAAGGAGGAGGGAGTGGTGGGTTCCAGAGAACCCCAATAAATCATTTTAAGGGGAAGAATTAATGCATACCAATTTTCTGGGACAAGAAACCCAAATTGTCTAGTTAGGGCTATTCCTGGATTCAATTATAAATCTCAGTGTGTGGGTGCTCCTGAATTCCCTGTTTTCTCCTCCTTCATGTGAAGAGTATGGCTTCTCTTCCACTTACAGCTCCCTTGACAAAGGAACATTAAAGTGTAAGGAAATATGTCACTTATCCCAAGCATTTGTACAATTTTGGAAACTTTTCCTAAGAGTCCTTATGCTAGTGGTTTTAGGAGATCCACGAAAACCCAAGAGATCTGAGTCATGAACTCATGGGACCTCCCGTTTGATTCCTAGGAAACTGCATTATCCAGTTACCCAGAAAACAGCTGTTGATTGGCCAGATGTGTCTGTCGATGGCACGGACAAGGAATGTCAACATCAAGGACCCCACAATCAGTGATGTCAAGTGGTGACTTCAGCGTCATCTGCAGGTGGGACAACCTCCTTTCTCACCAGAAAAGTTGAATATGCGATTATTGGTTCATTTCCTGTCCAAAAGAGCATCCACCACCCCCTCACTCCTGCAGCCTGGAGATGACATCAGGAAACCTGGCTGCTGTCCATGGTTCCAGATGGACTCTCTCACCCTGTGGGTTTCTTGTATGAAGAACTCAAAGGTGCCCAGGAGGACAATGATCTCCTGTGAAACCTTTTTCTAAATGGATGACTTTAAATTGGCTGCGGAAAGTTCCATAAAGGATCACAGCTTTGGATGTGAAGAGAACCCTCCTGAGGGCAGACGTTGGACTTACCTTAGCCCCGAATTCCAATGCCATCTTTACTGCCTCTCGGAGCCTTGCTTTTCTCTTCTGTTAAGTCCCACTTCATGTGTTTATTGGAGTCATGAACCTGAAGTCATGAGAGAAAGCATAATAAGTTCATGGCTAAGACCATGGGTGGTAGCAACAGTCTACATCCTGCACCCTTCTCTGTATCCATTTCTCCAACAATAAATGCGGATGTGATAATACAAGTACATCCTTTATAGAGCTCTTAGGTGAGGACCAAACAAGTCAGATTATACCAAGTAACTTAGAACAATGCTTTGTACATAATAAGAACTCTTTCAACGCGTGTCATTGTTTGCTATTATTCTGCTAATTCTGGGTTACGTGCTGTCATTTGCCTAGGCACTTTGTTAAGGAAATTGGGATCTATCAATAGTATTTATTCCTTCATTTATTTCTTCATCCATGTACTTAGTTTGGAAAATATATAGCAAAGATCTACTCCCTATTGCAGCCTTCCCAAACACCAACTATACAGTCAAAATTTATATGGTCATGCTCCTGGACAAGATAAAAGACTTAATATTTTTTTTCCTAATGTCATTTAAAGTTATTTAATGACTTCCAAGTTTATTTCCTTGGATTGAATCAAAAGTGCTCCAATGTACTGGAAGAAAACTGTTGAGCTACCTTTGATTGTACTGACATTTTTACCTTGTTTTTTTAAAAAAATCTATCCTTGAATTATTCTTTGGTCCCCATTTTTAGTGAGAACTTTAAAACTAAATAGTACACTAAGCATCCTTCCAGTATGCTTTGGCAGGGACAGGAACAGATACGTTGCCTACACATTCAGGCTAACACTTGAACAAATTCATGGATGGATGGTTTCAAATTATTTTTTTAGCTTATATGGGTTTTTGTTGTTGTTATTAATTTTTTGATATTGATGGTGACTAACTCAGCAGAATTCCAAGTTGCCTTTCAGAGAGTGCATGGGGTGGGGCAGTCCCAAGTAGTACTGTGCCCCCAGCCCTCCCTCATTGACTTCTTTATTTCCAGAGCGTCCAACTCAGGGATTAATCCATCCAACTTATTTGCTTTGGCCTCAGAAAGCAATCCCTGTTTCCACAGGGACAAAGGCTTGAAATTGCTAGAATGAAAGGCTCTGGCTAATTGACGTATCCCCAATCTGTTTGTCCACCCGCCCTGCCGGCTGCCTGTCTGTACTTAAGACGGGGCCTTGTCAGCTCGTGCCTTTCATACTTTTTCCTTAAAATGGTTCAACATTTTGGGAGAAAGGGCCCAGATAAACATTTCCATCTTCTTTCTTATTTTAGAAAGAGAAAATAATCCCCGTCCCTCCCCTTGAATAGAAGTGTCCTCTAACCAGAGCCCGTGAGTGGATCTCTGCAGGGTCCTCACCGTGAGAGCTCCCGCCAGCTGCGGGCATGTGGGCTCCTCCCAGGAGCCGGTGGCGAATTTTAATGTGCCTTGTCCTTGGGCTGGGTTAGATACTTCTTAAAGCAGATTTATGCTACATTAAAAAAAAATCCATTATGCTACATTATGGACTTCTTGTCAATCCAGATAACATTGATCAATCTCAGACTTCCAAAATCTTGCATTTATAATTGTGCCATGTAATCAAAATTATTTATATGGGCACTATGGTCAGACGTTTGTAAAGCTATAAAACTCGAGTTATTTATATGTGTTATGAGATTTTTAAAAATATTTCAAATGTCTGATTGATACCACTTTGTATCTCTCTCTCTCTCTCTCTCTCTCTCTCTCTCTCCCATAAAATCTTTGCTGGTGATTTTACTTTTCTTGATAGAAAAAGGTTTCCAATAACTCAGAACGAATGTGTCATCGGCAGAGTATTTTAAATAGCACGTCTGTGTTCATAGACAGAAGTGTTTGTTCATTATGGAAAAGCTGCCATTAGGAAGAATCAAGCAAAGAGTTAATATCATCCTGAAATGCCTCTTTTCAGATAGTCACGATTACTTTCCTTTATTTCACTGTGGTGTGTGTGTGTGTGTGTGTGTGTGTGTGTGTGAGAGAGAGAGAGAGAGAGAGAGAGAGAGAGAGAGAGATTCACCAGTTAATCACATGTTTGCAGTTTTACATTCTGTACTTTCCCCACTCAACTTCGTATCGTGTGTTTTGTGCTGTCAAATATTTTAAAAACGTGAAATAATTTTGTTGTAACTACAAAGTACCCCATGTTGTGAATTGTCACACTTAACTTTATTCCAAGCCATTTCCAGTTGCTTGCTGGTGTGAACAGAGCTGTCACTGACACCCACAGGCTCTGAACCACTTCTCTTGATTGGGTCCTTAATCTTTAAGTCTAAGAAAAAAAGTTTTGAAGATGTTGATACATATGTTTGGCCAATTCCTGCTCCACATTTATAACCCAAAGAACTTATTGCTCTGTAGTTGATTGAATTATTGGCCCTAAACTCTAACTTTCCCCCCTTAACCTGTGTCCCTTGTCATCTAACTGTGCAGTTCGGCGCACAGGCCAGGGTCACTTGCTCACTCATGAACTCTGATTTCAGTCAAGGAGACGTTGGCAGATCTGACACGAGCAAGAAAGTGAAATGCGCACACCCACACCGTGGTCTACCCTCTTCAACCTTCACCACCTCAGGGGGAAGCAGGAGTCCTAGTTAGATCACTGGTCCCCAAAAGAAGCAACACAGAGAGCAGAGCTACCCAGACGGGTGGAGGGCTTGATACTTACAGCAAAAGCCATTCAGCTGAACCCAGCCTACCCTCTGCCCACCTCAGCCCTCCTGCAGCTACGTAGGAGCAAGCCCACTTAAAATCAGCAGGGACGCCCCAAAGAACCCTCAGAGAGGAGTGCAATAAATGCTTATTATATGCCACTGAGATTTGGTGATTGTCGTGTGGCAGCAGCTAACGGGTAAACCTTTGGTAGTTCAATGAAGAGATCTAGTGTTCCAATTAATAAACAAGACAACGGTGTGCAACATACTGGTTTAGTAAAAGAGGCTTGGGAGTAATCAAGACTCAGGTTTCAGTGATTTTAGGTGAGTCGTTTTCTCTCTATGGACCGCAGTTTTACCATCTGTTACATGGGAAGAATATCGCTACGAACTCACAGAGTTGTTACTAAGAGTAAACTGGTAAATACCAGCAAAATGTGTGATATAGTGCCTGTGTGCAAAATCAGTGTCAATAAATGATGTTTAATGTTTTTTCACTAAAGAATGTGAACTTGTTGAGGTCAAAGACTCGAATTTAACTGTTTCTAGAATCTTAAACTCAAAGGGTCTGCTACATAGTAGGTGTTTGATTGATATTTCTTGATCCTGGTTATTGTCCCTCTATAAAATCCACCATCACCCGCCATAATGTCCCCAGTTTCCATCTTCATCCTCAGGCACCCAACCTACACTCCACCACCACCACCAATCAAAGAAACAACAGGGGTTTCTATTTCTCCCTCTGCTTCCTGCTGTTCCCAGACCTGCTTGAGTCCTGGGCACAGCTGGCCTGGCCAGCAATCATTCCATCAGCAAATGACTATCCAGATATTCCCACCAGACAGGCATGGTGCCAGGATCCAGACCTGCAGGACCAAACAAGGTACATGTCCTGCTCCAGGGTGGGCCACTCACCCAGCAGACCTCGGAGGGGGAAGCAGGGGACAGTGTGCCAGCAGGTGGTCTATCTGAAAGCTGAAAAGTGGGACCCAGGAGCTTCTTCATCTTACAGCAAACCTCAGCTGATTTTCTTTTTTCACCCACACGAAAAGATGAGCATGCCTTTTCAGCAGCCACCCTATGCGCTGGCTAATCTTTGAATCTATGTTCTCTAAGCTGCTTTAAAATATGCTGCTCGGCGATTAACCCAAAAAGCTGCAGAAAGAGCTCTGGTGCCAGGTGTAAGCACATTTTGAAAAAGGAGGGGGCGTTCTCAAAACCAGCACCTGGGAGCAGCCAATGAGATTGCCCGATGCACGGCACATGGACAAATGGGGGAATTGGGAGCCTCTGCTGTGATTGTAGCTGCACTCTGATTGGCCACAGGTTTGGCTTCTTTTGCTGAGTTGGCCAAATGGTACCTGTCACCCCAGCCTGAGGACTCGCACCTGCCCTTAAAGGAACCAAAGCTGCCAGTTCCCCTCACCCCCTTTGAATGCTCCTGGATCAGCTTAATTCTTAAAGCCTCGGACTTGGTCAGCTTAGATTCCCCACCATTTGGAGGGCAGAGGGGGGTGTATGCCGAGCAGCCCGCCAGCATCACCAACCCAGCTGGAGCCCTCCATAGATCCTCTGTTGCGGAAATGCAAGGAATTTGACAAAAGGGTCACCCTGACCTCACCCTGTCTGTGAACTCGGTCCCTCCTGTTCTTTCCTATTCTTTCACAGGAGATCCGATTTCTTCCTGACTCAATACAAGGGCATAAGGACAACTGGCTGACTTCTTAGACCCCGAGAGTCTCGGATGTAAAAAGTAGTCAAGAAAAGGACACGCAACCCCCACCCACCTACCCACACACACACCTGTGCCCGTGGCAGACATCAATAGTCAAGCACAGATCTTTCATCCTGTGCCTGAATGCATCCTCCAAATCTGTAAGTGCTCAAGGTGACCATCCTTAATCAACCTTAGTGGACCCTTTTGACCTACTTGCCATTTGGATCTAGAGCAGATCCCTTTTATCTAAAATAAAACAAAATCCAGAGAAATTTTGGGGCAGAATAAGGAGCTTCGGGTTCCTTATGTCCCCTGGTCTCTGAAGATCCACTCCACCTCTGTAGCTTAAATAGACCTAAATAAATGACCCAGGCAATGTCCCAGTGGCCATCTTTCGGCTCCAACCTGTGTCCAGGGTACAGTTCAGTGTTGCCAAAATAATGCTGCATGATGAATCCTTCTACCAGCCACGGTGAATAGAAGCAGGTCTGGATCAACCCGGGTTCAGTGGATGCAGACCTGGCTAGGCTGATGGTCCTGCATCTGTCATGAGAGTGTTGATTTTGGACTCTGGTGGGAATATGGAGGACTGGGCCAGCCATGCTTTTCTCATGGTGGATTCAGGTAGCTCAGGAGAGACTGGGGAGGGAGCTCAGTGGTACAGCATTTGCATGCATGAGCCTGGGTTCTGCCCCAGCACTTCCAAAAGAAAGAAAGAAAAGTTAAGATAGCTCCAAACCAAGCCAAAGCATTCAAGCGTCTTTTAAGAACGCTGCTCCTATTGACCAACCCAAGTCCAAAGTCAGTGGCCTGGGAAAAGCAATCCAGGAGCAGGGAGCATAGAATAGTTGCTGAACAATGAAAACTACAAAAAAAAAAAAAGGCTTTTAAAATTATCACTAAACCTTTTAATAAGGGTTAGGAGGAAACAGAAGCCCTTTTCGACAGGCTACATCAGGTTCTCACTAGAGAAAGTTGATAAGCTCTTGAACGCCTGACCAAATCCCTGCGAAAACCAAGTCATGTATTATGTTCACGTCAGCTCACTGGTTTTATTGGTGATTCCTCTATTTTAAGAAAAGCCTTTCGTGGGAATTCTTATCCAATGAAAGACAGATTATAAATATTTTAATGGCCAGACAGTGAGCTTGTGAAGAGTTATCTTTTTATCTTTCTTAATACTACCTTACTCCTCGCAGAGTTGTGAAATAGATGGTGCTTTCTTCAAAGAAAGTGTTGAATAAATTTTAAAAACTTGATGATTAAGAAGAAGGGCGTGGTGACGCATGACTGAAAACCCATCAGCTCAGGAGGCTAAGGCAGGAGAATTGCAAGTTCAAAGCCAGCCTAAGGGACTTAGTGAGAGGCTGACTATAATTAAAATATTTTTAAAAAAGAGCAGGGGATGTGGCTCAGTGATTAAGCCTGGGTTCTATCCCTGGTACCAAAAATAAATAAATACATAAATAGTAAGGATTGGAAGAGAAGGTAAGATTTGGAAACTAAAGCCATCACTCACTGACCAGGGGACCAACCTGAGCATTCCCCTTCACCTGTCATGAACAGCCACCACAGTGGCCAGACATGCTACACCTCAAATATTTCTAATTCTCTGCTTTCCAGGAGGCTGGAAGGGATGTATTTCTCTCTGCTTTTTAAAGTTAGTCATGACCATGTGATTTGGATGGCCAATGAACTATGAGCAGAAGAAAAATATATCTTTTTTTTTAGTAATCAGACTTTTATTTGATCTTTTAAAAATTTTGTTCTAATCAGTTATACATGACAGCAGAATGCTCTTCAATTCATTGTACACAGATGGACCCTATGCCTAATAAAAGAAAAAGTAGGCCCAAATCTTCATCATGACTGATTAGGCCCTGATTTCCTTAATAAGACTCCTAAAGTACAAGAAATAAAATCAAGAATCAATAAACGGGACAGATTTGAAGTAAAAAGCTTCTCAGCAAAAGAAACAATCAATGAGGTGAAGAGAGAGCCTACAGAATGGGAACACATTTTTACTACACACACATCATATAGAGAACTAATCTCCAGGACATATAAAGAACTCAAAAAACTTAACACCAAAAAAAACAAACAACTCAATCAATGATTAGGCTAAGGAGCTGAACAGACACTTCTCAGAAGAAGATATACAATTGATCAACAAATATATGAAAAAGTATCCAACACCTTTAGTAATTAGAGAAATGCAAATTAAAACCATGAAACTAAAAAGATTCCATCTTACTCTAGTCAGAATGGCAGTTATCAAGATTACAAGCAATGGTAAGTGTTGGTGAGGATGTGGGGGAAAAGACACACTCCTACACTGCTGGTGGGACTGCAAATTGGTGCAACCAAAAGCAGTATGGAGATTCCTTAGAAAACTTGAAATGGAACCACCATTTGATCCAGCTATCCCACTCTTCAGTCTATACCCAAAGGACTTCAAAATGTGTCATTTTGGAACAGAAATTTGACAGTCATGATAAGAGATTTGCCATGTTTATTGGAGACAAGGAAAGTTCATGTCCAGACAAACCCTATCGATCTGAACTTCCAAGATTCTTTAAGGAGCAGAAAGCCCTCAGCCTACTCATCTCTTTTTATACTAAGCCACTGAGATTAGAGCTTGGTTGTTACAGCAGCAGAGCTTAGCCCATTCTGCCCAATTCACTTGGTGTTATTAAATTCAATCTTCACCCAGAATGTTATGAATAAGCCTTTCAGAGAGATTTACCTGGCAAATAAAACAGTTCGCCTTGGCATATACTGTATACCTCCCCACTTCCCCCATAGCCACAGAGTAGCCCAAGAGCATAAGCAAAAACTTGGCCTGGGGAATCAAAGGATGGGTGTTGTGTTTTTAGGGTGATCTTACCTGTGCTTTATGATTTAGGGCAAATTGTTGTCCTTATGGGATGATCAGTATCCTGTGAGCACAAGGAATGTTGTGGTGACCTGCAGAGGAAGTTATAGAGGAAGGGTGTCATGGAAGTGAAAGAAACTAAAGTTCAAAGTCTGGAAGGAATAAGAAATAATCTGAATTATATAAGGGAAACCTCAGGAAAGGAGAGGACCATGCTGGCCTCAGAGCCCAGCGGGTCTAACGACTCCTCCCATGCTCTCCCTGTCCCCGGGCCTCTGCACCCCGCCGCTCTGAAGGTCGCCTCCATATCTCTTCTTGCCCTCCAACATCCTCCATGCAACATGGGCTCCAGGCTTGTGCGCTTTGGGCTTCAGGATCCTAGAACAAGGTTTTCCAAAGAGTGTTCCAAAGACCGTCTCAGGTGTGAATGAAAGATTCGTTTCCTCCCAGCTTCCCCACACTGACCCAGGATCCCTATACCTCCAGCCTGGGGAATCTGCATCTCCCTGTTTTTACCAGCGGGTCCGTAACCAGATTTGCACCGGCCATCTAATAAAGAACTGTACGGAGGCTGGACGAGGTGGCGAAGTGGTATCATGAGCAACCTCACCAGGCTTACAGGATTGGAGTGAGGGAGACACAGGGACCCCAAAGTTGGGGCCAGGGGGAGGGATGCATGACTCTAGACCATGGTAGGACATGATGAGCCCAGAAAATGTTCTCCTATGACTTGGAAAAATCTCTAAAACTCACTAAAACTACTCTATCTTAAAAAGGTACAGAAAAAAAATTCTCTTCCTTTCCTTTAGCATTATTAGCAGGTACAAAGTTAAGGAGCTACATCGTGGGGCAGAGCACCAGTTCTCAAATGCCCACTGTACCCAGGCCCTCTTGGCCACTGTGGAGAGCACCACTGTCTGACTAACCAGGCCGCTTCCCAACATGGTTTCCTCTCCATGGCTGCAGTTCCAGAGCGTACCAATGCCATCATGTCCTCTCTCAGCCTCTCGGGAAGCTCACAGCATCAAGGCTGCTGTGTCTGTCTATCTTGGCAGGTATCCGTTGACTCAGGGTGGCCTTGCTTTTATGGGTACAGTTGGCTGGGGGTTGGCTGGGGACTGGCTGATCTAGAATGGCCTTGACTGGGACAACTGGACTCTCCAGGACCTCCCTTGCTTTCGTCGGGGAGCCCCTGTTAGTTCATAGGATGATGGTGGGACCCCACAGTGAGCAAAGCAACCAGCCATGTCAGTGCTTCTTGAGTCTCAGCTTGCGTGACCTCTGCTATGACCAAGCCTCAATCGTGGTCTGAATCAAAAAAAAAAAAAAAGCCTTTACTTTAAATGGAAAGAGAAGAGTTAAGGACCTCAAAGGAAAAAAACACTCATATCAGTCCACACAGTGGATAAATAAGAAGCCTGAGCAATTGCTGGCTGTCCTTGGAGAAGCTGAGAGTATAGACAGGGGACCAGGGTGCTGTCCCCCCAGCAGCCTCGTAGGTTAGAAGGGAGGGCTGTGGCATCAGCCTGAATTTTGAGTTCTGATTCTGCCACACATTTTATGTGCCCTTAAGGAGACACACCCCTTCCCTTTGCTGATTCTCAATTTCTCTTCCTAGAAAATGGGGGAGACCCCTTTGGGTGTCGACACCCAGAGGCCCACAGGCTGACTCTGGCCTGCACGTTTTTTTCCCTTCCCTCTCGCTCAACATTCTGTTTTTCACTTGAGCCAACATTTGTAATTTGGACTATTTCAGATAAAAAAAAAAAAAAAATCTTGATTCCTGGCTTCATTCAAAAACCCTGGAAGAACCCGCAAGCCTGGGTGGACATTCCAATATGGCGACGACATGCGCAGCTGGGTTGTGGCTCCTCGTTGGGGACACACAGTGCTCTCTGATGTCTGGTTTACCATGATCTCACTCTCCAGGTTGTATCTCCCAGACACTGTGATTTTTCTTACACTTGTCAGATTGACACGTTTATATTCACCTTTCATTACTGTGGACAATGGAATCGAGGTGGCTAGTTGGACTCCGCGAGTTCATGACATGTGTTTTTAGTGTCTGTTTCCCAGGTTTAGAACATCTCCCTTCAATCCCCTTTGAATTGGGGGCAGGGGATCTTACACCTATGAAGACTCCAACCCACTGAAAATTCTGATGACATCTACGAACACTTTGGCCAGAAGAAATGCCCATCTGGGCACACATATAAGTGTATACACACACACACACACACACACATAACGTCACATAGAGTTTGGTGAAGCCTAATTAGCAAAAAAGGTGCAGTGTGTCCTGTTGCCATGGTGGACACATCAAAATATTCCCCCGTGGCCCTGTTTAGACAACTCTGAGACCTCTTCAGGGGACTCCAGGAAAGCCTACAGTCCTGCCGCTGAAGTCACCATCTGGGCCCAGTTCCCTCCCCACTCCCCATCCACTCTCTCAAAGAACAGAGAGAAACCTCAGCAGGCCACAGTCAAGAGACCCACGCTGAGAAAAGTGCAGGGGCCAGCAGGGCTCTGGCCTCCTGTGTAGGTAACAAATTGGAGGCTGTGTTTGCGCCAGGCCCTGGAGGGAGGGAAGGAAGGGGGAAGTGGGGAGGAGGGAGGGCAGTGTGGGGTGGAGCTGGGGTGACAGGGGTCAGCAGCCTTTGCTCCAGGCGTCCACACAGCGGCTCCATCCACCCCTTCCCAGGAAATGGCCACTGCTGCGGGGCATGCACGGGGTAGCAGCTGGAGGTCAGCAGAGGCCAAAGCGGCGCACACACACAAGCGTGTGTTTGTGTGCTCGAGTGTGTGTGTCCATTCCCAGCCAAGGGCAAGGAGAGACACTGAATAGAATTCTTTTCAGAGGTCTGCAAGGACCCTCTGACCCAACTCCCAGCTCTTAAATGCGTAAGGTATAATTACTTTTGCCTTTTTTCTCTCTCTGCCTTACCAGAAGGCAGTGTGGTTTGGCTTTTAGGCATAGAGTTCTTGGAGCTGATCTTCCGAGTTCAGATTCTCCCTGGGCGACTTAACTCAGCAAAGCCACTCCTCCTCTAGGTGCCGAGGCTTCTCGTTTCTAAAGAAAAGATGATAAAAATAACTTCTTCGTATGTTTGTAAGAACTACATATTTATGCATAAAATACTGAGAAAAATAAATAAAAGCTCCAACTATTCGACAGACACACAGAGGACTCTGGACAGGTGCATTCATTTTCATGACCATCTATTATGTTCTTGTTCTATAAATTACAACATTTGGTCTTTCCCCCAAAGACCTAGAAAAACAAATGCACTTAATCCCCATTTGACAGATGAGGAAACCGAGGTTCTAGGGATGAGTTCCCTCGCCCAGTTTCCCAGCTAAGGAATGATGAAACCCGGTGGGTCCATCTTGCTCCAAAGCCCCGGCTCTTGGCCAGTGCACTCTTGTCTCCAGTCTGCCCTTGTGTTCCAAACACCTAGATCCGGGTTTGATGTAGAGAAGAATCAATGAATGGCAGGCCCTGCCACTCTCCCAAGACCTGCCCTCTCCATTTGAACTAATGTCCTCGCAAAGCCACGCTCGTCTCTCAGCCTCCCTTCTCTGTGCTCTTTCCTGCCCCTTGATATTATCCCACCCGCCTCCCTCTTGCCATTCATCTCTCCCCCCAGGTTCCCTCAGAACTAAGACCCCAAATGTCGCTCTGGTGCTGGGGGAAGCTCGTGCTCTCTGGTTTAATTCACCCCGTCTGGCCTTAATTGCTTGCCTTGCTGAGGGAGACCTCCCAGGGTGACAGCCCTGAAGATGGGCTGGGGAGGGGGAAGGTGGAGGAGGAACCAGGGAGAGCTGCTGAGCGGAGGGTGGATCAGGCCCAAACCAACGGGGCCATGGGAGTCGGGTTCTCGGAGCCGGCGGCTCCAGACCCACACTTGGTCGTGACGTTTACGATTGAACTTGGGCAGGAGCATGTGTCTGGGGGCTGCGCTGGCCTCCCCGGTCCCTACCTTGAGTGTTTGGTCCTGCAGCTCATTAAGCAGTGACATTTAACACATCATCAAACTGCTTTACAGGCTCAGCCCACACAGCTCCTGGCCTCTGGAGTCCCCAGGTAGTGGGGGACGTTGACCTCCCAACGACTGAGGCCAGGACTGGTGGACACACAAGGGGATCAAAAGCCCTCCTAGGAAAACCAGACCAAGCCCTGGATTAGAGACCAAGACCCCTGACCTCCTCCCCACGGGAATGATAAAAAGAAAGGTGCTTGGAGAACAGGGGTCCGGGTGTGGTGTCATGGACAAAACGAGGTATTTGATGGCATGTGAACAAGGCTCAAATCCTGGATTTGCCACTTCTGGGCAACTGCTGAACACAGGCAGAGGCTGTAACGTCTCTGACCCTTGGCTTCCTCCGCAAGGCCAATAATACCGGCTCCACACGGCCTGCTAGAAACAGTGGGGAGACTTACACGGTGGCTCACAGAGCAGGAGATCAACGGTGGCCATTGGATCTTGAACTCCTACTTCTCCATTCTCTGGAGGAGCAGCATTCAGGGGGTCTGGTTGACACTGTTAGATTTTCCCTCACCCAAGTTGCCTTTCGATGTGACCCAAAAATCAGAATAAGAAAAGCAACAGCAAATAACTCAAGAAGCTCCTAGCTGGGCATATTGGTGCACACCTGTAATCCCAGTGGCTCAGGAGGCTGAGACAGAAGGATTGCAAGTTAGAGGCCAGCCTCAGCAATTTAGCAAAACCTAAGCAACTCAGGGAGACCCTACTGCTAAATAAAATATTTTTTAAAAGGCTGGGGATGTGGTTCAGCTCAACGGTTAGGTACCTCTGGGTTTGATTCTTGCTACCAAAAAAAAAAAAAAAAGAAGAAGAAGAAGCAGCAGCTCCAAGTCACCATGAGTCCACTGTGAGGCAGAGTGTCCTCTCCATATGTGGGTGTGAAGGTAAACACACAGGCTGGGGTCTCACTGCACTGAGGGGCATTTACAATAATCATCCCCATTTCACAGAAGAGGAAATGGAGGAGGCTCAGGAGGGTGGAGGCCCTCATGTCCTGTCTCAGGGTGGAAAATCTGAGATGTGACCTCAGGTCTATTGACTCCTCCCTTATTTTTTCTCAATATTGGATGGGCCTTAGAAGGGGTGGGAAGGAAGCAGAGCGGGGGCGGGGGGGGGATCCCCCTAGAGGTTTGGGGAGCTTCTGGGCTACTTCTGTCCTGAGCTCTCCTGGTCCATTTGAAAAGCCCTTGAAAAAGTGAAGGGGACCTCGGGGAGGAAAAACAAGTGGGAGAGGACAGGAGAGGACTCAGGGAGGGTGGTTTTGCACAAAGCATGATATAAGCACGTGGGGAAATGTCACAGGAAAACCCCTTAATCTGAACAATCAATATAAGTTCATAATTATAATAAATGATAACAGATAAATAAAAAGAAAAGTCCCTGTTCTTCTAGTGGCTTCAAATATTTCTTAAATCTCCTTGAAATAGTCCTGGCCAAGGAGGGCCTGTTTCCACGGTTGATGTGTGGTAATGAGGCAGGGTTAATGCCTCCTTGGGTCACGGTGCCATTCTGTATTTCATGGATATTCAATAACGCAGGCAACCACAGACACAGGGCTTCTGGGGCCTCACTGTCTGTGGAGTGGGGGAAGGGAGCAAGATCAGGGTCCCCTGGGGGTGGGCATGGGGTAAAGGCCTCTGGTTCTCATGCTGCATGCAGAAGGGGCCCCGGGACCTTGTCATCCACGGCCCCACCCTCCCTCCCACCTCCAAGCCCTCTATTGTCAGGTGAGCCCGTTCAGTGCTTGGAGCCATAAGAAGAAAATGTTCCCTTGGCCTGTCCAAAGGGTGAGGGTATTTTGTAGAGACACTGGGTTGTTTGCTAGGTGACCAGAACCAATTACCACAAACTGGGCAGCTGGAACACAAATGTGTGTTATCTCACTGCCCCGGATACCAGAGGTCTGACGGCAAAGTGTGGACAGGGTTGGTTTGGTCTGAGCCAGGTGACAGGGGTCTGTTCTCTGCCTCAGTCTTAGCTCCTGGTGGTCAACTGCTATTTGCCCCCCGCCCCTTGCCTCGCTGACAAGTCCTCCTGATCTCTGCCTCTGTCCTCACAGGACATCCTCCCACTTGTCTGTCTCCAGATTTCTCCTGTTTTGTAACAACACCAATCGCATCCAATTAAGGCTCACCCTCATGACTTCATTTTAACTTGATCACCTCTGTAAAGGCCTTGATAGGGTTTGGATGTGAGGTGTCTGCCCCCCCCCCCCCCCGCAAAAAAACTCCCATTCATGCAGGAAGGTTCAGAGATGAAACGAGGGGATTCTGAGAGCTGTAACCTAATCAGTCCATCCTAGTTGGAGTGGGCCGACTGGGTGATAACCAGTGGGAGAGGACGGGAGAGGACTCAGGGAGGGAGGACCATGGGTGGGGGTGGACCATGAGTAGGCAGGTGGGGGGTGGCTGGAGGAGGTGGGTCACAGGATGGGGAGTGTTCCCCGGGAGGGAGCATCTTCCCTGCCACCCCTCCCATTGCCCTCTCTCCCCCACCCTCTCTCTCTCCTTCCTGACCCCTCCGTGACCTGAGCACCTGTCCCTGTCTGGGTCACTGTCCTCCCCTTCTTTTGATAAACGTGATTCTGGTCAAACTAAGCTCACTTAGAAGTCAGCAAGAAGCGGGCATCCAAGGGTAGCCAATCAAAACATCAGAACCTTTCAAGACCAGTGATTGGTTCAACGTAGTCATGTGCCAATCAGACTGACCAATCAGAGTAGACAAGGCAGCAAACAACAGATGGTCCAAGTTATCAAAATATCAGAACCTTTCAAGACCAGTGATTGGTTCAACATAGTCATGTGCCAATCAGACTGACCAATCAGAGTAGAGGAGGCTGAATTCTGGCTCTTTTGTGTGAGCTTTCTGTCAGAACAAACCCCTCTCCTCTTTGAATGAAAGTGGGAGAATGTGGAGCTGGGGCTCCTGGAGGACCTGGCCCATGGGAGGTGCCCCTCTGTCTGAGAACAGAGAAAACCAAAAGAAGGTGAAATGGGTGGATAATGATCCTGGGTGAGATCAAGCTGTTCTAGCCCCTGGGTTTTTAGTTACATTAACATGTATATGTAGGTAAGTGCATGGTAGGCCTGTATGTGTAAATACGTGTATATGTGTGCATTAAAACCGTTTTAATTGGATTATCTGTCCCTTGTTATCAAATCAGTTCCAACCTATAGTAGCTTCAACCAACAGGTCACATTTGAATTGGTACAGGGAGGTGGATTGGAAGGGCATCTGTTAGGAAGAGGAGACTCAGCGAAGAGGAGTTACCTAGGAAGAGTGTCTGTAGTCAGAACCGAAAGGACTTCACTTGAAGTAATTCTTGCACTGATTACACCAAGAATGGAAAATGCAATCCTCATAGGAACTAGAACAGGGGTCATCTACAACCAAATGATTCTAGTTGAAGGCACTGTGGCAGAATCCTTGCCGAAAGTTTCTGGCTAAATTAATTACTAAATACTTTCCAATGAACTAACCAAGTTCATCCAATCAGAATATGTTCTAGGATTTTCATGGAAGTTGGTTGAGGATTCTTTTGCACGGGCATCGCTGAATCGGTGGTAAGCTCGGAGCTACTGGTCATCAGCGCAGCATCACAAAGACAGTCCTGCCTAAGAACAGAGTGAATTTGAAAAACCACTGGTGAATTGTTACAAACTAAATCCTTATCATACTCCTTTAGCATCTGGATCCAGCTGTGCCTGAAGCTAGTGCCAACTGTAACTTTTCAATCAATCAAACCCATTAATATCTACCTTCCCTTGGAAGATGCCACCATGGTTGATTGTCTTCTTAGCAGTCACTTTGATATGCTGAATGTTTTTTATAGAATACACCCAGTGACTCTGCCCAAGAGTCCTATCCCCAGCCACAGATATGTTCTTAGCACCATTCAGGAAAAGCCACAAGTAACAAGGGGTTAAACCCCAGCAACAGTCTCCAACCAATGACTGTGGGCTCTGGGCTCCAGTGGCCTCACTATTAAGGTTTGGTACCAAGGGCTCTTTATTGGATTTCTTCTCTTCCCTGCCGCATTTTTCCGTTCTGTTATCATGGCTTCCTGGGCTCATCTGGCCTCAGAGGGCCTCCAAAGGAAAACCTGCATACCATGTGTTTTGGGTGTCGTTTTGTTTTGTCTTGTTTCCAGTCTTAAACCAGTGAAAATCGCGTTTCAGTGTCTCACCCTCAGCCGAACCCTGGCTGGAGGAAAAAGAGATGCCCCAAGCCCGGATGTCACTGGGACCCCGTTCCATGTCATCTTATAGAAACTTCTCCGTGGAAGGTAGAGGCTGAGCCAGGTACCTCTGATTCTGCAACCAAGCCGATGGCCACACTCTTCCCTAATGAGGAGGGAGGGGCCATAACTGCGCACGACAGGCGCCTGCGTCTCCCCAGCCAGTGACTCCATCCTGCAGCAGGCAGGAGCCTCGGATCTTGTGAAAGGTCCCATTTTCTCTTCTCATAAAAGCGGCAGGCTCCCAGCCCCACATATTGCTGTTAATAAATTATACCCCACCCCTCTTTTAAGGCCCTTTTGTTATACGTCAGGCTCCCAGCTCCATTAACTCTCCATTACTCCGACACTTCATTATGACATTTTTGTGCAAGCTGAGAGCACGGCTGCTGACACCCTCAGCCAGGCAGGAGGCAGAGATCAAAATGGCCCATTAAGTTCCTGTGGCCAACGCACGGTTTTTTTTTTTTTTTTTTCCCAGAGTCTATTTTCTGCTGCTTTTAAAATAATGGATGCAAATGTTTCTCTAGCAAACTCCCCGGGATTGTGCCAAGGACAGAGCTCAAGACGGAAAGGTCAATGGGGTCCAAAATGCAACCGTTTCTTCATGTTCTTAATTTTCTCGCAGAGAAGAGTTTAATGCTCCTTATGGTGAGAAGTGGAGCCATCGGGTGAGACAGACAATCCAGGTCATGGCGGGTCATGCTCCAAGGCCCAAGTGTTTGTTGCAATTGTTGGAGATGTTGGAGAAGGAATGCAGGCCTTGGGGGTCTTCGAACATCCCCCAAAGCCCCGGTGCTCAGGGCTATGCTTTAAACATATCCCCTCCTGCCTCTGATGGTTTCCATAGAGAACCAGGCCCGACCACAGGGAACAAAGCAGTTTGCAGAATAAAGATGGAAAGACAACGTGAGCATGTGACATTGCACATGCTTCGCACATAAAATGCACACAGGTGTGTTTGCACACGAGCAGCTAGCAGGCACGGCTTCATGCTTCATCTGCCTCACTTCAGGTAACTTTCCCACCACCCTAGGAAGGAAGAGCTAACACACAGTCTGTCCTCTGTACCCCTGAGTTCCAAATCTGCCCATTCAACCAAACTTGGACCACAAATATTTGAAGCTCAATTGTCTGCAGTGAATACAGTACAGACTTTTTTTTTTTTCTTGTTCTTATTCCCTGTTGTGCGGTATTAGGTGACTGAAGTCATCTAGAGATGATCTAAAGTAGACAGGAGAAAGAAGATTCTACCCAAATACTGTACCATTTACTATTGGGTATCCATGAATTTTGGTGTCTGCAGGAATCTTGGAACCAGTCCCCCAAGAGTGCCAGTGGACAACTGTCCCCATCTTCCAGGAGAAGCCAACTCACAGAGAGCATGTTGTTCCCCCAACCCTGTACAGATGCTAACTATTATAGCCTGGTTATGGCTTCGAGCAGCTTCTCTGAGAGCTGACACTTGCAAACATATTGCTCAGATGTCTTTTAAGTTTGCACTTGATAGAAACTGCAGCACACGCGCAGTGTCTTCACCACACTCATCATGTGCTTACATAACTGTCCCATGCCTGTGACCCCACTGCTGAGGCGTGTTATCAGGCACCCTCACCAGCCTGGCGATGGCGCTCCCCACCTGAGCAGCATGAACATAACCACCCTGTTTGGACAAGGCCTGGCCGTTTACAAAGCACTTTCACATGCATTAACTCACCGGCCCTGAATTTGCTGACAGAGCCAGGAAGAGAAATGGACACAGGGAGGGTAATACATCATGCACCAAAATCATAACTTGGCCCTTTGGATAGAGGTTCCATCCAAGGATAGATTGCATTTTTTAGCCACAGGGGGACGAGATCAATAGTCAGATCATCTTCGTACTGGAAGGGATCTTAGAAATGACTGTCTCGCTGGCTTGGGCCTCCAAGACGATACCATAAGCCAGGAAGTCCGTAGGACGCAAATGTAGTCTCAGAATTCTGGAGGATGGTTGTCAGGTTCTAGTGCAAGCATGGTCAGATTCTGGTGCCGGGCCACCTTCTGGCTCCCTTCTTGATGTGTCTTCCCATGGTGGAGAGGTGAGCTCTGGTATCTTCCTCTTTTGATAAGGTCACTGATGCCATCATGGGGACCCATGCCAATGACCTCATCTAAACCTAAGCACCTTAAGAGAACTCACCCGCAACTGCCATCCCACGGATGTAAGGGCTGCCACATGTCAGTTTTGAGGGGATGAAAACATGCAGCCCATCATAGTGACCTGGTCCAGGCCCTTGATCTTCCAGGGAAGAAACATGGCTGGGAGGAAGTGTGGCTTTCTGACCAGCCTCCAGTGAGTGAAGGACAGAGACGGCCATTTGCATGAGGGAGTCTCCATTCAGACAGAAGATCCACAGCCCCTGAGTGCCGTCTTCATGGTGGGACCATCAGACCCAGAACATGACCCTGCATGACTTTGAACTAGTTCCTTTGCTTCTCTGGTTCTCCGGTTCTCTGTCCACACAATGAAAAGATTGGATGTCCCAAGGTAATAGCCAGGAAAGCCCAGTTTTCATAAGTAGATACAGACATTTGGTCCCAAAGTATGCCGTCTTCAAAGACCTTCGGAACATTCTGCCTTGTTCTGAGGGAAAGAGGGTTCTCGGCTATGGGCCTTGTCAGTTTCTGTAATGTGCTCAAGTCCCTTTCTGTTCTCTAGGACAAAGTGATGGAGCCTTTCCCGGAGTTGCTTGGTGAATGTCTGGAGTAGACATTTGGGGGGCTAACTTGAGGGGTTAGATTGGTGTAGACCCCAAATAGGAAAAACATGTGGCCAGGATGAGTATCAAAGGCCCTTCTAGTATCTGGTAATTTTGAGATTTTCTGTGTTTTACCCTTTGGCCTCTCCCCCTCCCTTCACTGAGATGGTGTATCAGTTCCCAGAATGAACAACGGGGTTATGTTGTCTCACTGCCCTGGAGGCTGGAAGTCCACACAAAAGTGCCAGGGGAGTCTGTTCTGGGCCTTTCTCCCAGTTTCTGGAACTGTCCATCAAACCTCACACGACCTCTGCCAGTGTGGGCTCACCGTAACGAATCACAGGTGCAATGACCTTATGACCACACCAGGCCACATCCCAAGGACCCAGTGTACCTTTTGGGGGGGGGGACTCAATCCAACCCATATCATGTTCACCCCTACCACCAATGGAGATACAAAGAGAGAGACAAAGTGGATTTCTCACCTTCAAAAATGGGGGGATGCAAAACCATACAATGATGGGCCTGGCCGCTGTGTGCTCAGTTGACGAGCAGGGAAGTAGAGACTGCTTAGGCAATTGGCTTGTTCATCAAAGTCAGCAGTCACAGTTGGACTTCTGACACCTGTGCCCGGGTATTCCATAGTCTCCCAGCTTTCTTGAAAACTGGCTCAAACAAGCTCAACTGGCCCATGAGAGGGTCAGGCTTTCGCTGACCAGTCAGAAGTCTTAGCAGGGCACGGTTCACTTTGGTGGTGTTCTGGTGCTGGTCACCAGACTTTGATGCGGGCCACATCTATACACAGTCCCATTTGACATGTCTTTGTCTAGCTATTGTGGATTTCCTTGGTCAAATTAGTGGCTGCTTTGGCTCCTTTGATCATCTTGTTTCTGATCTCAATATTGCCCAAGCAACTGACCAGGCTGGTTCATTCACACAAACACCCAGTTAAAAATAAGCCAGCCACACCATCTGCGTGGTATTGTACAAGCAAAGAAAATAACAGGCCTAAATTTTACATGTGGCTTCTTTTCTGTCTCCCCCTTCCTTTTACCAGTTATGTAGACGCAACCACAGAAGCATTACCATCTCCGGGGATTGGAAAGACGAGAAAAATAAAGAAACATCTTTTATTTGGAGGCCGTCATGGGATCTTGAAGTTTTGCCCCAATGAACAAAAACTCAACACCTTATTGCGTCACTAAGAAGGTGCTGGGTCTGCTGCCCGGTAGCTTGTGCCAGAGGGGTGCAGGGGGAGGAGAATCAATCAGATGGAAATCAGTTTTCCTCCAGGCTGGGTCCAGCCTCTGAATTCTAGGATTCCTCAAACCTCAAAAAATGGAATCCCTGTTCTCTCAGGTCCCAGGGTGGCTGGATTCCAGGTCCCTCACAGCCAAACCCTACTGTGCGGCTGTGCTTGGAGAAGTCAAATGTGGCTTCACTTTCAAGAAGCTGGCCCCAGCAAGAGGGGCAATCTGGTGAATCGTTTGGAAAATAAAAATCCAAGAGCTGTGAGAGGCCTCCAGAGCTCACCCAGGGCCCGTGGCAGCGTGACCTACTGGGGGGGACTGTCCCTTCTAAGGTGTCCCCCTGGTCTGCCAAATGCCTCCTTGTAGGGAGAGAAGCTTGGCTCGTGCTCTGGAAAACCTGGAGCCCCTTTGTTTTCCTCCCTTTCCCCCGCTGCAACCTTGAGACTCGGTGATGAGGGCCACAGCTGTTTATGTGCTTAACTTTACTTGGGATTTTTACTTACTGGGGATTTTTTTTTTTTTGAGGCCCTGTTTCTTGCTTGGCCAAATGAGGTGTGCTAACCTCTCCAAACCTCCCAATATCTTTCCAAACACATGCCAGGTACCTATGTGATCATCCAAAACACCAAGGAAATGAGAAGGCTTGGATGAAAAACAAGGGCCATGGTAGGTTTCCTAAAAAATAAAATGAAATTAAAAATTCCGACGATGGCTTTGAAAAGCAGCTGTGAGCTTCCTGATCAAAACGTAGCCCTTCTGGGGTTATTTCCAGGCCAGGCCGCCTGCCAAAGGCTGTGATGAATTCTAGGCTCCATATGGTGTGTCCCATATAACAGAGGTTTGGCACCAGCAAAGTACAAACTTCAACCTGCGGTTCCAAGTCCTGCCCTCCCTGAGATGTGGGTTTGCAAGTGAGGAGTTCCAAGACCATCTTCCACCGAGGATATTTCCTCAGTTCCCGGGGAGGGGCCAGGCGGACCTCTGACTTCCCGTGTGGCCTGGAGAAAAGGGCCTGGGCTTTCTGAAGAACCTGGGATAAATCCGTGTCCTTTACCTCCCTGGCAACGTCCGAGAGATCTGACCCCTCTGAAGGTTGCTGCATCTTTAAGAGGGAAATCATCAAATGCATCCCATATTATAGATAATTTTTGGAAAGTGCCTTTTACGATATCCGATCCATGTCTTCCGTTCAAGCTCTCGTATGTGTCCTTGGCACGACAGCTCTTCCACTTTTCCCTGGTGGGACGTGGAGCCAGCTGCCAGTCTAGAGCACCCCATGCCAGGCACTGAGGTCTCTCAAAGACCAGGGCAGTCTCTGGGATATCAAGGTTCCCTTCCAGAACATTCTTCAAACGCTTTCTTTGTGTCAAGCCCCAATCGACATCCTGGGACTACAGAAATAATCAGACACAGCCCTGTCCACACTTCCACTGCATCGAAGGGAGTGTGTGTGTATGTGTTTGTGTGCGTGCATGCACATGTGGTGTGTGACATCTACTGATGGACATTTTCTCTCTCCTCCTCCTCCTCCTCCTCCTCCTCCTCTTCTTATTCTTCTTCTTCTTCTCCTCCTCCTCCTCTCTCCCTCTCTCCCCTCCCCCTCCCCCTCCCCTCTGCACACCTTTTGCCATTTAGTCAAATGCATGGCATGATTGAGCCTGGGATGTGGGGGTCCACCGTCTCCCAGAAGAGAAAAATAAAAGGAGTCAGAGAGGGAGGAGGAACCAGATGGGCTTGGAGCCTCTCCCCACACCTGAATGGTGGCCCCACTTCTCCGGGACAGAGGTGGTAAGTTGCTCAGAGGTACCTAAGTGCCTTTGGTTCCCCAGGGTCTGCAGCCATAAGGAACATGGACAGTCTCACGTACCCCAGTGGGAAGTGCTAGGAGGCCAGAAACCCAGCAATTATCTGGGATCAGAAAGTGCAAGATCTTGCAACCATGACAAGGGCCAAAAGCTATAAGGCAGCATGACACCCAGTGGGCAGGGCAGGCCCGACTCCCTGTGGCTGGCACAGCTAAGATGCAGTGGAGTCTCATCACTTTCAAAGGAGCAAACATCAATTTTCTCCACCCCCCAAGGGTCCCTTGAAGATGGTGAGGGGACAGAGACATCTTGGAAGAGGAGACACAGGCCTTACCAGGAGTTCAAATTCTGAATTGGCTGACTATTTTCTAAAGAGATCATTGCCTCTAATTGGCAAATTGAATTTTTATGCCTTTAATGTACATGGGCACTCCAGGGCAAAACGAAACTACTTCTTAGAAAATGAAGAAATCGGTGCTTTGTTTTCTTAAATCTTGAGGGTACACCTTTGCCATAGCAGATGCAGTTGAATCCCCTCACAGGCACGCAGTGGGAGCCTGTGGAGAAAGAGAATCATGGTTAAAAAGGAGGAGTCTTAGCTAGGGCCTCAGAAGACCACGTGACCTTGAGGCATGGGAAGGGCAAGTTGTGCTCTTTAGTCACTGTAAGTTCCGGAGGTAGGAAAACACCGCATGATCAAATGCACCTGGGCCACCTGGGGTGGGGGCAGAAGAGAGATGGGGTGACTGGACTGAGACTCACACTCCTAGAGCAACCCTCCTGATTCCTGGCCTCACTCAGGCAGCATGGCAGCACCATCATCCCCGGATGGAATGCCTGTCCGTGGAGACCTGGACGTCTGCGGGAGTCTAATCATCCGGGGGACTTGCAGGGTATTCCAGCACTCTTGAACAAATCCATTCAGGCACCCAGAGAGCAAGCTGGGGACAGACCTCATTTCTCTCCTGGCAGCTCCTTCTCTCACCCAAGCCTAGCCTGGTCCAAAAAAAACAAAGAGCACCTGAGCATGGGGTTCTATCCATGAGAAGAGTACAACTGCTCTGAGGCCACCATGCAGTGAGGAAGCCCAAGCCACAAGGAGAGGCCAGATGTAAGCTCTCAGGGCACAAAGTTTGGGATGTTTTATAGTTTGGATGTGAGGTGTTCCCCGCCCCACCAAAGCTCACAGGTTAGGAAATAAAGGAATGTTCAGAGGTGAAATGATTAGATCCCAACAGCTGTAACCTCATCAGTGGACTAATGCATTTGGTGGATTAATAATTCGAATGGTCTTCTGGGTGGTAATTGTAAGCAGATGGGGAGTGACTGGAGGAACTATGCCACTGGGAACATGTCCTTGGAGATTGCCTCTTGTCCCTGACTTCCTGCTTTCTCTGCTTTCCAGCTGCCATGTCCTGAGCAGCTTTCCTCCTCCATGCCCTCTGCCATGATGTTCTGCCTTGCCTCAAGACCAGAGCAATGGAGTCAGCCGACCATGGACTGAACCTCTGAAACCGTGTGCCCGACATCAACTCCTCCTCTAAGTGGTTATGGTGGGGTGTTTTGGTCACAGTGATGGGAAGTTGTTAAGCAACAATAGGTGACAGTAATATCAGTTTTCATCGTTTTCATTCAGGGGTCTTGTTTGAGGAACCACTAGGTAGGCAATTCCCATTGGGCGCGCTCTCGCACACCCAGGTGTCTGCACTGCATACAGCATCCGGCCAGCAAAGCGCTGTTCTCCAGCCAAGTGTTTCTTTACCAATATGCACACGTTTACGGAACCTGCAGATAACTGATAAATTGCTCGGTATTGGCACTGCTGCTGCCAACAAGCTTTTGCAGGAATTTTTACAATCTATTAGTGTAATAACAGATTTTACAGGTAACTGTGATATGTAATTATGACCCATATTATGTGTCACCAGCTTATTGCTTGAGTTTACTTCTCTATTAACAAAATATAGTGGGGATTTTACATAGCTGCGGTGGTCATAATGGCTACTTCTAGGCCATTTTTTTTTTTTTCGGCAAAAAGAATATTTTAGACCAGATTTTGTCTGTGTATCAAGAAACAGGACTGTTGAGATACGTAGATGACTGCATTCCCATCGTGTTACAAGCTCCTGAATGGCAGGAATTGAGTACTGCCTTCCTTTCCCCCTCCCGGGACCTGGCACAGTGTCTCATCTATACAAAATACACACAGAGTGTGGTCGCCATGACGACGTGGTACACAAGTCTCCCTTCAAGACAGAACTTGACCTACAGCTACAAGGTGTGTTCTTCTTGGACAGACCCCTACTGGAGCACCCCTGCTGGACACACTTCACCTTTCAAGTCAGGGCCACATCCTTCCTGGAAAGTCCCCAGACACACAGTGAGCATGGCTGGAGTCCCAGGGAGTTGTTCATTCATTTCTCCCCAGCACAGAGCTCCTGGGAGGAGCCTTTCTCTGGCAGAACTCTCCATGGAGTTGGTTCAGAGTTTATCGGATCTGCGAGGAGGTCTGGGGACCTGCTGCTTACCTGCTGTGGCTTCCTTTGCTTTTATCTCGTAGGCGTCGAGCCCCAGTAAGTCTCCTGCTCTTCTCACTCCAGGAAGAATCTGCTTCACAGGCGACTCCACTGTCCCAGGGGAGGTGCTCCTTAAGTCCCACCTCACGCCATATGCAAATATCGATTTGAGGGGATGAAACTTTGGTTGGTGATAGACACTGAAGGTTTGGGTATCCCCTAGTGTTTGTGTGAAGCCTGATTCCCAAGGTGACAGGAGTAGGAGGTGACTGGGTCACTGGATTGCTGCCCTCCTGGATGGGATGGGTACTTTGATAAAAGAGGCCCCAGCGACTTCCCTCACCCAGCCACCATGCCAGGACATGGCTTAGCATCTCTTCCACCAAACTCTCAGATGATTCTAGAGCAGGGCTTCAAGGGGCTGTCATGCCGGAATCTGAGATTCCTCCACATATGAGTCATTGTGGAAATTCATATTCCTCCTTGGATGTACCAAATGAATGGTGGCTACACCAATCAGCTAGAAGTGAAGAGCCCAAGATCCGGAGAACCACAGACTTGGGTTCCGATCCTATGAGACTTTGGCCACGTGGCCTCACTTCTGTGTCTTCTCCTGCTCGTCTGGAGAAAAGGAGAGAAGTGAAATACCACATTAATTTGTTGCAAGGACTGAAAGAGACAATCATTACAAAGGGCTTTGTGCAAACCCTGGTAAACCTTCGGCTCCAAGTAGATAAAATGAAGAAGAGGAAAGAGGAGGAGGAAGAGGAGGGGTATAAGAGAAGAATGGGTACTCTAGGTACTCCATGTGGCTTTGAACCTGGCAACAAACCGGAAATCCCACCTGGAGAGCAGCACCTCATTGTGTGAGAGGGCCCCTCTTTTCTTCCTGGCGAATGCCTCTTGCCGGGGTGGAGTCCTGCTGAGCTGCTAGAGCAGCTCTGGGAAGGCTGGCAGAACACTTTCCATTCCTTGAGGGCTGGGCGGGCAGCCATCTTTCTCAAGGTGCGGTGTGGGTCTTCAGGAATCCTTTGGAGCCTGAGTGAGTGGATGACGGGATGAGGGATTGCACAGACGTGCAAAGCTTTCGCCCACCCTAAAACAGCTTTTAGTTCTTCATCAACAAAGGCACAGAAGTGAGGGGTCTCTGGAAGCCCTGCTTCTTTTCCAAAATCCCCATCTCAGTCACAAAGAAGGAGGCCTGGGAGCTATTACATAGCCTCTTGTTTGTTTGTTTTGCAAATGGAAATCAGAGTGGAGGAAGCACACAGCAGCCAGCTGCTGGGTCCAGAGTTAACTCCTTCAGGGTCATGGGGAGCCAGAAGCGGCTCCTCAGAATCACCCCCCACCCCGAAGGGGTGCAGAAATGGTGGTGAGAGGGGGAGGTCCACTGGGTGGAGAGCAGTCCTCCAGGCCAAAGGGTCTGGATTCCTGGCTAGGCCTCTGAATGACTCTGGAATCTTCAGGGGGAAACACTTTAGTTTCTCTACACGTTAGTTTCTCTGCCAGAAAATCACAGGATCAAGATGCTTAGGATCCAAACAGTCTTCATTTCCATCACTCCAACTACGAAATTGGCTTGTGCCTGAGAAGGACATCCCCTGAGTTGGGATAGAGACTGCACACATGTCCCTGTCTGTGGAGTCCGTATCACACCAAGAGGAGTGTTTTCCCCTGTATACATAATAATGGTACAAATAACTATGGTACTGGTAATGACTGCACTGGATGCGCACCGTGCACCAGCCACTGTGTCCAAATGTTATGTGGATTTTATTTGAACCCTACTATAACTCCACAAGGAAGGAGCTAATATAATTCTTGTGCTACTCAAGAGAAATCAGAGGCACCAAGAGGGTAAGTGACTGATCAGATGCTCTATGTCCTGTAAGTAGCTGGGATAGAAACCTAGGGGTTGGACCAGGATGCCTCACCTTCTGTCTTTGGGTTCCCAGTAGCCTGTTCTCTCAGCATTTCCTGTCTACTCAGAAGTGTCCCCAGACTTTAGAGGCCATGAAAAAGGGCAGAGGGCCAGATATGAGAAGGCACAGTCTCCAAACCCTGCTGTGGTGCCAGCTACCCCAGGACTCGGAGGAACTCTTCCATCTGTGGGTCTCAGTTTCCCCATCGGTCAGTCAAGGGAATATCCAGGGACTATCTCATCCTGTTCCCAGAGCGGGAAACCTTATCCTACAGCTCAGAGAAGAGCTTCTGAGAGTATAGAAACTCCAAGACACTGCATGAAAATGAAATGTTGGGTATGGATATTAGCTTTGGAAACAAGAAATTCCTTGTTCAATTTCTCCAAGGCCATCCTCCAGAAATCTAGAATATACAGTGTCATCCATGAGGACACTCAACAGCTGACAGATTCAAGGCAGGTCACTCCTGTGTTTGCAGTGTCAAAGTTCAACATCTGCTTATTTGTCAAAAAAAGCCAAATAATTGACTTCATTCAATTGTCTCCTAATTTCTAGCAACTTCCAGAATAGAGGGTAACAACCTAAGGCTTTTTGTCTTCGAATCTCTCTGCACACAGCTTTCAAAGAAGAATGTCCCTTTTGCATTCATTCTCCTTGGAAGACGTTAAGTACGTGTTGTCATCAGCAAGAATTTCCTAGTAGATAGAGAATTGTCACTTGGAGATGTGTGAATGTAAAGCCTTCTGAAATGACTAGGATTCAGTATGCCCTTATCCTTATCTACTGAAAAACCTTCTGTGGGGTCTGTGTGTGTGTGTGTGTGTGTGTTGGCTGGTGAGGACATGCACACATTCCCAAGTGGAACAGAAACACCAGGTGCAGAATCTGTCAGACGTGGGCGGAAATCTCAGTACCTCTCCTTATCAGCTGAGTCCTTTTGGTCAAGTTCCTAACTTCTCTGAGACTCAGTTTCTTCCCCTATTAAAATTCCAGCAATTTCACAGTGCTGCTCCAAGGCCTTCATACAAGAACTCGTGCAGTCAGGAATTCACATGTCACAGCTGCCTGTAAAGAGTAGTAGCTGAACATGTGGGAGCCCAGATTCCTGGGTGACCTTGGACCATTCTTTTTTTTTTTTCTTTCAGAAACTTAATTTCTTCATCCGTAAAATAGAAGTCCAGTGGCAGAGGAGGTTGATTTTTTTAAGCATTCCTTTAGTTACGGAGATCTGTTTTTTTTTTTTTTTTTTTTTCCCCACCCTCAAACAAAATCTCCTGGGGGAAGTGCAATGTATACACCATTAAAAACAGAGTTGGGGGTCAAGGAGAAACTGAACCTCTCCTACCCAACCTCTGCCTGGTGCACTGCCCAGGTCCTGGGCTGCTGTGAACCGTGGAAATGCAGGACACCCCTCTATCCAGGAGGCTGGACCACGGCCTTTACCACGTCTATGGACCATCTTCATTGTTAATTGTGTAATACTTTTCTCAACTCAACTGTTTGTTCTTTATTCAAATTTTAATTCAAAAGGTGGCTATATGCTATGGCCATCAGTGAGAGACTGGTACCTATTTTCAGAAACAGAAGGTCACATGAGTCATACAAGAACTACCTAGTAAAGTTGCCTGCTGTAGTTTCCAAGCTTGGAGAACTTGAGACTTTCTTCTTTTTTTTTTTTTTTTTTTTTTTTTTAAGAGACTTTCTTCTTGACATAGCAGGGTGGAGATGTTGGGAGTCGCCCCGGCTCCAAAGACTAACTTCCCCATCCCCCAAGAAGAGCCGTCCAATGGTGAGCCCTGCTGGCTCACAGGATCCTTACCCACCAATCAGACTAGCCCTGCTGGCTCACATGATCCTTACCCACCAATCAGACTAGCCCTTCTGGCTCACATGATCCTTACCCACCAATCAGAACGCACCCTATGCCAACTGTCAAACCCTTCAACTGTTAAACTATCATATCTATCAAACCACCCCCAGCTCTATACATATGCAGAGCGGTTCCTCAATAAACGGGCATTTTCTCCGATGATGAGCCTTGATCGTTCTTTCAGGAGAGAAGCAGTGTTGTCATCCCAAGCTATTCTTTGCTGGTGTCTTTCCCCACGTGGCTTGGTTGAGAGGCACTTTGATTCCTGGTGTCCCCCCCACAAAAACAACAAGTCCTGACAGACCCTCTGGTAACTGCGAATGTGACCTTGTTGGGAAACTGGGTTGTAGCGAGGCTTAAGAGTCCTGGAATGAGATCGTCCTTGAACTACGTGGCCCCTAAATTTAGACAAGTGTTCCTCTGGAGAAAGGATGGGGAGAGGCCATGGAAAGTGGAGACAGAGGCAGACGTGATTCGGCCACGTGCCAGGGGACACCTGGGGCCATCAGAAACTGGAAGAGGCAAGGAAGTATTCTGTGGAGGACAGGTGTCCTCCATGACTGTTTGATTTTAGTCTGCTGGCCTCCACGACTGTGAGAGAAGAGATTTCTGTGGCTGTGAGCCCCTCCTTTGTGGACTGTTGTTGTGGCAGCCCTGGGAGACCAATAAGATCACCAAACCTGTTCCCAGGGGGACATTCGTCCACCTGCCCAGAGACTCCTTCTCTCTGCAAGGCCCTTCTTCACCAGGGGCCAGCAGCTGCCAGTCCAGGCCAGTTTTGCCTCGCTCAAGAGCGTCCCTGCTCCCCTGGTGCAGAAGCACCCCGGGGATGGAAGCCAGCTCTGTGTTCTCCCCACTGTCCCCCTTGGACATTGTCACTCCGGGTCATCCATCCCTTCTCTCCCCACTCCCACTTGAAGGATTCCCAGGAGAAAGGGGAAGGATGAATCTCCATCCTGCTGAACCAAAACACAGCTTTTGGTTGCTCTTTAAAAAAAAAAAAAAAAAAAAATAGTAGGAAAAAAAAAGAAACCTCATGAATAAACCATGTTTTGTGATTTTTTTTAAAGCCATAATTCCAGAGCGAATCAATGGTTGGAACTTTCCAGCTTAATGTGAGCCAGACTCCTACTTCCTCGCTCTTCCTCTCTCTCTCTCTCTCTCTCTCTCTCTCTCTCTCTCTCTCTCTTTCTTTTCCTTGTACCAAAAGCTGTCTGCTAAACTTCTAAAACACCCTTTGCCTTTTTGACCCTTCAACTTGTCTTGAACTTCAGAAAAAATTGGGGAAATGGCACTGAGTGAACTATATATAAGTCCTGGGCGAGCAGGGAGGAGGGGGAGAGGGGAGCCGTGCAGGGGAGGCAGCTCACCATGAACTTGGGGCCTTGGATATTCGCTTGGGGAAAAAAAAAAAAAACCCTCTCTGTTAATGGAATTAGTAAATATTTGTTGCTGTGTTCTAGGCCGGTGCCCCAGGGGGATATCTGGAGGAAGGGGGGAAGAAAGGGCAAATAAAAATAAAAGACAAGCTACTTTTCTGCTCCTTTTCCCTCCAAAGACACTAAACAGACAAGTGGGAGGATTAGAATGAGGCCTTGTGTGGCTGCTGCCAACAGGAAGTTGAGGGGCTTTGCAGCGGGGAGGGGCGCTGGGGGGGAAGCGGCCGCCTGCTATCTGGGAATGGGAACGCCATTCCTGCCTAATGAAATGATTGCTGGCCGAGTTCCTGAGTTAGGGAGCTGCCAGTAGAGTCCCCGGCTGGCCTCCTGGAGCCCAGGGACTCCAGGTGGGGGCCAGGCCTGATGTACAAAGGGCCATCAGGGAGACAGAGTCACAAAGCCCCAGGGAGGGAGGTAGACAGAGCAGTGGAGCAGGGTAGATGGACAGGGGAAGAGAAGGGACAGAGAGACACAAGGAGAAGGGGCGGAGGCTGGCAGAGGAGGATGCAAGACCCAGCCTCCATTGGGAGATGGATGCGCCAGAGAGGTGGATCCGGCGGGGCTGGCGCTGAGAGACAGATGAACAGGAAGAGACCAGGACACAGGGAGAGGGCGACATGGGAGAAGGGAGGGAGATGCAGACAGACAGATGAGAAGAGCAAAGACACGGAATGATGGAGAGCCAGGGGAGGGGGCAGAGGCCCATCAGAAAGAAGAGGCCGGAGGACAGAGCCAGGCAGCGGGAGAGGCAGAGGCCGAGAGGCGACAGAGGCAGAGCAGAAGGGGGTCAAGAGGCAGGGCAGAGAGGAGGGGGCCAGAGGGCAAGGCAGGGGCCTGCAATAGAGAGAAGGAACTCCACGGGTCCTCACTGGACCCCATCACCTTGATGCGCAGGGGATAGATGCTGATGTTGAACAGAGATCATTTCCAGAGTCGCCCAGATGAGAAGGGCAGGGGGATGGAGAGACCTGCGTCCTTCCAGGCTACCACGATAGTTCTCTGACTTCTCCAGCTTCTAGGATCCATCTAGATGGCCTGAGACATTTTCACCACCTGCGTGTCATTTCAGGTCATCCAACCATCTGTAAAGATGTGAGGACCCCAACGTCCCTCAGCTGAGGAATCTGAGATTGGGGAGGTGAAGTTCAAGACAAGGCAGAAAAAAGAGTGCAGAGTGGGAACTCGAGTCCACCTGGGACGAAAATGCCGTGGATGGTGGAAGGGGTAGAGGCTGGGGTGTTCTGAGCACCTCGTTTTGTTCAGAAGGAGGCGAGATGGAAGGTTACTGTGACCGATCGCACGCGTAGTGAGAAGTTAACGCACCTACTCAGAGAGCAGAGATAGAACCGGCAACTTCTAAACCAGGGGAGGGGAAAGGTAGATGGGCAAGAAGAGGAAAATAAAATCCTATCAACTGATGCAAAAAAAAAAAAAAAAAGAAGAAGAAGAAAAGACAGAAATCTAGGAAAACATAAGTTGAAATTGAAAACCTGCCTATGAACGCTATGGACAGCTTAATTCCTGCGTGCTAAGACGAGAGAGAAATGAGATGTCCCTCAGTAGGGGGACACAGAAATAAATCGTGGCACATCCAGGCAGTGGAACATTATTCAGTGCTTAAAAGAAATGAGCTTTCATGCCACAGAAAGGCATGGAGGGAACTTGGGTGCGTGTTGCTAAGTAGAGGCTGATATGGAAAAGGCTGGGTACGGCAAGTGTCCAGCTATAGAACATTCTGGAAGAGGTAAAACTAAGGACAGGGTATAAAGACCATCAGTTGTAGGGTTCAAACCCTGATGCCAAGTGTGGACTTGGGTGACGATCAGGTGTCAGTGCCAGCTCGCCCGTTGTGACAGGTACCACTCTGACGGGGAATGGGGCTGATGGGGAGGCTGAGCACGTGTGGGTCCAGGAAACAGATGGGAAATCTCTGTGCAGTTATTTCCATTTTGCTGGGAACCTGAAACTGCTCTAGCAACAAAGTCTTGAAAAACATGTGAATGGAAATCTCAGAAGCAGGAGATGGACATAAATCCAAACTAATTTGCAATCACATTAATCATAATGGGATTGAAACTCTTTCGTTAAAAGACAGAGACTTGGGGGAATATTTTTTTTTTTTTAATCATTCACCGTGTGCTTTTTTCTGAAGAACACATCAATTAGCAGCCGTTAAGAATTAAAGAGTAAAAAAAAAGATATTCTAAACAAACATTCCATCAAAAGGAAGCTAGTTTTGTCACATGGGTATTAGGCAAAGCGGAGCTGATGGTAAGTGTGTGTTAGTTTGCACATATGCCTAGGCCTCTGTGGTTGTGTGGTCAGAACTTTGGGGGCTTCTCAGGCAGGGTTGTAGACTCAGAACCCCTCACGAGGTTAGTAAGGCACACACTTTGGGCAAACAGTGTCTCTGACCCCTGCAATAGTTTGGATCTTGCTCATCCCCCAAAAGTCCATGTGTGAAGGGTGGCACTACTGGGAAGTTGTGGAGGAGGTGCCTAGTGGGAGGCTCTTAGGTCATTGGCCAGAAGCCTTCTCTACTTCCTGCCCAGGAATTGAATAGTTTTGCTCTGCTGGGATGCACTGTTTCACCAGAGATCAGAAATAAATGGGGCCAATCCACCATGGACTGGTGCCTCCAAAACTGTGAGCCAAAATAAACCTTTCCTTTTTATAAGTTGATTAGCTCAGGTAACTTGTTGTAGCCACAGAAAGTTGACCGACATGCCCACCCTGGGCTATGAGACTTATTTTTCCCTAATGATGTATCACAGAAGGGGATACCAGAAAACCAGCTTGTGAAATAGCGAGTCTCAGAGGAAAGGATTAGACACTGGGGATAGAACTGGGGGAGACGGGTCTGAAGGGTTCCGTCAGCTTTCCCCCTACAAAGGGCTGCTTTGGGTAGCAGTGAGACGCACCATGCTTCTCTGCTCTCTCTGTTCCCATGGCTGTGGGTAGCAGCTTCCTGTTTCTTGCTTTTATTAAGAAGGCAAGAGTCAAGCCTGTTGAACAAGGTAATGAGTTCCGGGTTCTTACAAGGTATTTGATCGAAACCCAAGTAATGGCCCAATGTTCGCCTCCTGCTTCTGTACACCTCACTGTGCCCAGGACAGAGCAGAGCACTTGAGGGGACAGCATGGGGGTGGGGATTTCCCGATGGGGACCCCCCGCCCCCGTGTCCACATCCCAGGCCCATCACGGGGCTCACAGCTCCTCGGTGCTGGACTCTCCCCTGGCTCTGCTCACGGCTCTCCCTCTGCCTGAAGCACCCCCTCCCTCTGGTCTTTCTGCCCCCCATCTTTTCACATCAGACGGCCTTCCTGTTCTCTGACTCAATTAACAGCCCTCCCTTGAGCCCTAAGCCGGTTGCTGTTGAAACAGGAAGCACCGAGCCTCGGAATAGCCCACCGACGGGCCTGTCTCTTCCCACTCTCTTTTTCCCAAAAAGTTCAAGATGGGAGAAGCAAGAAGCACGTCTGTGTTCCTCCTTGATTCCTGCACCCTGCCCCAGGCTGGGCACACAGTAGGTGAGGGCCCGGAACCCCGGAGAATGGGATGGCGGAGTAAGCCCCCGGCGGGGACATTGGCTGGCCTGGGCACCACCCCAGGAACTGTGCTGGAAACCCTCCACAGGGCTTCGGAGCAGGCTGAGGCTGGAGTCTCAGAAACAGCAAGCAAGGAAGCCTCCAAAGACACCGTGTCCCTTTGGTGTGAGTTCCAAATCCCTCTTCTCCACCGAGCCAACTGAGCAATCCCCCGCCTCTTGCTTATACACCAAGCTAGCTGATCAGCTTTATTTGAAGAAAGAGTCTTCAGTTTCTTTTTTAAGGTTCCTGAATCACCCTCAATCTAGTTCCAAGGCCCCATTTTACAGAGGATCCTGGAGGCCAGGGACAGTAAGACACCACTTCAGTGTCCTACAGGGCCACCAGTTGGCATTGAGCAGGGGCGAAGCCTGGAGCAAGTGACTTAACCTCCCTAAGCCTCTGTTTCCTCATCTGTAGACTAGGAGAGAGCGGCCCCATTCCCTAAGGCATTGTGGGTTTCAAGCCGCATCTAGGGGAGGGAGTTCAGTGAATGCTCAGAGGAACACGACTCCATCTCCCCGGTTCGCTTCACCCCTGCCTTCCTCCCAAGCCTGGCTCACGCTGATGTGAAATCCCTCTTCTGTAAAGGGGGCTGTGTTGGCATCAGTAGTCCCCAGCCCCCACCCCACCCACAAGACAAGGTGGAGCTGGCGGAGGGCACATAGAGCCCAAAGAGCGCCGGTGGGCCTGGTACTGGCACCCGAGCCTGAAGCCTCTCCCCTGCCCAGGCCTTGGCCCCCTCCAGAGAGTAAGGCCACCGGGTCCAGCTCCACCAAGCAGCACCCACACAACAGAACACGGGGTGATTATAGGTAGCAATGGACAGGAGATTTTTGGTTTGTCTTTAATATAAGTATGCTTGGTTTTATGTGCATCCAAAAAAAACAAAAAAACAAAAAACCTATAACCAGCACATCAGGTTGACAAATTTCCTAGCTTTGGATAAGGTTTATTTAAGTTACAAATAGGAAACAATTTACTAAATGAGTGTATAATAGATGTGATGCTTTGCAGCAAGTGCAAATCTGGAAAAGTCACCAAAACTGTTCTTGTTTTAGGGATGGAGAAATAAGAGCGTGGGGGAGGGAAGCCAGGACCCAAGGTCGCCTGGCAAGTTGGAGGCAGGAGTGAGGCAAACAGCCAGGTCTCCAAACTGCACTCTGGGGTCTTTCGCTTCCTGTCCTGACTTCCCTGTGACAAATCCCACTACTGTGGACTTGGGCATCTGAGGTGCAGGAGTTAGAATCTGAAAAGTCGTCCCCTAGTTCAGTGCTATCTGCCATCCTCTCCCGATATAGCACCTAGCCCAGGTCTTCTTGACCCGCTTGCCCAGGCCAGAAAAGCTAAGATGTGACAGAGTAGGCATCAGAACCGCACGGCCAGAGTTCTGGGTTCAAGACCATGTCCTGTCACTTCACCAGCTGTGTGACTTGGGCAACTCACATTCACACTGAGCTTCTCTTATTCCCATCTGTGAAATGGACATGCATACCTACTTTGTTGAGTTTTTTGGTGAGGTGGAGATGAAATAAAATATAAAAATCCCATAGCACAAAGCTAGGCATACTCTTAGTACTCAATAAAGTGAGCTGCTGGCGATGGATAGGTATCTGGGATTTTTCCCTGCTAAGGGAGAGCGTAACAGTCAGCTCTTGCTGCGTAACAAGACAACTCAAAATTTCAAGGCTGAAGGGAGCAAACCTTATCATTTCCCATCATCATTGTTTCTCATAATTCTGTGAGTCTAGAATCCGGGCAGGGCCCAGCTGGACAGTTCTGCCCCATGTGACTTCAGTGGGGTTCACTCACTGCCCTCGGCTGGTGGCCAGGCTGGCTAGAAGGTCCAGGAGGCCTCCTCACTTGCCTGGCCCCTTGGTGAGTTTCCACATGGCCACCCCTTCTTCATGGATGTCACATCATGCAGTCAGGTGTGAGTTTCAGTACAACCTCGGCTTCCAGACGGAGGGTGGGAACAGCCAGCCCTGTTCAGAATCAGACCTGGGCCTGGGATCTCGGCTCTTGTGCTGCATTCTGTTGCCCAGGAGGCCACCTGATCCCAAGTGCCCCTCCTTGGGTGGAGCCGTGAGTGTGTTCAAGAAGTCCTCAACGGTTCCTTTGGAGGCCCCATCCCACAGAAGGCTCCAGGACTCTCCTGGCTGTCCAACTGCTCCAACCTATCCTGCCACACCCTCTTCAGCTTCCGGCTGTTGGGAAAAGCCTTTCTCTTCCCCTCCCTCCCCTCGGCCTGACTTGTCCTCACCCTCCTGGTCCCAATTCCACCACCCCTGCCTCTATCGGGGTTTCCGTGGCCCCCTCAATTGACTCGGTGCTCAATATCTACTTCTCAAGCCTCCTGTCGTCAACAGTTGTAAATCTGGCTTCTGGCATCTTCCAGACGTGGAAGACACGGAGAGCAGGGATCCTCTGTTCAGGACTTTATTCCCAGACCCTGACTCAGGGCCTGACACCACAGAAATCAACCACAGATGTCATCAGCAAGAGTCTTGTCCCTTGTGTTCTAGCCTCACCTTGGTCCCTTCCACCTCGCTGGGGAGGAGGTGACAGTTTCCCCCAGGAAGCAAATGCTAGGATGGACAACGTACAGGACGTTTAGTGGGGATGGGAGGGAAGGGAAGGACTCGGGGCCGGGGCTGAGGGGGTTGTTCAGTGGCAGAGTTCAAACAGAAAGGCTGTCTGAACGTGAGGTCCCTGTACACCTGCGCCGCCCAGTTCGGCCTTTCAGGGAAGGAGTTGGCTGAGGCCTGGGACAATCAGAAACCAGCCTCCATGGACCTCAGGGGGCACTCCCTTGTCTGCAGAGGTTTCCCAGGGAGAAATGCCACCGGAGTTGCTGGGGCTGCTGTGCCAACATTTGCATAGGCACCGTCTGGCCTGGGAGCGGTCATTGCTGCTCCAGGCGGGGACACCAGACCCTAGAAACATGAGGGGGAAACACAGTTGTATCTTGATAGGAAGCCCCTCTGGGCAGGCTCAGTTCCTACTTGGGTTCTCCTGGCTGACAGACCACAGTGGAAGAACCCAGCCTCCTCTCCCAGACCTACGGCTCTTTGCTCCTGCTTCTGCCCCCCACCAGAGGCAATGATGTAGCCAGGGTGCCTTGGTGGACTTTTGTGTAACAGTGACATTGTTTCACGGTCACTGAGATGTCACTGGCTGTTGGCCATTCCCTGGCATGTCTATGAGAATGAACTGTTTAGACCATGCGGCAGAGTCTGGGCAGCTCTGAGAGCTGGTAAGGGGTGGCTCACGGGTGATCTGCAATGATAACAGCTTTCCCAGGCTGAGACTTAGCTGTTAGTTTTTAATGATCACATACTATGCACCAGGCACTGGGCAAAGCCCTTCAAATACTTGACCTTCCCATTTTGCTAGCGAGAGAACTGAGGCTCACATGCCCTTCCCAGTGGCAGTGACTTCAAAAGGCTTCGAACCCAGGTTTCCAAAGCCTAGGTAAGATCTTAACCACTAGATCTGTCTCGTAGCCTGGCTAGCATCTGTACACTGAGTGAGTTCTGCAGGGAACTCGGCCCCATCTTGGTTTGAACTGGCTGGCCGTGTTCAATGACAGGAACGTGTGACACAGACGATCAAGCTGTGAAGTTTCCTGTTGTTCCTGCACCCGCTCGTTCCTCCGGTTCTTTCTCTCTCCCTCTCTTTCTTCTCTGCTCATTTATTGAAGTGCTCTGTTATGTGAGACACTGCAGAGGTTCAGAAACTGAAGCCATTGTGCCTATCCTCTCTCTGTGTTCTGGGAGCTGCAGTCCCAGGAAACCCAGACACACAGGCAAATGCGTCTAAGCAGTGAGACCTGTGAGGGTGCAGATTCAGAGTAAGGTCCTCGGGAACCGGCAGAGGCAGCTCAGAGGTGCCTGGGAAAGCTCCAGCAAGGGGCCTCTGGAACTTAGACTTGACCTGGGCAGGCAGAGAGCCCCCTGGGCGAAAAGGAGAGGCCTCAGCCAGAGGAAGGCCCGGCACTCAGCAGGTGCGCATCTGAGAAAGGAAAGGGACCGGTGGGCTGGGGAGACCTGGCTTGGGTGGTCTCAGATGCAAAGGGAAGCCCTTTTGGTGATGACAGGCCACCATACTCAGGTGGCCAGACTTAGAACTGGGGAGCCACGACAGATATTTAAGGGAGCAGTGATCGGATGGCTTCCAGGGCTTGGAAAGACCAGTCGACGGGTGCGTGCCAGCCCGACAGAGGTCACAAACAAGCTGGGGAGAAACTGGAGGCCGAGGAAGCAAACCAGAGGTGGTTCAAGCGGAGGAGGGTCTTCCGGTCCCCGCGGCCCTGGCCTCTGCAAAGCTCTGTGTGCCAATGCTCCCGATGGGCCTGCTCTGCTCTGCCAGCACCTGCCTGGGTGAATCAGGGCCAGTGGCCTGGAAGAAGGCATCGTGGCGGGTGGGTGCTTTCAGGCTGCCCGGACCCTAGAGATGTTTCAGAATTCCCTTTCAGAGACCACCCCGTACTCCAAGCGGACTTTTCCCAGGTTTCTTTGTATTTAGCCTCATTTCCTTTGAAGACCTTCACCAGGCTTTGGGCCGAGAAGAGGGCCGCCCCTTTATCCTATTGATCTGTCCTCAGCAGAGAAGAAAGTGTCTGACGACGGCTCCTCTCTCTCCCCGCCTGAAAGGAAAGACAATTGGGCTGGTGTTTTTCTGCTCTCGATTTCTCCAGCCACCCTCGCCAGCCGAGCCCCAGTCTCCATTAATACTATTACTCGGCATGACATTTCCTCCGACTGTCGTCCTCTCTCTGTTTCCCTCCTCCTTAATTCCCTAATTTGTCCTAATATGCCCATTGCCTGTGTATCAAGTCATCCGTGAAGCCACCCATTTCCAGGTTCCTTCCTCCCCATCAGCCCCGTCTCCGTCTCCCACAGAAATTAGAGGGAGGCGGCTGCAAGCCCGCAAGGGCAGGAAATAGAATTAGGGGACGTATTAATTGGGACATCAAGTCGGATTTCATTCCAGGCACTTCCTTCCGTTAGCCACTTTGAAGCTTCCCCCCCGTGGTTCTGGTTCTCATTAGACGGTGCTCTTAATGGTGAGTGGTGTTTACTCATGGTGCAAATATGTCATGCCCCGGCCTTCGGACTGGCAGGTCCAGCTGATCAGTGGGGCGGAGGGGAGGAAAGAGCCAGCCAAGAGGGTCTGGGTGGCCAAGGACGAGATGGCACTGAGGAAGGGCATTAGGGCAAAGCCTGCGGGGAGGTGGGCTGCGGGCTAAAGAGAGATTCCCCACCAAAGCGCATTATTTTAAACTTTCCCCTTTGCACAAAGTCTGGGGTCTGCAAGTTCATTTGCAAAACACATTTCCTTTCTTCCTTCTTCCAGCCATGGGCGTGCACGTGCTACCTGCAGGGCTTCTCGGGTGTCTAAGCCAACACCTTGCAGATCAGTGGAAATGCATGTCCCTGCCAGGGCGCCTGGCCCAGCTCACCCTCCTAGCTTAGGGACATTTGCTGTCCTCTTTGCCCCCTGACTGCCCCTACCGACTCATCCATCCCGTATCTTTGAAGGTCCTGTTTCTCCAGCTCAGGTGTTTTGCCCATGCTAATTCAAGGTCATGAGCGGAACTGCTTGTGGAAGGCCATTTGCCCGTCCACCGAGGCAGCCTCCTTGCGCCCTGGGTTTCCTGAGCTCTGCAGTGGAAGCCCTGCGAAACAGATGCTCCTGTGAGATCCAGAGGGGGTTTTCCTGAGACTCAACTGTGGCGTGTTTTGTCCTAAATACCCCGAACAAGGAACCATAGAAAGGAAACTCCTGTTGAACTGAGGCGGGGTCAGGTCCTGGCCCCCCACTCCCCAGCAGCTCTTAGAGCCAATACAAACCATGCAACCCTGCCCTGGGCACCTCCTGGTCCCCTGAGCATCCAGATGCGAGGGGAAGAATCCAGACTAAAATTATTCACTGCACCAGAGATGAAGGCAGAGGTGCTTTGGGTCATGTTCTTTTTTCTTCTTTCTTTACTTTTGTTTCAACTTCCCAGAGATCAAGAAGCAAGAAGAGAGAAGGGTACAAAAAGTCTGAGCAGAGCTGCTGAGAAGCTCAGTCGTCTGCACAGACAAGGGCCAGGGGGCTGCAGCCCCTGGTCCCTGTTCAGGGACGGGAGGTAGTGACAGATCAATCTGTGCTAACTTGAGGGAAAAAGTTGACAAATTATAAGGATGTGGAATTAATCTAGGAACTAGCAGTTCTGAAATTTCTCCTCCTTCTGCTTCTCCTCCTCCTCCCTCTCCCTCCTCCTCCTTCCTCTTTATGTCCTTGATGCCCGTAGTCACCACGCAGACACATGGCCATCCTCACAACGTGGACAGAGAGAGTCCTTGTCTTGGCTTCACTTCCGTCTCCCTGGGGAAGGGATTTTTTTTTATTTGTCCCCTTAGTCTAGATGACAATCTTGTTCAGACAACTGTGACCAGAAGGGATGAGTTGTATTTGACAAGGTGGATCCAAAGAACTACCTCCGTAGATGGTGGTGAGAAGATCAAGGCCACCATTATCTGCTACAAGATATCCTGCAATTCTTGACACATTCATCATGGAAATTACTTGTTTGTTTTTTTCTTTATTTGTTGAATTTTTGTTGAGTATTTATGCCAGGTCTATCAACATTTGTTCTTTTTTCTTTTGTTTATATTTTTATTTACTTAATAATCATCCAATGAATAAACTATCGTGTGTTGGAGATTGCTACAAGATAAAATACAGTAGCGAGTAGTTATCTATAACTTTCTTCTAGAAAAGCAACTCGAATCATTGCATCCAAAAAGAAAGTCTGCCAGGCATGGTGGCTCATGCCTGTGATCCCAGTGGCTCAGGAGGCTGAGACAGGAGGACCCCAAGTTCAAGGCCAGCCTCAGCAAAAATAAGGTACTTAGCAACTCAGTGAGACCCTGATTCTAAATAAAATACAAAATAGGGCTGGGGATGTGGCTCAGGGGTTGAGTGCCCCTAATATCCCCCCACAAAAAAAAGGAAAGAAAGAAAATTTACGTGTACGAGCCCCCCTCAAGCTAGAAAGTAAATTTCAGACCCCCTCGTTCCAGAATAACTGGGAAAAGAAACAAAGAAAAAGCTGTCTCCTTAGGAAGGAAAGAAAAAAAAAAAACACTTGAAGGTTCTTCTGTTGCAGAGTGACAGGGTCAGGAGGGTGGCTCTGAGAGTCCCTTCCTGCTCTGGAGCTGAAGAATGTTAGCTCAAGTCTATCCATCAGGCCAGTGACAAAATCATTAGCCAATAAGAAAGACAGACCCATCTCTGGCAGACACAAGAGGCTTGCAGCAACTAATAAGGATGATGCACATGGAAATGAATTAGGGGTCAAAGCAGAATAATTTCATAACCTCTTCTCCTGGGAGCGTTGACGTGCTCACCTCTCCACTTCTGAAATGCCTTGGGGATCTGACCCGCACAGTGGCTCGCATTGAACAGGCTCCTCAAACAGGCATTGCCTAACAGCCCTGACGTCCTCTCTGCAGATCCAGACCTGACCCCCTCTGATGCACAGACTGACTGACACCATTTTCTTCTGCAAACGAGATAAGTGACAGGACACACCTTCCTGAACCTCACGAATGACCCCAAATCCCCAGGCAGCAGTTCATCCATCAAACATCTATTGAGGACCTACTGCATGGCAGGCACCATGCTGGGTGCTCTGCTGGAACCCAGGGACCCTGGAGGTAGGACTCAGTCATTTACGTATGGTTTCAAAGTCATAAATATGCTCCATGATAAAACACCCAGAGGCAGCCCACAGAGGTGCAGAACGAACACATCCCCAAACTGTGCACACTAAAGGAGGTGTGGGGTCCCGTGGAGCGATGGGATTTTCAGCTATGAAAAATGACTTTCCTCTCTGCCTCCCTGCAGGGCTTGATTTTTTTCCATAAACCTACAGTCACGGCAAAGTGACAGCGAGTCTCAGCCAACATGGCAACCGACTCGTTGCTCCACAGTGGAAACTGAACTCTTCCCTCCTTTGCTGCTCAGCACCCGATGTGGCCCTCTTTTCAGGATTCCTTTGACAGCCACCAAAGGCACCTGACAGCCTCTGAATTCTGGAGCCTTAAAGTACGAAGCAGCTGAGGCCCAGCAGGTGAGCACCATGGGAGAAGGGCAGGACGGTGGCTGCAGCTGACCGTGTGTCTGTTGGAAACCTCCTGACGAGTGTGATTTGTTGCTTAATGTCCAATTTCACTCAGTAGAGGGTCCAAGTGGGCAGGAGCTATGTTCGCCTCCTTCACTGTTGGGTCTCCAGGGCTCCCGGCTCCAGTGCTGGCTCTTGGTAGATGATCTAGAACTATCTGTTGAATGAATGCATCGCTATCCACTTGCCTGATTTGATGCTCCCAGCAAGATCACGTATTATCGTTCCGATTTTCCTAGTTACAATGCAAACTGACTTTTCTCATCTGGGAGGTATTGGTAGCCTCCCTTTATAGGCTGAGAGACAGAGAGAGAGCGAGAGAGAGAGGGGAGGCTCAGAGAAATGGCATGTCACCACACCGTGTCTCCATGAGTGTTGTCCCTGTCCCGATGTCCTATCATATTTGTCCTCTGTCAGAGCCGCACAGAATATGGAGGTGTCTGCACTTGCTGAAGCAACTGAGCCAGCATCCTGGGAATCTGATAGATTGGGTTCAAGTCTAGACTCTGCCATCAGGTGACCTTGAGCACACTGATTTCGTCACTCTCCCTCTCAGCCCCGTGTGGGATGGTGCTTCCAAGAGGAATCCCAACTACGATTCCATGGAATTAGGAGGTGAGGTTGGCCTTGGGAATTGGAGACTCTACCAGAATAAAATGGAAATTCTGAGTCACTCCGAGAGCTGAAAGGGCATGAATAGAGCTCAGGGGACGTCCCCAGTACACCCCACCCCTTTGCAGCCATGCCCTGTGGTCAGAGTTAATGGGAGAGCATGGCGAGTCTTCACAGCAAACACTCCAAGGATTTAATCCTCTAGGCAATAAAGATTTGGGTCTCCTCTCTAGGCAAATAACCTCTGCCAAGGAATATGGACTCAGGAGTGTTAGCATAATAGATCCTGGCTATGGCCTTATGAATGCTAATAGAAATCATAGGGTTATATAATAATCATCATTATATTAGATTATATCTTGACCCTTTATGTCGGATAAAAATATATCTATATATTTTAATATACAGTGGACTCTTTTTTAAACACATATGTTTTTAATCACTTTATTTATTTATTTATTTAATGTGGTGCCTATTTTGATATATCTTAAATAATGCCGCTCCTCTTTCTTCTCCCTTTTGTTGACCATGGTACATGAGGGCGGTCACATTTATCATTTTATAAGCGACAGGATATTGAAATAGGATCGCAAAAGAATAGAAGACTAAACGGACCCAGGAAGTATGCATTTGTGGCTAATTGTGGATGATTGCAGCTCTCATAATCCAATCATTTCAGCTCTGAACATTCCTGTGTGAATAGGAGCTTTTGACATTCATTGACAAGATATGGATCATTTCCCTTCGGGGAGGAGGCAAGCCTTTCTCTGTTTGAACAGGGAAATATGGATCTTGGGGCAGAGCACATTGAAACATTGAAAAGTATGAATGTATCTTAGAGGCTCTGGAGTGTGAGCTGTACCATGGACCATTCCCATTTTGAGATGAAGGAGCAAGACCTTTGGATCAGTGAACTAGCCCAAAGTTGGGGGCATGTTATGCCAGGGAGTGGGAGATGAAGCCGGACCTACCTCCCAGGCACCTCCAGGTGAGACAGTGGACATCACCAGGACCATTCCTCTGGGGAAGATGACAGATGGGGACATTAGCCACAGCTCCTCCTGCATCCCCTTGGAAGGCTCTCCAGGGATCTGGGTGGGACAATATTTCAGTTACCTATTGCGGGGTAATAGCTCACTCCCGAACTCAGCCCCTTAGAGAGATAATAAATATTCACTTTGCCTCCCAGTGTTTGTGGGTGGAGCATCTGGGAGTGGCTCAGCAGGGGTCCTGATTCAGAGCCTTCCACCAGGCTGCCAGTTTGGTGCTGCAGGGCTGCGGTCTCATGCGAACGCTTGGCTGGGGCTGGGGCTGGGGCTGGGGCATGTGCTTCCACAGTGGGTGACTCTCACGCGGCTGGCAGGTCCTTGCTGGAAAGGGCCCTGATTCTCCTGCCATGGGCTTCTCCACATGTGGCTTGAACATCTTGTGACAGGACAGCTGCGTCTCCAAGAGTGAGCCATAAAGGAGACCAAAGAGGAAGCCCAGTGCCTTCTGAAGCCATGTCCTCTCTCCTCTGCCATCATCCATTGGTTGGAAAGACAGGCCCTGGCTCAGTGTGACGGGGACCTACGTAACAGCCTAAACACCTGGAGGTAAAAATCACGGCTCATAGGTGTCCCCAAGGAGTGTGGCTGCCACACCCAAATTTTATTTCAGGTGCTTACCTGTAACCTTATCCCTGGGTGGCCAGGAAATCTCAGATGTCTTCCTTTCCTACAGGAATCACCAGGTCCAACCAGGAAATAATCACTGACCTCAGTCCAGCCGGGTGGATGCCCTCTTCCAAGATTCTGGGTCCTGATAAATTAACGATGCAAGAAAAAAAGAAGAGTTCCAAGCTATTGACCACAGTAGACAGGAGGTGACCAGAAACTTCCTCCCACTGTAGCCACGGCTCCAGCTCTCCCGCCCCCTATGGCTTCCATGATTCATTTCCACTTTCTAAACCTAGTTTGCAAAACCTCTTGCCAATTCTGGGAGATGCAGGCTCTATACATCGAATAAATTAAATTTTGCTTGGGCCAGTTGGATGTGGCTTATGTTTCTGAACAGTCATGTCCCTTGACTGAGATGCTGCTTTTTCCACATTCTCTGGAATGAATATGTGTTTCTTTTATTCTTGAGTGGGGGCAGGGTGTGGAGAAAAGTCCTTTTGAAAGTACTAAAGGACTCAGACCAAATTAAAACTCTTCCTAAGCACGTCTTTCTTCTTGCCTGAATAACATATTTCTCACCTCATTCAGACGTAGACATACACAAATCCACCACCTTAGGAAGAAGAGGGAAGGCGTGAGACCGGTGGGGTTTTGGCAGTGAGTCAAATTACCATCCACTCCGTCAATGGTCACCCGATACTGTGCCTCTCTCAACACTGGCGAACACTGCTGCACTTATGCCTGGAGATGGGGGCAAGCCCCTGCAACAGGAAAACAGTCTCTCGCCCCGGTGTCTACCTTTCTTTTAGGATCCATGATGTTCTTAAGACCCAGGCCAGGAAGAGCAACTAAAGGAAGCTGTAAAGTTTGTGGCCTGCTGAGATCTGGGTGTGGGAGAATTAAATACAGTGGTCTCATCTACACAGTGATTAGAAGAAAATCCAACTGTAGGCTCTGGGACAGGAGGAGGAAGGGGAAAGAGCTGGAACAAACCGGCCTGCGCTTTCTCACAGGCAGCAAGCTCAGCCTCCAGGGTCAGTGTGAGATGAGAAGGTGCATTTGGTCCTCGCTCAGTCAAAACCAATTCCAGTAAGGCCTGGTGTGTGGCCATCCACCACATCGAGTGTTATTCCGGTGTCTAAATATATTTGCTTTGCACGCAACATGCCCGTAAAACACAGCCAGCTCATTTTTCTGGTTCTCAAATACAGAAAATGGGACAAACAAAACTGTATCCTCTGGGCTTACAGAGAGATGAGACGCTGGTCTTTAACGTCCTAAGGGAGACCCTGTCCTATACGCAGGTCGCGCTCTGCCCCCACTCTGCATGGAGCTCAGCCCTGGGCCAGCAGAAGACCCATCTCTGTGTTTCTTGTTTCTTGATTTTCTACAAACTTCTAATGTGACTTTAGTTGCTCAGAGACTACACATCAAATGAAGTCAGAATGAGTATTGGGGGGTTCCCCCAACCCCAGTTAACTGAGAGTATGCTTCCTGTCTCTCCTCTCTCTCTCTCTCTCTCTCTCTCTCTCTCTCTCTCTCTCTCCCCCTCCCTCCCTCTCTCTCTCTCTCTCCCTCCAAGATCCAAATGGCCCCAAGAAGCAAGTGATTTTAACCAAGAAAGACATTCCTGCCTGCTGGGATGGTATCCTGTAAAAGCTGAGCACAGATTGAAGTAGGAAAGAGAGAGAGAGAGATTTCAATAGTGAGAGAAATAGAAAAATATCCCAGGGCAATTGAGAACCATCATGCAAACATATGAAAATGTTCCAGATAGTTTAGTGATAAGCAGGAAATTGCTAAAAAAGAAAAAAGAAAAAGAAAGAAAGAAAAGAAAACCAACAGTTATAGAGGAGAAGATTGCAGTCAAAAGGGAATTGGCTTGAGCTAAGTGCCTGTGTCATAAAGTTTATTATTTTATTAGTTTTAATAGTTGGGCAGATAAGCTAATAGCAATAGGATTTACTTTAAAGATCAACACCGTAGACTCTGCTGTTTATTATTTGATAGTAATGTGTCTCCAGTGAGGGGAATATTAAATCTCATAAAAGCCATTCCAGCAGTCCACCCAGCCCTCTCTGAGCTGCAGGCACACGGATTTCCCCCTATTAGTTCACATCTCTGGCAGGAGATTTGTTTGGATTATACTCACCAGGACATCTGCTCCTTGGGAATCTGTGAGAGCCATTTTAGCTCCCAGTTTAGGTCCTGTGACCTGAGGATGGAACCGGGGGTTACCTTTCCCAGCACTCTTTTAGCACGGGGTGATGAACTCACTCCTCTGGATCCTGAATATATTTGTATGACGTAGGTGGGAAGCCAAGTGTGATAGATGGGACATCCATCCCTCTGAAAATTAGGGAGAGATAAAAGAAATGATGCATTAAGGCACTTAGCTCCGTGCCTGGTAAATCCTGAAAAAATGCCAGTTATAGAGCAAAGTGGTGAGTGTAGCAGATGGTGCTGGATTTTGTAGTCAAAATGTCTGGGTTAAAAGTCCCAGTCCTGATGTTCCCATAGTTTCAAATATCTACCCACAAGATACTTAATTACACAGGGAAAAAACCATCACTTCACAGTGGACGAGCATGCACACTCCACCTCAAGGGAAGGGTCAAAGCTCCCTGAGCAGACACCGTGCCCACCGTGCCTCCTGACATGAGGCACTGCGGGGGACACGGGCCTGAAATTCCAGCAGCTCGGGAGGCTGAGGCAGGAGGATGGCAAGTTCAAAGCCAGCCCCAGCAACTTAGCGAGGCCCTAAGCAATTCAGGGAGACCCTGTCTCCAAATAAAATCTAAAAAGAGCTGGGGATGTGGCTCAGTGGTGAAGCACCCCTGGGTTCAATGCTCAGTACCAAAAATTTAAAAACAAAAAAAGCACACAACGGAAATCCTACGGGGCGAATCCCAAATTGATGAACATTCTACCAAATAAACCGGCCTGTTCTTCAAAGCTGTCAACACACGCAACAAACGAGAGACAGAGGGCTCCTCCAGAGGAGCAGACGCTCCATAGGCGTGACAACAAATACATGGTGCAATTCACCATCCCTCCTTCTTCTCATTCCTTTTACATTTTTTTCGTGTGTTCTTTTAATATAAAGTACAGGATTGGAACTAGGTGTCAATGGGTGATATAGAAACAAAGTCAATCGATGTGATCACAATAATGTGATCTATGGATATTCATCCTCTGATTTTAACAGTGGTATTGATGTTGTGAAAGGGACTATCCTTATTTTAGGAAATAAAAGGTAATTCAGAGGTAAAAAGGCCTAAGCCTGAGCTGATTCTCAAATGCCTTAGGGGAAAAAGAAAAAAATCAAGAAGCATAAAGCAAACAGGCTCAAATACAGACATTTGGGGAAACTGGATAAAGAATAGAAGAATGGTTTTGCAACTTTTGTACAAGGTTTGAAAATTATAGCAAAATAAAAACTAATGCTCAGCCCTGTTGACTTGGAACTGAGTATCACTTGGCTTCTGGGAGCCTCAGTTTACCTATTTCAAAATGGGGACTTTGGTAACAGCATATAGGACAATTTTCTCTCAGGAGATATGTCCAAACAGCAAAGTATTAACTACTCAACTTTTTTCTGGAGTGAGGAGATGGGTTACAGAGTCAGGAAGAGGGAGCGGTCTAGGGTGCTGACTACGCATGTTTTCTAGAAATAAAAACCTGGAACTGACCTTGGCCATGACTATTCCCTCCAAGAAGCCGTGTCAAATTGGATCTATCAGAGAATCCTTTGGGACATAATTCCTCCCTTTCAAGGTTGTTGTGAGAATTAAGTGAGATCATCTCCGAAGGGGACTTAGTGCAAGGCCTGGCACATAGTAGGGGCTTGAGTCACATTGGTCATTCCCACTGTGGCGTCTGCCCCTGTCACTCACTGGTCAGTATCATGCATGTTTGACCCACGATTCCTGGAGGGCAGGAAACTTCCACTGTCTCTCATCACCGTGAGTTTTCCTCTTGCCTGCTGGTCAAGTGGAAGATCTTTCTAGAAAGTCACATGGGCTCAGTGAATGCTCTTCTGGCCCAAGTGCTCACCCAAGGGTGCCGTTCACCAGCCTGATCAACCTAGAGCCCGTGGCTGCTGTCGCCAGGATGACAGCCCAAAGCCGTTGCCTTCAACCTGCACACACGGTTGAAAGTTCATGGTGAGCAGAACAAGCCGGGGTGCCGGGGAAAGGAAATTGGTATGAAATTAACAAGGTCAGGATCTAGCTTTTGGGACCCGGAGAACTGCAATTTTCTGCCTTTTATAGAATTCCCTGGGGACTGCCTCCTGCCCCTTCCTCTCCTGCTCCCTCTATTCCGTGGCTCAGTGGACACCCCACATGACCTGTCCTTCTATGCTCTGAAGAGCACCCACTTGCTCAAGTAATCCAAACCCTAAATCCTCTCAGAAAAGCCCTTCCCACACCCCCACAGGTGGGAGTCAACCGTGGCCACCCAAGCAGGGACATTCAAGATCTTCATGAATCGGTCTTGGGCCATTAGGAGTTAACATCCAAGGGCCAAGGCAAAGACCTGGCCTCTTCTTGGGAACTTCTGCAAAGGGCCACAGACCCAGCACTGCAGAGAAGGCTACAGAGATAACGCATAGAAGTCACCTGGTGCTCCCAGCCGGAGTCCACGGGAGCCCAGCAAAGTCCCCCACACTCACAATTCCCAGAGCCTGGAATGCACGTCGACCCCTTCTCCACCGCACCCATCAGACTTTCCCCTTGGGTTTTCTCTTTGTCCTAGAAAGCCCTATGCTGGATCCCCTCCCCCTGCTGAGAACCCCCATACGCTGTGCTTCCCTAAGGGACACTGACATGGCTGGTGGCATTGACCCACTCCAGAGCTCCGAAAGCCACAGTTAGCATGGACGGATGAGCGCCACGCACCAGTCAGAGGTCCGTGCGTGTGCTGACCCTCGAGCTGGCTCCAGAGTCCCTGAGGGGTCACTGGCCATTACAGAAACCTCAGCTCCCGAGAAGTCAGTGCTAGGGGGACGATCCTACTTTACAGTCGAGAAACTGAGGGCCAGTGAGGCCAAGTGGCCCAGCCAACATCACACAACCAGAGTGGGACTGACCCGGGGTCACACATGGGCTGTCCTGTTATAACTGGAGCTGACAGCTGGCCGTGCTCTCTAGGACACGTCCCAGACCTGGGAGGAAGAAACCCTGGCTACCTGGAAGAGCAACCAAGCCACACTGGTACCCGGGAGTCTCCCCTTCTCTTCCCAGTCCCATGAGCCTTTCACTTCCCGGACCCTGTGGTGGGATGGAGCCATGTGACCAGTCCTGGCCAATGGGCTGTGAGCAGAATTTCTGGGTCCCATCCAGGCCACGATGGTAACAGCTCGTGTGAGAACCCTGAAAATTCTCTTCATCTTAACGTGAAAACGGATGACATTTGAAACCGTGTCCCCTTCCTCTGCGGGGGACCCTGCCTGAGTGCAACAAGCAGCCACCATCCCCAGAGGCGGTGACACACAAGTACAGCGGATATAAAATAACACTGTTGTTTTAAGCCACGGGAGGTTTTATTCATTTATTTTTTTTCAGGTCAGTGTAATCGAGCATGCCTCCTGTCTGATATATGATGAAAGCCAAATTATATAATGAAATGGTATCTAGATGCTTTTAATTATATTAAAGTTAATGTGATTATACTGATAAGTAATTTCAAGTCTCGGAGCCCAGGGTCGGCGCTGTCTTTGTCCAAGGGATTCTAAGAAGTAACTCCCTCTCCTTATTGGAACAACTAAGTGAGAAGTGTAAGATGATTTTTTCGCTTGAGACTCAACTTCCTTCAATGTGAATAAAACCTAGATCATCCAGTGGCCCAGAGCCCCAGATGGGTCACACTGATTGACAAGCACTAGGGCGATGCCCTCCTCTCCCGTAGACCCATCCGTGGGTACCAGTGACCCACAGACTGAGCGTGGGTCGGGGCGAGGGGAAGCCAAGGGATCCAGGGCCTTCCTTTTCTCTTCCTCCCAATACTTCCTCGCCCTTTCCAAAGATTCCTTCAATGAACTCCAAAGAAGGCATCTTTTAGAAACTCAGATGCAATTTTCTAATTCTAAGAATTCAAAAGTGGTAATAAATAAGTAAATTTCTATTATGCCATCACAGATGAGAATTCTACCTTTAAATGAACCCAGGATTCCCTGGATGGCTGGTGGCCACTTCTTGAACGCATCTGAGCTGGGGGTCATCGGGGTTTCATAGTCTGGTGGGAAATCCCTCAATATACTGGACCACCCTGATGAACGTCACCTGCAGGGTCTGCAGAACTTGGCAGATCCACGGATCCACTGACTGACTGTGCAGGGGCTGGGAGCCTGGAAATGCTCATTTCTGTTCCTTTTTTCCCCCTGGGGCCATTAAAGATGCAGACCTTAGGCTCTTAGACTTGGTAGGGAAACAGAGAGCCGGAATTCTAGATCCCCAAGGAAAAGCCAGGGTGAAACTTGCCTTGAGGACATTTTGAAGACTGATAGGCTGGCTCCCAGGCCTCTGAGAGGAGCCAGAGTGTCCAGGTGAACAGGACAGAGGCTTCTAGGGTACACACCTGACCTCAGCATCCCACCTCAGTGCTGGAGCAAAAGGAAGAGTCTGGCCAATCAACACACAGCTACCTCTTGTCTACAGACAGTGGTCCTGAAGGATCACATGGGCTCAACTAGACGACAGGGAAGGATGTAGAGCCCATGCCTGGGGAGAAATTTTGAAGGAAAGGATTTCCTTTCTCTCTCTTTCCAGGTTGATCAGTGAGGAACATAGATTTACTTGCTGTAGGCAGCCTTGTTGTAACCAAGAGGAAAAAGGAAAGAAAGAAGGAAGAAAGGAAGGAAGGGAGGGAGGGAAAAAGAAAGGAGTGAGGGCAGAAGGAAAGATGGAGGGAGGGTTGGGAGGGGAGAAGAGATGGGGGAAGAAGGGGAAAATAAAGGAGAGGAAGGGAGGGAGAATGGGAAGGAGGGAGGAAGAAAGATGTTTTAAGTTTGTGTGAACCTGGGTTTTCCGTTACTTGCTGACAAAGCATTCCGCCTGCTATTTATCATCATCATCCACAGCAATAACATCGTTCCGAAGGGCCAGGCCTGGATTCACTTTTCTCTGTGGAAAACAAGAGATCAGCCTGTCCTCAGTACATGCTTCCTATTCGACTCTGGGAAAAATGATATCGCTCTAAAAACGTATTGCACAGGAAAGGTAGAACATGGAACCATTCTGGTGCCAGGTCTGCCACCAACACACCACATGGCAGAAGATGAATCATGATGTCCTGTTTTCACGTCTCCAGGAGGAAGGGATAAAATTAAATGCCATCTATATACTCCGAGGGCTTTAAATGGGGGACGGCAGAAGATGGTCCACGGCCACCTGTAGCAGCCCTATTAGGGAGAGGGAGGAGAGGGCTCCGGAGCTGCTTGTAAAACTTTGCCTCCGTTGGTAATCCTCCCAAAGGCAGGTTGCTCATGAAATCCAAGTTCTTTGGCTTCCTTTGACCCATCAGAATGCCTCCCAACACTGGGCCCATGTTTACTCATGGTGACCATCAACCAGGGTCAGCAGCTGCTCTCTTGAATGGAGGTGTGTTTGCTGTGGGTCCCCAGCTCCCCACAGCGCCCCCTGCCTCCACCCTGAGATGGAGCATCACCCACCTTTTATCATCTTGCACCCAACACACTCACGACTTTATGCTTCCTGTCTGGTCTGGGCGGACATTGACTTGGCAACCCCAGTTCTGAGACAGTGGTCTGAGGCTCCTGGGACCCCAGTTCTGTGGGGCCTTTTAAAGCAGACAGTCCACGTGTTCCCTTCACATCCAGACCCAGAGCACAGGAGCCCAAAGCCCTCCAGGGCCACCAGGCCTACCAACCCAGGCCCGGCCTCCAGGTGGCCGTTCCTGAGGGCCAGCTCCTTTCTGGGTGTCTCCAATTCCTCTTTGGACGCTTCTGTTCTTTCCTGTTCTGAGATCTGTTTGCTACTCATGGGTGGTCAGCTCACTGGGCTCCATTAGCCAGTTTGGAATTTGCATGAGTCCTTCCCTGCCTGGGAACTGGCACTTTGCAAATTCTTAGAATAAACAAGCACATCTGCCCCTCAAGCCCAGATCACAACAAATGTTCCACCTCCAAGTATCGGCCCTAGATTTTTTTTTTTTTTTTTTTTTTTGCCTAACCAAAGTCTTAAAATGACCTATGTGTTCTCTCTAGTTATCTGAAGATGCTGTTCACAGTAACTGAACTGTCATCTCCTTGTTCTTGGTTGGGTGGATTTTGATTGAAGACCTGGCAGCCGGGGAGAGTCACGGTATGTATTATAGGCAGCTTGGATTCCGAGCTGGACCCTGCTGCTCTCTCTCTACGTCTTTGATGTACACTCGGGTATCACGTCTCATCCTGTTCTGGCCTCAGTACTCTCCTCTGTGAAGAAGTGAATAAACCAAGTTGATGGTTCCCATGGTGTGTTTCAAGAATCTTGAACTTGATTGAAGGACCCGAGAGGAGAGGACAGGGAAGTCGGTAGGGAAGACATCGTTTCAGCCTTTGTTGTTTTTTTGTTTCATACATTTTGATCATTATTTGGGCAGGAAAATGTGGTTTTCTGTTAAAGAAGAAACAGAAGGAAAGAAAGAAGGGAGAGAAGGAAGGAAGGAAGGAAGCAAGGAAGGATGGATAACCATTGGACTGGATGAAATGGCTTTTCTAATAGCTGAGGTTCTAAAGTTGTTGTTGTTGTTCATGGAAATCAAACATGAAAAGGTCTAATTCAGCCTGTCTTTAAACTGAGACGTCTCTGGTTTATCCTGAAGCAAAGCCTCAGTACAGTGATTAAGAACATGGACCCTGAAGCTAGTCTTCCTGGCTTCAAAGCCGAGTGGTTTCTCCCAATACCTGTGTGGTTTGGGGCAAGTTAAGCAGCATCCCAGTTGCCTTCCCTGAGAGGTATGGTAATATCGTACTACCTTCTAGTCATGACAAGGTAAGTGAGCCCACCCAAGGGAGAAACTCAAAGCCGTAGCCGGCAGGTAGGATGCCATCGAGGACCAACATGCGTGGATGCTTTACAGGCAGGTCTGGCTTCAGCAACAACAGTTCTCCATTCATTTACTCACCTGAGCAAATAGTGTTGTTCTAGATAGTATTGCAACCAGTACAGGCTCCCAAAATGGATGCAAGCACAGCCCAAGCCTGTTTCTAAGACCTTACAGTCTGAGAAGAGATGGTATACAGCAAGCAAGGAGCAGGAAAGCTTCAGGGGCTGCCACTGTGTGTGGATGTTTTATGACACCACCCCTACTCTATGACGGAGAACACAGAAGGTATGCAGTTGCCCTAAACTTGTTCTACTGGCAAGGAGAAGAACTGGGCTTCAAGTCTAGGCCTTGCTGAGACCTGAGCCTGTGCCACTTAATCTTAGCCAGAAGGAAAATGAGGCCTAGGTGCTTGGTTGTCTGCAACATATGTCCTCCATCACTTTGGGAGCCCCCTAATTCTTAGCTAGGCCTGAGGAGCTAGACCTGTGGACATTGAGAATAAAGACTACATTACCCAGCATCCTTTGCAGATAGTTGTCACATGACTCCACTCTGACCAATAATTATGCACTTGACAGGAATGGGCATGCCTCCCTCCCTTGTCCTCAGTCCTGCATCTGAAATCTAAAGGTGGGCATGTGCCATCCTAGATTATGTGATTCAGAGCCATGTTCCAGAACTGGCACAGTTACAAGACGGAAGGAGCCTGGGTCTCTGCATGGCCATCTGGGACGGGAACGACCCTGTGTTGTTGAAGCCTGAGAAAAGGAGTGGAGTTTATGCCCTGATCATACTGGTCTGCAGCCACTGTTTTTCCTTAGATAAGTTGCTGCTTTCTGGAAGTAAAACTTGAAGTACATTCTGGTGTTCCCAAGGGGAAATTCTTTTTTAGCTCTGATCTGGTTACCGTTTATCCAGGCTGTTGTCTCCAAAATCTCAATCACCCCAGGCAGGTCACCATGAAAACAACCTCATTCAGATTACAGATCCACTCTGCTCACTCAAGGAGGCTTTGCAGGGAGTCTGTAGCTGCCTCACAGTGAACCCGAGGCCCACAGGACAGACAGTTAGAGATCTCTTGCTCCTCAACCCAGGGGTGTCATGCCAGGGCCCACATCACCCCTATTCCATCTGTTCACTCCCCTCTCATTAAAATTATGTACTATGTGATCACTGATATGATGGCTATCAATGAGTGCCGACTTGCCGTATCCTCCGCTGTATTAATAAGAGAAGAGGTTTCAGTGTTTGTTATATAATTAGTGAAACTGAGACTCACAGAGATTAACCAGCTTTCTCCAGGTCACAGAGTTCTAAGCAAAGCAAGATATCCTGATTTTTCTAATGCTAGAGCCTGGCCCTTATTATATAGAAATGTAACCCAGGAAGGGCTGGGCAGACCAGTTCCACTGCTCTGACTCACTTCTGGGAAAGAGGTGACCACCCTGACTGGTTGCACGTGGGTCTTCTTGTCCCTAGCTCCCTGCCTCCTGGATTTCTTTCAGAACAGTTACGTACCTTTCACTTTGGAAATCACTGGGTGTGCTGAGAAGGGCCTGTGGTCTCTTCTGGGTCTCTAAAAAAGAAAAGTCAAATGCAAAGTCTTTATCTTTTTGGTCTCTAGATATCAGTGGGCCCAACCCAGCTTGCTGGGCTTGGTCCCAATTTTGTTCATTTAGTTCTCAAATGGGCCCTTCCCCATGAAGCCCAAGCCCGGGTGCCTTTTTGGAGATGAATCTTGCATGGACTCTAACTCCACACAATATTTCTCCCAACCTCGTGACCCAGGATGGACCCCACCTCCACTTCCTCCGGGAAGCCTGAGCGCCCCACAGTGACACTGCAGCCCCCCACCCTCTGCTCATCTTGCATCTTGGCCGGCTCTCAGCCTATAATTCTTTCCAACTCGCCTGTATAAAATAATCATGTACATGAAGTAAAACAGGAGTCTCAGATACACACTTAATAACTCTTGCGTACTGTACAAGAGGGAATTCCACTTCCTAACCCCCCGAGCCTTCGAATGGTTCTCATTTAGCTCTGCATTCCTGGTACAAGATCTAAAACTTCTCTTTCTGTCCCAGCCTGGTGCTGCCTTTTCAGATTCCAGATTCTAGGGACCAGTTCATCTTCACCTCTGTTTCTACTTGGGGAATTGGGGTCCTCCTGGTTAGCCCTACAGTTTAATGTCAGGATTTCGTGTAAAATCCCATATTTGGGGCATTGAGCACATCGTACCCAGGAATCTTGGAGTGGGAGCAGTCAGAGGAAGTGGAGCTAAAGGAATCAGCTAATCCTCCAGCCATGAGCTCTACTGCAGGCTAGGGTGTGAGGTACCCCCTGGTACTCACCAAGTGCCCTGTGCAATGTTGTCCAAGCCACTGTCCCCACCCCCCAGGCCACCTTCCTCAAAGAGGGTCTTTCTACAGAAGGTGGATGATGCATGCCTGGTGCATTTCCAGGCATGTACTTGTCTTGTAAGTCTTGGAGAGAGATAGTCCATACCAAGTCATCTCTTCCGCTGACCCACAGATACGGTCGTACCTGTCAAGATAACAAGAATAAGGCTATGGTTTGGATATGGTTTAAGTGTGTTGGAAACTTGGTCTTCCTTTTGGCAATAGCATTAGTCTCTAGGATATATAAAGAACTCAAAAAAACTTAACACCAAAAAAAAAAAAACCAACAACAAATAATGCAATTAATAAATGGGCTAAGGAACTGAACAGACACTTCACAGAAGAAGAAATACAACTGATCAACAAATATATGAAAAAGTGTTCAACATCTCTAGCAATTAGAGAAATGCAAATCAAACTACTCTAAGATTTCATCTCACTCCTGTCAGAATGGCAATCATCAAGAATACAGGCAACAATAAATGTTGGCGAGAATGTGGAGGAAAAGGTGCACAAATACATTGCTGGTGGGACTACAAATTGGTGCAACCACTATGAAAAGCAGTATGGAGATTCCTCAGAAAATTGGGAATGGAACCACCATTTGACCCAGCCATTCCACTCCTTGGTTTATACCCAAAGGACTTAAAATCAGCATACTACAGTGATGCAGCCACATCAATGTTTATAGCAGCTCAATTCACAATAGCTAGACTATGGAACCAACCTAGGTGTCCCTCAATAGATGAATGGAAAGAAATTATATATATATATATATATTCAATGGAATATTACTCAGCTTTAAAGAAGAATACAATTATGGTATTTTCCAGTAAATGGTTGGAGTTGGAGAATATCATACTAAGTAAAATAATCCAATCCCACAAATCCAAAGGTCAAATGTCTCCTCTAATATGTGGATGCTAATTCACAATAAGGCAGGGGACACTAGGGCAGAACAGTGCTATCTTAGCTTAGGTAGAGGAAAGTGATGAGAGGGAAGGGGAGGGAATGTGGGGTTAGAAAAGATAGTAGAATGAAACAGACATTATTACTGTATGTATGTATGTATGTATGTATGTGACTGCATCACCAATATGATTCTGCAACATGTACACTCGGAAAAATGAGAAATTGTAGCCCATCTATGTATGATATATCAAAGTGCATAAATGCGTTCTACTGCCATGTCTAACTAATTAAAACAAATAAAAAACATTTTTTAAAAAGAAAATAGTAATGACAACAACAATAACAACAAAAAAGGTAGTTGGGACCTTTAAGAGGTGGGACTCACTAGAAATTCTTTAGATCATTGAGGGCATGCCCTCAGAAGGGATAGTTCTCATGAGACCCCCATCTTGCTCTGGCTTCCTTTATACCCATTTGTTCCTCTTGCACATGCTCCTGCCATGATAAGTAATGATGCCACCTGCCATGATATGACACAGCCAAGGTGGCCTCACTAATGCTGGCACCATGCTATTTGGACCCTTTGCCTTGAAAATTTTGAGTTCCATAAACCTCTTTTCTTTAAAAAGAAACTCAGCCTCATGTAATTTGTTATAGTAATGGCGAAAATGCGACGATTCAAATAATATGCAGCATTTTAAAAATTCCCTTTATTTTATAAAGTATGCATGAAGAGTGGCAACAAAGATTATGGAGGACAGGAAGCAAGGGATGTAGTTAATTAATTGTATTAATTTGGACCTTCAGCAAATATCCATGGTGCCTGGTCTTTGCCAGATTTGGTGCTTGGCAACAATCAGACCAGGTAAGCCAACTGTAGCCCTTGGCTTACCCCCTTCAATTGCACTTTATTTCCTGTCAGCCACACTGGCCTGCTTTGTGTTCTTCCTGCACACCTCTCCTACTCTTGCCTCAATGCATTCTTGCATTTGCTGTCTCCTCTACTCAGAATGCCCCACTGATCTTTGGGTGTCTTTTTGGAGCTCAACTCAAATAGCTTCTAGTAGCCACCATCCTCTATCACCCCTGCCCCATCCGCCCTTCCATTGCCCCGACGTGTCTTCTCTACACTACAAGTCTCCGTATGAAACCACTCCGGCTCTGCAATGGTTTACTTGTGTGTCTCCAGTATTCTTTCCCCCCACTAGACTGAGCTCCTTGGAGTCAGAGCCCTTAGGTTTCATATTTACCTGTTTTCTTCAAAGTCCAGGACAGTGCCCTATATGTGGACACAGCTGGTAAATACAGATGCATGAATCTATCCATCATCGAATGGGTTGTAGAGTGACATTCTCCCCTAGCTAGATTTTTCTAACTCATCTTTAATTGTTCCCTGCATGTTTATCAACACCCCACCATATGCATCCTCTAGAACAGCGTATTTCAAATGTGTTACAAACACACCACCCTTAGTTCAAAGAAAGCTGGATATGTAAAGTGAGTACCATGAAGGCGTGGGTGTGGGTAGTTGAAGGAAGCCTGCTGGGTCCATAGCCCCTCCATAGCCCCTACCTTTCTGCTGCCCCTAAGGCACCTTTGTAGAATACCAGGAATAAATTTTGATATTTGGGTTGGAAGGAAACTTTCTTTTGCATATGTTTTGGTGCAGTATAGTTGTGCGTAAGGAAGAGATTCGTGCATGCACACGACGTAACAATAGAATTTGGCCATCATCACTCCCCAACGCCTTGCTCCTTTTCCTCCTACTGATCTCCCTTTGATTGTAATGAAATTCCAGGACTCCCCCCATCCCCAAGTTTTTTTTTTCCTTTTTTTCTCTAGCTCCCACATATTAAAGACCTTTGACCTTCTGAGTTTGGCTTATTTCACTTAACTTGATAGCCTCCAGTTCCATCCATTTTCCTGCAAGTGACATAATTTCGCTTTTCCTTATGGCTAAATAAAACTCCATTGTGTATATAAACCATGTTTTCTGTGTCCACTCATCTGTTGATGGACATCTAGGCGGGTTCCGTAGTTTGGCTGTTGTGAATTGTTCTGTTCTCCACATGGGTGTGCATGGTCACTGGAGTAAGCTGGTTTTAATTCATTAGGATAAATACCCAGGAGGGATAGAGCTGGGGTTCCATGCCTCGTCTTTTGAGGAACCTCCATAATGGTTTCCATGGTGGTTTAACTCACGTACAACCCCACCAACAGTGTCAAAGTGGTCCTCCTTCTCCACATCTGCTCCGGCCTTTATTATTGTCTGTATTCTGCCGTGCTGACTGGCGTGAGGTGAACTCTGGGTGTAGTTTTGATGGGTACATCCTTCATTGCTAACAATGTTGAACAGTTTTTTGTATATTTGTTGGCCATTCGTATTTCTTCTTCTGAGAAGTGTCTAGTGTTTAGTTAGTTGCCCATTTATTGATCGAGTTACTTAGGTTTGGCGTGTTACGGTTTTTTGAGTTCATTATGTATTCTAGGTATTAATCCTTTGTCGGGAGAATAGCAAGGCGAAGGTCTTCTCCCATTCTGGAGGGGCTCTTCACATTTGCAAAATGACAGTAAATATGAACACAAAGGGAGAATCAGTGAAGCCAATTAAAGATGCATCTGATTGTTCTTAATAAAATCTGTATAAAAAAACAGTGCACCTCAAAAATCGTGCTGGTTCCTGGGTTACAGGGGAGAATAAGACAGGCACAGTTCCTGACCTCAAGGGCTTACCATCTAGGGATTAAAGGAAATTTTCCTGGGATAAAGAACATGAGTGGGATTCGGTCCTCGTGAAGCTAACGGCTCATATACACTTGGAACACGTGAACAGGCTTTGCTCCAAGTTCCCGAGTGTGACGCAGGTCCCGTGTTCCACAAAGCAGGCTTTGGGAAATGCTTGTGCCGTGAGCATCAACACCATTGCCAGCTTCCAAAGCCTTCCAACGTTAAAGTGTGTATGACCCTGGATGGCCCTATCCGTTGGGTCTCTGATGCTACCTGAGGCGTTGTGAGGTTTCCTGAGTCCTCAATCATCCCCGGCCTGGGTCGTCCTTGCAGTGGGAGAGTGTTGAACTCAGTGTCTGGCTGGACAGCAGCAAGTGGGTCCTGTTCTGCCCTCACTCCGTCTGTGCCTCTGTCTTGGACAGGTACTCTTGCCGTCATTCTCAGGACAGTGAACTAATGCAGGGACTCAGCCATCAAAAAGGCCAGGCAGAAAACTCCAACCAAAAGAGAAGTCCCTTTGCCGGTCCCCTCCTGGGGATAGAATTAGTTGCTCCTTCTCATGTGTCTCCAGACAATCCTACAAACGAGCACCTACGGCATTCATCACAGGGACCGTTACTCATGACGACCACTTGAAGTTCCCTATTCTGTTCCAGGCACTTGGCAAAGTGCTTTCCGTGTAGAATGGCTTCTCCTGCAGACACGCAGGGGCATTAGGCACTGGCCCTAGACCCATTATATAGAGCAGAATACTGAGGCCAGAAAAACTAAATGGCTTGTCCAGGACGACCTGAAGAGCAGGTGGGAGGTCAGATTTTGAACAGAAGTCAGTATCATTCCCAAATCCTCACTCTGTCCTCAACATTTCCCAATTAACAGTCTAAGGTTCCGTCACCCCCAGCTCGTCCACTTCTTGAGTGACATCTTTGAGTTTGGGACATCCTAACACAACATGGCGCCCAGCGTGGGCTTAGCAAATGCTCGTTGAGCAAACTGAAGAAGTAGCACGGTACAAATAAGCCTGGCGTTAGAAAACAAGAAAACAGGGTCCTTCTTCAGGATCGGCAACCAACCCACCATGTGCCCATGAGGAAGCCCCTTCCTCCTCTCCAGACCTCGGTCTTTCCATCTGCAAAATCGGGAGAGGTGGTTTTGAGTACGATGCTTCCCTTGGGGTCCAAGCCACTGACAGCGGGAACCGGTTCCATGGAATTCAGAAAACAGGATTGTTGTCTGCCATCTGTGTCCTCAGTGCCGAGCACGGTGCCAGGCGTAGCCGCGTTCAGTCAGCACCCGTTGGCTGATGAGGGGGCTGACACCATTCAAAGCTCTGCTGAGAACAGACTACGAACACCTCCCAGACCCCGAGTCCCACAACCAGGCAAAAGACACCTCCCTCATAAAGGAAGACCCACCAGTGAGTGCCAGCCCTGGCCCCGAAGGAGAGTGGGGGGGGCCGTCCCCCTCCCCCCTCGCCCCTCCCCCCTCCCCAGCACTCCCACCCTCCATCCCACCCTTGAACTTCCACTCCTGGGTCTGACCCTGCACACCAGTCCACACCCCTGGCAACACACAAAGAAGAATCCAGATCTACTTTTCCTATCTCAGCCTCCCCAGGACAGAGGAGGAGAATCCGGCAGCCAAAAGACTCGACATTCTGAAAATCCCTTGATGGGAAATAAATAAATAAATGCATCCATTCCAAGAGGTAATCTTTTTAGTTAGAAAAACATGTTTTCCTAGCTTGCTGACCCTCTAGCATTTTGGACTTTGGAGAGTTGACCGGGTGCCCAGTGTCCATGAACACTTCCAAGGTCACGATTCTGACCTCGGCTGTTAAATCTTAACACTGGTCGCTGGAAAGCACATTGGCTTTAAAAAAAAAAAAAAAAAATCTGTTCTTTATTTCTCCCCGCAGTGACCCCTCGCCATCGAGCTCGGACAGGATTTCATCAGATAGACTAGATTCCCCAACAGATCGCCAGGTCTTTCTTTTTCCCCAAGGACTCGGCGGGATACACCTGAAAATTTGTTGATTATTTATGTTCTAGCAGGCTTTTTGGGCAGCCACCCAGGACCTCGTATCCACAGGAAAACTGACACATCTAATCAGCCTTCCAGATACAGTTCTGTAAAGTCTTATTCGTTTGGATGCCATCAGCTCAGAAGGTTTGGATAATTCAGACAGTCTGGAGGGATGGTGCCTCTCACACAGCCTACAAAAGACAGAGTTTCTTAACAAATTGATAATGGAAAGCAGACCACTGGGGCTGAGAAGTGAATTGTCTTCAAGTTCTTTAGAACAGCGTCCACGTACCAGCAATCAAGGATTAATTGCAAATTATTTTTATCAAGTAATTAAAATGAATCCCAGGCAAGAAATCCTACCTCGGGAATCGTGCGGTGGCAAAAAATATGAGCTTTCAATCCACCCGGGGCGTGGGCTCGGATTCCATCCACGCAACTCACGAGCTTAAGTTACTGTCCATGAGCTACTTTCCTTCTCTGAGCCTTAAATGCTGACATATGGAAAAGTTTGTTGGATGGACGTTAGAATTGGAACCCACAGAGGTAAAGAAATCACTTCCAAAATGATGCTTCAGAGGATTCTCCATCCACAAGATGTTAACACTTATTGCATGAAAAAGGGGGATTCGTGGTTGACTAAATTTGGGATAAACCAAGCTGAACAAAATGAAATGTGTTTGCTTGCTTTTGGGGTGTGTTGATTTGCAGGGCTTCTCAGAGCCTTTAGCGCTGTACTTCAAGACATGAATCTTCACAAGGAGGGTGTATTGAGTAGTTCTTCCCCAAATTTATTTCACCAATGATCTTTCTCTCTCTCTCTCTCTCTCTCTCTCTCTCTCTCTCTCTCTCTCTCTCTCTTTAGAACACTTTGACTTCTTCCAGAACTTCCACAGAGGGTAATTTGCGGAGTGACATCCTGGAATTTGTGGTTTGCGCTGTGTCTCAGCAGCAGGCTGGAGCCTACGTGGGGCTATCCGCACTGTGTCCCTGAATCCCACTAGAACCAAGGCCACAGTCTGGGTGGAGAAGCCACACCCGAGAAACACCAGGATTGCTCATAGTCGGTGACTTCTTAGGAACCATCCTGGAGAAAGTGGCTCCTGGGAACTTCTCAGAGGTACCTGGAACAGCCGACTCATCTGCAGGCTGGACTCACATCGGGGTCAACGAATCAGGTCCAAAGTCTCCAAAGATTCAAGAGGTGGGGTGAGCAGAGGGTAGCGTGGGAGGACAGCTGGGAGGACAGCTGAGAGTCCAGGGACGGGCAGGTTGTCGTGGTGTTAAGACAAGTTGCAAATCATCACAGGAACGTGGGGGAAAGATGCGTGTGGTCACAGCTCTGCTCCCGGGTACCCCCTGGTCAACGTGGCCGTGGCTACCCATAGTGGAGGGGCATCTACAGGAAGTAGAGGTGACCGTGAAGGGTGGATCCCAAAGTGGTCAAGGTCAGTCCCTAACCCTAAGAACATAATGAGCAGGACAGGCTCGGCCCTGGCAAACCTGCTGGAAGCCCAAGGCAGAGGAGCCTGTGGACAGCCGTTGGTGTTGTCCTCACAGGTCAGAGGCAGAGGGCGGGGTGGGGAGGGTGGAGGAGGATGTGAGGGACGAGCAGAAGGAATCTGGGAGGGAGGCAGGACTTTGCAGAGAGTAGTGAGGGCTGGGCACTAGGGAGCAGGTGTCATTGAGGGCAGACTCGAAGGAGGAAAAGGACGCTTCAGGGACGGTGACCTCTGGATCGGCGGAGAAATTTCCAGAAAGGATAAATGCTGCTGCCTGATGTTGCAGAGGCTAATAAAAGGCACTCGTTTAAATGCATGTCGCAGGCAGAAGAAATGGACAACAGACACAGAGGACAGGGACACAGAGGTGGGCGTTCACCACGCAGCTTGGGGTGCCAGGCAGGGGACCCGCTGTGCACGGAGACCCACCTTCTCCTGCTCCCTCCCTCCCTCTCTTCCTCGTCCTTCTGTCACAACTTGACTGAGAAATAACTTAGGTGTCCTGATATTTACCAGTCAGAATCACACAACCCCGGGGTCCTAGCTGTATGTTCGGAATTGCGCAGCCGCCACTTGAGTCTATTTCTAGAACCCTCGCCCCCATTTACAGCCACCCCCAGCCCCAAGGCAACCACTAATCTCTGTGTCTATAAATGGGTCGTTTCCGGACATGTGTGTAAACGGGACCCTACGATGTGTGGCCTTCTGCATGTGGCTCTGTTACTTTCCGCAGGGCTTTGGAGGGCCGTCTGGGCCGTGGTGTTTACCGGTGCTTCATTGTGACTTAACACCCAGCAGCACTTCATGGCCTGGGTACGCTGAGCCTGGTTCGCCTGCTCACCACCTGGGGGACATCTGGCGGGAGGAGTGGTTCACTTAGTGGCTATCGCGAACCTGCACCTGTGAGTCTTAGGTGACTCTGTTCTCATTGCTCTCGGTTAAATACCTAGGGTGGGATCCTTGGGCGCTGTGGTCCGTTTACGTCTGACATTTCCAGAAGCGCCCAGCTGTTTCTGAGCAGCTGAACCATCAACTCCTTAGAGTTTCTAAACCTAGGAGTCTTCATCTTGGTCCACAGCTGATAGGATCGAGCAGGACCATGTGACCCCTATGGACCCGTAGGTTTTTTTCCTTCTGAGATCTTAGAACTGGGACCCACGAGGCATGCGTGTTTGAATCTGCTGCGTGCCTGATGGGGTGGCCATGTGGCCCACAAGGCAGAGAAAAGCAGACCATAGAGAGGAGAGAGAAGCTGACCCAGAGACAAGGTCAAGGTAGCCACTGAGACAAAGGTTCCATGCTCCTGGCTCTGGACCCTTGTGAAATCTAGCACGTGCCTGGTGTGGCCTGGCGTGTGACTTGGTCTTCAACATTCCAGTGTCTTACATTCCGTTTCTTCCTGTGATTCATGGTCGGTTTTGCCAGCAATAACTAAGGCCGCCTTGTCTCGCTCAACATGTGTCCTCAGGAGCAACGTGTGGACAGAAGAAAGAGACAGCCTTCTCCCTGAAACTATAGCAACTCGAGCATTTATAAAGCACCTACTGTGTGTGGGACACAATAGGGTCCTCAAAAAATTTAGCCGCTTGTAACAGAAGAGACGGAGAAGAACATCAAGGAGAATGTGAACAATTTTTTTTTGAAACAAAATAGCTTTTTAAATATGTTCAAGTAGATCATGTTACCATTTAATTTTTTTAAAAAATAATAATGTCATGAAAAACTGCCAAGATTATAGAATCAGGGCTCATTATGTGCTGAAAGGGCTTGAAATAAAAGACAGCCCTTAAGTACTGAGAATTCTAATTATATGCCCCTTTAAAGAGCCACAGTCATCCCTCCTGGTGACTAATCTCGACTGTCTGTCAAGAACTGGCGACGGAGGAGTCACCCAAGTGCTGGACTGATGGTCTCATTCTGGGGTCTGGCTTGTGGCTTCCTCCCCTGGGTTCCCCCAGGAGCCTGTCTGTGTGACAATCAAGATGTCATCAGAGATTGCCTCTCTGGCTTTCCCTGAGTCTTGCCAGGAAGGGAAAGCGAACAAGAAAGAAAAAACTAGTCTGCAAAAGAAACACCCCGTGACAGGTCAGAGGGAAGGAAACCTGGGAGGCGTCCCTTCACTCAAGGGCTACCCGTCTCTTGACCTTTGTTTCTCTAGCAATAGAAGCTCAGCCCCAGGAGCGCTGGGACCCAGGTGGGCCTGGCCACCGTGGAATCCTCACTCCCCGGACAGGACTGGCCATGCGGTGGGGATGGAGTTACGGCCTGTCGAGCGGATGAATGGAGCAGGTTAGAGCATCCCTGGCGCCCTGGGTTCTAAGCTGAGGTCCACCTGAGCTTTGTCTGGGGCTCCACGTGAGGAAAGCATTCCAGGTCATAAGCTACAGGACCTCTGACAAAACTGTGACCCATCCACGGAGGCCTCGCACATGAGAGGCAAGATGCAAGCCCCCGCGGAGAAGCATTGCATTCACTTGCTGCTGACATAAATGCATTTGTTGATCCCGTTTCCGTTAAGTGAGGATCTGGTGTGGGCCAAGTTCATGTTAATTCTGGAAACGACAAAGTGGGACCTCTTCTCCAGCTACAGGGAGAGATGTGCAAACTGATGTTGGTCTAGAGAGTTACTAGATGGTATCCCAGGGCTACCGAATAGAAACCTGGAAGGCAAGCCATGCTTGAAATTTAAAATTCCCCAGTAGTCACATTTTAAAAAAGCAGAAAGCAACAGGTGAAATTCATCTGAATAGCATGTTTTATTTGAGCTGTATATCCAAAGTGTGATCATGAATAAGACAGTCAACCTGCGAATCATGAATAAGACCATTTGCACTGTGTCTTCGTCCTAAGCCTTTGACGGCTGATGTCTGTTTTCCACTAACAACACATCTCATCTGGACACAAAGTTTTCATTGGAGATTCTTTTTTATTTTTATTATATATTTTTTTTAAACTGGGGATTGAACCCCGGAGTGCTTACCCACTGAGCCACGTCCCCAGCCTTTTTTATGTTGTATTTTGAGACAGGGTCTAAGTTGCTGAGGCTGGCCTCCTCCGTCTCCTGAATCATTGGGATCACAGGCACATGTCACCAGGCCTAGCTGGAAGTTCTTGATCTATCTTTAGAATTCATCAAATTCAGAGTTCAAAAAAAAAGAGTCAATTCAATCTAAAAGGCGTCCTGAACACACTTAAAAAGTCTTTCAGTAGCGGAATCAAATTTTTAAACTTGAATTTGAATGAATCGATAGTAAATAAAATGAACAGTTCAGTTTTTGATTGACCTGCCCTACAATTCAAGCTCTCTGTGGCCACCAGGCCCAGGGCTACCATATTGGACAGCGTAGATAGGGGACATCCCCTCCCTGCAGAAGTCTCTGTCACGCGGTGGTTCTCTGGGTTGCTTAGGGGACTGCAGTTCCTCTCAGTGTTCTGCCGTATCCGGGAGCCCAGCGAATAACCACAGCGAGACGTCAGTCAATGATGTGGAAGGAGCGGATGAACCACAGCACTATCACAGCACAGAGGTCGGAGAAAGGACACTTATGGGAGGTTCTGACACGTGAGGAGGAGTTTTCTAGGTAGATAATGAGGTGAAAACCTGACGCATACGTGCCGGAGAGACCAACTTGTTATGAAGAGGATGACTTGATTCTCGTTGTCCAGCTCGTTTGCAAAATCCAGGTGAGACCACACTCTTCCTGCACCACCTCCTGGCAGCTTCTTCTCGGGAACATCACTGAATGCCCCTTCGCCTCCGTTTCCTCATCTATAAAATGGGAGCAATCATTTTAAAGAATTTTCTTGAGAACAATGAAGAGGTGCAGAGCCTTAACAGGGCTGGGTGCCTAATCAAGGTTCAATAAAAGTTAAGTGTTGGCCATTCGTGTGTCCAGTGCTTAGTGAGAAGTGGAGAGAGGCCGGGTGTCGGGTGCCAGGTGCCCTCCCCGACATCTTTCATCTTCCTCTCTCTTTGTGTGGGAGCCCCGACCTCACACAGTACGCTTCTGTCCTGGCCAATCACCTCCTTCTCCCAGCCTTCCTGCAGCTAAGGGAAGCCACAGGGCTCGGCTCTTGTCAATTTGGTTTGAGTGGAAGTGTTGGGGCCGCTTCTGGGGGTTCCGTGGAGGGAAGGGGTCTCCCTCCTGCTTTGCTCCTTCCTGCTGCAGGAGGTGCCCCGAGACCGGCAGGGCAGGAAGCTGGGCAGTGCCCGCGGCAGCACGAGTTACACTGGGAGCAGCCTCAACCGCGGGCGGTGAGTGGCATTCCTAGCGGGCTTCAATAACAGAACCGGTTGGTGCAGGACTCTCTCTTGGACCAGCACGTGGTGGAACAGACTTGGAGGAACGCCTTTGAGTCCATCTGCAGGGAACAGGGGGCGGATGGACAGCTGCCATTCATCGGAGACCTTCCACACCCGGGCTGAGGGCTCTGACTCTTGGGGACGCCGGAGGGACGGTGCATTTCCACCTTACCGCCTGCCTGGGCCTGGTGGCCGTCCGTTGGTGAGGTCAAGAGCACTGTTGGTGGCTCGCTGGCCGCTGGCCGAGACTCGACCACCATGTGGAATGTGACTTCCCTGCCCGTCTGCAGCTGCGGGTGGACTGCGATCCTGCTGCTGATTGTCAACTGACATTAGAGGCTGAAGAATGCGCGCTGTCTGTCCCATCGTGGCTTCTCATAAACTGTTGTTTGTTGTGGCTAAAACTCGGAAGGAAGGGATTTTTGCAGCCTGTGTTTCTGGAGCAGCTCTTTGGGGTTTGGGAGGATACATGCGCCTCTACCCCCTCACGGACGGGAAGAGAGTCAACAATAGGCTCCTCACCATCCTGGCTCTGAAAGGTCTTTTTTTTTTTCAAAAGTTCTATTAAAACTAGGTCCATCCAGCCCAGCAACTTAGAATCATTCACAAGAGGAACCTATCTTCATCCCCAGCTGCCCGTGGCGGCCTCCATGAGAGGAATCAATAGGCCTCACCCTGGAGATGCGCATGAACCTTCCTCATTAGTGTGGAGCCTGGAGCCCAAAAGGTCTGTCCCCAGGGCTTTCCTTGTGGTGGACACTGAGGATGGAACCCAGGGCCCCTCGCAGACCAGGCGAGGGCTCCCCTCCTGAGCTGCACCCCCAGTCCTTTTTCTAAAATTTTGAGACAGGGCCTCGCCCACTTGCCCATCCAGTCTCCAATCTGCGACTCTCCTGCCTCAGCCTCCCATGCTGCTGGGATCGCAGGCTGTGCCACTGGACTTGGGTAGCTGTTTCTCTACGTCGGAGCAGAGACCAGAAATGGAGTCCTCAACCTGCTGACCAGGTGTGGCCTTCAGATGAAACTAACTAGATCCATGAGGCCCTGTACTTGCTGGACCGAAAGTGAACACAGGGACTACAAAACACAGAAGGTGAGGTTCTCAGTGGATCGGAATGATTGTTGATTATAGTTATTATGATTATTTCCAAGCAACCCTGACAGCTTGAATAGTGCTGAGAACAGATAGATTCCACTGTCAACTTTCCTGTGAGCAGGATGCTGTGCGCTGTACAGAAGTCACCTCAAACATCCCAACAGTTCTAGGAGGTGGAATTTGTTGTTAATGACATTTCACAGAAAAGGAAACAAAGGACCAGAGAGGTTAAGCAATTGCTCAGGGACACACAGCAGAGATTAGTGTCAAACCAAAGACTGTCAGACTGAGAGCCATGAACTTCCATGAACTTAACACATTAAGCTGTGATTATGGCTTAAATAGCTGCTTCGCAAGCAACTAGAGAGCATATTGGTTCCACTAGCAACCGTATTGTTGATTAATTACTCCACAGGCAAGACGTTGAGGAAGACATTTTCTTTCTTTCTTTCTTTCTTTTTTTTTTGCAATGCTTTAAAGCACTGTATCCTTGGACCTTGCTTCTCATCCTTAATTTGGGGTGTCGACTTCAACAGCTTGTTGTAAGGAGCGTTCAGAGAGATGGGAGTAGGAGCCTACTTCCCAGCTAGTGGGATTTGAAATAGCTTTCTTCTTCTGAGGGAGTTCCTTCAATGGAAAAAATGCACGTTCAAGATGGAACCCTGCTGTGGAACTCAACGTTTGCGAGCCTCCTCAATGGAGGTTGGTGGTCCCTAGTAATTGGTGATTGATTCTGTTAACGTGAGCACGTCAAAACACACGCACACAAACACACACAACTGCCAGATCCTGTGAGCTGAGATGCCCCCCACCCCCACCCACAGGCACCGTGTGTACGGGGTCCAGGGAGGGTCTGCGGGGTGGCTGGGCTGCTCACCAGGGGCTCCTCTCGTGGCTGGACGCCGTGCTGGGCTGGTCCACCCTCGTTCTAGAGGAAGGGTCATGGCTTTCCAAGTCTTGGGAAATATCAGCCAAGAACTGTTGATCTGTCTTGATTTTTGCACTCTTTCCAAGTCGAGGACATCTGTGAAGTGTTTTCTTGATTACAAATGTGGACCCTGTTTCGTTTTCTTGTGTTGTTTTGCTCCCTGTAGAAGAACCACCACGGGGAATAAAGAATGATACAGAGGAAGAGGAAGCTCCCAGACAGGATATAAAACGAGAAATAAATAAGAAGGAGCAAAGTGTTGTTGTGTACAAAATTCTGTGCTCTGTGTACCACCAAAGGCTATGTGTGCATTGTTGAGTGAATAAGAGTTCATGTGACACGGCAGAGAGAATACAGACCCAGGTCATCCGGAGTTCTGCTAGGTCCCTGACTCTGATCTTGCCCGCTGTGTGCCTCTCAGATAGTTACTTAACTGTTCTGAGCCTCAGAAGTCTTCTCTGCAAATGGAAGAGAGGTGGTAAGGAATAGCCGTGGGTTACAGTGGTTGAATGTTTTCCATGTGCTTTTAGTTCATTTAATTCTCATGACCAATCTTTGAACTCATTAATATCATCAAGTTTTCCAGAAAACCAAAGATAAAATCATTTTCCCAGAGTTGCATAGTAGGTGGCAGAACCAAGAAAAACGCCCCCCACCACCACTGTCTGGCTCTGGAGAATGAGCTCCCAACCACGCAGCTAACACACAGTTACCATGAGATTCAAAAGATCCAAGAAAATCGTTGTTTTCTACACTAAAACCCGGGGCAGCTGAACACAGACAGGGGCCTACGTCCATCTACCACAGCCCCCAACAGCATAGGAAGGAATCAATAAGATGAAGAGTAAAGAAGGGGAGAAAATATTTGCAAACCATATATCCAATCAAAGGTAAATGTTAAAAATATATAAGGAAATTCTGCAACTGAATAGCTTACTTCAAAGGTGGCAAAGAACATGAATAGATTTCTCCAGAGGAGTCCTAAAAGTGCCCAAGAGGGTCATGAAAGGGGTGTGACGTCACCGATCATCAAGGAAATGCACACTGAACCGCCGTGAGGTATCACTTCTCACCCGTGAAGATGGCGCTTAGCAAAAGAGGAAAGAAAAGAAAACAAGTGTCCACCAGGAGGCCCAGGAAGAAGGACTCTGGGGCACTCTTGGTGGGAACGTGGATGGGTACAGCCTCCCTGGAAAACAGGGTGGAGCTTCCCAGAGAGAGGAATAGAAGGGCCCCTCTATCCAGCAGTGTCGCCTCTGGATGTGCATCCAACAGAATGGCAATCAAGATCACGCCCACGTCCACCACAGCATGATTCACAACCAGCAAGACACGAAACAGCCTTCGTGGACATGAACAGAGAGTGGGTAAAGAAACATGGTGGACACGTATGTATAGCAATAGGTTGGGTGACCTGAAACAAAGAAGGAGATCCTGCCATTTGTAATGCGTAGATTGTTCTGGAAGACATTATGCCAGGCCAAGTCAACTGCCCACAGGAGGCCCGATACTCTATGGTCCCACTCCCATGAGGAAGCCACAACGGCCAGGCTCAGCTTTCCAAGATGGCGGCAGGGGGAAATGGGGAGATGTGGGCCAAAGGTCTCAAAGCTTTAGTTATGCAAGAAAAATTAGTCCTGGAGCTCTATAATGCCTGCAGTTCACAATTCTGCATCACATACTTAAAAATTTGCTGGGCTGGGGTTGTAGCTCAGTTGGCAGAGTGCTTACCTAGCACGTGTGAGGCACTGGGTTTGAACCTCAGCACCCCGTAAAGATAAAATAAAGGTATCTACTGTAAAAATATTTTTTAAAAGTTTGCTGAGAGGGCTGGGGATGTGGCTCAAGAGGTAGCGTGTTCGCCTGGCATGCGTGCGGCGCTGGTTCGATCCTCAGCACCACATACAAATAAAATAAAGATGTTGTGTCCACCGAAAACTAAAAATAAATATTAAAAAAATTTAAAAAAATTGCTGAAAATAGGCACCTAATATAATAAGTACTATTTTCACCAAAAATGACAATAATAATAATAATAACAGGTGTGGGAAGAGACTTTGAGAGGTGTTAGACATGTTTATTGCATGGATTGAGTCGATAGTTTCATGGGAGTATCATTTTCTCCAAACTCATCAAGTTGTACACATTAAGTATCTACAGCTTTGGGCATGTCAATCATACCTCAATCATGTGGTTTTAAAAAAATTCTACTTATTTCAGTCCGAAAGAGAGGTGCCGCGTCCTAGGCATGACATGCTCAATTAAAGTAGATTGATGGGGGTACGGAGGGGTCATCAAGCACGCAGACAGAGGCACACATAAAAGAACTGCCCTCCTGGGAGCTCAGGGGGAAAAAAGGAAGGTGAGCAGAATGGAATTTTCAGAAAATTTAGAGAGCGCAGCTCTACAATGAAACCATTGATAACCCACATTGAAGGGATCCGGGATGGGGGGGACATTTGATGGAACATGAGAGATGTGAGAAAAGACTAATAAGACCTCTATTCTTCCTGCAACCCCGGCCACTGAGGCACCAGGATGTGACTTTGGAACACCAGTTTTCAGCAGGCCAACAGGTCAAGACTGTCAGGAAATACCTGCGGGTCAACCTGATAGGTACATGGAGAACTTTCCACCATCGAGCCTGAGACAATGAACAGCTCCAAAGCATCCTTTAGACACTTGGAGCTGAGCTTTGGAATCCACACCTCCTATTCCACATTCCCAAAAAGTTGCTTTCCCTTGCGGTCACATACACGCTACATCATTGATTGAATCACTGCTATTTTGAGGGCCCTATCTAGGTGCTGTGGGAAACAGCAAAATGGCGGCCATCTCTTTGGAAATTAGGATGTGAGAAGGGGCAGTTTAGAAGCTCTCCGTCTTCTAAATGAAATGAAAATAAATGGTGAGAAGGAGGTAATTGTAAACTATATGAATGACAGAACATCACCCACTATGAAAAAAAATTAAAAAGCATTTAACCCCAGTCCTGACCCATCTAGAATCTTCAATTAAAGGAAATCCCTCTTATTTCTTTTGGGGGAAAAAAATGAATAAGAAAGAGAATGAAAGCTGGATTCAGAAATTTCGTCAAAAGGGGACAAATTCAACTTCATTTCCTGGTCATTTCAGCTTCCTTGCTTTGATCTGCATGAGCCAGAGTGTGAGTTCCATGAGATCAGGGACATGATTTTCTATGTGCTGCAGCCTTCTCCACGTAGAGCAGATTTTACAGCCCTCAGCAAGAGTGCAGTAAATATCCGCTGAATAAATGTTGACCCCAAGTTTCCTCTAGATATCTGACCTTGAAAGCCACATTTCAGTTGCAATGATCCCTGGCCAAGGCAAGAAAGATTTGTAAAAACGAGGTGTGGGAGACCAAAGGTGGCCACAGATTCTTTGCTCCTCCTCTCGTTAAGAAATGCAACCTGATTCCTTTCCTGGGAATCTGAACAGATTTTAGTGTCTCACTCGGCCAATATAATATGACAGAAGGGACGTTGCCAGGGTTCTGAGGCTAAGAGACTGATTGAGTGCCTCCTGGGCCTCTGGAACATTCTTTCTGTGAGGCCTCAGTTGCTAGAGAAGATGCTCAAGTACAAGGTCTCTGCTGGGGGAAGCTGTCTGCAGGCAGCCCAGGGAAGCCATCGGAGCGGTCCTCAGCGGGCCATCATCAGAGAGGTAACTGTGACCACAGTGTCTACCTGGGCCAGGAATCAGAAAGGTGTCTCTATAAGAAGCCAGGCTGTGATAGTTGAGGCTTCACAAGCCATTCCGTGTCTGTCATGATGAATGAGCTCTGCGGTTCTAACTTGAACGCAGCTGCAGACTATATGAAAATGAATCAGCTCGGCTGTCTCAATAAAACTTTATTTACAAAAACAGGCTCAGGTTGGCTGTGGCCCAGAGACCATTATTTGCTGATTTCTGTCCTAGATCCGCACAAGGGAACTTGATCTCTCTCTGTTCAAGTGGCATGAAGCAGAAGAACCACCCAGCTGAGCCCAGCCCAGATCCCTCACCTGCTCAATCATGATCTAAAGTAAAATCGTTGTTATTTCCAGTTAGTAAGTTTGGGGCAGTTTGTTACACAGCAATAGAAAACTAGAGCAAAAGCTTCAGTATCTCCCCCAAAAAAATAAGGGGAGGAGGAGAGGAGGCAGAGAAAATTTTCAGCTCATTTTCAATAAGCCCCACCCTTGCTTTATGTGAGTCCTGAGGAGAAGAAAATGACGATGTTGTTGCCCAAGGATCCGCAAGGAAGGCTTTGTAATTTGAGGTGTGAGCTTAGAGTCAAAGGAGGTGTTGAACCACAGGAGCAGAGGGCTTTGCCGTGGTTGAAGGCACCAGGGCACGGTCACGTTGTGGTCAAGGGGAACGGTGTCCCCAGAGGCAGACATCATGATACCCCTGGTTAAGAAAGAGCAAGATGCAGTCCATTAGATAGGCTTTGGGGTCCCGTGGTCCCAGGTTCACATCCTAGCTGTCTCCCTTACCAATTACGTGATCCTGAGTGAGCTCTGTCACCTCTCAGAAGCTCACATTCCTCACTACGAAATAATTCTTCACTCCCGGGTGCTCAGCAGGATCAAATGACAGTATTAGTAAGATTTCTGGCACATAATAAGCCCCCGATAAAGAGTGCATTCACACATGTACCTGTCTACGTGCATGTGCGAGTGTATATGTGTACACATGGACGTGTAAGCACACACACATGCACACACGGACACACACACAGATTACAAGGAGAGAATCTGGGGGAGAGCGGAGTGTGTGTGGAAGTCTTCGAGGGCTTTCCAGTGTGTGACGTCATAAATATCCATTGTCACGTGGAGCCCTGACTCCAAAATTGTGAGGCACGTTGATGCATTATCTCTCGTCAAAGTGTTTCAGAATCATCTGGGGATCCCTTGAAAGGCCTGTTCCCCTCCTCGGGGAGACTCCGATTCAGCAGGTCTGGGCCGGGATCCGGGGGCTGGAGCTGTTAACAAGCACCCCGGGGTTACTGATCCAGGAACTCGTCTGGTCTCATTTTTGAGAACCTTCCTTCCGTGAGCCGCGTGAGGAACTAACTCAGAGAGGTAAGGTGACTTGTCTCAAGTCACTCAGCAGGACAATGGTGGAGGTGGGTCTCTTGTCTCATGTCTTGAAACACCACCACTTGCTCATGACCCAGGTGGGAGGGCTCCTGCTGTTTTTTACCGTGTCCCAGTGCGACCACCCATTGTGCAGGGGGCAGACCGAGGTTCAGGAGAGAAGGCGTCGCCCTCATTTGCACAAAGACCTGGGTTCTGGGCCCTGCGTGTTTGGCCGTCCCCCTTCCACACTTTAACCCAAATGGCATCTAAATAAACCTGCGTGTGTCCTGCTCAGCCTTCAGCCAGCACGGAGAGTGGTCAGATCCTAGTTCCCATGACCCTGTAAATCTCAGCACCATGTTGATGGGGTGGGGGGGGGGAGCAGAGTAGCCCAAGCCATCGTGAAATCCGTCCTTTGTTGGTCTGGCAAAGTCCCCCTCACCCCGTCACCCCACTGTCCCGTGTTATGGCCCTGGGATCCGTCTAAACAATCCTTTTCTATAATTAAAAAAATTCTGTTGCTAATGTCCCCAGCCCTGCTTAGAGGAGGAGCAGCTGCCGGTGGGATAATACAGTGCCGGCCGCGCGGGATGGCGGCCGAGGACCGTGAGCTATTCTGAGGTCCGTTTATTTTATTTGGACAACACTTCTTAGAGAATTGGAGGCTGGGCTTCCCTGGAGAACGTGCGGTCAGTTCCTATTCCACGCAGGGCTGCTTCGTGGTCCATGGGGACTGGCGGTTATAGCTGCCACATTTACTAACGAGGGGGCGAATGACATGGTCTCTGACTACCTCAGTTTCCCCAAATGTAAAACGAGGACGGTAACAGCCGAATCTGTCCCTCAGGAGGGGGAGATTGGAAGGAAGAACCAAGTGAAGTGTCGATCCTGAGTAGGTGCTCAATAAACACTTCCACCTGGTGCCACTTGCTGTGAGAGACCAGGGAGGCCTCAAGCCATCATCTCTGCCCCATCTACGCCAGGAGTGACCGCTTCACGACTCCACCCTCCTCCTGGCCCAAGCAGAGCTCAGAAAACAGCTAAAACCAGACAGAAAGAGAAGCGTCCTGCGCATGAGGTGAGGTGGAAATTAAAGCTGTTATCAGACACTGACGTCCACTGGACCAGGATTTTTTTTTCCTTTGTGAAAGACGGGAATGGCTTCATATCTCTGATTGCAACATCTGATTTGGGACTGGACACTGGTACTCACCTCTGCATTTGCTGGGGTGACCGCTCTCTTAAAAGACCCTCTTAGCTGGGCCCCACTTGAGACCATCCAGAACTTGTATTTTAAATTGCGACAGGATGAGGCTCCTTCCCCGCTTCCCGCAGGTGGCTCCCCAAGACTTAGGAGCCAATAGGCTTCGGAGGTATTTCAGTTAGTCCACCTGATATTCTAGATTCTGGGGGCTCAGGAGACAGAGTTTATGTGTATATGCTTTCTGGTGCCAACTGTGTTACGGCCCTCGTAATGCGGGTTCCCTCAAGGCAGGAAATAAAAGTGTACACAGAAACCCCGAGGGGGGGGGGTGTATCTGGTGACAGGCTGTCCTCCCAGTGTGCCTGGCGCTCTGGAGGATTTGCTAGATGCACAGAGCAAGACCGAGATCCTGTGTTGTCTGTCCCTAACACCTCGGTAAGAAAAAGACACTACAAATTCTTAGTTGGCATTTAGCAAAGCTCAGCTCCCCTGTCTCCATCCAGCAAAGAACATCAGACTCCTAAGGCAAGAAGAAGTGGAAAATTGAGGGTGGCCACGCAGTGTACAGACCTCAGTTTGGTCGCCAAGGCACGCACCAGCTGTGTGGCCTTAGGCCAGTTGCTTAATGTCTCTGAGCGTCCATTTCTCTGTTTATAAAATGAGGTTAATAACAGTTTCTAGGAAGGGAGTAAGTGAGTGACACACGGACGTGCTCACTAACTGTTGGCCATGGCTGGGATTAGAGCAGTTATAAGTACTTGGGTGGTTCAAGGTCTCAGCCTTCTCTCTTCCCCAGTGACAGCCGCAAGGGTGCCCTGCTTGTGTCCCCATAGTCCACTCCAGAGCTCACCTGGAACTGGAGCTGCTGCCAAACCCGGCCTCCATTCTTGACGGCTCCCTCTCTGAGCATACTGTCACTTGGGCTCTGCTCAACTCAGCATGACGTTTAGGAAGTCGGAAGGCCTGGACGCCCCCGTGACCTCTCTCCACCAGTGATGGGGAGGTGGGGAGTGGACCCACGGGGGAAGGTGGGAGATGTCCACAAAGCCTCCCTGAGGCCGGGGGGACTCTAGCTCCCCTTTGCCCCGTGGGAAGTCTAAGTCACTCCACTTTGGTTGCTGGGACCAAAAAAAGAAAAAAAAAAAACCTGGCAAGATGGATGTGGAGGAGGAAAAGTTCATTCTGGCTCACAGTCTCAGAGGTTCAGTCCACGGACAGCCAACTCCACGGCTCTGGGCCTGCAGGGAGCCAGAGTGTCCTGGAGGAAGACGTGTAGGAGGGAAACGGCTCAGGAAATGACACCAGGAAGTGGTGACAGAGAACTCCGCTCACCAGGGACAAAATGTAAACCCCACAGGGACACACCTAATGACCTACTTCCTCCCGCCACGCCCGACCTGCCCGTGACCACCCAGTTAATCCACACCAGTGGATCCATGCACTGACTGGGCTCCAGTTTCACCCCAGCCATCTTGTGTGGTCTCACACATGAGCTCCCTGTCTGCCACTGCGCAGTCCTCCCCTCCTGACCCCCACGGGCTCCGCTTTGATCTAGGGAGCTCTTCCCATTGAGGCAGGGCTCCAGGTTTGGCTGCCCCCACCCCAAGCCCTGCAGCAGAGCGAACCTTGCTGTGCCTGGCCTCACGTGCGGGCAGCTGGACTGGAATCCCCGCCAAGCTCCAGGGTGCTCCCAGTGGCACCCGTGCTTCCTATTAGCGCAGGCCCCCTTGAGAGGGATGACCACACCTTCCTCTCATCCTCCAGCCACCCACAGTGACAAGCACGTTACCAGCAACGACCCAGGGCTTGTCCAGTGAGTGAACAAGGGTGGACTCTGGAGAGCCCGGGAAATAGGAAGACCCAGCCCCGCTCCCCTGCCCCCAGCTGCTCCCTAACGGAGAAAGCCCACATCGCCCAGGGCTCCGAGAATGACCCAAGATTGGTGCTGCGAACCTGCACGGGACGCCTCGGCCCATCAGCCCCAAAGTTCACGCAGAACAAGAGCCAAGAAAGATGCTCTGTGAACTGCTGGGTACAGAGGACAGGCTCCGTGGGGTGCTTATTACTATTAGCACCCATGATTTAGGAGGGAGAAAAAGGGAGGGGTGCTTCACCCAGGGACTTGAAGGAAGTAACAGGGTCTGACCTTCGTCCTCTATTTTCTACACATAACTGGGCTTCGAAAGGATAGCTATGGGGCTGGGGTGGAGCTCGGTGGCAGAGCACATGTTTAGCGTGCACGAGGCCCTGGGTTCCATCCCCCACCAAAATCAATCAATCAATCATGGCCACAGATGTGGGGATGGTGAGCAGGTCAAGTCTTTCCCAAAGTTTGGAGAGAAAAAGAGTCAGAATCTAATCAACCAGGAGAGTAGTTTCCACCCAGGAGCCTGGAACCAGGCCCTCCTAGACATCACCCTGATGAGCCAAGAGCCTGATTTTCGATAAATATTCTTGCTCTAATTTACAGACGATGAAACAGAAATTCACAAGGAAGCAGTTGGGGGAAGCAGTTGACAGAAAGAGGTTGAACTCAGATTCAAGTCTAGCTAGGGCTTGTTCCAGAACATTCCAGAACCTTTCATTTACTCCATCCACTGCTTCTCCAAGGTCCGCCACTTTCCCAAGCTCAAAGGTAGAAGGAGAACTTGGCCCTTCTATCCGTCAGAGGTTTATGGTTTCCAAAGCTTTCTGAGCCTAAGTTCTGGTCATTCATCAGAAAATGCAGAGCTTTTAATAAATTATAGATCTCAGACCCCGTCTCTGAAAATTGGATGCAGGGATTCCTGCCACAAAAAAAAAAAAAAAAAAAAAAAAAATTGTGGAAGCAAACTAGGTGGATAAAGTCTGCAGAGAGGGAGGGTCACTTGAGGAGTTCCCTCTCGTAGACTGGCTGAGGAGGTGGCACAGCCACCCAAGGGCAGCTTGGCAGCCAGGATGTGCTTTGATCCCATAGCCTGGACAGAGGTCCAGGACACGGGGCAAACAGCAGGTCACACGGTAAACAGTAGGCTCCTGTCTGCATGGTTAGTATGAACTACAGCGCTCTTCAGATCACAGTGTCTCTACCACAGTCCGTAGCGTAGTAGTAGACGCCACGTGTGTACGAGAACCTGCGTAGGTACGGATATACTGTGTGCTATGGCAAAGACAGTACTGCATTTATTATGCACACGAAGTATGGATGGATCACCTATTAATACAGCAGAATCCCACTTTCTATGTAGTTACAAGATACCTAAACATATAAAAGAATGTTCACCAAAATATTAATAGCCTTGGGGTTCGGGTTTGGGGAATTTTTCCTTTCTTTTCCTCTAGGAAGATTTATTGAGTTCTGCTTTGAACCAAACACCATCTTTTGTCCATAAGCATTTTTTTTTTTTTTGGTTTAATTGCTCAAACATTCTAAAAAAATATATTTATATTTATTTTTACCTTAACAGATAATTTGAAAATAAAATGACTTCCTGTCAATATCCCCAATGACCCAGTTGGGGATTTGGTGACATTTATAGGAGACCCCCGCAGGAGTCACAGAGCAGAGAGGAAGCCCCAAACATAGAATCCCCATCCCCTCCTCCCCGCCTCGGCATGAATTTTTCTTTTTTCCTTTTTGGTCGGGGGTCACCATCTGTAGATTTGTTCTGCACAAACATAAAGCCATCCATCTCTCTTACCGTGGTGTCATGTAAGCTGGGGGCGCTGGGAGGGAACGCAGCGCTCCGGGGGGGCCCTGGGTGGGAAAAGCACTTCTTGGCCTCTCTGCGGAGTTCAGAGATCCCCTGAAGGCGTCCTTCCCCAGACGCAGGGGGTGGGCTTTGTTTATCCCCCTGGCACACAATGAAATGTCGGGAACACATGCTCATGGTGAGGTGGGGCCCGACCACGGAGGTTAAAAATGGAACAAGGGCTTTGATCCCCAGCCAACACCACGGACGCTCAGGGTTGGGGCCAGAGTGAGACGTCACGTTCCCTCGCTCTGTCTCCGCAGAAGGTGCCGACAGGCCCCTCCTGACTGCAGAAGCAGTCAGGGCTCCACTCTGGAGTATGGACTGGTGACCCCGGACAAGCAGTCAGGCCTGGGGAGCTGGGAGAAGCAAGCTCCTTAGACAGAGCTCCCAGTTCAGGCAGGAGCTGCGTAATCGGATGGTGCCAGGACTTGGAATAGAACCCACGGGGGTGCTGGAGAGGGGACCGATGCTGGCAGGTCAGGGAGTCTCAGGTCTCCTGCTCATTGTAATCCCCTCCTCAGACTCCTCTACTGGAACTTCCATCTCCAGGCTCTCCGGCAGACGGTTCTGGTCTGTTCGGAAACTGGAGTAGGTGCCAGGGATCCAACAGGGAAGGACGTCCAGGCCTGTCCTCCTAGATACTGAGGCCTGGTGGGAAAGAAAGACGTGGAAGCAGCAATTGCAACTTGAGAGATGAAAGGTTCTGAGGAGGGTGCGGAGACAGTGAAGGAGACCAGAAGAGGAGGGGCCCAGGGGCTTGGTGGGGAAGGCCAGGGAGGGGGTCCTAACGAGAGAGGCATTGAAGTCAAGGCCTAGAGATAAAAATAAGAGCTTAGTAGGTAAGAGAGGTGAGGATAGAGTGCCCAAGCGCAGGGGACAGTGTCAGCTGTAAAGACAGACAGGATCAGCCGAGAGACTGAATGAATGAGGAGTGAGGTGAGAGAGAGAGTGGTGTCTGCTTGGAACAGGAATGAAGGAGCTGTCTCCGTTCTTGGTTACTTTTTCAATCAAATTGGCCTTCCGCTTCTCAGGGGTTGGGTGAAGAAATCTGCCTTGATCCCTCTCAGACTGTTATAACAAACGACTCTAACCTGGGTAGCTTCTGAGCCACAGAGATCCGTCTCTCAGAGCAGCAGACACTGGGAAATCCAAGATCAAGTCGCCCGGAGATCTGGTGTCTGATGAGAATTCCTTCTTCAGGATCAATCACTTTCCAAAGGCCTGATACCATCATCCTGGGAATTAGGATCTCAACCTATGAACTTTAAGGGAACACAGACATTTAGACCAGAGCAAGATCATTGTTCGAATGAGAGCCTGTATTTCATTGAGCATGTACTATGAGCTGATAACTCTTCCATGCAATCTCATTCCATTCTCACAAAAAGAAAATTTGTTTTACTAACAGTAATCTGAAGGTCAAGGCCATACATCAAGTGCATACATGTCAGGAGAGGGCAAGGTTTGAACCCAGAACTCCAATAGCTTCAAATACCATTTATAGAACTCATTCCACCTTAGTAGAAATGGATTTTGATAGAACTACCCCCAAGGTCATAGATGAAGACTTCTTCATCCATCCATCCATCCATCCATTCAGTCAGTCAGCGTTTGCATATTCACTGGGGCTTATGTTGGCATGTCCTTCTTTATCTCTATCTCTATCTCTCCATTGCTGTTCTTTCCTTCCAGAATAGCCCCTGGAATATGTTTAGCCCCCAATAAAAGGAGAGTATCTCAGTCTTCCAAGACAAGATGGCACCTCAGTAATGAAATGATTTGAGATTTTTCTCTGTAGTGTTAGGGAAGATCATAGTTCAATGTTCATCCAGTTGCTTTAGCCGGTGCTATCCATCACAGTCCATTTGGAAGTCCCTGGGGGCTAGGACTTAGAATATTTTTATGTCATGCGATGCTTTAAGGTTTACGACATGGACCTGAAATTTTAGAAGTAGAGATGAACTTTGAGATTATCTTATCCACCCTTCTGGTTTCACAGTTACAAAATTAAGGTACAAAAAGAAGAGGTAACTTTCCCAAAAGCACATGGATGCTTGATGCAAATGTTTGTTCATATGGCACTTGAGAGATTCCTTGCCATAATCTACTGATTCTTAGCAGTTTTTCCTGGGCCTGGGTATTTAAAATCTTAAATGTATTTAAGAATGAAGAGCTAAGTTTTTCTTATTTTTTTCTTATTTTTGACAACAGCCATAATGAAAGTCTCCACATTTTCTTCTTAGGTTTCCAGAAATTAGAGAGAATGGCATAATATCTTGTACCTCTTAAGACCCTATAGTAAGGGGAGATTAATTAGCTGCATTGCAGTTCTCATTTTATAACCAAGACCTGAGCTACCATAAAGAAAATTTAAAAGACACACATACCCCTCCCTTCATCATTGAATACTGAGATATAATAAAAGGATAGAACTAGACCCCCAAATCATGTCGTGATTAAAAAAAAAAAAACAACTTTGAAGATCTGTTAACAAAGATTTGACATCACCTCTCAGTATCAGCATGAGCTAAGGGGGTGTGACTTTCCCCTCGGGGTCACGGAATCTTCTGAGCCACAGAATGAAACTTTCAGGTGTACCATTTCAGCGTGCGTCCTGTAACATAAAGGAAGAGGATAAGGTGCAGAGGGACCCCAGGTGAACTTCATTCAGGTTGTTTTCTCTGATGCCCAGAATAAAATTGGTCCCCGCTTGTTAGAGTCTGTAAACAAGTCTGGATGGCACCTGGCAAAATGCCAGGGGGAGTGGTTTGTGAAGTAACTCCAGCGAGCCATTAAGTGTGGAGATTCCTTATTGGTTGACTGCTGTATCTAGTTTATGCTAATTTAAATAAGCTGTGTAAAATGTATAAATACCTCTGTTGTCCTACAATAAACGGCTCCCTCTCCTGCTGTATCAATCTACACAAGTTGTTCATCACCCCCCCCCCCCCCCCCCCCCGGTTATTTTGCCCAGCCAGCCGGGCTGCGGCAGATGGTGGCCCGTACGGGGAACGAACCCGCGACCTTGGCGTTATCAGCACCAAACTCTAACCAACCCGCACCCGCTTCCCTGAGCTCAAGTGTATTAAATATTGTGTGAATATCCGATCTCCTCCTGCGGTTTATCAGTTTCCAGAGAAACTACCTTAATGTGGTTTTCTCTTATTGCCTACTGTCTATCACAATGCCTGATACATAGTCGACATTTGATAAATAATTATAGCAGGTAATACCAAGTAAATGACAAATGAATTGAAAGGTGTCACCAAGGAAGCTTCTAGAATTTTCTTTGCCACAATTTTACATATGGGTCTTTTGGAAATCATTAGGGTTTTCAAAAACTTCATCATGTTCCTTGTAATTGATAGCTTCCTTGATTTAAATGAAGCCAGTTCTCCGATCCCGTCCTTGGCAGAAGGCATGAGCTAGGGCCAAGGATCACACATGAGGAAAGGAAAGGAGAAATTGGAAAAGTGGGGTTGATTGCCAAAGAGAAGGGTTCCCAGCCAAACTGGGAGATGACATTATTGGTGTTTGAATGCTCTTTGGCCAGGAAAAGGTGGGATTTGTCAGTTTTGAGCTGTATTTCTGCTCAGGTCTCCTGGTGGTCTGTTGAGAAGACCAGGAAAGTCCAGGAAGCCACCTGGGGCTGCCCACCCACTCTACCAAGCGGCTCGTGGGTCTTCAGAGGCCACCCTCTTTCCTGGAAGGAGCTGGGCCACTTTTCACCTCTTTTTTTGTTTGTGTGTTATTTTTCTTAATGTTGTTGTCTGGAAGAGGAAGCTCTTGGGATGGTCCAAGCAGCGCGGTTGTCCACCTGGGAGAGAAAACTTGTAAATACTTAAGTGTATTTACAAAAACTGTAAGTATGCACTGTCCTCTTCTACGACATGGATATACTAATTTGAGCATCACTGAATTATTTTAAAGATGAAATTAAATAAATGATATAAAGGGAAGGCAAATTTGAAATTTCCTTCTCTTTTAATTTGTTCCCTCTCCAAATCCAAATTCTCCTTATTTACCAGCTGGGGTGAAAATTATTTTAGTAGGCAAAGTCTGGAAGGTGAACAGAGAGTTTCCCTCCTTATGGTGGAGGAAGACCATGCATTTGGGAATTCAGCATGCAACCACCATTCTTGCATTTTTCGGGGTATTTTCTCTTTTCCAATGACCAAAGTCATGGCCGAAATCATACCCTCTATTGGAAAAGTTGCTATCTTTGAAAATCACTCCTAAAATATCTGGAGATCTTTATTGGAAGTCTAAGAATTCTAGAAACATGTCACCAACCAGTAAAAAGCAAAGCTAGAGAATAATGTGTCGTGCTAACAAATTCTCAATTTTACTTAAGAGGCATTAGTTGAATAATAATACAATAAAAATAGAAATAATCAAAATAATAATAATAGTGGCTCCCATTTTTGGGGAGCTAAGCATGTGTTGGTCATCATATAAAACACTTTCTACTTTATGATCTCATGGGATTCTCCACTCAAGCCTCTAAGAAAGCCACTACTAAAATACATTAATGGTTATTAATAAAATACTTTAATGGTTATTAATACAGTTAATGTATTTTACTGGAGAGGAAGTTGTTTCTTGAAGAGTTGGATTGTCTCACCCTATATCATGTAGCAGTAACCAGTGGATAAGAAAGCCAACCCTTCTAACCTGGAGGAGTCCAGTTTCCCTGGGAGGAACTATTACAAAGCTCTCTCTTATTTGTTTCTCTGTCAGTCTATGTCTGGTTTCTCAATATGCTTGAGTCCTTTTCTTCATATTTCTCTATGTCGCACACACACGAACGCACGCACACACACACTTCACAATCACATAACACATATGCATGTACCATGTAGACACATTGTTATGATTTAGATGTGAGGTGTCCCCTGAAAGCTCATGTGTAGAAACAATGTGACAATGTTTGGGAATGAAATGGCTGGATTCTGATATCCTTAACCTAATCAGTGCATTAATCCAGTTAAATGGATTGATATCTCTATTTAAAACCAAAATGGCAGCACTTCCTGTCAGTTAAATGAATTAATGGGGTGAGAACATAGGCAGGTAGGATGTGGCTGGAACAGATAGGTCACTGGGCGCATGTCCCTGTTGAGTGGAGCTCTCTGTCTGTTCCCTGGTAGCCGTCCCCTGAGCCACTCTCCCCTACCATGCCCTTCTACCAGGCCCAGAGCCATGGAGCCAGGGAGCTGTCTATGCACTAAGGCCTATGAAACCGTGAATCCCAAATAAACATTTTCCTCTTCTAAAATTGTTCTTGTCAGGTCTTTTGGTCACAGCAGCAAAAAATCTGACAAAAAACACACACCTATACCTTCTCACAGTTCACTCATTCTGCAGACACACAGGCACACACCACACACATGTCCGCATCACGAAGTCACACCACACATCACAGCCACCAACACGTAGGTTCCTCACACACACAGCCACCAACACCTAACCTACGCACACGCCCTGGGCACCCCCATCACTCACACATACACACAGTAAGTGAAACGTCCATACACACACACTATGGGGGATCCACTCCCCTCTCTCCCCCTGTACCCCGGCACTGGCTGGCAGTTTGTCTGATGCCCTTTCACCTCTATTTTTATATCTCCACGTTTGCAGGCCAAACGTTAATGTGGATGATCCCTCAAGTTTGTAGAATTTCTGTGCAATGTTGTGTATTTAAAAATCTCTTTGGTGAGATTATTGGACCAAATCCTTTATAACTCCATGCGTTCCATGGGTCAGCTTCTGAGACTGGGATTTCTGAAAGGATTGTCTTCAACTTCCAAGCCACAGATATTTGTTTTCTCCAAGAACCAGAGGATCAGGATTCTACCACCAGCTCTTGTGATGGCCAGCTCTCCCTGGCTCTCAGTTCTGCAGTCATTCGATGGAAACCTTGATCTCTGTGTGGCTTCTCCCCTCTCCCCGGGGCTCCTCTCCAGCACCCTCCACGAGACAGTTTGAAAGTACGATTCTAACAAATCCTCCAAATCCCTTTAGCTCTGCAGTGTGATGATACTGTGTACAAATTAATAATAATGATCATGATGATGATAATAATAATACTGAAAATGGAAAATCTGATGCAAAAAAAAATAGTCTGAGCACATAATCCCAAAACCAAAGATAAATGACACCTTGGATATTCATTTTCGTATTCTATGTGCTGAAATGCCGCCCGGTGGCATGGATAATGAGGGGTTTCATGATGTGGTTTTGGCCAGCCTTCAGTAATTTGTACTTGTGTGTCCACAAACTCAACCCTTCCAAATCCCAGTCCTCTGACCCCATGTCTTTCTTAGACAGGAATTAATAGCCAGGCTAAGGAGAGACAGTCCATTACACATGCCATCATATTTTGTATATAAAAAGTTTTTTATTGGAATACAGCTGCCGATGGACTCTGGAAATGCTCATTAGTAAATAGCTTTATGCATTTGGGGATGTCGGAGACTGAAGTTAGTCTTCCTGGTTCATCTTACAAATCCAACTAGTTGTTGCTTTGGCATCTGAGAAAGTGAAACAGTTTTACAGAATCTTGTAGAAATCAATGGATCTGCGTTGGGCAAGCCCAAGCAACACTGGTAAACCCAGGGATGCTGAAGACAGGTCCCCCAAGGGAGGCTTTGGGAGAGGACCCACTACCTTATTCTCTGATTCCACCAAATGTGGTCTTCTATAACTAGCAGAGTTGGCTCTGAGTTAAATGAGGCCTGAAGCCGGGGAGAGAGATCTTCATTCAAAACCAAAATGGCAGCGCTTCCTGTCATCCATCAGCCGGGCTGCAGGACATATGCCCGGCGTCACACCTCAGAGTGAGAACAGATGGGCTAATGTGTATTGATCTCCAATGGCTTGTTGACACCCTTTTGCCACAGAGGCAATAAAGGCCACTGTGGGGTGGGGCATGCTTTAAGTGCAGCGGGTTAAACCTCCAGGGATTAGAAAACCTGCAGCAGAGACACTTTGGTGAACTCTGAGCCTCCTGTTCAGATGACGCCCTGAAGCCTTTTGAGCCAGCAGCTGGAGCTTAGAGAAGGTAGGGCGCTGGGTCCCGTCACCACCCCCACCCCGGCTTCTTTGCTCTTTATTCTCTTAGCAGCTCAGCTTCACCAGCTTCTGCATAGATGCAAAAGCACATGGCTCTTGGAAGAGGACTCAGCCCTCCTCCAGTGACACCCATGTCACCTTCCTTAGGGTGTCCGGTGTCCCAGTGGTTATTAGAGGCCATGCAGTTTACGGGGGGTGCACAACTTTCCCACAGGCGCTCTGTTCGCATTCCTAGTCTCTCCAAGGGGCATTGCCACCTCCTCTCTGATGTCCTGGGGCTCTCACATGTCAAAAGTGGAGGGCCAGAGAGAGGTGATAAAATATGCCTTGGCCCCTTTTTGTGCATGGAGTGACCCCTGGACCAGCTGTGCCTGTGACCAGCTTGCAGTTGGAACCTAAGCCATCAGGAGAGAGGGAGTGTCACTGGAGTCCCACTTCCCCACTTGAAGAAGAGGCACCCACCACAGGAGAAGCTGTGGGGAGGGGCTGTTTACGACGAGTTACCAGGGAAGCCCTCAGGCTCCTCAATCACGGACTGTCCCTGCACACCTCAGGCTGGGGAGAGACTCTGACCACGCTTCCTTCTCCTGTTTTCTTCTCCATCCCATCCTTGGGAGGTGACATGGGAAGATCTTTTTTGTTCATATTCTGTTCAATGCTTTTCCTAAGTAAGGCCCAGTGGTGGTGAATGAAACCCACAGACATCACAGAAGGGGTCAGAGGGTTTCTGAAACGAGGTGGACAGGTTGGAGTCCTCACGGGCGCATTGAGGTTGCTAACAAATATGGCGGGCAGGGCTGTGCCTATGGGGGAGGTGGAGGAAAGAAGGAATTTTGGAACTTTCTAGAATGACAACATCCCCCTACTGAGCCCAAGCAATCCCCTTCCCCCACCCCAAGCCCCCGGCGTTTGTTTGATCATTTGCTACGTGCATGGAATCACCACTCGGGACGCAGGGACAGAGGTCTCTCTGGGGCTTCCTCCCTCCTCATCCCTCACTCAAGGAATTTTGCAAATAAATCACCATGGTAATCCCCCAGCCCAAGAATTATGGGCTGAGGGAAAGCAGGAGCGAAATGTTGAAATGGAACTTGGGGATAGGAAGAGGCCTGCAGTGAAAGATGAAGGGAGAGCTGGTGGATGGGCAGACACGGCGTGGACCGGTCCCCCTGAGGGACAAGGGGGTGATCACAGCGTGGCGGGGGCAGGGGCATTCTGCTTAGAACACTCCCAAAGTTTGGGTGGGCAAAGAGAGAGTCTAGGAAAGGGGGAAAGAGATCATTGCTTAAGGGGAAAAAAGCCCTGTCCCAAATGCATGTGAGGATGAGAAGAAGCCTGTATCAGATCTAAAACGGCCCCTCCAGACTCACACAGTTTGCTCCTGGTAGAAGGGGCTGCGGCACAGGCCTTCCTGGGCCTGCTGATCTTCCTACGTTCCTTTGATTGTTAACTTGGTGACTGGTGTGGAGGTGGCAAGGACAGAGGCCAGCCCTCTGCACCATGGCTAGTGGGGTCTTCTCCACTGACTTGGAACTAGGATGATGGGAAGGCCCAAGAGGAAAGGCAGAAATTCTTGACGCCATCTTTGCTGGACTTCTCTTCCATTGCTGGTGAGTGTGTGTGTGGGGGGGGTGTCCAGGGGATAAGAGATAGCAGAGAAACATGGTGGTCCTACTTATTGGACACGAACTCAACTGTTGAGAGAGGGAGAAAGGGCAGGGGGGAGAGAGAATGAGAGAATAGCCTACAATATAAGCAAAACTCTCCACCGCTCTAGTCAATGAACATGGTATGCCTCACAGCGGGGGCAAACTACAAGACGTGCCTCTTTCCTGTAACCTGTCCAGTTCCCCAAGTATCTTTCCCAATGTGGCAACTTAATAGATATTCAAAGATCATTTCATTGTTACCATGTTTCCTCGCTGACTTGAGGTCAATTGGCTGCATGTTTGTGTATGCATGAAGGTGTGCTGGGTACATGTAGTTAGCATGTGTTTTAATACGTGTGTTGTGAATATGCACATATGTACGTATAGATATTGTGCACACTCGTGGAGTGTGTGTGTGTGAAAGGATTGCATCTTGTGTAAGTGTACAACAAATGCTTTGTGCTGTGAATCTATACATTGTGTACTATGTACACTGTTGTTGGGTGTATCTGTGCTTGAGGTGAAAGGGTTTAACACTGAGAACTGGAGAAAGATCAGAAAAGATAAATTTCAGTGAAATTCTCAAATATATTTTTCTCCCTTCCTCTGAAAACTCAGGTAGGACCTTATGATGAATTTACCCTCTGCAGCTGCCTGGAATTGACAAGTGGTGTGTGTGAGTGTGTGTGTGTGTGTGTGTGTGTGAGTGTGTGTGTGAGTGTGTGTGTGTGTTTGCATGTACATCTGTGTGTGTGCACGGATGACTTTCTCAACTAGACTAGAAATTGCAGAGTGCTGTGACCCCCTTTGCATAAGAAGGACTTTATTCCCACGCTCCCTCGGATGCGGCTCAAGGAAGGCAGCTCTCTGCTCTCTTGGGGAACCTCTAGGTCTGAGAAGGACAATCCACTCTAATCCATGTGAGAGTATGAGACCAGACTCCTCACCCCAGCTTGGGACGTCTTTGATGGACCACCTCACTTTCTCTATAGTGTCCCCTGGGCCATCCAACTCCATCTGGCCCTGATTTCTTCCCCTCCCTTCCAAAAGTGTTCGTCTCATGATCTCTCCCTTAAAAAAAAAAAAAAAAAAAAAAAAAAAAAAAAAAAAAATTCTACATGTTAATCTCCATCTCAGAATCCAGAGGACCCCACCTAAAGTGACCTGGTCGAAGCCAAGTCTGGAATCACTAAATCTTGTGTGGAATGGATCCTAAGGGCTCCCGACTCCAACCCCTTCCATTCCATTATGCAGAATCATTTATGGTCATGGATAAAAGCTCTGACTCCAGTGTCACACATTTGCTTTAAAATCCCTTAGTAGCTACGTGAGAGTGGACAGGCTTTAATCTTTCCAAATCTCATTCACCATAAGCTAAGATAATAGCAGCATGCACTTTCCAGGGTTTTGTGGGAATTAAACTGGATGAAACGGGCCCAGTCCTCCGTCCAGGCTCTAACTCAGAGCAAACACTGGATAAGCAACAGCAGCTACCCTCTGCTGATGTCTGGATTGACAAGTGGGGTGTCTGAGTGTGTGTGTGTGTGTGTGTGTGTGTGTGTGTGTGCCCTCCCTTAGCAGGTGATGGTACATGATTGCAAATGGGAAAATGTATGAGTTTCTTGGGATGTCTAGCTGCATGTAATAAGTCAGTCATAGAACGAGCGGCCCAGCAATGTTCCCTTTGTTAGAGTTTGAAGTTCCCTCAGGTGAGGTTTGGGGCACCAAAATCCCAGAGGCCGAGGATGGCAGGACATCTCTGTTGACTAGCCTTCTCTGTGCCTGATCATTCTCCAGTTGTGAGTTTTAAGAATTTCTGGCCAACCAGACTCCTGTTGAGTGGAGTGGAGGGAGGGAGGGAGGCCACAAAGAGACTCGGTGATACCAGGATGCATCGGAAGCGTGGAAAGGAAGTGGCTGGGGAAGCAGCAAATCATTACCTTGCAGGGGAGGGCGGGAAACAACGTCCCCCCGGAGGGAACCAGCCTTCAACACGAGCCCCTAACATCCTTGCTTTTCTCCCCCCTCCTCCTGGTGGAATTGAGCTCACCCGTATAACCTGGGTATTACGGCAGTCTCAGAGTGGGAGTTCCAAGATCAGGCCCTGAGACCTGAGGCAGCCTCTCCCCCTTCTCCCTCGGGGATCCTTCTTTCCCACAGAAACCAGTGCCATGTGGTGGGACGCTCCAGCAGCTTGGGAGGGGCACATTTAGCGAGGACCCGAGGCCTCCTGCCATCAGCCACGGGAGGGCGCCATCTTGGAAGTCAGTTCTCCAGCCCCAGGAGGAGCCCAGGTGTCTGTGGCCCCCACCACACACCAGGAGCCAGGCTCACCCAGCCAAGCCTGTGAACTGGGAGCTGGAGGCAAACGCTGCTGCATTTGAGGGCAACATGTTGTGCGGCCATGGATCACACGCAGGCCATCCTCTCTGGTTTGGAAAAGATGGGACAAACTTAGTAATTAGCTCAAACCATAGGAAATGTCACGGGTAGACTATCTGTTAACCTACAGTCCAGTCTCTGCCCTGACCTAGGTAGGGCGTGGGGCCTGGCTAGGTGCTTCTAGAGCTGTGGACGCCCTCTTCCCTGGAGGCCTGAAGTCAGTCTGGAAGTCAGTGTCCAACCAAGAAGAGGAAACTCGCCCGCTCACCTGGCTGCTCAGAGGTCCTCCACTTCCCAGCCAGGGCCCGGAGCAGGAAGGGGACTCCAAAGGGCCTCCTCCCCATGGCCTCCTTCCTCTCTCTTGGTCTCCCAGTGCTGTCTTGTTCAAGCCCCACAGCTCACAGAGCTGCGAGTCCCCCAAAGACACGGAAAGGCATCTCGTGGCCGATAATTAGGGAGATTGGTTCATGGGCCCAGACCCTGCGCTCCAGCCAAGCCTCAAAAGGCCCCTGGTGAGCTGTTTGCCGACTTCCCTTTCTCGGGGGCTGCTTCAGCAGGTGGCCACTAGCAGGGAGTCAATAGGGACCTTCTGGCTGAAGACTGGAGGCTCTTTGGAAAGGTCAAATCCAGGGGCCGAAGGGCACGGCTCCAGAGGTCACGGGGTCGGGACCCGTCACGGTGACAGATGAATCTAAGCGCGTCCCTCTCCCTCTCTCTGGAAGCGGGGCCCAGCCTCTGGAGACAGGCGAGGTGGCGGGGGGAGGGTGTCCGGGGCTCACAAAGAAAGGCGAGTCTGGTGTCTGCCCGGCACCTCTCAACTGGTCTTCATTAGGGGAGCCCGACAGCCCTCTCTTCTGCCGCCCTCTGTCCCCGCTGATGGGGTGCTGTCTCCAGACCTCTCAACTGTTCCTCATTAGGTGGAACAGTGAGCTTTTGTCCTGCATGAAGCCTTCTTTGTTCGGCCAGCCCAGCCCAGCCAGAAAGCCAGAAACTGATACAAAACAATGCCACTCTATCCTGAAGGGACCCCGCCCTCCTCCCTCTTCCTCCGCCCCCCCGGCTGGACAAGGAAGGGCGACTTTTCTCCCCGGTCACATCCCTGGATGTCTCGCTCCGGGAAACACACCGGGCATAGGCTCGTGGTCCTGTGTTGGGATCACCTGGACATCTTCAAAACACGGCTCTGCCTGGCCCCCGGCCCCAGATTCTGATCGCATTGGTCTGGGAGGCGACCCAAGCCTGAGGGTTTGTACAAGGGCTCCATGAGGTTCGAATGCACAGCAAGTTTGGGAACTGTTGGCAGAGAGACAACTTCCCATCGAATGCCCATGTCCACCTGCCCACCTTGGCACGCTCTGCAGTCAGAGGTGGTACAAAAAACTCTCCACATCTTGAAAGGCTCGGTGCCACCAGGCAGCTCAGGACAAACAGGAGGGCCATGCCCATGTGAGCCAGGTGAAGCCAGCTCTGTCTAACAAACTGATTTGGACAGGGCAGAGGAGTGTTTTAAGCTTGGCTTTCTGCACCTGAAATTGTACATAGATGTTTTTAAGGTTCCTCGCAGTTGTATCCCTCTTTCTCCTCCCTGACCTGGATTACTGCGCTCTCTGAAGAATTTAAAAAAAAAAAAAAAAATCCACAACCTCCAAGACAGAGGCTGTGACAGGGAGGTTTGGCTGTCTGGAGGCAGTTGGTCTTGGCCAGCTCCTATTCCCCAAGCAATGTTATTTGCTATTTGTGCAATAGCTACAAAGCCCCGACGTGTCTCCATCCAGCTACGTATCTTATAGATGAAGAAGATGAGTTGTAATTTCAGGACAAAGAAATCCTCTCTCCTCCGCTCAGCAGGTCTTGAACTATGTCCCCTTTTAACAACTAAGAGTCAAATCTTATGTCTTTGTCACCCCAGCCTAAAAGGGTAGCATTACAGGTTTACCTGGGTTATTTTCACAACTTTGTTTTTAAACGTGAATAATAGTATGGATGCCAGATTTCACAAGGAAAATACAAGGCTCCCACTTAGATTGGAATTTCAGATGAACAAGCAAAAAATCTTTAGCGTGAGCATGACCATGACACCAAAGACTAATTTTTTAATATCAGTATGATCCATAAAATACTGGAAGCCACACTGAAACTAAAAATTTGGGGCTGCTTATCTGAAATTCAAACTTAACTGGTGTCCTTTATTTGATCCAACAACTGGAAAGTAAGGGAAAAGTTCAGCGCTGTTTGCATGTTGGTGTTAATTCATTTGGGCAGTTTGCCCTTTGCCTAGCTGGGGGTCGTTTCTGATGGAATGGGGGCTTCCCGTGGGGACAAGGAGGTAGCACTTCTGACTTCAGGATGCTGCCCTGAGAAGGATTTTTAAGACCACCACAGTAATTTGGGGAAAGAATATTGTGATTGATTAGCCATGTCTGCCGTGGGCCAGGACAGACGGCAGAGCAGGCACACGCCAGGTCTCAGTCCTAAGGACACGGAATAAGTAGCATCCCTGGAGCATTGAACTCGGGGTCATTTTTTAGTGAATGAGAAGAGATAGATGAGCCATGTTTTCCAAGAAAGGTGCAAAAGACATGAAAGTTTGGCTGGGTCTTGAGAAATACAGAACTCAGTGTATGAATAAAGAACTCAAATTGTATTCACCACGTACAGCATGGACTCTCTCCTTCCTGAGTTCCACAGAGAAGTATGAACCCAGCACCCCGAAGGAGAGGTCGCAGAGGGAGACTCGAGGCATCCACAGAGATCTGCACCATTGCCATCCTTTTTCCCATGAGGCATTGCAGGTCAGCAGATGGCCACACCGTGCGGGTCCTGAAGGAAGAGTCCTCTTGAGACGCTCCTTCTTGAGTTTTCTCCTCTCCGGAAGCCCACCATTCCTCACCCACAGCCCCATTCTCCGGCATGGTGGACCCGGGCCCCGCCCAGGCTACAGACACTGGACAAAGAGGAAGTGGAGGGCCACCCTTCAATGGGAATGCCCACCTCGGAGCACATTCCCGATGGCAGAAGGAACCCATCCATCAAACTATAAAAAGTCCCTCTACGCTCCAGGAAGAAGGGCCATCAAGGGCTTGTAAATACACGTCTTCAGGTTTAAACAAATGGCATCATGATTTTTTTTGGGGGGGTGGGGTGGGGTGTGGGGGTTGGTCCATGTGAAGGGAACCAGAGGCACGCTGGGGCATTTGTCCGGCAGACAATGCTCGCCTGGGTCTTGTGCCATTTCCGAATCTTCTGCCCAGGCCAACTGGCCGGGCTCATGGCCTCCCAACAGGAGCGGGGTGCTATTTTCATACTGTTTGATGATAAAAATCGCCCTGGCAGGACAAATGGCAGGGAACAAAAACAGGAAGCAGCCCCCTGATCAGATAGGGAGAGGGTGGCTTGCTGTGGCGAAAACAAAATGACGAAGATGACAAACGAGGGGTCCACGGACACGGCCACCTCCTTCCTGAGCAGGCCCAGAATAAATGGGAAGAAGAGATCAGATAAGTCCTGCCTGGGCCCCAAGTGGGGGTGAGGCCGGCCTGCCCCGGGGTGCTGCTTCCCAGGGGCTCTCCTGGAGTTGCCTCTTGGGTGTGCCCCCCGCCCCCGGGGTCAGCCACCTTCCTCCGCCACTTCCTGTGAAGATCTCACCTGGGGGATTCGAACCCTTGACCGGAGGCTTTGACGAGTGGTGAGATCTTTAGCTGCCTGGGACCCCGGAGCCTTCCACAATCTGGGCCTGTTTTGTTGACTTGCTCCTCATAGATTGCGGTTCTCTGTTGACAGCGGTCAGAGTGGGGGGGATTCTGTTTTTCAAGGAACATTTGATCATGTCTGGAGATGTTTTGGGTCGTCGCCAACTGATGGGCGGCACTCTTGGTATCCAGCGGGTAGAGGCCAGGGATGTGAGCAACCATCCCATAATGCCCAGGGACACCCCTAACAACAACAAAAGATGATCCAGCCCCAAAGGTTAGTGGGAGAATAACTGTAAAACCCTGGTTCAGGGTAAGTCAACAGAAATGGGGAAAGGGATAGGGATAGAGCTGGACACAGACATAAACATACATTCGGTTCATTCTGCAAAGAAAGAAGAAAAAGACAACTTGACTTCACTTCTGAGAGCTGAGTCTTCCCAGAGCTCAATCACTGGAAAAGTCAGCCTTCGCTGCTCCTGTTAGCCAGCTCTCCGCCACTCGAACAAAACACTTGAGATACTCAACTTGAAAAGAGGAAAAGGGTTTTGGGGCTCACGACATAGGGTGACACAGTCCACCCAGCAGGAGTAGCTGGCAGAGGAGCCTTGGAGACCCCAAGGGCAAGGGATCACCATCGTCTTTGGATTTGGGGCGTCTATTTCAGGCATTTCCCCCCAATAGCCAAAGGGTTCTGAGTGATGGCAAAGCATGACTTAAGGGCCCAGGAGGTGGAAATGGAACCCGGTCTCCTTTCTAGCTGAGACCCCAAGGAAATAAAGACGGGGAGGTAAGCTCGTGGTGGGGTGTCCTTGAAGTCTCCTCCCGTGATGGTGACTAAGAGATGGAGCTAGCTGCTGGGGTATGAACATGGCCACTGAGCACAGACGGCCAAGGGACCACCGTGGGACGGAGCGTCAGCCTGGCGCCCTGAGCTGCTCTCTCAGGCAAAGCACGGACCTCGGATGTCCACTTACTCTTCCAGGATGGCCATTCAGGTGCTCCAACAAATGGGAAGAGAAAAGGGGAGGTGGCAGCGGATTTCCTTCAGCCCAAGCTCGGAGAGTCCCCCGCAACTCTGCCCACCTGGAACTCGCATCACGGAGGGAGCACCAGGCTCTTCCGCAACACTTGGAGTTTAAGTGACCCATCAGGTGACCGTTACTAGGCAGATGCAGGACCGTCCCCACCTGCTCACCACTGTGGGGGCAACGTCGCCCACTGTCCCTTAGGCCGGTTGGTTGCGGAGGGCTCAGAAGGTTTGTCCTCATGAGGACTCACTTATGGAACAAGGGGACGGGAAAGCTCTGGCGTGTTCCGCAGGCGGAGATGGGTGGCAGTTCTGGTGGGCGGCGCTATTGGTATCCAGCAGGTAGAGGCCAGGGATGTGACCAGAGGGAGGCTTCAGAGGGAGGAATGAGTTTGCCTTTGACTCGTCAAGTTCCTGGGGCGGGGGCGGGGGGTCTTGGTACATAATCAATGCTCTTGGCCATCAATGCACATTTATTAAATCAGTGAGCATTCATGCTCTAGCCAACTGAACCAGAAGATTTGACTTAAAATGGGGGTCACAAACCCCAACATCTAACCCCGTAGACTAAGTGAAAAAGAGCTCCCTGGACAGCCATTGTGTCCTGCCCACAGCTCTTCTGGAATGGGCATCAGGTCAGGTGGTCCCAGCCCCAGGCTGGTCCAGGGGAGGGAACCTGACCCACAGAAGACCATCTGTCTGCTGGTCAGCCACCCGTGTGTCACACGGAGCAATGTCCCCTGAGACATAAATCCTGTTCCTAGGGCTTTGAACTGGGAAATCAGGTGCAGATGAAGACCACAGGGAGTAAGAGGTCAGCGTGGGGACTGACGAGGCCATGAGCCCTGGCCACTGTGAGCAACGACAGGCCAGGGGAGAGAAGGGGAAGAGCAGACCCCAGCAGGGAAGCGGACCGGGGAGAAGCAGAGGCCTCTTCCTCCCCCGGACTCCATCCACGTCCTTCTCCATCCTGCCCCTGGTTTCCAAGACTGGCCCTGCCCTTCGCCGTCGTAGTGAGATTCCTTTTGACTTGAACTTGTGTGAGCACCCACACGTGCCTCAAAACCCTCAGAGAGCCTTGACTTCCGTAGCTGCCCTGGGAGCACAGCCCAATCTCTCAACTTTCAGAGAAGGTTGTAGAAATGAGAACGGGCTGAGAGGTCCATATTGGGCTCTCCAAGATGGGGGAACTGACAGATTAACCAGATGAGTACCGTTTTCGTAAAGAAAAAAGTTACCTGCTCCTTTTGAAAAGATCCGGGAGGCATGGTCAGATGAGTTCTTGGGGTGAGGCTGTGGCAGGCCTAGGTGCTCTCCTCCCCGACCCTAGCATGCCGTGGGGAACCTATCTTTGAGAAACAGTATCTCCTCTTCCTCTGAAAAGTATGCCTCACCTATTCTATGAGGCTTTGATAGGTAGGCCATCAAAACTCCCTGGCTCCCGTCCACTGATGTAGGTGTGTCATCCAAACTAGCAATTGGAGCGTCCCATCCTCTAGCTGGGGTGAGTGACCCAGGGCGAACCCAAGGAAGGCGGGTGGTCGTATTTCTTGCCTGGGATTTTTTTTACAAAGAAACTAAAGAAACGGGGGTTTTGCACCCTGGAGTCGTTAGGCTGGGTTAACGAGCCTAAGCACCCCATAACAATGTCCTTCTCCTTCCCCGGTCCCCCCCGCCCCCCGTGAAGGACAAAGCATTTTTGCTCTGGAAGGACATGATGCTCATGTAGGAGGGGAAGAAAGCCCAAGATGGAGAGAAAGATGCGAAGACAGAAAGAGCAAGAAGAAGAGAGAGAGAGAGAAGGAGAAAGAACAACTCTTTCTTGGGGTCTCTGCACTTCTAAAAACAGATCTGTCCCAGAAATTCACAGTTAGATGAACCAAAAAAAAATTACTCTGGGTTTTTTTTTCCTTTAATTTATTTGGGGTTCTGCCACTCAGAACCCAAACAGTCATAGATAACAGAGGGTCAGGGGAGGTCTGAGAGCATTTGTATGAAAGAACCCAGTGACAAATCATAAACTGAATTCTTACCAAGTAAACAGAAAGGCCTCCAAGAGAGACCAATCCCACCCCCACCGACCCTAGCTATCACCCACTGCCACATGAAGCACCAAGTGCAAGGTCACACCTTCCCCACTGGGCACAGTGGCATACACTTGTCATCCCAGTGACTCATGACTCAGGAGGCTGAGGCAGGAGGGTCACAAGTTCAAAGCCAGCCTCAGCAACTTAGCAAGGCCCTAAGCAACTCAGCGAGACCCTGTCTCTAAATAAAATATCAAAAGGGCTGGGGATGTGGCTCCGTGGTTAAGCACCCCTGGGTTCAATCCCTGGTACCAAAAAAAAAAAAAAAAATCCCACCTTCCATAGGCCTTCCTAAAGGGATCTGCATGAAATAATCATTCCCCGTCAAAAAATTCACAGACCCTGAGTTAATGAAAAGTATTCCTACACTGGAAAGTACAAAATATCAACAACAGAAATTACAAATAGACACAAATATGTGTCCCCGGTGTGGTACAATCAGTGTTGTTATAATGTCCATATTACTTACCCAAAGTAACTAAAACTCTTCTGCCCTACAAAGAACAAAATCAAAAGTCATCCTAAGGAACAGAAGACAATGACCTGCAAGTCTTATATGTAATAAGGAGTTAATTTGCAAAATATATGAGTGACTCATCTGACGTAATAGCACAAATAAAAATAATAAATAGCAATCTTTTAAATTTTGAATACGATTTAGAACTGTGAGGGCTTCAATTGTGGCTCAGCGGTAAGGGTACTGGCCTAGCACGTGCAAGGCCCTCCATTTGGTCCCTGGTATCACCAAAAATAAATAAATAAATAAATAAGGCCATAAAATGGGCAAAGAAACCTAAATAGACGTTTTTTCCAGAGAAATGGCCAACATGTATGTGAAAAGGAGCTCAGCACCTCTGATTGTCAGGGAAATGCGAATGCAAACCTCGGTGTAATATGACCTCACGCTATGATTAAAAATGCAAAAGGTAAGGGTGAGCGGGGATGTGGAGGAAAGAGCGTCCATGTGTGCTGTGGACAGCAGGCAGAGCGGCAAGGAGCCCCCTCAGAAAGTTAAGACCAAGTCACCACCTGACCCAGCAACTGCACCCTGGGCTGTACATCCAAAGGAACTCAAGTCAGAACCTCGGAGACACATTGGCACTTCCACATTGATTGCAGCATTATTTACAGTCGCCAAGATCGGAAAACAACCCACATATCTGAGGATGGAGGACTGAGTAAAGAAAATGTGGTATAAAAAATGTACATATTGCTGGGCGTGGTGGCGCACACCTCTCATCCCCGCTACTTGGGAGGCTGAGGCAGGAGGATCTCAAGTTCAAACCCAGCCTCAGCAATTTAGTGAGGCGCTAAGCAACTCAGTGATTCCCTGTCTCTAAATAAAATACAAAATAGGGCTGGGGATGGGGCTCAGTGCTCCTGAGTTCCATCCCTGGTACCAAAGAATTTGAAAAACTTGAGATGGACCGTCTTAGCAGATTTCAGTGTATAATGTGTTGTCAGTCAGGTACTCTGCACTGTATAGCGGATCTCTGAAATTTATTTATCTTGCACAACCAAAATTCCGGTAACCTTTAGCTTCCCCATTTCTGGGATTATAGGCACTGCACCTGGCTCTAGTGTTCTTAACACAAATAATTATCATCATCATCATCATCATCATCCTCCTCCTCCTCCTATAAAGAGGACTGGAGAAACTTGGGAAGGGGGTGTATGTTTACGACCTTGATGTATATATTTTCCCCAAACTCACCAAGATGCCTACATTAAACCCAGACAGCTTTGTACGTGTCAATCGTACCTCAACAAAGTGGTGTTCAGCCAAAACCAAAATGCTTTCTTTGCTATTACCCAACTTCTGGAGACTTTAACTTGTTCCTGATGCCACTGGACTCTCCCAATGAAAGATCGAATGTCCCAGCTGAAAGTATAAAAGTGAGAGAGAGGAAGACAACGGAAGCGAATGGGAGAGGCAGGCTGTGGGACCTTTGGACGGGTGACGTTCTTCTGGGTGCTGTCTCTTGCATTCCTTCCCGTTCCACCATTCAGCCATCTTTCTGTGTCTCCCACGAGCCAGGGAGACCGGGGATCACTGCTGGTAAGGGATCAGGTCACCAAGTGACGGGTTAGCGACACCGAGGTAAACAAGACCCAACCCTTGTGTCCAGGAAATTCTGTGGCCGAGATGGACAAATAAAGATAGCGCGGCCCGTGGTGGACACTGTTCAGAGGGGAAGGAGAAGCTTCCGGGCAAAGAAGAAGCCGGGGATGTCAGGAAGAGGGAGGAGGGTGCTTCCAGCCGCCGTGAAAAATAGCCATGGCTGTCCCAGCGCTCTTCTGGTCTCAGGATTGAGAAGTCATGCCATTCTCACGACCCTCTCTGGAACGTATCTGTCACTGCCCCTTCTGTTGGCCTTCCAAAAGCCACAGGGTTAGATTCTGCTACAGAGCAGCCATCCGCAGAAATAATTGACATAGATGGAGCTAGGGACGGGCTGCGTAGATCAGGGGTCCAGATCTAATTCCTCGCTGGCCCACTCAATTACACAGGAGCTCCCCGGGGAGAAGTGGGGATAGTGACTGTAAATAGGTTCAGCCTCTGCACGGATGTCACTGGGTAACTGCATTTGCCATGCTTGGGTGACACATAAGGAAACCATCAGCAGTCCGATGGTTGGGCTTGTGGGGGCAGAGACGGCCCTTCCTGGCAGGCTGGTGTCCCTCAGCACGGGCCAGGACGGGGTAGAAGGTGCGCTGACAGGTATCAAGGGGCTCTGTGATTAATTATGCAGTCATAACTGAAGTCCCTGCAAGTCTCAGCTTTCCCCTTTCTGTAAGATGAAGGATGAGATTCAAACGTCAAGACAGATGAAGAGGGCGAAAGAACAGCTTCAATATACAGGCAGGGCTCTGAATCCTAGGTCCCACTTTTCTTATCTTTATAACGGGACTCAGAATTGTACCGACCCTTCATTTTACGTCTTAATATATCTGCTGTAGGCTGGTATATAGTAGGTGCTCGATAAGTGTTGATTACTGGCAGGGCCATTATGATTAAGATTCTGAGGTTATTTGTTCAATAATGAATGATTTCGTTTCTTATTTGAGTGTCTTTTGCATTGTTAAGCACTGCATTGCTTTCTAGAAAAAACTGCATATCTATGTATAGGTGTCTAACGAACCATCCCCAAACATAGTAGCTTAAAACAAAAGCAAATGTTTATTATCTCCTCATTTTTGTAGGACAAGACCTACATGCGTGAGGCTGTGGGTTCCATCCTGAATATTATTATTTAATAATAACTGGAGGAGTCACTTCCACAGCTCTACCAACCACTAACATGACCACCATCACCACCAGCAGCTGGCGTTTATGGAGCCCTTGACTTGTATGCAGGCACAGTGGGGTTTTATTCAGCCATAAAAAAAACAGGAGATCCAGGAAAACCGATGGAGAACATTCTGTTAAGCAAAATAAGCCAGACTCAAGGGCTTTTCTTTCACCCATGGAAGCTAGAGAGGGAATAGGAAAAGAAAGATGAGGATCTCATGAAAATCCAAAGGAGATCAGGAGAGGACAAGGACCTGGGAGAGGGAGGGAGAGAGGGTGGGGGAGAGGGTGGGGGAGGGGGAGGGGGAGGGGGAGGGAGGGGAGAGGGAGGGGGAGAGGGTGGGGGAGGGGAGAGGGAGGGGGAGAGGGTGGGGGAGGGGAGAGGGAGGGGGAGAGGGAGGGAGAGGGTGGGGGAGGGGAGAGGGAGGGGGAGGGGGAGGGAGGGGAGAGGGAGGGGAAGATGCTGGGGAATTCATGGGCTAAGTTGTATTGTCATGTTGTCTGCATTCACGAGTATGCGACAAATCCCACCATTAGGTACTGATTAAAAATGGAAAGAAATTTAAATGAAGTTTTTAAAACTTCAGAGCCGGTGGGAAGTCAAAGATGGAGCTCTTACTAAAGTGGACATAGTTGGTCCCCTCCCATATACACACCCAGGCCCCACTTCTCCAGGTGACGTCACTCATTTTGAATTCTTACCTAAGACAGAAAACACTTTTAAACCACCCCCCCCCCAAAAAAAAACTAAGGCAGATGTCAAGAACGCTAGGGGAGAGTTTGACCACATATGTCCCAAACAAAATGACAGTTTTCATCAGATTTAAAAACTTCCTAGAAACAAAAAAAACAACAACTCAATAGGAAAAAAAAAAAAAAAGATCCAAAAGACACCATCAGAATTCATAAAGAGAAAATGCATATGTTTCTTCAGAGTCATTCATCAGAAAGGACACGCCAATCAAAATGACGGGAGACACCGCTTTCTCCATCTATCTCTAACTTTTTAATTTCGGGAGAAACCTCACAATTTCAAAAAGTGCTTTTTGGCAAGGCTGTGGGAAGACAGGAACGCCAATAGATTATAAGGGATGAAGCTTCTCTCTGTGTGAGGACCCTGTCTCTGCCTGCCACGCTGAGGTTCTGTGACCTTGGATAAGTGATTCAGTTTCCCCCCAAGACTTCGTTTCCTCGTCTGCAAAACCCATGTGCTTAGGGTTAGGATTGTATGAGCGAGTGCACAGAAAATGCTTCACACAAGCCTGGGACACAGTAAGTGTTCAGTAAAGGCCAGCTCAAGGGACTCTTAGTGGCAGGTAGAATCACTGTTCCCCTGCAGAACTGGGGATTGAACCCAGGACCTCATGCATCCTCAGACATTGTCCCCAGCTACATCCCCAGGCCTTTTCTTTAATGTTCATTTTGAGGCGGGATCTCACTAACTTGCAGTGACTGACCTTGAACTTGTGGTCGTTCTGCCTCAGCCTCTCTAGCAGCTGGGAGGACAGGCACACAGTCACCATGCTGGGCTGGTTGCTATTGATCTTATCCGTCCATCAGTAAAAGAGGAGATAAAAAACTGGATAATATTGTTTAGAATGCACGACTCTTCTGGTCTTTTGGCTGTGGTCAGAACAATTTTGATATCTTTCTTCTTACATTTCCCTATCTCACTACCTCTTCCAAGTTTGCTCACAATGATCACATACGTGAACTATGCATTGCAAAGTAGAAAGGGTTTTGCTTCTCTTCTACAACAGACCCACAATGACTCACAGATACAGGAATGAATGATTAACCCTACTCATAGGTAAAGTGAAGCTCAGAGAGGCTAAGAGATTAGCCCAAGGCTGCACAGCTAGTAAACACTCTTACAGCACAATATGCCTCCTGATCCTAAACTTCTCTTCTGCTCTCACAGGCAGGACACACCATCCAAACATCATGCTAAGTTTTTTGGTGTTTACCCTAAAGCCTTGTTAATGGTGGGCACCGGTTACTCATGCCTGCATAATTCTCTGCCAATTTAAAATTTAGGAAGCGAATAAACTGGGCACTGAGTTGGCTTCTCAGTACTTGCACCCTGGGTCGACTGGACCCATGAAGCTCATTCCTCTCCAGTTCCTCTTTATCATGATCATAGCTACCAGGCGCCCCGCCCCCAACCGGCTCTCACAGCCAGTCAGCACGCTAGATGCATCATCGAGTTTGATCTTCCTAACAACACTTCAAGGTAGACACTACTCTTCCCACAGCCATTAAGAAAAACTGAGGGTCAGACAGGTTAAGTCGCTACCCCAAGGTATTTGAACCAGCGACAGGTTGAGACACGAACCCTCACTGGATCCCAATTACTTTTCTTTGTTGGACCCCTTGCAAATCATCAAGACGGAATTTAGGATTAAAAAAAAAAAAAAACATGTGTTGTAGATGGTCAATATTATTCCACCATTAAAAACAAAAGGGAAATCCTGCCATTTGCTTTATTATTGTTGTTGTTTGATGAATCTGGAAGCTTCCACGTAAAATAAAGCAGACGCAGAAAGACCAATACTGACTGCACATTCAGGAGAAGTCGGGAGCAGCCCAGCTGGTGCAAGCAGAGGGCAGATGGTGTCCCTGGGAGCGGCGGGGAGAGGGAGGCGAAGCGTTGCCGAGCAATGGTGTGGAGTGTTCGTTGTGCAAGATGCACACGTTCTAGAATGCACTGCATGCCGCCGTGCCTATAGCCAACGACAGTGTTTACCGTGCACTTAGCAATGTGTTAAAGGGGCAGAGCTCATGTTAAGTGTTCTTATGACAATTTTTAAGAGAGAGAGAGAGAGAGAGAGAGAGAGAGAGAGGAATTGAGTCTTGCAAAAGATCAAATATGGAAACTGAATGGCAAGACGTTTAACTTTGCGAAGCCTGAATATCTTCAACTGCTAATTAAGGGGTCAAATTGGAGCTACCTTATAGGGTTATCAGAGAACCAGATGACACAACCCATGTAGTATTTGGCATAGGTCCTGGAATATAACAAAGACCCACCTAAGGTCTGCTGTTATTGCTTTTCTTATCACCAGCAGTAGCAGCAGTACCACTCCTCCAGGGCCCATAAAGGCTGCCAAGATTTCATGTACTGCCATCACATAATCCTTGGCACGGCAAACCCTTCCTTGCATCCTGCAGAGACTGAGAGGCTGGCAGGCAAGTTGAGACCTCCAAACCCAGCTTGGAAGAAGAAACATTCAATAAACTTCACAATCCAATAAAACATCCGAGGGACCCGAGGGGTTTGAAAATTCTTCAAACTGAAAATTATAAAAGCACAACATTCTATCCCATCTAACAACAGTTCAGCCCTGATGTCAACAGCGTTCGGATTCTTAGAACGAACAAAGCTTGAATCAAGTTTTGGCAAGTTTTCCAAGAACATATACTTATATAAATTATACGACACCGTAATATGACACATTCCCTTCACATTGGACTTTTTGCAGTAGGGGGGATCATAAGAAAGGTAATTTTTCAGAAATCCTAGAGGGTTTCATCAATTTTCCTAAGGGCCTCTCTTAATCCTTTAATACACAAATCATTCTCGTTTGAAGCACCTGTCGTGTCAGTGGGTCTGAAGCTACCACATTGCCATCCGTCAGAAGCTCGGCCTGTAATTAGAGTCCCTCTCCAGAAAAATTTCCATCCACTTTACGAAACGCTTCATCTTTTGCAAGGTTTGCAATGGCACTTTGCAATCCGTTTGCATTAAATTTGCACAATAATCTAGACACCGAGGGCACCCGGCCACCTGCGAGGCAGGATCCAGCCAAGGTGTCTCTGCCTGGTGGGGTGGAGACCCTCGTGTTAGGTGGGGAGGGGTTTTGGGTGGGGATAGAGGTACAGGCGATGAGTTGGTTGGCAGTTGTCTTCCTGCCATGACAACCTTTGATCTCCTACGTTACCCCGTACAACGTGGGCTCCGAGAACGAATTCTCAATTCATGAGACTCTGGTGTGGCTTGAAGGCCATTCTAGGGTTGGAAACGTAATTCTCAAGTTCACAAATGGATGGTAGTTGGAAGAGGGGCCTCTGGGTGGTCATTGGGGCTGGATATTCATACATGCACATAATATAATTTGACCCATCTCATTTCCCACCCCTCATCCCTCCCCAGATATACTTGTTCTGCTCTACTGATCTCCTGTTGTTACTATTGTTTAATTAGTGCATTATTAATAAACATACATGGGGTTTCTTGTGGTATACCCACACAGGGACATACCATGATTTGGTAGCTCATGATTTGGTAGCCGGGTCACACGGGGGTTCTGTTACTAGTCTTCTGAGGAATCACCGCACCGCTTTCCAAAGTGATTCTCCTAACTGGCCATCCCGCCAACAACGTATGAGGGTACTTTGCCCTCCAATATCCTCGCCGGCATTTATTGCTATTTGAAGTAGTTTTGATTTGCATTTCCCTGATTGCTAAGAATGCCAAACATTTTTTTTTTTTTCATATATTTCTTGGCTCTCTGGACTCCTTCTTTGGCGATCTATCTGTTTGGTTTATTTGCCCATTTACAAATTGGGTTTCTAGTCTTATTGAGTTCTTGTTTTTTTTTTAAGTTCTTGAATTATTCTGGATATTCATCCTCTGTCAAAAGAGGCAAAGATTTTCTCCCATGTTTAGGCTCTCTCTTCCTGCTCTTCTTTCTCCTGCTGCCCAGAACCTTTTTAATTTGATGCCATCTCCCTCGTTGTTGATTCTTGGTTTTCCTTCTTGAGCTTTAGGGGTGTCATTAAGGAAGTGAGGGCCTGTGCCCACAGAACGGAACCGAGGGTCGAGTGTGGGCTTTCTTCTACCAGCTGTAGGAAATCTCGGTCTAATTCCTGGGTCTTCGGACTACTTTGATTTTATTTTTTTTGTGCAGGGTGAGAGATAGAAACCTAATTTCATTCTTCTACATGTGGATATCCGGTTTTCTCCGCAACATTTGTTTCAAACCCTGTCTTTTCTCCAATGCATGTTTTATGTACCTTGGTCAAGGACCCGGTGACTGGACCTCTGTGGATCTGTCTCTGGGTCTTCGACCCTATTCCAGTGATATGGAGCAAATTTTCCTCTTTCCATGGACGCGTCGACAGATCTGGTGGTAAAATTCCAAGATTATTGCCCTGAAAATTCCAAGATACGGAGCTATTATGCCAGTTCTGTCCCTGATACGCAAGAGAAGCACCTACCTTGTTTAAGCTGCAGTTTGATGGGTTCTCTTCTACTAGCGGAACTGTACCCTCCTTCAAATAAGGCCATTGTCCTCGTATCTGCCACACAGCCTTCATGAGGCAAGTCCCATGGGCAAGATGATGAAATGAAGGCAGAGTCCAGAGTGGCTGACAATACAGGCTCTGCAGCCCGGTGCCCGTCGGTGGATGAAGGGACACTGACGTAGACACACCGTGGCCCTCTGCTCAGTCCTGAAGGACAATGAGATCATGTCATTTTGCAGGAAAATGGATGGAACTTGAGAACATGATGTGAAGTAAAATAAGCCAAACACGGGAGGTCAAGGGTCACCTATTTTCCCTCAGGTGTGGAAGCTGGAGAGGAAAAATGGAATAAATGTGGGCGGGCGGGGGTTCCCTATGAAAATCAAAAGGAGATCAGAAGAGGAAAGGGACCAGGGGAGGCAGAAGGGGAGGGAAAGAGGGTGATACAGGGAAGGATGTTGGATGGACCACGGTTACCTTCTGTGCCTGTATGAACCTGTGACAACGAGTCCCACCGTGATGCGAGACTATTATGCACCAATTTAAAAATATGGGGGCAGAAAATGGGAAGTCAGATTGTCTCCAAATCCACCTCCACCACTTTCAGACAGTAGGGTAAGTGAAAATCATTTAACCCATCCAGATGTTGCATTGCTAAAACCTGCACATTGCATATAATAGCAGGGGCAACCCCAGGGGGTCAATGTAAAATTTAACAAAATCATGCACGGAAAGAATTTCGCACAAGGACCAGCACATCTGAAGGACTCCATGAATGCTAGTCCTCATTGCAAGGCAAGGTGTTTTGAGGGTTGCAAAAACCTCCCGGTTGCTGAGTTCAGTGTGGGGATCAAAGCTAAAGGAACGCCTTTGGAAACATTCACCAAGGCTTTGCCCGTCCACTCAAGTCAATGTAATTCTAAATGCAAACTCGTTTTCCTCTTGGCAAATACCCAAATTGTCCAATGATGACCCAAAATGATAAAAACCATCATCTCTCACCCTTTAGAGGCCAACGGAGTTTGGGAGCTGGGTATCAAGGGCCCGGCCAGAGAGTTGGTCAGTACCCGCGTCTTTCCAAGAGAACAAAGATGGAGCCTCTCCTTTTACCATAGGTGCCCGCTGTGTGCCCACTTACTCTCAGACACCTTCACCACTCTGCTCTCCTCCAAATCACAGGGGACCCCATTTCCCAAGACTCTTCACCTTCCAGTAGACTCAGCCAAGGCAGGCAGCTGTGGGAGCTTAAAGGAAACTCAGGAGGAGGCCACCGGGTACTTCCCACTCCACCGGCTCTTCAGGCCTTGGCGTTAACAGCAGTATCCTCACCTACACTGGAGGATCCGGGCACCCAGCCTCAAATCTTTGCTCACCATAGATTCAGTCTCCTGCATTGAATTCCGTCTGCTTGAAGGACCTTTGCGGGTATCCGTTTTCTGTCTGGACCTTAACAGAAACAAGACTGCAACTCCAGCACCAAATAGAACACCTTGCATAACCCGAGATTCACGGAATATTTACTGAGTGAATGAGTACTCTGAGCTCCATCCTCTGACCACTCTTGGGGTTCACCCATCACTCTAGCGAACCCCGAGCCTTTGGGTCCTGAACGTGAAGGGCAGTGAGGAGTGTCCTCCTGGGGACCTTCTGGTTATAAACAGTGATCTAACCGAAGGGAGGCCCAGGAGAAGGTGTAGAGCAAAGCACCACTACTTATCTCCAGACAGCGGAGACACCGCTGGTAGCCGCACAGTGCTCTCCACATCTGCAAATATCTGTTTGGCCTCAAGAGCTCTCCCATGGAAACAGCTAATAAAGCAAGCTGCTAGAGTTTACTCATCATGCCAGACACATTCCAGGGCCTGATTACATTGCTGTTTTATTATGGAGAAAAGAGAGAGTACAAAGGACCCAGGGGGTGACAGGGACACTCGGAGTAGCAAGAAAGTTGGTCTGCCCGGTGGACGAGGATTTCACTATAGAGCTGCATCTAGAAACAAGCATTAGAATTGACCTCAGCTTTCTCTCTGGAACAGGACGTGCCCTCTGGACTTGGAGGTCCAAATTGTCCAGGCACCTTGGGCTAAGCGAGCGGCCACTTGATCCAGGCATGCAACAAAACCTAGAGTCGGTAAGTAGATGAGAAAGGAGCTGAATCTCCAAGAAAAACACGAACCTAGGAAACATGAGCCCTGCGGATCTCAGGGCCACATATCGAGAGCGAGGGTGATGTGGTCATCTCTTGTTTATGTCCGACGGTAAAGAAGACCAGCACCCAAAGCAGAGAGGTGCTTCTTCCCCTAGGACCAGAGTGGTGCATGTCCTAGGTAGCATGCTGGTTCAGCCAGGTTCTGCCAGAGGACACTACCTGTGCAAGGCAGAACATGTGTTCCAAATGCTGGACAGAGTCGCTGGGTTTTCCTGGGGTATTAATCCGACTGCTTATTTGATCTCTAAAAAGCAAAAGAAAAGACAAAAGGTAGATAAGATCCCCTTTGCTACTTGTTAGGAATTCGATTTAAATTACTAAGGAAACTGTATTGGAATGCACGTGTGTGTTTTTGTTTTTGTTTGTTTGTTTTGCTTTTTACTTTTTTGTGGTGCTGGGGACTGAACCCAGGGCCTTATGCATGCGAGGCAAGTGCTCTACCAACTGAGCTATGTCCCCAGTGCACAATGCACTCAGGGAAATCTTACAATAAAGAAAATCATGCTTTTTTTTTCTTTTTAAATCATTCTTTCCCAAAACATCTTTGCCCACAAAATGCTCATTTCCTGAAATCCTATTAGCCTCTGGCTCCCGTTCCAATTAGCCAGAAAGTTCCACCTCCTCTTCACCTTCTCTGGGGAGGAAGATGGAAAGGCCGCTGGCACCTTCTAGAGGAATTTCAGCAAGGAGGGTTATTAATGAGGACCCGCTGGGCACTTTCTTCAGCAGGGAGATGACGGCCGAGTCTCTCTGCTCTGTGAAGAGATTTACGATCCTCGCGCCGATGTCCCTAGTGAATCTATGGGGCATCTTCAGACCCCCCCCCATGCCCTGCGCCCTTGCTGCAGATGCCTTAGAATCGATATCTAAACAACTACAAAGGTGCGGGCTGACCCTGAGCGTCCTCCCCTCTCCCCACAGTCCACTCGAGATGTTATCTGCAAGGAGTAAACAGGCCCGTCCCCAAAGCTGTGGCCACCCTGGTGTGACATCAAACAGCTGCTCCGCCAGCCACCCTTGAAGCCGGCTCCCATCTTTCTCTGGCTGAACTTGGAGCTTCCTGGGGGTGGGGGGTGGGGGGGCTTCTCTTTGAAGTCCAAGAGGGCCCTGCAAATGGGTTGTGTGGGAAGGGAAACCGAGGGTCCTGTCTCAGGGAGCCACCTTCTCCATGAGAACAGAGTTTTTGAGGAGCAAGAGAAAGAATTCAGCATCTCAGATCATAAAAGCTGTACCCATGGTAACCCACAGGACATTTATAAAGCACTTACTCGTGTCCAACACAGGGATAAGGACTGTCTTGTTTAAGGGCTCGTGACGAGGTAAAAACTGTGACTTTACAGATGAGGAAACCGAGGCTCAGAGAGGCTAAGTGACCTGACCAATGTCACAGAGCATGTAAGCAATGGGTTAAGTCTTTTGTTCAGTTCAGGATTGATTTTTTTTTTTTTTTTTTTTAGTTTCCTAGCTGAGGGGACAATAGAAACAGGCATCAGCTCTTTAGAGAGTAGCAGAGAGCTAGAGTTGGAATTGCTAAGGTCAGTGACTTCTAGAAAGTTCTGTCTTCTGTAATTACATGGACTTTCTTCCCCTACCTCAGGATTGGTCCCCGTTTTGTGAATCGACCTGCGCATCGTCACTGCAGGGTGTGAAGTTTTGCTTGCCTGCATTCACTGGGAGCTCCTTGAAGCAGACCCTGATGGCAGTGACCACAGTGACCACCGCTTCCAGAGAGCTCGTCATGGGCCACACCCAGGACTGGCATCCAGCCCGTCAGTTAGGAGGCTGCCCATTCCCACTGAGCGGCCAGTTCAATAATCTCAGCGTGACTCGGCCCTAGGGAAAGTACCTCTGCCTGTCTCTGGGTCCTTCTGGCCACCCTTCGAGGTGGCCGTGAGTGTCACTGTCATCTCACAGGCAAGGAAACTGAGGCTCAGAGAGACCAGATCAGACTTGCCTAAAATCATCCACTCTGTCTCTGGTGGATGGGTTCCAGCAGATCCATTGCTTCCCTTGGTCATTCAAGAAATATAAACTGAGCACAGTATTTACTCCTCGCGGCTTTTTAACAAACTAACTCAAAACCTAGTGGCTTAAAACCCTAACAAACATTTATTTTAAATAAAAAAAAAAAAATGAACTCATTTTGGAGGATCAGTAATCGGGCGAGGGGCCAGGGTGAGGGGTAATGCTTCAAGATTACCCACGAGGCTGCAGTCCAGATGCTGCCCGGGGCTGTGGTCTCATCTGAAGGCTTAACAGGTGCTGGAGGATCTACTTCCAAGGCAGCTCACATGGCTGTGGGCAGGAGGGGTCACTCTCCCTGCCTGGACCTCTCCACAGGGCTGCTACAGGCAAACAAGCTCTCCTACCACCATGGCAGCCAGGGGACAAAGGACAGGCAGGGACATCGCAGTTCTGCGGCAGGTTAACAAGCTGGATCCCCCCAAGCTGAATCCTGGTCTGTGTGCAGGGATCCCCAGAAGGTCTCTGCTAAGAGACAGTCCCTGACGCCTTCCGTTCTCAAATTCCAAAATGAAAGCCCCCCACAACCTACTCAGTGGCTGAACATTCAGTAAGACCGGGGTGGGGTGAACGCCCTCCCCACCCAAGCAACGGTGAAATCCTGACCCCGGACCCCGTGCCCATGTCCTTATTTGGGGAAAGGGTCTATGCAGCTTTGAGGGGTCCCAGTAAGACAGACAGATGGGGACACAGAGAGACCCAGGTAGAGACTGGAAGGATGCTTCCAGAAGCCAAGGACTGCCAAAGCCTGCCGGCCGCCACGGGAAGCAGGAAGAGCCAAGGGAGGACCCTGCCAGAGGCCCAGCGGAAGGCTGGCTCTGCAGACTTGATCCTCCTTGTGAGAGAGAGAAAACGCCAGCTGTCCTAAACCACCCAGCTGGTGGCACGTGACTGCAGCAGCCCTCGAAGACTAACACAAAGCACACGTTGGAGACTTTTTATTCCAGCATTTCCATTTTAACCAAAAGAGCACAGGCAAGGAGGCCCGGGGAGGAGGCCACCCGTCGCCCACGGGCACCAGGCACAGGTCTCTTCCAGCCTGGCCTCAGGGCCCCCTCCAGGGCTTGGATTCCTGGCGTCTCGGACCGGTCACCCTCATTGTTATCATCCTTTATTATTTCTGCCAGAAGCAAGGAGGCTCGGTTTTTATTTTATTTTACTTTTTTTGCAACGTCTCCAGGAAGTCTGTTTGTTCTGGCTTTGCATGAAAATGGCCAGGCTGTTGGCTCGGCCAGGGAACAGGCTGACTGGGGTGTGATGTGAGCTGTACAGTGACGAATGACTCCGGGAACAGCCCTGGGCAGGCTCTGGCAGAGGGAACCAGAAAACCACAGCGCGTCAGGGCGTCTTCAAGCGCCCTGTGGTTTCGACGCCACCGTCCGCCCTCCCCGCCAGGGCGCGAGTGAGTCCAGGGGGTTCTGCATCTCTGCACCATGCCTTGAAGGGGTGGAGGAGAGGCAGGGAAAGGAGGCCGGTGTCTGCATGAAGCCTCCAAGATCCACATCAGGACCCCAAATGATAGTCTTTTATACCAGCTCTGATTCAAAGGTGCATGATTTTTTTGGGGGGTGGGGGCTGCTGGGGATTGAATTCAGGGGCACTCGACCACTGAGCCCCATCCCCAGCCCTATTTTGCAACTTATTTAGAGACAGGTTCTCAGTGAGTTGCTTAGGGCCTCACTGTTGCTGAGGCTGGCTTTGAACTCTCGAGCCTCCTGCCTCAGCCTCCCGAGTCGCTGGGATGACAGGTGTGCACCCCTGCGCCCAACCAAAGGTGCATAATTTTTGACATGCACCAACAACATGAAGGATGACCCTTGGTCTCAACAGAGATGATAGAAATAAAGACCTGAGTCAGGTGGTATCTAAGGGAGAGAGTTGCGTGGGACAAGACCACGAGTCTGCCCCACGAAGACAGCCTCTTGTGCCAAGGACGGCGTCCCAGGCCAGCCTGCACAGACGGCCTCCACGGTAGGCCATGCAGAGGATGTTAAGTAATCGAGCTACTGTGCTTGTTGCTTGAGACTAGGGGTGTTGATCTGATTCAGGATGACTTTGGGGACACCTCAGTAGGCAAAAGGAAGGCCCATGCTAGGCTGACCCTGACTTTGAAGTCAGTGTTCGGCCAGATGCCATCGTGGCCGGGTAGCTCCCTGGATGGGAGAACTAAGTCAATTCACTCCTCCGAACTTCGGGCACTTAATATGTAAAATGGGATGTTGATGTGGCCATGGTTTGAATGTGTCACCCCCCAAAAGTTTTGGAAACTTTCATCCCCAAATTCATAGAGTAATGGTATTTGGAGGTGGGGAAGTTTGGGGGAAAAGTGGGATTAGATAAAATCATAAAGGTGGGGCCCCACCATGGCACTGGTGGCTCAATAAGTACAGGAAGAGAAACCTGAGCTTGCACACTGTCCTTCTCCCCATGGGATGCCCTCTGCCATGTTGTGATGCAGCAAGAAGGTCAGTGCCTTGCTCTTGGACTTCCCATCCTGCAGAACCATGAGCTAAATCCTCTTCCACTCTTTAAAATACCTGGGCTCAGTTATTTTTTTACAGCAACAGAAAATGGACTTGGACAAAGACTTTCCATAAAGGGTTTTTATGTGTCACCAGAAGCTTTCAGGTGGACCCTAGGGTCAGAACAGTGGCTGTAAGCTTGTCCATTACCAAAACCCCAGCTTTATTACCCTTAGTAAGACAACTCCAGGGTGCACGCTTCCTAAGACCCCTGCAGGGACTGCCCCTCAGCTGTCCACAGTGAGATGCTGGTGACATGGGGCAACAGCTGTGGCTTGACCTGCTCCGTCCCATTCCAACCTTACTTTCCCACTTCCTTTGTGTCTTGGAATCTCCTCCCGCATTAGCCACGCAGACTCAAATCCCACCTCGGGGTCTCTCCTGGGGGCTCCGATCTCGGCTCTACCTCATGGAGTTACTGCCAGGGTTAAATGAACGAATAGCAAATCCTTGGTAGAGTCTGCCAAAGCTCTTCGGGTCATGCCCACGTCATGTCACGGGTGTGGAAACTGAGGCTCAGAGACCTTCCGGATCCCTCCCAAGATTGCACACGGTCATGGCAAGGTTCAGATGCAAACCCAGACTGCCCCGTCCCCCCTGTAACCTCTTCAAAGAAGGACACGCAAGCAGAACTGGGGCTGCTGAGACAGAAGGCGTTACCACCTACCCAAGCCACCCTTCCCCTGGTCCGTGAGGATCCAGGAGCTTGATCAAAGGCCGCCTGAGCCCCCAGCTCTGCAGATGCAGGACGTGTCAACAAAGCCGAGTCTCCCAGTCCTGCCTGCTGACCCTTCCCCCCGGCTATCCATCATCTTGAAACAGGGGTTTTATGCACCCTGTACGCCAGTCACCTCTTCAATTACCTCCGGGAGGAGAGAGGAGCCCAGTGGCATCTGATGTCCCATTTGATTTAGGGCAAGTCACACTTAAGAGGGCATCTGAGGTTAGAGAACACAGAATTCTGGGCCTGTTTATAAACCAACAGGCTTGAGGTTTTCATTATTCACCTTCTAGAGCATAGAGCGATATGACTCACTGGATCATAAAAGAGATCAAATAGCTCTGTTGCTAATGATTCTTTCCCTGACCCATTCGCTGGCACGTCGGGTTTGTAAACAGAGTTTTAATGGCATCCCTTGGACATAATAACATCATTTCTTTATAGCACCTTGGCCGCCTCGCCACTCTTGGCTGTAATCGGGTTTAGGTTTAAGCCTCCCTCGTTTGTGGGAGCTAATGTTGTTTGGTGTTTTAAGAACTACTTAGGGCCAGGGATATTGCCCTTTGAAAGGGTGGAACCGGCCCTTCCAGAATACGGCACTCCTGGGGAGTCTGTCTGGAGGCCACGGGCTTCACGCTCAAATGTCCCCCGCACCCTCAGATTCCCAAGACCTGCCCCACCCTGGTTCTCTAAGAAACCGCTTCCCATGAAGGTCCTCAGTGACCACGAGGGGTGGTCCCTGAAAGTGTCAGGAAGGGCAAGTCAGCTCTTGGAGCCGCGGATCATCCTGTGGATGAGACAGGGCTGTTCATTGAGGGGTCATTGCACCCAAAGGCGCGGTGAGTTCGGAGGCACTAAAAGGACAACTTGGTGATCACAAAGTCGTGTGAGAGAACGAGGAAAAGAGTGGAGGGCTCATTAGAGATGGAAAATACCCTTCGGGACAGACTGTCCCAAGTGCCAGACAATCCCGTGCCACTCCACAATTGAAGCCAGATCTGAGCACTCCCTTGCACGATTATTACATCTTTTTCTCTAATTGACTTAATTTGTTGACTTTAAATACTTTCCATCCATGGGGGTGGTCTACAATCCCCCAGGCCCAGATATGTTTCAGAATTCAGAATTTGGCCAAGGGAACAGGGCACTCACACCCCACGACCGAGATCCCAATTAGAGACGTGTGTAGTTTTCTGCACAAACAAAACACAGCTGGGTGAAGACAGATTTTGAGTTAGGTGTGGCTATCAAATGATATGGGAGAAATAATCCCATTTGCAGAGAGTGCTGGACTTGGGATGTTGCATATGGGGTTATGAACTTGCACGGTGGAGGTGAGGGAGGTGTGATACCACCCCAGCTGGACATGGGGGCAGGCTAAGGAGATGACCGGTAGAAGCATGTTCTGAAATTCCAGCACCAAGGAGAAGGACTGATAAGAAATGAAAAGATAATACCTTGCTTAGGATGCACTTTCAAGGCTGTTCAATGCCAGGGAACCTGTAGTCACATTGAGATATCCCAGGACCTAGAGTCCCACATGTGCGGTGACACCTCTCTACAAAGAACATGGGTTTGGACCTGGACCGTAGAACCAGCTCTACATCAAGGCACGAATGCTTAACACAAAAAGAGATTTAAGAAACTGTCTGTCTCCAGGCTTAGCACACCTGTTGTGTAAAGACCTGATGGTGAAGGTTCTAGACTGTTCCAACAGTACAGTCTCAGTGGCAATTCCTTAACTCTGCCATTGTGCAAGATCAGCTGTAGGTGGTAGCTAAACAATTGCATGTGACTGTGTTTCAATAAAACTTTATTCACAAAGCCAAGCAGGGGGCCAAAGTGTGTCCAGCCTTTCACGTCATGCATGAGGAAACCGGCCCAGGGAAGGAGAGGGACTTGCCCAAGGTGACTAGCAGCAGAGCCCAAATGGATGCTTAGATGACACACTCGGGGCCAAGGGTAACAGGCCTGAAAGGACAGCTGAGTCTGTCTGTGAAGGAATGTCACCTGCTCAACTGACCAGCTAGATTTTTCCTGTCCCAGGAAAAAGGTGTTCTAAGCCTCTTTGCGAGCACAGAATAATCTGATCCACTTAGCAAGGGGTGAGAACCAAAGAGGATTTAATCAGAAAAACCCCAGATATGAGGACATTATCCTCCGCTCCGTTCAATTCGACAAACATCAATCGGTTGATCTCCAACTTGGTCCCACACCCGGCGTACAGTTGAAGTTGTAAAAAAGGTATAAAATGTGGTCTCTGCTCTTATTAAATACACGCTTAAGGGGCAACATGAGTTTGAGGATGTGGCTCAGGAGTGGAGCCCTGTCCTGTCACGCACCAGATCCCAGAAAGCAAATAAAAAGGGGACGATGTGATCAGGTTTTGCTCTCTGGGAAGAAGGAGCCGCAGTGAGAGACCAGAGGCCGTTCTCAAACCTCCTCGAGAGGGAACCTGGCCTTCGAGATGCAACGTTTCCTGGCGAACAGCACAGCGATGGGTGGAGTAAAGTCGGGGACAGACCCACGTCACCCTCCTGTCAGACTCCGTTTTCCGTGGCCCGTCAGCCTTTGGGGGATCCAGCGGCTTCCCCGAGGTGTGGCGGTCCCAGGAGCAGCCTTGGAAGGAGAAGAAGCAGGAACAGAAGGGGCAGGAAGCCAAGCCGTGGGGCCCTGGCATCCGCGCCATCTCGCACGATTCTGCTAACAAGTCCACCCACCAGGGAGGTTGAGCATTTATCCAAGGGCACACTCTCACCAACCCAAACTGTCTTCGAGGTTCTATGGTGGCGATCCTTTTTCTCTATGGGAAATGCATAAACTAAGCCAGGCCCGACAGCGTACACCTGTCATCCCAGCTGCTGGAGAGGCTGAGGCAGGAGGATCTCAAGTTCAAAGCTGGCCTCAGCAAGTGAGGCCCTAAGCAACTCAGTGAGACCTTGTCTCTAAATAAAATACAAAATAGGGCTGGGGATGGGGCTCAGGGGTTGAATGTCCTTAAGTCCAATCCCCGGTACCAAAAGAAAAAGAAATGCACAAACTAGTCAGGTACACTGGTGCATGCCTGTAATCTCAGTAGCTTGGGAGTCTGTGGAAGAGGGAACACAAGTTTGAGGTCAGCCTCAGCAACTCAGCAAGGCCCTAAGCTACTCAGCAAGGCCCTGTCTCAAAAGAAAAAAATTATAAAGTGCTGAAGAGATGTGGCTCAGTAGTTAAGCACCTTTGGGTTCAATCCCCAGTACGGAAGGAAGGAAGGAAGGAAGGAAGGAAGGAAGGAAGGAAGGCAGGAAGGCAGGCAGGCAGGCACAATCAAAAAGATGTATGCACCCCAGACCTGCAATCCAGGGTGCCACCTACGGGAAATGGGGGAGGCTGTGGCCTGGTCATGGATGTAAATGAACCCTCCTGTGTCCTTTGGACACCAGGTGGTAGACACCTGGTCTTTGGTTCAAAGCCCAGGTTTTGCTGAGAGGTGAGATGCCCTGCTCCCCCCCCCCCCCCGCCCCCGCCAAAATAGCAAATCTGTAAGGATTTTTTCATTTCAGGGTGGGAGGAAAGATTCTGGTTACAGACAGCTGGATTCTGCAGGCCTGGCTGACACTTGGGGACAGGCAACTCAGCCAGGATCCCAGGAGCCTTCTCACCTGGAAGCCTGCAGCTCAATGATCCTGGGCAGGAGGCACCCCGGGGAAGGCAGAGCGGAGGGTGCAGGAAACCCCGGGCAGCGAGGATAATCACAGCTCACCTGCGGCCCCTTTCATCTGGAGATCTCAGAGCTGTTAACCACCTCGCAATTAATTTTCTCAACACCCACTACACCACCAGCGCCCAGGAAGGTGTCATTATCATCCCTTTATGAGCAAGGAAACGAGGAGGTGAGTGGGCTGGCTCCAAGCCACAGAACAGTTGTAAGGCAGAGGCCCAATTTGGGACCATTGCCTGCCCCTGATCCCAAGGAACCCAGGGGAAAAGAGCCATCCGCGGGAGGCACGGTGACTCCGCCCCTCGGCCTGCGCGCGCTCCTCATTCGTCCGCCCATCTGTCCATCCAAGCAGTTGTTCCTCCCCGCCCCCCAGCCTGGCTTGCCATGCATTTATTCGTTTATCCCCTCCTCTATCCATCCACTGATTCATCCACCCGTCTCCATTCACTCATTCGCTCAGCAAGCTCCGATTGACACCCCGCAGCGCCGAGGGCCAAGACCGTGACCATGACCGAGGCTCTGCCCACCTCCTACTGATTCTCCCCATTTTTCCAGGTCTTTGCAGTTGGCCCATATGTTATCTTTTAGAGAGTCTTTGAAATATGGGTTTGGGTTTGAGTTGGGGGTTGGTTTTTTATTTATTTATTTTGGGGGGCAGTGTTGGGGATGGCACCCAGAGGCAGCCTCGGCCACTGAATGACACTTCCAATCCATAAATGGGGGGCACTCATTTTCCCAGTTGAAGACACTGAGGCTCCTGCGTGGGCAGGCCAGGTGGCTTCCCAGAGCGGGGGTCTGGAGCTGGTGTCCTGGAGCCTCTGTGCCCTCAGAGCTTCCTGGCTAGGGTGACCTTCCGGTCCCCGGGAAATCCCCATGAGGCCCTGACTCACCAAAGGACTTTGTACCCCCTTATCGAGCAGCAAATCATCTCACCAACAAAGCTTTGATTTGGGTAGTGAAATAAAATAGCCTCATGCAGAGATCGGAGAGGACTTTCCTGAGAGCCTGAAGATAGACCTATGGTCAGGCCCAGGCCGGGTAGGGGCCGGTCTGGCGAAACTTCTTAGAGGACAGAGGTAAGCTGTCCCCGCAGGCGGGAGGGCACCCTAAGCCAGCGGCTGAGTGGGCAGCCTGCTTTACCCCTGCTCTCATCTGAGTCAGGGAGGAAGGCCCCCTTCTTCTCCAGGTACCTCCTACGTTTTAGAGATGGGCCCATCTCCTGGGTATTGGAAATATCGAGATAGAGGAATGAGACCAGAATCTGTCGGGTCGCTCCAGTCGTGTGTGCCATTGGAAGGCAGGCAGGGCCTCCCAGGATGGGATCACCATCTGCTGAACTGTGCATCCGGAGACGGGCGCCTCGAACCTCCCTGCTGGATTGCATGCTCCTTGGGAACGGAGCCGCGTCTGTCTTACTTAGCAACACCTGGGGGGCGGCCATCCAGGTCTGTGGGGTAATCCGGGTCTGCCAGACAAAAGCCAGCCCCCCCACCCCACCCCCCGGCTTTGCCGAGTGAATGAATCCATGAAAAGTGGTCCTGCGTGGGAAACCTGAATCCTCCAGAGGAAAGGAGGGAGTCTCCACGTCCATGTGTTGGCTGGTTTGCAAGAGTCAAACCTCTGAGAGCAAGCCCCGCTCATCCAGAACCGTCCAGACGCTCCCATTGCTTAAGAAAAACATACAGAGCAGAAGGCACGGAAAGTGGGGTGCAGGCGGGGCCACTCTGTGCTCCTGTCAACCCCTCCTGTAGAGGAGACGCATCCTGCATGGACCAGAAGGCCCAAGCCAGGGGCTTCTCCGATTTTCTCTGAGCAAGCGGGAGACATCCTTCATTCATTCCTCCCGGAAACATTCGTCTCTACCACTTTTTCTAAACTCGCTGTAGAAAAAAATCTGTCTCCTTTTCAGATATTTTGCTTGTGGGTTGGTTTTCTTGACCGAGGCTCCTTCCTCTCTTATTTAGGTTCCCGGGGAGCACAGGGGTGTGGGTTGGGAAGAGCCCGAGGTACTTGAGATACAGACATCGATGGAGGAACTCAATCATGCTCTTTTCCATAGGTTTGATGTGTCTCGTGTTATGAAAATGAATGTAAACGATGCTCTGCTACCGATAAATGCTACCAAGGGATAAGAGGCGGCGTCAGCCATGAGAAGCATGTGCTCTTGACCAAGCGGTGACAACAGCGGCCACCCTCCTCTCCGGCCTTCCTCGCAATCCCGCAATCCCAAACTGAGCTTGGGAAATACAGCAGACTAACCTGGACAGAGGGACACGCTACCAGACACGGCCCAGTAATCCGCAGAACTGTCAAGGGGTCAGAAACAAGGAAAGTCTGAGAAAATATCAAGGAGGGAAACTAAGGAGCCGCCATGACCCAAGTGTCACATGGTGTCTGGGGACAGGGGTAGGGGAGGGGAGCCTGGAATAGAAAAAGAGCATTAGGGAAAGACTAAGGAAATCTGAGTCATAAATTATGGTTTCAGTTAACAACAATGTATAAATATCAGCTCATTCGCTGTGATGAATGTGCTGTATCTGCTCGCTACGATGTTAAAGATAGAGGGGAAAAAAGCGTGGGGCACAGGGGAAGCTGTACAAACTTCATGATTTTTCTGCAAATCTGAAACTTTTCTAAAATAAGCATCTATTGAAAAAAAATAACCAGCGTGGAGCTGGGCATGGTGGTGCATGCTTATAATCCTAGCAACTCAGGAGGCTAAGGCAGGAGGATTACAAGTTAGAGGCCAGCCTCAGCAACATAGCAAGGCCCTAAGCAACTCAGTGAGACCCTGTGTCAAAATAAAACATGAAAGGGGCTGAGGATGTGGCTCAGTGGTTAAGTGCCCCTGGGTTCAATCCCCTGTACAAAAAAAAAAGAACAAAAGGTCATTTTGGGTTAAGTCATTGGATGAGTCCTCAGCCTCTCTTCCTGTCCCCTACAGGTCCTTAAGCCACAGCCAAAGGCCATGCACAGGTAGAAGAAGAGATGGCCAAGGAGGAATGAGGTGTCGTTCCCATGGGAAACGCAGGCACCTTTCCCCACCCCCCCCACCCCACACGCCAACCTCACGCGGGGTATCGCCTGCCTTTAGCTGTGTCCTGAGTCAGCGGTTCTGCGGAGGCTGCCAAGTGAGAAATGGGGAATCCTGAATTAGGCCTGGCAAACGCCGCCCCCTTAATGACCTTGGCATTCCCTCACACCTTTCATCCAGGGGATCTCAAAGAACTCATCCAAACGGTAATTAGGAGCCCACAGCACCCCTGCCATTATTAAGCCCATTTTACAGACCAAGAAACAAACAGGAAGCCATGCCAATTGCGCAATGGGTTGGTGGCTCTGTCCTGGCCCCACCTCACTACAGGCTCCAGGAGGCAGGAATTTCAGGCTTGGGGACAGCAGCTGGGGCTCAGGGTGTCACCTCTAGTTCCCTGGCACTCTGGCTCCTAGAGGCCACGGGGGAACAGAGAGGCTTTGGAGTCCGATAGATGGGAGCCTCCTGTGTGCAGCTGGACGGGTGCCACCAGCGTAAGCTCTGTGTGCCTCAGTGTCCCCCCAGTGTGAGCAGCCTGAAAATAGCATGGGGCACAGCGGGCTGGGGACAAGCAGGAACAATTCCTGCTGGGATTCAATGCCTTGTAGATTCCCTTGAGTCTCACTTGGCAGGCAGGAGACCCTGCGGCTGGCACAAGGTCTCAGGATGGGGAGCCAAGAGTGCACAGGAGGGTTAGAGCTCTGGGGAGGTCAGGTAGAGTGTGATCAAGCCTCCAGCCAGCTGCAAAGAGCGGGGCTCTGGGAATGGCTGTGCCGCAGGAGCCTCCCCAGGAGAGAAGATTCCTGGGGAAGGAGGGAGTCTTCATTCTGCTCCATCCTAAGCAGCGAACCCTCCTCGCAGGCTCCGGGATGGAAAACAGGCTCTTGCTTCTAGCCCATCTGGCCATGCGACTGAGTGACCTCCCTGGGCGCAGTCAGGGTGGCCAAAGTGACTCAAAGTGGAGTCACTCCTGTGCCTCGCATGACAGCCTCACACACAGGCGTACACCCACCTGCCGCCTCAGAGACACACGCACACTCACACACACGCCTCCCGAGGTGACCTGGGGATACAGAAGGAGCTGGCAGGCCCCGGTGGGAACCGCAGCTGGAAAATCCCTAACAGGAACAAGCTCAGCTCCTCCCAGGGCCTTGCAGGGGGCCGGAGAGGCATCCAGGGGATCCCAGAGTGGCGGTTACCTGCTTCCCATGGTGACCGCGGGGCGAAGGCTGGGCACCCCTACTGGACCTGGGAGGTGGGACATCCGGTCATGAGCATAACCCAGCCAGTCTCACTGTCCAAGCAAGACACGGATATTGGGGCTTTGTGTTTGCGGTTTCACCGGGGAAAAGTGGAACGGGAAAGATGGTCAAACGCCTACTTAAAACGAAAACACGCTTAGGAGGGAATTCTGCCATCCTGTGATCAGGGTGAGGACCAGCCCGTGACATGCACCTTGAATGTGTTTTTGCCTTTGGGTGTTAGGAGGACAGGTGACGGTTCCCTTCCCACCCCCCCAACCTTTTTGCACAATGTTTCCTGTATTATCAGGCCGTCTGTCTAATTTGGAGGAAAAAGAAAACAAATACTTTCTGGCGAGTCCAAAGGGATCCTGTCGATGGGATTGCAGCTGGCCCCTTTCACAGCTTGCCTTAATTTTGTTCCATTCTTCTCTACCCCTAGGACCTTGTTCCTCATTACCTGGCTTCGGAATTGAATAGGTGTGAAATCCAAGCTGATAGCAATACATCATTCCCTATTGAACTTCAAAGCTCAGAGCAAACTGTCTATAAAAATAGTTTTCATACCGGGCCTTAATCTCTTTCATACATTCCCCCTCCCCCACGACACCACTTTTTTTTTTTAACTTTTACCATTCCTTAGGGGAATGCTAGGTGAGAGTTACACCATATAACCAAAGAGAAAAAGGAGAAAAAGTTCGAGGCCCTAGTGGCCAAAGCTGTCCAAACTCGTGGCCTGCATCCAAACCTCCCTTGCAGCCATCTTTTCTGAAAAAGGAGGCGTCTACTTACTACAGATTCTGGACATTACTAGTGTTTACAATTAACGAGAGTCGATGATACAACACCACCTTCAGAAACTGAAGACGGGTTCTGATTCAAAAAGGAAGCTGAGATTTCCACCCGTGAATGTAGAAACCAGTTCAAAAGAATAACAACAGACACCTGTGTATCGGGCTCAAGATGTGCCACTACTTCTGTATTTATTGCTTCAGTTTTCGTGACAACTATTGAGCACAACATTATCATCTTTTTTTTTTACAAACAAGGAAATGGAGGCACAGAGAGGTTGAACAACTTGCCCTGAGTCACACAGCTACTAAATAGCAAAGGTGACATTCAAACCCAGGCCACGAGGCCCACCCTATTTGTCACTGTCATTGTTACCACTAATTTTGTCAGTACTGATACAATGGCTATCGATACTTCATATTCAGGGTCTGCTTTCTGAGTAAGGCCTTTTGGCATATGCGTTCCCTGTACCTCGCGGGACCTGATAAAGGTGAATCGAGCAGGACACGTGTCCCCGTTCACGATGAGAAGAGCGACAGCGAGGAAGTGAAACGAAGGTGTCCCTGTAAATGTCTTCAACACCCACATCCATTTCAATGTCACAAGACTTGGGCGCGAGGACCCTTTTGTAACTGTCTTATGAGCAGATAAATGTCAGTCTTCATGGTCGGATGTGTAGAAAAAGGGGTTTGGAGATGCCGAATAAATGCCACTAGACTAAGAAAAGGAAGGAGGGGAAGGACCCTGCCCCAGGGCCACCAGTTTCAGAGGCCCTCCAACATGGCGGCTGCCTGGAACAAGTAGACGGTGAGCCCTTTAACTGGTCAGCTGCAAAGGGTCAGGGCCGGGGGACCGGGGGGTGCCGGGGGAGGGCTTGGAGACAGCCCTGTGGAATGAGTGATTGCGGTGTGGAGTGGGCAACTCCCCAGGAAGCGGAGAAAGTTGTAACGCGGAGCATATCTGAGCAAGAGGGAGACAGGCACTTACAGGAAATAAATGATGTGTTCTTGGGGAGCCAGACAGGCCTGTAGGAATCGCAGGGACCTCCGCCTCCCGCAAGGGCTGCTTTTAGACAGTGGGAAGGAGCCCGAGTCGCAGTGGCTAGATAAGGCCAGGCTCGTGTGGACGCCCCTACATTTCTGAGTCCATATGAAAGTGTGGGGGTCGTCTGGGGGGAGTTCAAAGACCTCGGGGTGGCGGAAAACCCCTCTTGATCTGCCTGCCCATCTCCCGAGCACCCCTGACGGCGACTCCCACGCCAGTCAGAACCTCTGCCGCTTTCCAAGGGTGTCACCTCTTCTGGTTTGCACACCTCTGGGTTGCTGTGTCCCCTGGTTGCAATGACCTCTCCTTTATACAAAGCGCAGTTATTTAAGGGGTTCCTTGGCTGCCCTGTTGCTTTTTCTGTTCTGTTTTGTTTTAAGCAGTTCCCCCAATCCCCTGGGTGAATTTGGGTACTTTCCCTAGTTGAGAATATCTGCGTCATCGTATTGCAATGATGGTTTGGTCTCTTCACCCAACAAAACCAGACCCAAGCAACGGGGTGGGATTAAGAGCTCTGACTCTCGACCATGTGACCTCCAGCACAGGCCTTGATCTTTTCAACACCTTGATCCTCTCATCTGTAAAATGGGGATCTTTACCAGGGCTGACATCACAAGAAGGTCGGGAACCGTCAGATGAGCTCAGGCACGTTAGCAAAAGATGGAGCGCAATGCCTACCGGTGACTGTCATCGATCCATCTCTAAATCCCGATCCCGGCACCAGGACAGGCCACGAAGATACACATGACCACCGAGCACAATCACGGGGGGCATTTCTTTTAACAAAAAATATTTTTGTTCAAATTTAAACTTAGATTTAAAAAAAAAAAAAAACAGTACAGAGAATTAATTTAAGAGAATCCATGCTGGGGCCGGAGCACCTGGGTTTGAGTCTTGCTTCTGTCAGCTCTGAGGTTTTCGGAAGATGATTTAAACACATGTACAAGCAGGATTGGTTCAACCCGCCCCCCACCCCCAGTGGCTTCCCTTTCTCCACGCGGACTCCCTGGTGAAAGTTCCTGCACTCGCTTGCTGCAGGCTGCTGGTCCCAAGAAAGCGGATTGCCAGGGGGCCCCGGAGGGAGCTGAGAGGTTCCTGTGACCGAGGCCTCTACGTCTGGAGTAGCACTTCCACCGCCTTCTATTGGCCAAGCCAGTGGCTGAAGTCAAGCCAGGTTCAGGAAGAGGAGGATCAGACTCCACTTCCCCAAACGGAGACCAGCAGAGACTCTACAGCACACCCTGATCCTCCACCTCTCCCCGAGCGGCCTCACCAAGCCAGAGTCCCCCCACCCCATAGCCTGCACAGTGTGGAGGCAGCTGTCACCTCAGTCCTGCGAGGACCTGAAGATATCTCTATTGAATGTCGGTCCCTCCAGGAAGTTGTACCACAGAAGTTTCTGAATCTCAGCGTCTGGTTGTTTTGGACACAAAAACTGGAGCATCCCAGAGAATGTACTAGAGCGTCACCAATGGCCAATGGCATCGTGTGAGTTCCGAAAAGGAAGGAAAAGGAGCAGACAGGCTTGATACACGTGGGCTGCAGAGATATCACCCACCACAAAGAGAATTTTAATGAGCAATAGGAAAGAGACTGAGGTTGGACGGACGGAAGTACCCCCAGCGGTGGCCCAGGTTGCGATTCTATACGTATCTTTGGAAATGTTGACAACCAAGAGGCAAAGGGTATATTCCCTGCCTTGGGAGGTTTACGATCTAATATAAGAGGCAGCTATGAGTAGAGCTAAAGACTGTGACAGGCAAGATATTGCTGGGGAGAAGTAAGAGATAAAGAGTTCAAAGTCACCAGGCGCGGTGGTGCATGCCTGTCATCCCAGCAGCTCAGGAGGCTGAGGCAGGAGGATCGAGAGTTCAAAGCCAGCCTCAGCAGTGTACTGAGGCCATAAGCAACTCAGTGAGATCCTGTCTCTAAATAAAACACAAAATAGGGCTGGGGAGTGCCCCTAAGTTCAATTCCTAGTACCCCCAAAAAAAAAAAAAAAGGAGTTTAAAGTCCTGGTTTTGAATCAAAATTTCATCACTTAGCAGCTGTGCCGTTGTAGGGAGCTGACTTAACCTCTCTGAGCTGCAGTTTTCCCATGAGCCTCATTCCCATGAAAATGAAGTCCAAGCCTTTACCAGATCATGCATACCTACCCAGCGCCTGGTCTAAAGTAGGCATCAAACATGTGGCCCCCAGATTGCTTATTGTTATGATCAATGCAGGGTCCCCAAAAGAGGCGTGGAGAGTTTGAACATCAAAACAGGCTTCGATAGAAGGGTGAGGTGTTCTCATCCTTGGAAAATTCCAGGAAAAGAGAGGAAACATCTCCTCTGGATGACCTTGGGGACAGCAGATGCATTAGAATTCGTGCAACTCCTGAAAATCAAGGGTCCTTAGGCCCGAGATTGCAGATCCTGCTGAACATAAAGGAGACCCTTCTGTCACTGCCTCATGGTCCCCGGCATCCCGTCCCCCCTGTCCCCAGGGCAAGCCCTCAGTACGTGTTAGCTTCATGACCTCATGAGACGCTGGCCTGGACCAGCTTCCAGTTGTGGGTTTCCAGGGCCCGGCTCCAGCCATCTGACCAGAATTAAGCACCGGAACTGGCTCCCTGGCAGAAGTTTCCAGACAGCCAGACACGGAGACCCAGAGTCCGCAGCGTCGAGCGAGGCCGGGTCGCACGTGTTTTGCATATGGAACCCCATTGACGTCACTGGGAATTTCACGGAGGGAAGCAGACGCAGGGGCAGGGGCAGGCGGTGGAGGTTGGCAGCAGGAAACTGTCAAGGAGAGGAGCTCTGTGACCCAGGGACCTGAGAGCGCGGCTCAGATCGCCAGGGTGCGCGGCTGCCCTTCCCAAGGCCCTGGGCACCCCAAGGTGAGGGGTGGTGCTTGGGCTGGGTCCACAGGGGCATCTGGCTCCTCACCCATGCCCCCTGCCCTCCACCTCCCACCCGCCTGTCCCCAGACAGGGACAAAAGACCCATTATGGAGTCATTAGCTTCTCGCATGTCCCGCAAGAGGAGAGCGCTGCCAACCCCACTTGGACTTAAAATGCCTAACAGACTTGCCCACGTCGGATCTCGGTCCCTGTGTTTACAGTCCGGGGAGCCCAGGGAGAAAGCAGCAGAGGATCAGGGCCCCGGTGGGGGTGGGGGTGGGGGTGGGTCAGAAATCAATGCCAAACGCCTTCAAAGGGCGACATCCCTCCCTGTGGTTTGGGAACACTTCCTCCTTCCCTGGCCACCCTGTAATCACACGCGGGGCCTCATCAGACGACTGTTTACATCCAGCACCATTACCAGCAGGGGAGACGGGGAAATGACGGCCTCTGCTCTGCACTCTCCAGCGCCTTTCATCAGATGCCTCCGAGAGAGGAAGGGGTAAAAGCCGTAATGGGATTCTGAGGATCTTAAAAGCCAGCCGGTTTGTTTAAAAAGGAACAAGACCAAGAGTCGGATCCAGGGGTCCGCTCCTCCTGCAGAGGGAGCGAGCCGTCGCCCGGCCTCTCCCGTCTGCCGAGTCAAGTGTGGGGTTGAGGCTCCTCTCGGGTGGACCGTCAGCTGCCAGGGGACGGCCCCGCTTCCAGGGATGCCGAGAACCCTGTCCTCAGCCCTCAACCCTGCCATCTTCCCCCCACCCCAGCCAGCTCTCCCTTGGAACTGTCTCCAAGTCCCAAATTGGCACCCGCATCCCCGATGGTGGTCCGCCAAGCCGAGGCCACAGAGAGACAGCAGCTCAAGACGGAGGAGACGGTCGTGCCTATTGGCAAACCCAGGGGCTGAAGGTTTGACTTCCCCGTCCCCAAGCCTGGGAAAACCCCAGGCAGGAGCAACCAAAAACATCTGGTTAGGAGCCAGCCTGGGCTTTCCAAAGCCACGGTTCTCTCTGGCCTTTTCTTCCCATTTCCTGGGGCCTGCTGCGCATCCCCAACTCGACCCCGGACTGGCCTGGGGTTTGCTGGGCCGAGTTCTGTCGAGTCAGGTGGAGAGTGATTCACAGGAACGTGACGTTCCAGAGATCTGTGGTGGGGCCTGCCGTGTGGAAGGCACCGTCGGGTTTGGAGGCCACAGGGCGTGGGATGGTGGTGGGACTTTCCAACCCTGGCGCCAGGTGGGCTGGGATCATTCCCTAAGGCACGTCGGGAGGCGGTGCTGTGTCTGCCTGGGGAGTGTCGTCAAGGTGGACTGCAAGGTCCCCTCCGAGCGTGGTGCTGTGTTGGAGAACCATGTGGCGGCTGCTGCGTGGTGCCCCCGCACAGAGGCAGATGGTGTTCAGGAGACAGAACTGTGTCTCCCGAGAGCTCATGGACACCTGGAGGCCATCAGAACACAATTGCCCGGATTGACCATGGGCTGACCACCAAGACCAGCTCCCCAGCACTTTGCAAAGGTCGCTGGGGTCTCGAAGGGCTGCACCCTTCAGCTCTGCTCCCTGCCACGGCCTTGCCCCTCTGCACGGAGCCTCCAGCTGAATCTCGAGTCTCACCTAGTCTCTTGGTTACTCCAAACTCACTGGGACTTGGAGCACAGCAGCCACCACCGAGAGCTAGGGACACAGAACGGGCCCCTCTCTTCCTTCCCAAGCACGCTGCTCTCTATCAACAGGTAGATTCCTCTCTTGCCCAGAGTCACTGCCATTGATGCACCTTCTTCTGGGGAAATGGGCCACTCTGACACCCCTTCTAGAACACCCCAAGGTGCATCACCCCCAATCACAAAAGTGACGGCTGCTGTTCATCTCGCGCTCCCAATGGGCCAAGCACAGAACTCGCCCCTGCCTGTGTCATGGCACCCCTGGTCAGAGGCAGTACTAGCTGTGATTGATGGGTTCACCTACCAATTCATTCAGAAATATTTTCAGGGATTACTATGCGCCTGGCAAGGATTCTTGGCACTGGGGAACGTGCCAGCGGGGAACAAAACCAACAAAAACCACAGCTCTTTGAGGATTGGGAGACTGAGTCTCAGAGGAGGAGAGACACTTGCCCAAAGCCACACAGCTGGTGACCAGTAAGGCTCAGGATCAGCCCGGGAGCTGCCTACCTTCAAAGCCCTGAGTTGTATCAATCACACACCCTACTCTGATGATAAGTCACATTGACTCTGTCCTTTGGGGTCCTTTTGTGAGTTTTGTTTTCTACGTGAGCCGCTGTGTGTCAGACGCTAGTTTCCTGGTCACAAAGAGCTCAGGGTGCAACCTCTGCCATTTCCAGGGCTGAAGCACCCATGGAGGGTTACTTGGGTCACAGCTGGCGTCTCTGAGCTCCAAGGGACATTGCCACCGCGTGAGAAGGGACAAGACTGAGATCCTGGCTGGGCCAGTCCACTCCCAAGATGGAACAATCTGTCGTAATGGAAAAGGAAGCATTTTATTTTTAAACCAGGGCTGCTTTGCCTTGGGGAGGGTCAGGGCTTCCCTCCCTCCTGGGATTTCAGAAGAGAGAGGATGCCATACAGAACAAGAAAGCCGGCCTTGAGAGCTGAGGGTCCAAGTCCTCACTGCCCCTTGTCTCAAAGGTGGCCTGGTCACTCTGCCTGTCTGAGATCCAGTTCTTCACCGGTTAAACGGGAATGTTCCCAACACTTCATCGGCAGAGCTGTATCGAGGGGTGTTGGACGGGAATCTCTATGGGGGATGCTTCGCATATCATGAAGACCAACACAAGCTGGTGTTAGAGGACCCCCGGCTGCCAGAGGCCAGCCCTCCAGTTAGGAGCTACAAGATACCAGCCCGGGAGCAGCGAGAGGAGAGTGCAGGTCTTCAAAGCAGAGAGGGCCAAGCAGAGGTCGTAGGGAAAGAAAACAAAGCACACGTTGACACATTGTGTGTCTCTCAGTCCCTGTGCCTTGGGGAGGCTTGGGGGGCTATGTATACGACTTCATTTTAGATCCCCCGAGGAGCCCCGGTCACCAGACAAAAATGGAATCACTTCATACAAACGTAGAATGGTCACTCTCGAAATCATAGCTTCCCCCCGCCCGCCCCTCACCTCTCCCGCCCAAAGCACACCCTGAAAGAAAACCAGATACACTGGGTTTATGTCGGAAGGCTCTGCTTGTCTTTAGTGCCCATCTCCTCGAAATGAACAGACCCCCAACACTCAGTGGGCCACTCTCAGACGCCTCCAAGCGCAGCCAGTGGCCTCTCCCTGGGAAGTTCCCAAGTCAGGCAATGAGGGTCATGTCCACCTCCAGCCTCCCATCTCCTCCAGGCTCCTGGCTCCTCCCCACACGGCTTCCCTGTGGAGTCACCCACATGGGACCCTTTGCTGTACCCGGACTGCCTCCCCGACCAACTCCAAACCCAAAGACTCCTGATTTTTGTGCTCAAAAATCCCATCTCCTCTACTTCGTAGCTGAGTGACCTTGGGAAGGTCATCAAACTACCCCTTGGCTCAGTTGGTGACTCCACCCTCCACCAGCTGCCCAAGCCTGCAAGGCAGCCCTTGAGTCTTCTTATCCCTCTGTCTCCAGATCCATTTCCTGTCCCTCCAACCTCCCGAGCACTGTTTAGATCCATTCTCTTCCCTCTGTCCCCTGTGCCACCAGCGGTCACTGCCTCTGTCCTTCTCTTTGGTCTTACTGCTGCCATCCATGCAGGCTCCACCCTTGCTCCTGACAGACAGTGGGTCTTTTAAATATGCAAATCCATTTAGGGTGCTTCTCCCAGCCCAACCCTTTCACTGAATTACACTGCCATAAGGTCATGCACCGGCCACAGTGGTGGACAGAGTCAGCTCTGGAGCTCGGGTTCCTACCAGTTTTGTGACTGTGGCTAGCTGGGCAACCTCTCCACGCTTCTGGTTTCTGAGCTGTACCTACAGAGCAAGGTTGTTGCAAAGATTAATCAAAATAACAAGTAAAAACTCTTTGGTCCCCACGGCTAGGGAGGCTGAGGCAGGAGGATGGCGAGTTCCAAGCCAGCCTCAGCAAAAAGCGAGGCGCTAAGCAACTCAGTGAGACCCTAAATAAAATACAAAAAAGGGCTGGGGATGTGGCTCGGTGGTCAAGTGCCCCTGAGTTCAATCCCTGGCACCAAAAAAAAAAAAAAAAAAAAAAGACTCTTTAGAAAGATATCTAGTGGAGTGTGAAGGTTCAATGCATATTAGCTCATTAGCTCATTCACAGCTTCATCATAATCGTCACTAATGGCATTATTTGAATAAAGTCCCAAATTCATAGTAGGGCACATGGGGTCTAGCAAGATCTGTTTCTTTCCCAACGCTCCATCCCTATCCCTTTGTGTTCTCCCTTATTTTCTATGCACCGGTCACTCTGAACTTCTTTGATCTTTGAATGCCACAATGATTTATGCACAAAGATGTTCATCACACTGATGCTTACAATAAGGATTTTTAAAGCTAACCATCCATCAGTTAAAAATGGTTAGGTAACATTGTGGTATAATCAAATATATCACAATCATTTTGAATTATGGGTCATGCATATTTAATGATATGAGAAAATGCTCATGAAATGACAGCGTATGAAAAAATGATTCAAAATTGAATCTACAGCATTATCTCAACCTGAAGGCAATCAATCGCAATGTTTAACAGTGGCTCTCTGCACTGTTAGATGATGGACGATCCATCTTTCTTTATACTTTGCTAATTTTGCACATTTTATACAGTCAGCTGGGGGGGAGGCCTTTTGTAATGAGGAGGGGAAGATATTGAAAGAAAAAGGAAAGAGAGGGGAAAATTCATCTTTTGTTTCAAAATATTGAAATATTCTGGTATGAAAAGTTCATTTCATTCTAACTCACTCCCAACCCTCAACCCACACACACATGTAATTCCCACCACGTCTCCCTTTCCTCTGTCCATAAAAACAATATTTTCACTTCTGGTCTTAAACAATTGAACTGAAAAGTTCAAGAAAAACCAATTCCCCCTGAAGACTAAGTTAATTTGTTAGGGCTCCTGTCCCGGGATAAGGAAAATCTTGAAATTAGAAAAAAGAAAAAAATTACAATCTGCTCCATTTTAGAACAAAATGCAAAACAGATTCTGTGGCGGGGGCGGGAGTGGGGGGTGGCAAATGCATATTAAATTTCGAAAAAGGGGAGACAAAGCATATGATTTTATTCCAGAATTTGGGAGTGCAATCCCTACAGCTAACTTAGAAATCATTGCCCGTTCAACATGCCGTCTCTGCCCGGAGCCCAGATATCCCTCACTGTGTCATTTGGTGATCGTGGTGGGATATGGGGTGGAGCGTGTGTGTGTGTGTGTGTGTGTGTGTGTGTGTGTGTGTGTGTGTGTGTGTTGGGTTGACCAGATGTTCTAATGAACCCAAACTTCATCTCTGTCCCTGAGATGCTGGGTTGACCAGATGTCTGAAAAAATATGCATGCGTGTCTAACTGTGTGTGTGTGTGTGTGTGTGTTCAAACTCAGGCAGTGAAAGGGCAAACTGCACAGCAACCATTTTCTTTTCAAAGCAACTTTGATAACTCTCTGCCCCACTATGTTATGACTTCCTCCCGACTGGCTTCGGGGTGAGGAGGGGGTGCCTGGATGGTTTTGTTAAAACAGAAGCTCTAGCGCCTCATTCTTTCTTGAAAAAGCTCTGCCCCTCAAACCAAAAGAAAAAGAAAAAGAAAGAAAGGAACTCATATTCTTTCCAAAAAGCAAAGACCCCCAAACCGAAGCCTGCAGGATAACAGAGCTAATAGATCGCTCTAAACCCTTAATGAATGAAAATATTATTCGCATTTTCCTGTGATTTTTTTTTTTTTTTGTGCTCGGTTATGAAGCGTTTCAAAAGGAGGGAATGGAAGAGACGGGCGCTTGGCTGGCATTGTCACTGTGACATTAAGGATAACCGTATTTACGATGGCATTATACAGTCCGTCTATTTCCCTCAAGTAGTGCCAATAAAAAGATGGCATTTTCCCAGCGTCTGCTCTCTGCGCGTGTTTTATGTCTTGCTTTTTCCTCAAGGGTCTGTGTGCTCTTCAGTAAAAGAGCTAATTTTTCACAGTGGTGAAGGGGAGGGGGGCTGGCTCTGTCTTCCACCACTCAATGGCAAGTTTCCTATTAGTGCTCAGAAAGGCAAAGTGTTGTTCTTTTTTCTGTAAAGAGAAATACCACACACAGGCACACATGACTAATAGCCCGAGTTTTCCAGAGTTCTGACCCCCAACCCGTGCCTGGGCTTTGCATGTATTTGTTTAATCCACCTTCACGACAAGTTGAGGAGGCATGTCTTGTGATGGACCCCATCGGTGGGGAAGAAGACACTGAGGTTCTTAGAGAACCCAAGGACACTCAGTGTGATCCTGAACCAGGACCCTCAAAGTCAGTGCTCCTGACATCAGGCTTTTGCTTGCCTGTCTTTTTTCTCAAGAGAGGAGGTTTTCACTGTTCATGGGTGAATGTTCCAGTTCACGGCACCTGGAACAAGGATGGAATGCAAAAAGGCAGCCGTCTTCCAGCTTCTTCTGTGGGTCCAGCTGAATGATCTTGACCCTCCTGGGCATGAGTGTCATTATCTATAAAAGAGAAATACCATAGCTTCCTTTGGGCATGAGATCTTAGATGGTGGAAATATGCTGGGAGCTGAGGGGACAGTGGAACAGGGCAGGGCTGCTGCCCTTGGAACACAGAGTCTGGTGCATAGAGGCGGGGCAAATGGACTGTGGTTAGTTCTTGGATAGTTAGCACCATTTTTCAGCCAATGAAGACTCTGAAGCACCCACTGGCGGAATAACTTTGGACCTACCTAGAACTATTTCATCACCGACCCTGCCCCTCCAAACCAACACGCAATCTAACGCTGACGGAAACTACCGGAGCTTCTGCCAGGCAACGTAAGGTAACCAGTGTGGCTGCAGGAACCCAGCAGGCTTCTGCACCATTACGAAAATGATCAAAGACTGTCACGTCAACAAATAACAGCTCCTGTCGATCAATAGCTTTTCTTTTACCAATATAGACTTGCAGGGCTAGGCATTCATCAGCAAACCTGAAATGTGGGGAGGCTTGCTAAAATGAGAGCCAGCCAGGAAGGGAGAGAAAAATAATTGTAAGCGCTCAGCAAAACTCAGCTCTCCAGGATGCTCTCAGACCCTCTCCATCTTCCAGAGCCGATGACCACGTTGGATATTCTCAGACGGGGCTCTACGGACGTTCGGGGCCAGGTCATCCTTGTTGTGGGGCATCCCGTGCACTGTAGGGTGCTCAGCAGCTTCTGCCACCTGTGTCCACCGGACGCCAGTACCATCGCCCCACCCCAACTCGTGGTGACAGACTGTGAGGACTCTAGATATTGTCCAGTGTCCCCTGGGGAGCGGGGGAGGGGAGGGAAGCATCCTTCTTCTTTTGATGGGGTCAAACATCAGCCTGGGAACGAGTCCAGCCTGGCCTGGCCCCTGGGGAGACAAGCTGGGAATTAGGGAAGGCAATCTCCCAAGTCCCATTCCTCCATTCTTCTCCTCGCCCACTTGGCGGGCAGATATGGACTGGCGGGTGGTGGCCGTCTTCGGGCACAGCCCGGTAGGAGCACTTTAAGGATACCCAGGCAAAAGCCCCCCCACCCAGGGAAGATGAGCTGATGGGACCACTTAGATTCTTAGCTTGACCCTGCAGCCGGCTGCTACGGGGGACATGACGTGTGTGTCCCTAAGTAGGAAGCTGTGAGTGCTACCTTCAAAATGATTGCCACAATCACAGCTCAGAGGTGGAGCAGGTGCTGGGTTGGCATGCACGAGGCCCTGGGTCCAAACCCACCAGAGACTGGCTATGCCCCAGAGATGGAGGAGGCTGAGGCAGGAGGATGGCTTGAGCTCCGGAGATTGAGGCCAGCCTGGGCCACTCAGCAAGACCCGATCTTAAAAAATGAAAAGAAAAACACTTGCAATATTCCCATCTGTGTGCTCATTGCCTTATGATAGCTTTGCTCAGTCACCCCTGTTTACATGACCTCACAGGGAGACGGTCTTATCGGGGTTATAAAAGCTGTATGTATCCATAGAGAGGTAGCAAGATATAAATCCAGCATCACATTCTTAGATGAAAGGTGTCCAGGAACAGGAAGAGCAGTGAAGGCAGGAGAGAGCTCTGACTCCCAGCTGCACGTTGTGGGTGGCAGGTTCTGTGACGCCTGCTCTCCCGCGTCACAAGGTGGAGGGAGAGGAAGAGTTGAAGGGGAAGTGAGAGAGAGGCGTGAGGGGAAAATCGCTCTCACCAAGAGACTGGGAACCATCACAAATGATCTGCTTGCTGGTTCACACCGCATGCCACCTTTTTGAAACCCAGAACATCAGAACATGCTGGGGCACTATTATTTCTTCCTTTTTTTTTTTTTTTTTTTTGTTAACCACTGAGACACATCTGTGTTGTTTCTGTGTGTTTTGTTTTGTTTCGTTTTGTTTTAAGAGACAGGGTCTGGCTAAGTTGCTCAGGGCCTCACTAAGTTGCTGAGGCTGGCCTCGAACTCACAATCCTCCTGCCTCAGCCTCCCGAGCTGCTGGATGGAATGACAGGCGTGCACCACGGCACCTGTCCGATATTATTTCTTAATGCCTGGTTTCAAGCACGAGTTGTGCAGCCCCACGGAAATCAGACGCCACCGTCCTCAACCCGAGTTCTGCTGTTCCACAGAATGGAAATATTGCAGCCAGTCCTCAAAGTCGTCACGAGACGTTAACGACGCTTTGATTTGGAAGTTTTTCTTGGGGCCTGGCCTCTTAGCCAAAGCGAGTCCCTTGAGAGTCTCTGGAGAGAGTGTTCAGAGTCACTCTTCTGAGGTGCCAAAGCAAAAATGAAACAAAATTGGTCCAATCGGTGAGATGGCCTTAGGGGATCCTTTGGTCCCTCCGGGCCTCAGTCCCCTTGAGTCAGTTTCCCTGAGACTCAGAGCCGCTCTCCTCCTGCCCGGGGTCCGTGATCGCCGGGATAACGTACATTCTTGGCAACCTGCAAGGTCAAGGTTGCCTCTATCTGGGCTGATTTCAGAGGAACGAGCCGCAGCTCTCCTGTGGTCTCCGCTGTCAGTGGGCAAAGGGGCAGCAAGAGACGCACAGCTTGGGCTACTGCTGCTGAAGGGGACACCCCGGGGTCTGTGGGGAGGAGGGACAAAGGCTGGTCCACGGGGTAAAAAGTTCTTGGAGGAGACTCGGAAGGGAGCGGAGAGGCCAGGCAGGGGAGGGGGGGAAGGAGAAGAAATGGAAGAAGGCGTCAGGAGTGGGGACGGGGTGGCTTGGAAAACTTGCCCTCTGGCACCGGGATCCCTGGCCAGCGCCGCACTTTTGAGGTTCAACTTTGTTTATTCTTGGCAAAATGCAACCGCCTGTTTCCTAAGAGAGAAGTCTTTAAAAGGCTTATAAAATCTACTCAAAAGGCTTTCTGGACATCAAATAGCTCATAAAAAGGAACATTTTGATGAGTTAAGTGTAAATGAATCAGAAACATACGGATTCCATTTTGCCTAATCTGCCGTTGGATTTAGAAACGGAGGGGACGCTGCTCCGAGCCGCATTCCTCAGGGGCTCTGCGGACCCCCGAAGCCTTTGAAAGCCACTGGCAACGCGGCCGACCCCTCGCGGAATTCCACCCTCGCCCTCCTGAACCGTGGTCTCCGGGAGAGGCCCCGCCAAGGGTTTCGTCGGAGCAAGAAAGGGTAAAAGAGGGCTGACTATGTGCTGGGACCTGTGCCCTGCTTGCTGAAGAGACATGAATGGTGGCCATCTGGGTCGTGGGAGACGGGGAAGACAGATAACACGGATAGCAAAGGAGCAGGGTGCAGATGAGCTGGTCCCCCACCAGGGCCAGCTCCGGGTCCCTGGCCGTGTGAAGCTATGCTCCTGAGCCCTGGAGAACTCTCCTCCCACGGCCTGTGCTTCCTGAGCAAGACGGGCAGTCAGCAGGATCCAGAAACCCTGTGGGGAGGGGACCCCTGTGATCGCCACTCTAAAGTCCCAGGAACCGAGCCCAGGACCCATCCAGAGACTGAGTAGCAGACCCACGACCTTCATGTCCAGCCGTCCAGCTCCCTCGCCAAAGGTCTTCCCACTCCACCCCGCTGGGCCCCCCAAGGACTCACGGGTCTCAGCGGAGATGATCAGACTCTGAAGTCCAGGAATTGTCCTCCCGGAAAGGTCGGAACTGGGGGCCTCCCTCCAACCCCACGTGGGTGGCCGGAGGTCAGTGAGGAAGGACCCTTCTCCAGGATGCCCAGGAGCTCTCCGATGCCAAGGCAGAGTGAATGGGAAGCGTCAAGGGGCATCCCTGGTGCCAAAGCTCTTGGCTTCCTGGGGTGATTGGCTCCTGGGGTGACAGAGAAGGTGGAAGAAGGAGAGGAATTTGGAATCCTGCTTCTGTTTCCACTCACCGTCTCTCGGACTGGTGCTGTGTGCCTGTAGAAAGAGATGAATCCAAGTCGAAAATTTAAAAAAAAATAAAAATTAAAAATAAATGAAAAATGAAGCAGGCTGTATGTCAGCGAGCCAGGTAGAAGACACCCGGCGTGCCGTGAACGTCTTGGCACATGATTCTATCAAAGCAGGTAATGACAGCACATGGAGACCCCCGCGTAGTGCTTCCATATGAGAGGCAGGGAGTGTCATCAGTGATTGAAGGGGTGAAGGGTGTGGGATGCTCCCCTCCACACAAGAAGGACTGCTTGTGTCCTGGAACATCAGTCTTTCCAAACAAGGGCCACACATGTGCTTCTAGGGTGCTGAGAGAGGGACGGCTTCGGAACTCCCCGGGGACTGTAGGCCAATGACGCGAGAGGCATGCTGGTGCCCACCGGTAATCCCAGGGACTCAGGAGGCTGAGGCAGGAGGATTGCAAGTTCGAGGCCAGCCTCAGCCACTAAGCGAGGTCCTCAGCAACTTGGTGAGACCCTGTCTCAAAATTTTAAAAATAAAATAAAATAAAAAGGGCTGGGGATGTGGCTCTGGGTTCAATCCCTAGTACCAAAAGAAAAAGAAAGACAGACGTTCCCTAGACTCGCTTGAGCATCCGCCCCCCCCCCCCTCCCCTTCATCTCCTGACTCTTTTTTTGTCCAGAAATGGTCCGGACGGTTCTTTGCATGTGGCTTCTTCAGCACAAAACTCACAGCCAAACAGCTGCTGGGGCTGAGCAGCCTGGAGCCAGGAACAGCCCAAAGACAAACAACCCCTTTAACAACAGGAGCAGGACGCACGGCTCGGTCTCCCAAGAAGACAATCAGCAGGGAAAGATGCTCAGCCTCTTATTCCCCGGGGAAGAAGGGGCCACTTCATACCACCAAGACGGGCACAGCCAGGAAAATGAAGAACAGGAGTTGGCAAGGACATGGAAAATCTGGAAATACATCACCGGCTGGAAGGACAGTGGATCAGTCAACACAGAAAAAAAAAAAAAAAAAAAAAACAGTTGGCTGTGCCCCATCCCCCAGAAGTTAAATGTACAGCTACTGAATCAGGCAGCAAATCCACTCGGAGGCACACACCCAGAAGAACTGGAAATGGATTCTCCAGCAAGTACTTGAACCTGGATGCTGGATTCATCATGCGAGCTGCAATGCCGGTGAACCTCAAGAAACATCATACCAAGTCAAAGAAAAAAAAAAAAAATGGACACCCATGGTTTACACGTTGTACAGTTTCGTGTAATAGCCACCATCAGCACATCCACGGAGACACGGCGGATTTCTGATCGCCAGGAACAGGGAGGGGAGGGGCATCAGGTCTCCTGCTGGAGTGACCAGAACGTCTCTCCCGTGCAGATGGTGTTGGCAGGGCCCTGGAGCAGGCTCAGCCGTACGGAACTGATGGCTTTGAAATGGCTCACTTTATGTTACGTGCCTTTCCTCCTTCATCAAAATAAATAAAAGCTGCCCTCCACCTGCCAAGAACAAAGAACGCTCAGCCCTGGACTCCAGCTCAACGCAGTGGCTGGAATCTCCCTAGAACTGGCCCCCCGGGCCCTGTCATTCCGGTCTTAAAAACTCAGCTGGACACCCCCACCCCCAGAGTGAGTCACCAAACTTGCTTGCTCTTGAAAGCATTTTTTTTTCTTTTCTTTTTTTTTTTTTTTTTTTGGTGCTGGGGATTGAACTCAGGGGCACTCAGCTACTGAGCCCCAGCCCGGGACCTATTTTTATTTTATTTAGAGACAGGGTCTCACTGAGTTGCTTAGGGCCTCGCCATTGCTGAACCTGGCTTTGAACTCGCGATCCTCCTGCCTCAGCCTCCCGAGCCGCTGGGATTATAGGCATGCGCCACCTCACCAGGCCCTCTTGGAAGCATTTTTGACAGGATGTGGCTGCAGGTGACCTGAATCTTTACAAAAAGTTTTTCCATACATCTTCATCTTTGTTTTCCTCTAGAAAAATATTTCTGACAGATATGGAGGGAACTGGCCACTGGGACCTTTGGGTCTGGGATCTGAACACTGATTGGTTGACAAGGAGGTTAGGTGTCCATTCAGAATTTCTTGTCCTTGCATCTTGGAAGTGACCTGTCCTGCTGCCGATAGCAACAGATACAGATGTCAGTCTTTCTTTGGCCTAACTTACTGGGAGCCCCAAAGTGAATCATTACCTTGTTTTCCTCGTCGGTAAGATGGGGATAACAATATCTCAAAATATCGTGGAATGAGCATAGTCTTTGGCATACCGGGAAGGCTTTCTTTTCCCACTCTCCTGGACTGGTCTAGGAAATTGAAAACGGGAGTCACAATACCCGACAGGAAACAAGACAGAATCGGTTTGATGATCATAGACCATCCTTGTAAATTTGGAAATGAATAGGATCTCCCCTTCACCCAAACCTTAGATAACTGCTTTCCAGAGAGGTTAAGTGACTTGATGGATGCCACACAGCAAATTGTCCACAGAGCAAGAACTCGATATCAAGCTGCTATGACTCCTACGCTCTTCACTATGCACCCGAAGGCAACCTAGGAATGAGGATTTAGGTCCTTTGTGCCAGTTTTGTATACACCATGACCTCGGGCATTGCCTACCCAATGATATGGCCCATCCAGAGTCACTTGTATGGTTGGAAACAATACATCAGCAAAATGGAGAGAGTCTTCTTACAGAGGCTACCGGTTCCCTATGTATCTGTGTCAAGCAAGAAAAAGTTTTGTCTTAAAAGAAAAAGAAAAAGAATCCTCCACTTTTTATATTTACTTCCCAGAATTTGTTCATTCAACAAATATTTATTGATTTCTCATTACACGCCAGGTTCTGCTCCAGAAGCCAAGAACACATGGTCCCTGTGCACGTGTGCAAGTAGAGAGGTTAAAACTGAACAAGTTAGAGGAAGTGGAGAGGATGTCGGAGCTCCGTAAACTGTAAAGACCATTGGGGGGCAGGGGGGAGGGGATTGCCAATTTAATTCGGTGGGCACGGTGGTCTCCTTGGAGGGGATGTTTAAGTGGACACCAGAATGTCCAGCAGCCAGCAAAGACCTGGGGGAAGAGTGTTCCAGGCAAAATGGATTGCACATGCAAAGGCCCTGAGGTATCTCTGAGAGTCAGAGAAGCTGAGTGGTGACTAAGGGGAACAGGCCAGGTCAAGAGTGACCAGACATGGAAACAGAGAAGGATAGGCTCATGTGGGGTTTCCCTGACCTTCCTGACCTTAAAGAATACGAGAAACACAGTCTCCCCACAGGAAACTTAGACACCGCAGATAAAGTAGAAGAGCGAAGGGGCCCTGCTCATCCTCACCCCGACACCAGGAGGAGGCTCACAGGGGCATCTGGCACACGTCCTTTCAAACATTGCACTTCCTACCCAGGGACGTAAATAAATAAACATTTACAAGAGAAGGATCCTGTAATACATCCATGAAACTGGCTTTTAAACCCATTTTATTTTATTTTATTGTGTATTTACTACTTCAGACGTCATAAACATCTATGTCAGTGCACTTAGATACACGGTGTCCAGCGTCCGTCCGGGACGTTGTGGGCTCTCAATAAATGCATGCAGAAGGGCGGCTGGGAGGGAGGGAGGGGCTGCCTAACTCCTCAGTGATGGACGGGGGCTTTCTCTCTGGACCATCCTCTACCCTTATCCTCCAGGCCTGTTGCGGTTTGGGTATGAGCTCCTGTGTGAAGGCAGGAATGTTTGGAGGTGAGCTGATGGATCGTGAGAGCTGTAACCTAGTCTGTCCATCCTGGTTTGAATGGAAAGACTGGATGGGGACTCTAGGCAGGGGGGCTGTGGCTGGAGGTGGTGGGTCACCGGGTCACGCCCTGGCAGGGTGCCTCTACCCTCCCTCTCTGCTTCCGGGCGGCCATGAGCTTTCCTGGGCTGGACCCTTCCGCCGTGATGTTCTGCCATGGAATGGGCCAGCCACGGACTGAACCTCTGAAGCAGGAGCCGAAATGAGCTTTTCCGCCTCTAAATTTATGTTGGTCACAGCAATGAAAAGCTGACCGACCGAGGGCCATCCCCAGTTCTCTCTGCCATGGACAAAGTGGCCACCTCTGTCCTCTCCCCTGCGTGGACTCCTCCGGTTACCTCATTAGGATCAGCATCTCAGAGTCGAACAGCGGGGTCAGGGTGGGAGGGTGGCTGGCTCACTGACCAGGCTCTAGCCCTCCATCAGCGACGCCCAAGAGCTCTGGGTCTCTGTCCTGGACAGGAGTGGAATACCTCCCGAGAGAACACAGAACAGGAAAGCCTGAGTCACCGGGATCCCTGGACTGAGCAGCTCTGGGTTCTAAAAGGGCCTGTCATCTCATCCATCCGCTGGGAGGCTGGACGTGGCTCTCCCTGCCCTACCGCCTTCTGGGCACATTTCTAAAGCGAACCCTCTTGGATGGCAGGAAACGCAACCAGCTGAAGGGAGAATCTCGCCCATTCCTGGCTTTGGTGTTCCTCAAAGACCTGCCCCCCGTGAGACGCTCCCTTCTCTCTGCAAAATTAATAGGTGCCAAAAGATTCCCGGAGCCGCCTGCCAGGCCTTTCTAAGCCACTGGTTTTAATATTGGTTTGGCAGCTCCGATAATGATTTCTTTTTTTTTTTTCTTTTTTTTTTAAGCAACAGAAATGAGAGGCCAACTTCAGAACCCAGCTATGAACCCCTCCATGAACCCGGCCACGAACTCAGCCATGAACTTGGCCATGAACCCCGCCTGAGCTCTGACTCTTAGCCGCACTTCATGCATCTCCACCATCTTTGAACTGAGGCCTCTTCTGAAAATCATTACTTCTGTCCCTTGGCTCCCCGGATTATAGAGGAATACATAACTGGAGGCGAGGTGGGTTCTGCTTGCAAACCCACGGGGGTTTGGGGATCCAGGTGGAGCCCCTCTTCTCTGAAATGCTTGGAAAAGGAAGTGTTGTGGGTTTCAGGATTGCTGGGAGATTCGCTTCTACATAGCGAGATACCTTGGGGACAGGACCCAAGTCTAAGCACAAAGTTTGTTTCTGTTCTATGTCAGATGGCTTGCAGGTGACTTTCACACGTTATTTTTCATAGTTTATGCATAAAGAAAGGGCCCCATCATGGCCTGGAATTTTCCATGTGGGGCCTCACTTTGGAGATCCAACTTTTTTCGGATTTGGGAGCCTTTCAGATTCTCGGATTGGGGACGTTCAGCCCGTACGTAGAGAGACATGGATCTGGTTTGCCAACGCTCCTTTCAAATCTTGCCCCGGAGGAGAAATAATGGCTCCTAGTTTAAGAACAAGAAAACCGAGGCCCGGGATGGAGCCAGACCCTTGCCCCCGCCCCGTCACCCCAGGAGGTCAGCAGCAGCAGCACAGGATCTGGAGTGGGGGCTTCTGTACCTCCTCTCCTGTCAGCCTGGGCTCCCCACGTCCCCCGCACCAGGAGCCTTCCTCTCTAGCGCCAGGGACCCGAAGGTGCCTCCCCGACCCATGGAAACCTAGACGTGACCGGGTGGACGAGGAAAGCTAAAGATGGGCAGAAAAAAAAATGGAAGGAAACCCCTCTCCTGCCTCTTCACCACCCCAAAGAGGTGTCCAGAGCCAGACTTCTTCCTTCACATTTTAAAAGGGTTGTTTTTTTGTTTTGTTTTAACCACTGGCCCATCGCCGCCACACACCTGGCAGACAGGAGGATGGGTGGGTGCCACCTGGCCTCTTCCTGCACAGGAGGAGGCTCCCTGAGCCCCCAGCCTCCAGCCGTCTGGATTTCGGGAGGCAGGCTAAGCTCAAGAAGCACCCCTGCTTCTCCGGGGGAGGACGGGCGTTCTAACCCCGAGCCCCATCTGCAGCGCTCTGCTGGGTGAGGTGCTATAGAGGAGCCCAAGTGGAGGGGGACCCGGTCCTGGGACCCAGGGAGATGCCTGAACACTGGCGCTAAGTGAAAGCGAGCCCCTCCTCCCTGCTTTAGAGAAGAAAAGGCAGCCCACTTTATAAAGGGCAGGTTTATAAAGCCTTTCAGACCCGAGGCCCTTGAGTCTCAGTGATTTTCCTGGGACTCTGTGGGCTTTGTCCCCTTTAATTGGCTCCTCCGCCCACGCAGTTACCTAATGTTCATTATCTACACCTGAAAGGCCAGCAGCCCTCCCGGAACAGGAGTAGGGCCTTATTCCTGCACCTGCAGGACACTGTGGGCGCTCAGGAGGCCAGCCCTTGCCTTCCCGCCCTGGCCCTGGCCCTGCCCTCCGTGCCACAGCCCAGGGACGGGAAACTGCATGCTCCCAGACAACAAGCAAAACGTCCCTCCTGCTACCCCTGGTGAAGGCACAAGTGGACAGACAGGAACCCAGGCCAGCACCCCCTCTTTACCCAGACCCAAAGGGGAGGTGACGGTCTCTGACAGAGTCACCCGCTTTCCGAAGACCTCAGCCACATGCCAAGTCTCCGGTTGGAGGAACCCCGTGGCTACAGTAGGCTGGCACCAGCCAGGATCCGAGACCTCCATTTTATTCTTGTTCTACCGATAAGAAAACTGAGGCTTAGGGAAATGAAGTGCTGGCCCGAATTTCACAGCAAAGCCGGGGCAAAACCAGACTTGCCAGGTAGGTGGTCCCAGGCCACAGCCCGAGGTCCAGAACAGGACACGCGGTCCAACACGGCAGCCACCGCTACCATACCCAGCCACCGAGCGTTCCCATGTGGCTGGTTCCAAACGACACAAACTGCAAGTGAGACACACACACCACGTCTCCAGGCCTTAGTCTATTTATGTATGAATATGTCATCTTTGCAACTTTTATATTTTCATGTTGATTGTATGTTTTTGATTCCATGTACTTGATTACATGGGGCAAAACAAAAGACACTAAAATAAATGTCAACTGTCTCACCTTTTTTTTTTCTTTTTAAAATGTGGCAAATGGGAAATTTGACACTGTGTCCGGGCACGCTCTTTCTATGGGATCGTGCAGATCTGGACTCCAAGGACCTCGGCATCATCCGGAAGCTCAAGCTTGGTACCAAATCTGCTGAAGCCGAATCTGAGCTTGAATGAGATCTCCCGGAGACTGGTGCCCGTCGTGTCACCGTGGACGCTCCCTTAACCAGTCTCCTCCCCACCACCTGCCTGCCCTGCCTCCACAGAGCATCCCAACAGCACCCACAGCACCCCAGACACGAGCGCTGGGAATCTTCTCCGTGGAACCTCATGTTGGTTCCCAAACCCATGGACCCCTTGTGCCCAGAACAGTCACCATGTCATTTAAGTATTTAGCATGTAAAATATTCTATTAGTGCAAACATGAGAATTACCATTTCCATGAAAACTAAGTTGAATACCTTGGAAACGGTGTAAGTTGCTTTTTAAAATTTTACTTTTGAATAAGGTGGGGGTGAGATAAGTTTAAAATATTGGGGGGGGGGGGCGGGTCCAGGAATGGTGGCACAGGCCTGTAATCCCAGCAACTCAGGAGGCTGAGGCAGGAGGATCGCAAGCTGGAGGCCAACCTCAGCAAGGCCCTGCGCAATTTAGGGAGACCCTGTCTCAAAATAAAAAATAAAATAAATCTAACTTAATTTAAACATATAGATATGGGGGGGGATTTGGGTAACCTTGTAGACTCTTCTTTCATGAATTAAAAATTCTAAATGGTGCATGATGATTGAACAGCTGCCCTCACTTCCCACAGTGGTCCTGGCTTACACCTGTCTTCTCTACAGAACTGTTAAGGGGTGCCTCCCTTTCACGCAGAACTCATTGAGTGCGATCTATCTAGAAAATTCCACTCAACAGACACGATCTCAAAAGTCTTGAGTCCCATCTCCTCGGAGTGGCCAGGTAATGCCCACTTGTCGTTGGAGATGTAACGAATGTTTCTTTGTGGCCTCAGCTCTCTCCTGGGTTGCCCAGTAGTCTGACCACCTGACCCAGCTGGGTCACGTAAGATGACTCCCCTCTGAACTTTCTGGTCCTCCTAAGAGGCACCGAGAACTGGGAACAGCGTCTGACATGGTGTCAGGTCCTCCATACATGGAAGCTATTAAGAGAAGTAATGAGACTCTTCCAGAAAATTCCCTCAGAGATCACTGACCAAACAGTCAAGTGGGAAAGTGAGACCTGAAATGATAATGAGGCAGGAGCCTCGCAAGCTGCAGGCCAGCCCAGGAGTCTGACCAACTTCAAGGTCACTGGGCATTTCAGTGGCAGATGCCCCACCCCCCCACGGGCGTCACCCCAACCCCCTGATGCCAGCCCAGTCCCCCAGCACGCCACGGTGATACCAGGCCAGTAGGGAAAGAGGTATTCGAGGTACCTGGAAGGGACATTCGCACAGCCTCCTCGGTCACCTGTGACGTCACCCCCCATAACCAAGACGTGCTTGTTGGTTCCGGTCCAAGCTCCATGGCCACATCCATACCCCTTGGGGCTGCTCTCCAGGTCAGGAGCAGGGACGAGCTGGAGGTGGCCGTGTGGGCCCAGGTCCGGCCCTGCTCTGCCTCCTTCCTCGGCAACAGCCACACCGGGGACATGGGTCCTGAGCCAGAGTTTGCTATCTGCTTCAAATGGCCCTGCTGGGGACAGAAGACAAAGGAACCAGGCTCCGTGGGACAGACAGGGCCCAAGTCCCGTCTCAGGCTCCATAGACCTTGGGATCCAGGACAGGCAACTTGAAACTTGCTTTCCTCTTCTGCCAAAGGGTACAGATTCAGAGCGAAAGACTTGAAAGTGGCTCCGTGGTGAATAAAGGTGTTTCTACAACCATAAACACTGATAACCCCAGCGCAGTAACGGACGCTTTCTAAAAGCTGATGACGCGCCGCGCGCACTATTCTAAGACCTCTGGTATATCGTCCACTTGGTCCTCTCCAGGCCATGAGGAAGGCCCAGCTGTCAACCCATTCCACAGACGGGAGAAGCGGTCTCAGCGAGGTGAGGCTTTAAAGTGCCGAAGCCATGACCGAACCCAAAGAGCTTCTCCATTGGTAAAGACGATGGTAATGAGGAGAAGGAGAAATGCTGAAGACTCGGCACTGAGAACAACAGTCACTGTTATCGAGGGACCACACTCAATGCCATGCACGGAGCCAAGGACTTTGGGTGTCCTGTTTCTCCTGGTCCTTAGGAGAACACTGACAAGCAGATTCTCCTCTGATCCCAAAGGAAACAACTGGGCCACAGAGAGGTGAAGACACCTGCCCGGTCACACAGCTGACTGTGAGGAGCCCAACTGCCACATCCTCAGTCTAGTCTCTCTACCCCCCCTACTAAGTGCCCGGCTCCCACCCAAAGTGTAGCCTGTTTTATTTGACCCCTAAAACAACCCAACAAGGCAGCTATTATCGCCCCCATTTGGTGGTAAGGAAACTGAGGAACAGAGAGGCAAGGCAACTTGCCCAGAGCCACACAGTCAGTCCCCAGGGGTTGGAACCCAGGGCGTCTATACCACCTGGCCACCCCCTCTTAAGCCTCTGTGCTACCTGCCTGCAATCACTGCCAGCAGAGTCCCCGCGGAGGCCCTTGCAAACGCTGGCTCACTCGAGTCACCACGAAGAGCTGGATTCTAGTCCTGGCCCCAGCCCTACCCGGCCAGGAAGGCGCAGCTCTCCGGAGGCAGGTTCTCCATCCATTTCCTGAGGAGTTGGAATCAAACCTTTGCCAAAGGCTGTGTGACACCCTAGAAGGTTCCAGAAGGGAAGGCCTCCGACCCCAACTTCACCCCGGGCCGCTCCGGGCTGGTCTGTTTCAGATACTGCATTGCAATGGTGTCTGCTTGGCGGGGAGAGAAGCAATGTTGGAAACCACTCAACGAGAAGACGCCCTCCAGCTCTGGGGGCCCGCTCAGTGGGTGGAGAAGAGAGGGGACAAGGTGGCCGTTTGGAGATGGTGCCAGAACGAGGAGGGCTGGCTGCTTCCCGGTCATGCCACCACCTGGAACATCAAGTGGGGCTTTGATCTCAGCAGGGGGAAGGTGGGAGAGCGGCTGGGCCAGGAGGTGGAGCCCACAGGGGCTGGGAGCAGAAACCTGAGCCCAGCACCGAGCCTCAAGCCAGCCCACGGCACCCGCAGCCTCAAATAGCCAGGCCGCCTCCCTGCCCTTCATTCCATTTTACAGATGATAAAACTGAGCCCCGGGGAAGGCCCCTGGGTCCATGATCACCGAGAGACACCTGGGGGTCCCTTCTGGATTGAGAGGCTCCCGGGAACGTCTCCAGATGAAGAAGGGTCACCACAGGATTCCAGCCGGCAATGGTGCTCAGTGACTGTGGTCCCAGCAACTTGAGAAACGGTTCAAGACCAGCCACAGGTTCAAGACCAGCCACAGCGACTTAGCAAGTCCCTGTCTCAAAAGAGTAAGCAGGACTGGAGGCGTCCTTCAGGGACAGAGCGCCGCTGTGTTCAATTCCCCGTCACCAAAAAAGTAAATAAATAAAATCAGATAAACAGAATGGCACAAACCAGGGGGGCATTTCAGGCTTCCACGGAACAAATTCACACTTCCCAACATCACGTACCACCCCAGGAGCCGAGCGGCAAGGCCCTTGTGCGACTCCCAAGGTCCCTGAAGGAGTGATGAAAAACCAAACCCTGTGCCTGGGTAAGTCCCTAGTGTGGGGCCCGAGGGTCGAGTCGCGTGACCAATGTCCCCTCCTTCCAAGACTGTTGGGACATTTCTATGTGTGGACGGGTAACCCTCTGGGGATGACCTTGAAGTTCTAAACTCAAGGCCGTTGATGAACAGGGGGCTTAGACTAAATAGCCCCACTGCACGGACTCTCGGGGAGCCTGGTGGGTACCAGAGGCAGAGAGGACCAGACCGGGCGGCTCAGGCCGTGTTGGGGGGACACATAGGACTGGTCCAGCCCAGCAGGGAGGCCACGGCCAAGAGGAGAAGCGAAACTCCCAGCCCAGAGCGCTGTTCCCCATGGACCCTGCAGACCAGGGAAGGCCCCGTGTGCCGGACCCTGTGCTCTCGCTCCCTGTGATGATCTGCAACCCTGGGGTGCACTGTGGCTCGAAGTCCCCGCCATCCATCCACAGCACCCAGGAAAAGGGCCCTGGGGAAAGCCATCTCTGACCGTTTTGCTGCCCCAGGACTGAGCAGCCATCCTGCCAAGACACGGGCTCGCTCCCCAAAGCACGGAGACCCCGGCGCCCCCCAAACCCACCCCACGTCAACAGAGTCAGAACGTATTAGAGCGAAGTTTCCTCTCCCCAGAGCCTCTTGTCTCGGCAAAGCCAACTAATTCAGATTTAACCTCCCTCTTAATAGGCCGCGGTGCTGAGCCTTCTAATTAATGCCACATGTTCCCTTCAGCTGTCATCCTGAATAAATGTTTACAAAGCTATTAACGTACTGTATTTGTAAACCGGGGCCGTGCGGCTTTGGGGAGAGTCATGTGGTATGAATTTTCTCCTCAAAGATGGAAAAGGCGCAGCAATAATAAATACATTGTTTTGCAGGGATAGAGCAAGGCCCTGCCTTGGGAAAAAAAAAAAAAAAATTTATTGCGAGCTTCCTGAGACAGCGTGGCGGGCTGTACGTGAGGAATCGGGGCTTTTGAATCCCGGTTCAGAAGAGCTGCGAGGGGCCGGAGCTGGCCCAGGTAGGGGCTGGGCGTGGGAGGACTCCAGGGGCTGAAACTCGGCCGGCCCCAGGTCTGGGGTCCCAGGCTCCACCCCAGCCCCTCTGCTCACCAGTGTGGTGGCACTTGGGGACACCCGTTTTCTTTCTGGGGAACTAGATTTTCCTCTCTGGAAAGTGGGAGGTTGGAAACGACCAGAACATCTTGTCTGTGGTCCAGGATTCTAGTCTGATGCCGTCTCTGCTCCAACTGCTAGGCACCATCTTGAATGGTCTCAGGTTGGCTCTTCAAAGGTGCCTGGAGCCCTGAAGATAATGTCCTAATCTTTTTTTTTTTTTTTCTTCTTTTTCTCATACCAGGGATTGAACCCAGGGGTGCTTAGCCACTGAGCCACATCCTCAGCCCTTTTTATATTTTATTTAGAGACAGGGTCTCACTGAGTTGCTTAGGGCCTCACCAAGTCGCTGAGGCTGGCTTTGAACTTGCGATCCTCCCGCCTCAGCCTCTAAGCCGCTGGGATCATAGGCCTGCGCCACCTCCGAGCCTGGCCAAGTCCTCACATCTTAACATGAAACTCAAGAGCCAGCTGCATCTGCTGCCTGGTCTCTCCAACCCCGTCCGCTCACCGTACCGTCACTTTCCTGTAAGGAGCCTCGTGTCTGCTGGGTAGCCCAGGAGCCCCTCTGGCCCTGCCTCCTGGCCCATCTCTACCCACTCATTGTTCATGTCTTGGCTTCTGTTTCCTTGTCCCTAGGAAACCTGCCTCCACCATCAGCTCTGGGGCAGACTGTCCTCTCGCAGGCACCCCAGCACCCTGACCACCTCCTGTCTTGGGTCAGTTTTATAATTGCTTATTCATGGGTCTGCCCACTCGCTCCAATCGACACTGGAGCTGGGACAACGTCGATGTCATTCAGCACCGGGTCCCAATGGCTCCCAAGGGGAAAATACAGTGTGGCTGCATCCCAGTGAAGCCATCATAATTGGAAAAAAATAAAATAAAACGTTAAGTCAAAAACGTACTTCCTCCACCCCTCCAGTTGACGTCACGGCTTAGCCAGGCCAGCCCTGAACGTGCTCAGGACACTTCCACTAGCCCACTGTTGGGAAAAACCATCGCACACAAAGCCCAATCTAAAGCAAAGTGCTGAACATCGCGTGTAACTATCGAATGTGTGTCTCCAAAACACAGCGGCAGCACCGGGCTGCGTAAAGCCTGGGCCCTGTTCCACGGTCATAGCATGGCGGGCCGGGAACTCTGACCTGTTCCTCTTCCTGGGGTCTCGACAGAGCATCATACCCACTAGGATTAGCCCAGGAAAAGCCCCCGATTCAAAAATCAAAGTAAGGTTTCTACTGAGCACAAACGGCTTTCCCACCAAGTGGAAAAAATCATAGCTGGAGCTGCTAGGAGTCGAACCTTGGTAAGTCAGGAACCATCATCTGCACTTGGAGTCTCTTGCTGAATTAATGTGGAGTGACAGGTGACAGGGATAAATGACCAGCAGAAAGGATAATGCAGGGACTTTCCTAGTCACTCCAGGTCCGGGAATTGGGACCCATATTCACACCCAGTGCTCTTCCTGTTTCTGTCTGTACTAAGAAGAAGGAGCTCAGAGACGTTACAGAATTTGCCCGATATTATAATGTATAGCACAAGAGCTGAGATCTGAACCCAAGGCCACCCGTCTCTAAAGGGCCAGGCGCTTACCCACCGTGATATCCAAGCCCTCACAGTGCCACAGCACCACCCCTGCCCACCCCTGGTGGCCATCCACACCACCTGCCCACCTAGTTCTAGACCAGACACGGCACACGTGTTGATATAAATGGTGGGGGCACTCTAGTTTTTAATGACAGTCATGATGGTTCCCTTTAAGGGACTCTTTGGGTATAAGCGACAGAAAATCAAGGCCAACTAAAACTAGCGGAGAGCTGGGGGGATAGCAGCACCCCTCTGGAGCCACGGAAGGGAAGGGGCGAAAGTGACCTTAGGGGGCCATAAGCAAGGACTCGGGCCCTGCAGGTGGCCCTCCCCTCTTCCCGCCATCAACTGATCGTCTGTTGGAGTCATTCAATCCTCCCACACCAGCGGCCACCAGGAAGCTGGGATTGGGATTGTGCCCCCCCTTGAACACACTGTAGATGTCTTACCCCACCCCCGCCCCCTGCTTGAAAAATCCCAGGGAAACCATTCAATTGGCCAAGCCTGAGTCACATGCTCCTGTGGTCAGGGGTGGACTGCTTGGACCAGCTACTCCTGCTAGAGCCCCATGTTTAGAGTCAGGGAGGAACAATTTGGAGATAAAGTGGAGACAAAGACATTACTAGAAGAAGGAGCACTCGGAAAAAATAAAACACCGGGTGTAGGCGACACAGGTGCTGGTCTCAGGCCGGGATATGGCCCCTTGTTCACCTCGTGATGGAGAAGAAAGGTGTGTCAACACCCAACTAGAGTCCAGAGGGCACCTGCTACCCCCGAGGAGGGCGGAAGAGGAGTCTGTCCAAATTCACGTCCCAGGGTGCTATTGGAATGAAGGGACACAAGAAGACCACGAGAAGTGCATGCAGCCACGCAGGACAGAACCAGCTGGTCTTGGTCACCTCTGTAGCAACAGTGCCTCAGGCTGTGCCTGGACATAGTACGTGCTCAAGAAATCAATCAAATCAAGTTGTCAAGAAATCTACTAGGGAATGAGAGCCGCTTGGCAAGATCAAGGAAAAGGCTGCTGTGCGTGGTGATGCACACCTTTAAACCCAGCAACTCCGGAGGCCGAGGCAGGAGGATTGTCAATTCAAGGCCAGCCTGGGAAGCATAGTGAGACTGTGTCTCAAAATCGAAAAAATAAAAATAGCTAGGGATGAAGCTTAGCAGTAGAGCACCCCTGAGTTCCATCCCTAGCACCCCCCACTCCCTTCCCCTCCCCCAAAAAAATAATCAAGGAAAGGAAAGTATCCAAGGTTCATTATGGGACACAGGAGTTGGGCAGCATGGGTTTGCAGGCCAGTTCCAGCCCCCACAGAGGTCATTTCAGCCATCCGAGGCTCCGTTTCACTTTGGATATCCACAAATGGGAAATAACACACCTACCTCCTACTGTTGGGGATAAAATCAAGTTATTTTTCAAAAAACCCAGGGTGGTGCTGGGACACCATCCCTAACGCTCTTCATTTAAAAGCCCGGCTCCTGCCCTGACGAGCCAGTGGCACACGCCTATCATCCCAGAGGCTCCGGAGGCTGAGGCAGGAGGATCGCGAGTTCAAAGCCAGCCTCAGCAAACGTGAGGCAAGAAGCAACCCAGTGAGACCCTGTCTCTAAATAAAAATGAAAATGGGCTGGGGATGTGGCTCAGTCGACGAGTGCCCCTGAGTTCAATCCCCAGTACCAATAAATAAATAAATAAACAAAGCGCTCTCTTCTCAAGAGACCATACAGTTGGAACCTCCATTAAAGAGAATTTTACTTATATACTTGTTTCTGCTCAGCTCTGAAAGAGCAGGATAAAAACAAGCAAGGCAAGGATTTTTGCAAGAGCCAGTGTCCTCTACAACAAGACACTTTTTCCTGAAGAATCTCCTTGGTGAATTGAAAATAGCTTGCGCCGGTTTCCCTCCAAGCAGCAGAAACAAACGTCACCCACCTCGTAGTGTTGCTCTGCCCAGCGAGAGTCCACCCTACAAGGGGTGCGTCGCTGCTCCGGGCTGGCCTGTCTCTATTTAAAAATGAGTGAGAAATACCAGCACTTCCAAATGTCGCCCGTGTCCTCGCACACCACAACCCAAAGAACAGAGCCCCGCCAAGCTCTGCTCCAAGAACAACGTGGGTCTGGTATTTTGATCCACGAAGCCAGGAGCTTTTCCCAGATATTGGCAACCCCCTGAAGGTAACAGAGTAGTCAGGCCAAAAAGGATGTTGAAACTATTTTGAGGGCTCTATAAACCCACATTCGCTTTTTCCCCACACTTTTCTCTCTTGGATCTGTCCTTTCTCACCCCTCCTTCCCTCCCTCTTCCATTCCTGGGGTTCTCTCCATCCCTCCCTCTTGCATGACAATGGAAGAAAAAGATTTATCTCTACCAGTACGTGTTCACCAGGCAGAGCTCGCCACCAAGCACGCAGACACGGGCTCCTCTCTGATCCACTCTAGGGGACATCTCTTGTTTACTGCTTTGGGTTCTTCTAGGAACACTGCCTCCTGGACCTGTCTCCTGGACCTCTTGGGTTCGGGATTCCTGGACCAGAGGTTCTGCCAGATCTGCTTGTCTTTTGGCTCCAAGGAAACCCCACCTCCCACAGGAGCCTGAGAATTTCGGCTGCCCCTCAAATGTGGGTGGCATCAGGGCCCCATGGCCCTCTGGCCAATGGACCTGGACTGAGCCAGGGAATGGTTCCTACTTAAAACCATGTTTCCCAAAGCCTGGACCAGAGTTGGCACCCAGGGCAACTGGGCGGGATCTGCACAGTCGTGTTCCACTGTACACCGAAGGGCCCAGCAGCCACCTTGATGCCGTGTAGCCGCCATCTTGAATTTCATCTTTTTTTGATCTGGAAATTCCACCTTTTCATTTTTGCACTTGGATTTGCGACTTGCAAATGATGAAGTCAGCCGTGCCTGACACACGTAACCGTGCACTGCACACAAGATGATCGTAAATTCTCTACAAACCGACCTTTTTAAAATTTAACTAGTTAGGAGTACATTTTATATGAGTGGGAGCCAGCATGGGACTCGGGGAACAGGTACCTGCTTTTGAGACTATTATAATTAGGGGTAGAAGGTAAATCTACTGTTGAAAAAATTTCCAGTTAGGCAGGCACTGTGACGCACACCTGTCATTCCAGTGGCCTGGGAGGGTGAGACAAGAGGATCACAAGTTCAAGGCCAGCCTCAGCAACTCAGAGAGTCCCTGGATAACTGAGTGAGACCCTGTCTCAAAATAAAAAATAAAAAAAAAATTTAAAAAAGGGGGCTGGGGATTTGGCTCAGTGGTTAAGCACCCCTGGGTTCAATCAGAAGAAGAAGAAGAAGAAGAGAGGAGGAGGAAGAGGAAAGAAGAAGAGGAGGAGGAGGAGGAGGAGGAGGAGGAGGAGAAGGAGGAAGAAATGTGAATCCAGTTAAAGAAAAATAGGAAGTGGCTGGGTGCGGTGGTTCAGGCCTGTAATCCCAACAGCTCGGGAGGCTGAGACAGGAGGATCCTGAGTTCAAAGCCAGCCTCAGCAACTTATGGAGGCCTTAAGCAACTCAGTGAGACCCTGTCTTTAAATAAAATATAAAAAGGGCCAGGGATGTGGCTCAGTGGCCCTGGATTCAATCTCTAGTACCAAAAAATAAATAAAATAAAAACCATTTGTATATGAACTGTGACACACTGAATTTTCCCCCCGAAAAAAATGGCTACAGAGATATTATTATCAGTCCCATATGAGCTTCCATAATACCACTACTCCTCTTGAAACTAGGTGGACTTTTTTTGACTTCTTGATGACTAAAAAGAACAGAAGTGACCTTTAGTGACTTCCAGGTGAAATCATAAAAGGGAGTGTTTTCTCCGGCTGGTGTTCTCGCTCTTGGGTGGCTCACCTGGGAAGCTGGCTGCCATCTTGAAAGGAAGCCAAAGAGCCACGTGGAGAAGGCATGTGCAAGTGTTCCAGTCACGTGACCCCATGGAGGCCCGCTACTTAAAAATGAGTGAGAAATACCAGCACAAAGTGGCTGAGCTTCTAGGCAATTCCAGGACCCAGCCTTTGAGCTGCCCCAGCTGTCATCGAGTGAGGCCTGGAGTGTTCCCGTCAAGCCCTATCCAAGTTGTAGATTTTTTGAGTCGAATCATTGCAGCTGCTGTTTGAGCCCACTAAGACTCGGGGTTGCTTTTAGGCAGCCACAGAAAACCCCAACCAGAGCCCACTGAAGCCCCTCCTGGAGAAAGGTTTGAGTTTCCCCTCCTTACAGCTCAGAAAACTCAGGTGTGGTGACCAGGTGAAGGCACTTGCCCCCCACGGAGCCTGAACTTGTCTGAAGTCCAACCAACCCCAGAATCCAGTTTGGAGGGGGTCAGGTGTTTGACTTAGGAAAGAACAGGAAAAATAGCAAGAGCCCAGGGCCTAAGAATGAGAAAGAACAGGGGAAGCCGGAGGAAATAAGCAGAGATACCATGAAGGCTGAAAGGATTCGTGCCCAAACTCGACCCCTGCGTCAGCTCCCCAGGCTCCCTGCAGGCCAGGGCCAGAGGACGATCAATCCATTGCTCGGTGCTCCACGCCCAAGTCAGAGGGCCTGAGCAGGAGGAAGGCCCTGTGCAGCCACCCCCCTCCCTCAAAGGGAAAGGGGTCTTGATTGGAAATCTGATTCCTCCTGGCTTCTCTCCTCTAAGCAAACTCACCCTGATTCACACAAGTGAGAGGCTGAGGAAATAACTGAGTGTCCAGACCAGGACATCTCGCTTCCAGGGCTCAGTCCATGTGCCCTCTTCCCTGAAGGACTGAGAACATCGGGAATCGAGAAAAGTGGGAGCTTTTTGAGTTTGGGGCAATGTTGTTTTACACTTCTGCGTGTGCCCGGCATCCCCCAGGGAGATATTTTGTGAAAATAATGGTGATGTATTAAATACCAGGCACTGAACCTCCATGATAAAGTCTCCTGGACTTCAAAATAAAATAGGGCCCCCATGGAGACCCAGTGAACTATACCATGTTTAAAATACACGGAGTCAGACAGCCAGTAGCAACCTCACGGGCCACCAGCTACTATTCCAAGAAGGATAATCTGTTGCTGGTTGCAATGGCACATGTCTATAATCCCAGTGGCTCGGGAGGCTGAGGCAGGAGGATTGCCAGTTCAAGGCCAGCCTCAGCAACTTAGCAAGGCCCTGCGCAACTGAGTGAGACCCTGTCTCAAAATAAAAATAAAAAGGTCTGGGGATGGGGCTCAGTGGTTAAGCGTCCCTGGGCTCCATCCCCAGAACCAAAAAAAAAAAAAAAAAAAAAGAATCATTTGTGTCCATGATTACATGGCACTGAACAGTATCTGATCATGCCACCTACTTTCAGTTTCTGTGACATCCCTATATCGGCGGGCAGAGACTGAAGCACCGTTGGTCAGTGTCACACGGCTTGGAAATGGCAGAGGCAAGACTCAAGCCTGCAGTGCTGTGACACCGTCTTGCTCATGCCCAAGTCCTCCTGGGGATGGACCTCACCTTCCCTCTCTCTGCCATGCAGCCACCCCTGCCCCATGACACAGGGAGCCCCAGCATCCCTCCCAGCCCTGCAAGTCTTCGACCGATGGCCTGCTAATGCTATTATTACTGATGGCTTTTCATTCCCGGTGCCAAAGCTGATTTGGAGTTCACGACGCTGAGGGTTTCAATCCGGGCTCTGTGGACAGGCTCCGGGAGCCCTAAGTGACTGTAGCTTACAGACAATCCAATTGTTATTGACATTTGTGTCTGATTGTTCATCGGGAGGAGCTGTGCTGTAGGCAGGAGCATTCTATTACGCGGCCCCTTTCCGTCTGCCCGCTGAGAACAAAACCCGTCCGCACCATCCGGGGCAGGCCAGTCAATCCTGATATCACTCCACATCTATCAGAGTCACTTTTGTGGGCTGGGCTTTGGGGGCAGCTGGAGGAGGGAGAGAGAAATGCGGAGAAGAGGGGGTGGATCTAAATTTGGAGTCGGAGATGGAAGTAGAGATCGCATTGCAAAAAAAAAAAAAAAAAAAAAAATTTCACCTCTCCATATTTATCTCAATCTGCATCTCAGTGTCCGTCCATCAGCCCACCACGTGGGAGGGAAATGATTAAGAGGTGTGCGATCCATCAGCTCATCCTGCTTGATTGTGTCCAAGGATAATGTCCGATTTGACCTTGACCACCACTTCTGTTGGGTTAGGCCACTTTGATCTTGAGAGATCCGTGTCACCCCAACCCCCATCATAAAGAGAAGCCACCTCTGCTTCACATCAGAAGTCCCCACCCCCTGTTTTATAATGATCTTATTTGTCCTGGGTCCTGCATCATTCAGACTGCACACTGGACCTTGAGAATGGGGACGCAATGGGCCCCACACGGGTGGCTGTGTCCATGCGGACTGCCCTCATAATTCCTCGCGAGTTCCAGGAGTGTGTGTTTTGGAAGGGACGGGGACAGGTGTGCACGGTTCAATCCGTACTTGCTTGGACTCTCAAGGGAACATGGCCTTTGGAAGGGCTGGCACACTGACTGGTCACTGCGGGGATATGATGACCTTGGCCTTCTCAGCAGTAGGACTGAGCTAACTCACAGAGCCCCAGGCTCTTTGCTCAAAAAGATAAAAGCTGCCAGGTGCAGAGGCACACACCTACCTATAATCCCCGCAGCTCAGGAGGCTGAGGCAGGAGGATAGCAAGTTCAAAACCAGCCTCAGCAACTTAGCAAGGCCCTAAGCAACACAATGAGGCCCTGCCTCTAAATAAAATATAAAAAGGACTGGGGATGTGGCTCAGTGGTTAAGCACCCCTGGGTTCAACCCCTGATACCAAAAAATAAAGACGAAATCTGCAGACAAAATTTAAAAGAGTGCTAAAAGTGTGAGTGTGGACAGAGGGCAGCTGCAGTTCTGGTGCCTGGTTCACAGGTGCCCTAGGCTGCACTGAGTTGCCCCCCCCACACACACACACACAAAAGGCCTCTACTTCCAATACTAGCCCCCAGTGCCGCAGTCTGGCTGGGCACAAATCACCAGCCACTGAAGCAGGAACAAACTTTATTTCTGAACTCCACCAGCACACTCCACACACGCTCCCCCCGGGAATTCTCCCCAACCATGAGGTTCGTCCAGGAACCAGCAACCGGAAAAATCCCTCCTCCAGCACTTCCCCAACCAATGGGAACTCTCCGGGAATCCCCGCGAGAGCTCAACTGGAACTCAACGGGAACTCCGCGAGAACTCGCTGGCCTCACCTCTCAACCACTACTTCTGGCAAAAATGCCATGCGTCATCCTGACTTGGCTGTGGCCCTCAACACCCCAGCACCTCAGACAGTATCTGCATTTGAAGACAAAGTCTTTATAAAGAATTGACTGGATTGGAAGGTCATTTGGATAGGGTCCAATCCAATACAACCAATGTCCTCAAAAAGGAGGATTATTTGACAGGGTACCATGGTGCATGCCTTTCATCCCAGCTACTCTGGAGGCTAAGGCAGGAGAATCCCAAGTCGGAGGCCAGCCTCAGCAACTTAGTGAGAGCCTGTCTCAAAATAAGAGTTCTTAAAAGGGCTGGGGATGTGGCTCAGTGGTACAGCACCCTTGATTTTCAATAGGAAAGAAAGAAGGAGAGAGAGAGAGAGAGAGAAGGAGAGAGAGAGAGAGAGGATATTTAAGTATAGACACATGCAGAGAGATATCTTGAAGACACATAGAGAACACAGCCCACCACAAGCTGAGAAGAGAGGAGGAACCCAACACCTTGATCTCAGATTTCCAGCTTCCAGGATGGTGGGAAAATTAATTTCTGTTGTTTACATCACCAAATCAGGGAACTTCATTATAGCAGCCCTAGGCAACTGAGTCAATAGGGACAGCCACTTTGGAAAGAAGTTTGTCATTTTCTAACAAAGTTAACTATGTTCTAAAAATATAAACCCAGAAATCCCATTCCTAGGTAAATTTACGCAAAAGAAATTAAAACATCTTCTCACAAACACCTAAATATGAATATTTATAGCGTCATTATTCACAATAGCCCAAACTCTTGAAGCAACCCATCAAATGATGAATGAGTAAACAAATTGTGGTATATTCGCAATGGAATACTATACGGCGATAAAAAGAGAGAAACTATTGGCACCTTCAAGCATGTGGACACATCTCAACACATCCATTGTACTAAGTGGAAGAAGCTACACACCAAAGATCACATAATAAAATTTCCATTTATATGACATCCTGGAAAAGTTAAATCTAAAGGAACAGAAAACACAAAGTGGTTCTCAGGAACGAAAGACAAGAGGGAGAAATTGATTGCGGAAAAATATTTATGGATGGTGGAAATGTTTTGTCCCTTGATTGCAGTGATGGACGTATGTCAGATTCATCCACCTATATCCTTAAAAGGGGGACGTTTTGTTATGCATTAATATAGGTCAATCAACTTGATGTTCAAAAATAATAATCATGAGCTGCCCTTCTTGGCTCAAGGGGAAGATATTTTTCCTAAATTGATAACATCCAGTATTTAAGAAGATGCAGGTCCATTCTAAACACTACTAGATGTTTAAATGCATGTGGCATTTCTACGATGCATGTGGCACTTTTCTATCAAAATATAAAGTATGCATTTCCACCTGTAGGAATCCATTCTACCAAGGGGCCTTCATCCTACCAGGTGTGGTGGTGCACACCCGTAGTCCCAGCCCTTGGGAGGCTGGGGAAGGAGGACCCCTTGAGCCCAGGAGTTAGGAGAGCAACCTGGGTGACTTTGTGAGACTTCATCTCAGAAACGAGTAGTTCCACCTTGACCACACATGCGTACCCGTGTTGTTCACTACGGCAAAAACCAGAAAGTGTCAGAGAGCAGGATCAGCCAAACTCTGAGGTTCAATTGAGTACAGGGATGGGCATGCAACAATAAATCCCATCAAAATGAAAAATAAATCAGATTTAAAATGAAAAAAAGGGAAGCATGTGCACGGAGGGAATCCAGCACAGAGACAGGAGCTCGAAGACCTGCACCTCTCTGTTGATGTGGCTCCTTTCAGCCAAGAGACCACGGCACAGTGGGGGTGAAGAATCAGGGCCACCTCTGCACCTGCTACTCAGTATTTAAATTGTATTTAAATTTTATTTGAACTATTTAAAATTTACTTAAACTATTATTTAAATTTTTAGAGCGAGAAATAATTCACGTTTTGTGCAATATTTATTTTTGACCCCAGGTCCAGGATTCTCACTTTTAGTAAACAATAAAATGCTTCTCGCTCAATGGTCTTCTTAAAGAATCCCCTTCCCGGGTGTCTTCATTGATAAATGTATTTTTTCCAAAGTATCCATTAGAACAGGCCTTCATGTATTGTAGCTCATTCGAGATCATGGGAAAAGTCTTTTAAAAAGGTAAAAAGTAAAATAAAATAAAAGTTTAAAAAGCCTACTTTTGGCTTGTGCACCATGTTCCCAGAAGAAAGATGGCCAGGTCCCTCTGAGAGGCCAGACCAGCAGAAGCATTTGGCTGATTTCTCTGCTCTGAGGCGGACCCCACCATGGGACGCTTCCCGAGCTTAGTGTGGCTTTCCTCGGTTTCCTAGAGTTGGCCCAGAGGTAGGAGCCGAGTAAGGAGGAGAGGAGAGACCCTGGGCCATCTGTATCACAGAGGAGCGCTTCAAAATGCTTAGTGGAAAAAACAGATGGATTGATGTTAGATCCAGGTTGCCCTGACCTCAGAGGGTAAATAGAAATCCAATCAGCTTCAATTACAGTGAAAAACACCGAGTTCCTTTGGAACCAGCCAGGATCGGGGACTTTGACCTTGCAAACACCCCGGGGTGCTGGCAACAGGCGCAGGGAGCCTGCGCAGCGAGGCTGAAAGCGCGCGCCTGGGTCTCCCGCCAGTTGCGCCATCGCAGGGTCCCTTTGTTGTTGAATTCAGCAACCGTGGTTTGCTTGAGCTCTTCAGATCCCTGGAGACGAGGAGGGTGAACAGGAAACCCTTGACCTCCAGCCTTTCCCTGGGACCATTTCTCCTTCCCCAAGAGAGCACCCAATCTCACCTTGAGAATTTTCCAATGAGCGTTCTGCGAGCACCATCCCACCCAGTTATTTGGTAGCTGGCTTTAAACTGGACGTGGGAGCTCGAGCGAAGGAGGAGACACCTGCCCGCTAGGAAAGCCCCCTACCACCAGGCATCTAGGGGTCTTGGCCAAGCCCGACTGTTTTTACCCACCCAGTGTGGGGGTGGGTAACAGAGGATTGAGTCCATTCCATCCAGGGCTACCTAATTTTCCTGGCCAGGTAGTAAAAGGGGCAGGTTTTGCGGACCCCATGGTCTCTGTCACAACTGCCCAACACGAAAAGGAATCTCCACCGGTCACTCTATTTGAGACAGCCCCAAATCAGAAATGATCCAATGCCACGTGGGCATGAGGACATGTGTTATCCTTATACAAGGGCGTAAAACGCAGCACTGCGAACGACCAGCCCGCGCCGGTGGGCAGGAGCAGAGATTCCGAGTTCACCCGCAAGAGATGTGCTGAAGGAAAGGGAGCCAGACCAAGAACACAGACAGCCCTGCCATGACGTGACACCGGTGTGACCCGTGTGACCCGTGTGAGGCACAGTGGCCTAATAAAAAGTCTCGGGGAAAGTGGGATGAGGGGCTATCACCCAAAACCCTCACCAGCAACACTTAAAAAAAATAATAAAAAATAGGGCCCTAGCCGTGCACCTGCCTGTCATCCCGGTGGCTCCGGAGGCTGAGGCAGGAGGATCGCGAATTCAAAGCTAGCCTCAGCAAAAGCCAGGTGCTAAGCAACTCAGTGAGACCCTGTCTCTAAATAAAATGCAAACTAGGGCTGGGGATGGGGCTCAGTGGTCAAGCGCCCCCTGAATTCAATCCTGGTTACCCTCCTCCCCTCAATATAGGGCCCTAAGTAAAACAGTAGCCCAATGTTACACCTGTTAATTTTTTTTAAATACCTAAATAACCATCATAAATACGGCACTTTAGAAAAATCCTGACGTTTGCAGGTGAAGGTGGGTGTCCCAGGAGCTGCATCCTGCGGGTTCTCGGGCAGCGTGTGTGTGAAGGCAGAAAGTTGTGGCCCCAGGCGTGGGTGGGTGTGGCTTCATGCAGGTGCACCAAACCGAGGTGGCAGGTGACTCTTTTGGGTTTCCTCGGTGGCTCAGTTCGGTCGGGTGAAGTTTCCTACATTTATTTTGCATTTCACGCAACAAACTCATACAGAAGCAACTGCCACCTTTGTCTTACCTTCGGATCATCCCTTAATGTGTCAATCATGCCGGAACAAATTCGAATTTTCACCAAAAGGAGCGTTGCCACGTGACCGACCGTACACACTGCACCCTCTCATTTCGTATAAACCAGGTACAGTTTTCACCAGGTATGAAAAGTCAAGGTAGCCGTTACCCCGGAGAGGAGTGGGGCAAGGACCAGAGGGAGGTTGTGGCGGTGGGGGTGGGGCAGGGGGAGTCGGAAGGGTTGTTTCTGGATTCTGTTTTCATTTTTTTTTAAATGTTCAGGTGCAATGCCCCTTTCCTGTTATGCAATTTGCTGTATGCTTGTTAAAGGACAGTAAAAACCGGATCTCCCAGAAGACAAAGCAATAGGGACGGAGACTAGTTAGGAAATTGCTCCTATCTATGCAGAAATAAATGAGCTGTGGCGCCTGTGTGTAATCCCAGCGGCTCAGGAGGCTGAGGCAGGAGGATCAGGAGTTCAAAGCCAGCCTCAGCAAAAACATAAAAATTAAAAAAAAAAAAAAAAAAAAAAAGGCCCTAAGCAACTCAGTGAGACCCTGTTTTTAAATAAAATACAAAATAGGGCTGGGGATGTGGCTCAGTGGTTGAGTGCCCCTGAGTTCAATTCCTGGTACCCCCCCCCCCAAAAAAAAAAGAAAGAAAGAAAAGAAATGAGCCTCTTAGTAGTTCACACTTGCCTAATTTCCCAGCATCTTTTGGGCAGACCTGACCACTGCATGACTAACAGCATACAAATACTTCTTTAACTGGGTCTACAGGGTCTGTCCTGTTTCTTAAAAGAGAATGATAATAAATTATCACCTTCCTGGTTTCACTAAGCAAGTCCCGTGGTGACAGAGCCAAGGCTCGGCAGGATCTTGGCAGCGGTTGTCAGAACAGAAGAAAATCCCGAGGTCTTAGGGGGCACTCACCTTGCAGGCAAAGTGGCATCTGTTTGTATTTCTTTCTCCACCTTTAAAAAGCTATCCTCCCTCTCCCCTACCCCCATATGGTAAATAACTTGGATGGTAAAGTTTAGAAGTTGGAGACTTGTAAAGGAGAAGGGGAAATCAAAGCCTCCTTGGTTTCACGGTTGGTAATGAATTAGGCTCCATGAGAGTTTAGAAAGACGTCTTCTTTTTTAATTAATTTTTAGTAGCATATGCTGGGTTTTTCTTTTCTTTTCCCTTTTTCTGTATTGAGAGTCGACTCTGCAGAGATCCAAGCTCAGTCTCGCACTAAGTCATCTTCTGTACAGAGGGAAGAAACGTTCAGAGTGGACGTGCCCTGAGCATCCAACCTCCTCAGCGAGCGCACTTGAAGTCTTGAGTAACTTCAACTGCAAAGCCCCCAGGGTCCCAGGATTTATCTTCTGTATCTCTTGCAAAGGGTTGAACAGACTGTGAGTATTCAACAAGTCATAAATAACGTCATGTTGCATGTCAATGGCATGCGCAATCAGGTTGGGAAAAGCCAATTCTGATAGTCAAGGTCCGGCCATCGCCCAAACCTTGGGTTTCATCCAGATGTGGCCTCCTGGGAAGGCTTTGAAGATGGAGAGGAGGGAGGAGCTTGTTGTTTGGCATTTCCTCTGTCCCTGTTGAGGTCCCCAGCCAGGAAGATGAGGGCTTTCTTCCTTGCACGTATTACCCGTGGTTCCCCACTTCTCGGTCCTGCAGTTAACTTCTGTTAAGTAAAGAATAGCAACTAAGATTCACGAAGCGCTCAGCTGTCAGGTGCTGTTGAAACCGCTGTACACACAGAACATCTCGTCCACCCATCATACTGGTGACAGGATGAGAGCTCAATGACTGGCCGCGCTTGACAGAAGGGAAGATGGGGGCTCAGAGAGATTTAGCCACTTGCTCCGTGTCACACAGCTAGTGACCGATGGAGCAGGATTTAACCCCATCTCAGAATCCCGCCCCCCATCTTGTACTCTCTGTGAAGCAAATACCCATTGATGGAGAAAAGGCCAAGCCTGGGCCCGAGTGAAACCAGGAGAGAATTATTGAGACTTGGTGGGAGGGTGGGGTCTTGCCAGGTGATTCTTGAGGGTTTGAGACTCAGAGAAAGTAACAGATGGCGCATGTATAGCAGCCGATTGGCCCTGATCTTCACAATAACCCAAGGCATGAGAAGGATCATGATCCACAGTGTGCAGATGAGCTCCCTGTGGCTCAGAGAGCTTAGGCGGCTTGACCAAGGTCACACAGCTGGTGACCAACCAGGCAAGCTTATGCTTCAAAGCTTCCCGCCACCCACAAACCAAAGGAAAGAACTGCAGGGGCTATCCTCTTATCCATGGAAGAGCGCAGCTTCTGTTGGCACGCCTCTGGGAGGAGAGACTGACTGCACTGAGAACCTAGGGTAGTCCTAGCGGGAGGAGGTGCCCTTTCCCAACTTGGAGACCTAAGCAAGAAACGGGCGCTGAATTCCTGGTCCTCCAGAAGAGATGCAGATTTGTCCCCCCCAAGTGTCTGGGCTGCTCCACTGGTTCACTGGGGGACAGGGACTTCGGCAGAGCCCACGGAGGCTCCCTGCCAGCCTGAGTATCGACAGTCAGCTGCACCCCCAATTCAAGAAGCAGTAAGGTGGCGCCCATGGTGTAGTCCTGGAGGAGGGCGCCCTTCACGCACTAAGGAAATGTGCAAGGAGCCGCTAAGCCCCTCGGCCCCTGGGTCCTCTCGGTAGCACCTGCCCATCTTTCCCTATCCCTCCACTCTCAGGCATCTGATGGCACATGTCCCAAGGCACAGTCCTAACATTCAGCCACTCTCCTTCTCTTCTCCGTCGCCCTGTTCCTCAGAAGCTTGCTCAGGTGAAACTTTTGCAATGACAACTCACATCCTTGAAGCCAGGGAGACCTGTGCCTGCATTCCACCGCTGTGGCTACTCACTAGCTGTGTGGCCTTGACCCTTAAGACCAGCGTCTTTGCCTTGGTTGCTCCCTTCATAAAATGGGCTTGATGATACCTACCTGAGGCCGGCAGCCTGCGTGGAGGCACGACCCCCAGTCCTAGCACATAGAAAGGGTCAGTGAATACTAGCCACTCGCTGTGGAAACCCAGTTGTTCTCTGTGGTCAGTGAGGCCGCGGCTGCCCTCCAGCCGCATTGGGTTTGTGTGGCTCCAGCAGACACCAACCTCCCCCTACTGCGCCCTCTAAGATGCCTGCAGCCTCCCCCCAGGCCAGTTCCCAGACTCCTTCACCCCAGAAGTGGCTGAGCCAATGTTCAGAGCCAAATGTGCGATGCCGTCTGCACCTCCCTGCGGGGGAGCCTGGTTTACCTGAGGGCCTACCTGCAGTCCCTACAGGAAGAGGCACAGAGGGGCCTCACCTGATTCACTCTCCCCAGAGGGGTGTCATCTTGCAAGAGCCCAAATTCAGAAGGGTGCATCGTTCCCACAAGTAAATGATGAGTGGGATCTTCAAAGCGAGACTTCAATACTGGGCCTCATTTTTTTTTTAAACCTTGCATTCATGTGTCCTTTGCAAGGGGCCAAGCTAACCACCATATTTCCCCAGGTCTCTCGAAGTCTAGCTCAAAACTGGAGCTGACGGCCGTCCCTTTAACAAGTTCTGTGAGCACACAGCTCACCACTTACTGGCTTTGAACTAATAGTCAGGGGTTTCCTACCCAGGACTGGGGCTCTCCCCACTTGGACATGAGCATCCCGAGCAGCAGGGGCTTTGTGTGTCCCCTTCATCCCCATTTCCCCTGGGCATGGAGCAACGCTTGGTTCACAGGGGCGGAATATGATCCATCCTCCTCCTCCGTATCCACAGATCCAGCATGAGAGGATCCAGCCAAGTGCAGATGAAGAAAAATTGCAGCTGTGTATAGACAGCTTTACGGTCATTATTATTTTACGTAAATGATATATCACAGCAAAAGTTTACACAATGTACACATTGTACTAAGTATTAGAAATAATCTAACGATGGTTTAAAGTATAGAGAATTGCATAGATGCTATGAAAATATGACACCATTGTATATAAGGGACTGAGCATCCGCAGACTTTGGTACCCACAAGGGCACTGGATCCAATCTCACATAAACCAAGGGACAATGACATATACTTAAGTTGATGGATGGACAAGCGAGCCTCAGTTTGGTCATTTGTAAGATTAAGATGAGCATAACTCCACCAAACCACCCAGCCAGCCATGCCACTCCTCAGTATTTATCCTGAAGAATTAAAATCATCATGCTACCAGAGCCGCACCAGTCACAACAGCCAAACTAGGGGACCAGCCTAGGGGTCCATCCATGGATCAATGGATGAATGGATAAAGAAAACGTGGTGTCTATACACAACCGAGTTTTATTCGACTCTAAAGAAGAATGAAATTTTGTCATTTGCAGAAAAATGGATGGAACTTGGGAACATTATGTTAAGCCAAACAAGCCAAACTCAGAAGGCGGGGTTGGTTCCTCTCATATATGGAAGCTATAGAGGATCAAGGACAAGAAAGGTGGGGGCAGGGGAGGGGGTGCTCTAGAAAATCTAAGGGAGATCAGTGGAGGGACAGGATCAGGGGATGGGAGGAAGGGGCAATGGGGGGAAGGATAGTGTACAAATTATAATGTTCAATGGTGTGCGTGTGCGCCTACGTGACAACACTCTCCACCACCCTGTTCTGCTATTAAGCATCAATTGAAAACTATGGAAAAAAACTTTTTTAAGAAATCTATTGAACATTTTCAAAAGATCAGCATTACCGCTGTGGGGTTTGCACAGGAGGGCCTGAGTGGGCCAAAGCCATGTAGCAGGAGGACTGGCGGAGTGTGTCTGGAAAGTGAGTGCCACTTAGACACACAGACACACAGACAGACAGACAGACAGAGAGACACAGACCCACAGGCACAGTCTGCACACATGTACACACACACACACAGGACACAGCAGCAACAGGAACCCATCCAAGCCATGGCTGTCGCTCTCACAAGCCGCCCCCCTGCACCCCAGCCCCCACACCCCCTGCACCCCAGCACCCCAGCCATCATTCCCTGCACCCCAGCCCCCCTGCGCTTCGGCCCCCGCCCCCTGCACCCCAGCACCCCAACCCCCAACCCCCTGCACCCCAGCACCCCAACCCCCAACCCCCTGCACCCCAGCACCCCCTGCACTCCAGCCCCACCCCTGCACCCCAGCCCCCCAACCCCCAATGCACTCCAGCCCCCACCCCCTACACCCAGCCCCCCCAGCCCCTCTGCTGGAAAGTGGGGCAGGGATCGCCGTTCCGGGGGCTGACACCCCTTCCGCGGTTTTATTTTTCCGAATGCGGTTTCGAAGCGACATGGGGAGTAATGAGAGGAAATCATTGTGCTCATTGTTGGACAAGCAGCGTCCACCCGGCAATGTGCGCAGCAGATGTGAGCGGGGCCATCTCTAGCAGGATTGTGGAGACCGGGATCCAGCCCAGCGTGTTTAAGGAAGTGAGCCGGGGCTGGCGCCACTCCGGGTGACCTAGGCTGGACAGTAAGAGCCTGGGGTGCTGGGGTGGCCTCGCCCGCCGCTGGGCTTCTCCAGACAAGAAGGCATGCTGACCCTGATTCCCCAAGTTCACACCGCATCCCAGGCTGGGTTTACTAAATACTTCAAAAACATTAAACTTTTGACAAAGCAAAAGCCACTTGGAGGCCTCATGGAGACAAGAGGAGGCTTCTTTGGTTCATAAGGCCTGTCCCCTTGACCTCGGTAAAACCCACTTCCTGTCTCTCTTTTTTTTGTCCTGGGGACTGAACCCAGGGTGCTTCCCACTGCCACGTCCCCAGCCCTTTTTATATTTTATTTAGAGACAGGGTCTCATTAAATTGCTCAGGGCCTCACTAATTTGCTGAGGCTGGCTTTGAACTTGCCATCCTCCTGCCTCAGCCTCCAGAACCACTGGGATGACAGGCGTGTGCCGCGACGACCGGCTGCATGTCTCCTTTCAGTGCCAAAGCCCACCACCTCTCCTCCTGGCCCCCTGCCCACTACACAGCTCCCCTTCCTCTGTGTCCTCCTTGTACTTGGGTTTCAGGTCAAGGTCGCACTATCTTTTCTCTGGTCTAACTAAGGCTTCTGCCAGGGTCAAGGTCATGTTCTTTCTGCCTGTGAGAAGCCAGCAGCTTCCTCCAGCCCATAGTCTCAGCTAAACTCAACAGCACCAGGCATGTGAGCTGGACCCCATTTCCACCCTCGTTTTATTTGGCTCACCAAGTGTTGGCACCCAAGACAACATTTTTTTTTTAAAATTGGATTCATTTGCTAATATTTTAAAATCAGACACTTTCACATAAAGATTCTGGTTTTCCAGCTTTTCTTGAAAACTTAAAAGTTCGGGCAACACAAACACTACATTTCTACAAGGCCCTAATCAGCTGAAGTTGTGGTCCCTTGAGATGAGACTGCATTTTGCTACAGTCCCCACCAAGCCCTATAGTCTCCTTACATTATAAGGTTCAGTGTATCAGACTCGGTTACCCTTTATCATGGCGCTCTCACTATTAATTTACTTGTAGAAGAACTAAACAGACCATCAAATTGGTCTTGTTTCTGCCCATGTCTTCCCCCCACCCCCGCCCCCATAGCAGGGATGGGACTCAGGGGCACCTGACCACTGAGCCACATCCTCTATTTTGTGTTTTACTTAGAGACTGGGTCTTGCTGAGTTGCTTAGCACCTAAGTTCCTGAGGCTGGCTTTGAACTCATGATCCTCCTGCCTCCGCCTCCCGGACCACTGGGATTACAAGCTTGCACCACCGTGCCTGGCCCCCTCTCTCTTTTGATAGTCTAGAATCAAAGGGTCAAAATGGTGTCGACACAAAAATAAAAGCTGACCCTTACCTGGGGTATTTGTTAATTCATCCCACAAGCTAATTTATTTAATGCTCAGAGTCTTGGTGACAATAGACACTCTCTTCTCCTCATTCTTGCCGTCATTCCATTGTTGAGAAGGGGAAACTAAGACACGGAGCAGTTAGGGTGAGCCCAAAGCCACCGTGAGTCTCAAGGGCAACGGAAGGGGCTTCTCTGTTGAAATAAGACCTGTCCTACCCAATACCGGGTTCAGCACCTTCCACTGGTTCCCAGGAACGTTCTCCACCCTGAATCCTGCCCCGGCCCCTGGAGATGGGTCTCCAGAGATCATGATGGGCCTTTTCTTTGATCCTAGATCAGACTCACCAACAGGAGGCCCAGGGAGGAGGCAGTAATGAGAGCCAGCCGGAGTGTGCGTTCCCCGCTCCCTGCCTGGGCTGTCACTCAGCATCAGCAGGTGGGCACTGCCAGGGCTTCTAGAAGCTCAGGCCAGGATGTACCCACCAGTCTCTGCGAGTTCAATTTAACCACAACTTCAAGCAGTGAATGAGATCCGAATTGTGCATAAAGCCCCTTAGATACGAAAGTCTGCCTCAGCCAGAAGCAAGGTGAGAACATGATTCTCCTGATTCTTGAGCCCATGTTTGCTTAGAACTTGCTCAGTGCACAGCCTGGACCTGGGTCCTGGAGCTACCGATGCACCCTCTGACTCTCAAAGAGTCCACAGTCCTTTGAGCACCCACACACTGAAACCTGCTTGGATGGAGTTTCCAACGTGCAAAGAATCACAGGCACAAGATGACCAAACTGTGATGTGGAGATTAAACAAGGCCTGGATCATACACAGACAGAGAGGAGGACCCCAGTGTGCCTAGGGAGCCCCAAGAAGTTCCATATTGCCGGTCGCCTGGAGTTCTAGAGACCGACATCCAGTTCCGCATCCTATTTAGAACTTGAACTTCCTGAGGATAAGAGTCCTCTTTGACATGTTTATATGATAATGTCTGACACATAGTATGTCCCAACATCTGTTGATGTTCTAGAGCAGACATTCAGAGGAGGAAGGAAGTGCTCAACAGCACAGGCCCAGTTCCCCAGGGGCTCAAAGACCGAGGGAGGCGGTTACAGGTAAGGAGATGGACAGTCCTCCTACACAGCAGCATCGACCTCTCAGCTGAGATCACAGGAACAGGGGACCAGACGGGGCTCTCAAGATGGAGATGACCGCATACACCAGGGCTTTGAGGTGAGATAGATGGCGTGCACAGCCAGAAATCACAGGCATCACGGAGAAAGGGCATCTGTCAAACAGGAACACAGAAAATAAATAAGACCAAGATCCGTGGTAAAAGTCCAATCACCACTTGAGGGTAACCCCAGTAGCCAAGTCCAGAGATGTGCCCGGGCCTCCCAGGGGCTCCCTCTTAATGGGGATTCATCACCTGCATCGATTGTGCAGCCCCTGAGCTTTGAAGGTGCTCAGTTTCCAATCCCAGATGTGGGTACCAACCTTATCCCCAATCCACAGATGAAACAAATGGAGGTTCTCAGGCGCCAAGTGACTCCCGGTACAAGAACACAGGGCTAAGTCACCCAGGTGCTGAGACTGGAGGCCAGGACCAGGACAACACTGGGCACATCTCATAGCTGGAGAGGGCAGGAGAGGACCAAGGAGAATCACTATGGATATGTCTTCCTGGCTCACGAATGCAGACAGGCCAGGGTGATTAAAGTGGAATGAGCGTGGGGATGAGGAACAAAGCTCTCATTCTCTACTACCTGGGTATGGTGGTTACCATGGAGACCGAGCAAGGGGATGGAACCCGGGATCAGAGGCTCTGCTTTCCTCTTCCACTGCTGCAAGGGACCAGTGGTGGTACCAGTGGACACCCAAAGGACCCCGTTAGCTGTCCCGTTAAGAGACAACTTTTTAGCATCTGCCTCTGAAGCTGGGGGATGAAGCAGGGTCCAAGGGGAAATATTGGTGCCTCTAATGATTATTTTTATTACCTTTGATTTTTTTTTTAAAAGCATGCTCTCAAATACTCAAACAATGGATACAGGACTGATATACACCAAAAGTAAAATGTTCCTTCTCCTAATTGGATCTAATGATTGACCTTGTTCAAAAAAACACACAAAAGAAATGGAAAACCTCAGTTGCCCTTGGAGAGCAGAGTTGGGAGGCTGTGGACAGAGGAAGGAGGGATTCTTCCCTATGTGTCTTTTGGATTTATAGATTCATTATTTTTTTAATTTAAAAAAAGTGTAAATACATTTCAAATTCAAATACGAAATGTAAATCTTTTTTGCAGAAGGGGGTGGGTACCAGGGATTGAACTCAGAGGCACTCGACCACTGAGCCACATCCCCAGCCCTATTTTGTATTTTATTTAGAGACAGGGTCTCACTGAGTTGCTTAAGGTCTCAGTTTTGCTGAGGCTGGCTTTGAACTCGCGATCCTGCTGCCTCAGCCTCCCAAGCGGCTGGGATTACAGGCATGCGCCAGGGCGCCCAGCATGAATCTTATTTTGTAAAACTAAAACAAAACAAAACAAAACAAGACAAAAACTTTTAAACATGTGGTTATGTACCTTAAAGACCCTTTTCTCTTTGCCTAAAGAAGCATGGATAGATAAAGCACATGATTGTTAAACAAAGATGAGATTGTTGGAGGAAATTGTAAATATTTTTTAAAGGTTTCATAGACTTCTTTGATCTGGGGACAGACAAATATAGGTCCCTGCCCGGCTTTAAAAGAGAGGATTGGAAATTTCACTCTTCCAGGTTTCCGCTTCCACCTGCCACCCCCCAATCTGAACCGGAGCAGGAGAGCTCCCGGGGACTTCAGCAGGAGGCTGACTCGGAGCTAGAACATTTGACAGCCGAGTCGGCAGGCCCTGGAACCCCAGGGAGCCCCTGAAGCACTCTTGAGTCAGACTCCCTGGACCCACATCTGGACTCTGCCCGGTGTCCTTGTGGACTCTTGAGCTAAATCTCAAGCCCTCTTCTCCGAAAAGAGCACCAGGCTGTGTCTACTCCATGGGGTGGTGTCCTCTGAGAAATAAATGGTAAAAAATCATATTAATTACCAAAGACCCTCCTCAGATCCCAAAGTCCTGGGATGTTCAAATCCCTGATATCAAATGGCAAGTGTTTGCGTACAACCTCTGCACATCCTCCTGTGCACCTTAAATAGTCCCTAGATGGCCCCCGATATCCGATACAATGTAAATGCTGTGTACATATCCGTTACACTGTATCGCCTGGGGATAATGGCAAGAGAAGAACCCTCTGCGCATGTCCCATACAGATGCATTTTTATAAAATATTTTCAAGCTGCAATGCCTGAGTCCAGAATGCCCACCAGGACACCCAGCCACTGCCTGGCATCAGGTGCATGAGTGCCCAGAAGAAAACCCATGTCAGCACCATTATCAGCATCCCATTATCACTCCCTCTAGAACGACTCTTAGGCCCCTTCCCTCCAGCCACTGAACTCACCCCATACTAATTAAGCACCTAATGTGTGCCCCGGGGGGTGGGGTCCACCCTGACCAAAAAGGAAAAGTTCCTTTCAAAAGGGAATCGCAGCCAGTTTGGGCTCCAACCCGGGGCCTAGGCCTTTCCAAAGAGAAAGTAAAGTAAGGGGAGGGGGTTCTTAACTCGAGTCCAAAGTCACTGAGTGGCTACAAAATGTTAGGACCCTGTGTTTGTTTCCAGAGCTCTGGACGATGTGCCCAAAGGGGGACATTTCAAGAGAAACTTTAAGGTAGATCTGAGAAAGAATTCTAGCAGACATGTTGCCTCTACCTGCTTCTAAACTAATGGCCTACCGTGGGGAAAGCCAGTGGGGGACTCAGGCTGAAGTTACACCATCACAATGATATTAGCTACTAATTATTCAAGGTTTGCTATGTGCCGGGCTCTGGCCTAAGAGCTTTCTATGCATCATCTCATTTAATCTTCACAACCACCCAAAGCATAAGAAGCATCATGATCCACAGTGTGCAGATGAGCTCTCTGTGGCTCAGAGAGGTTAGGGGGCTTGACCAAGGTCACACAGCTGGTAACCAACCAGGCAACCTTATGCTTTAGAGCTTCCTGCCACCCACAAACCAAATAGCAACGACTCTTCACACTTGAACAGAATGGACCTCCCCAAGAGGCACTGAAACCTGTGATTCCCTTATTTATGCCCCCACCCCATCAAAACTCCCACAAAAACACTTGCAGAACTAATCAAGAGACCAGAGGTCAACAGAGAAAGCCTAGTGGTCAGCTCCCCTCTGGGTGCTCCGGGTCTGTGCACTCAGGCCAGGACACAGGGGCACAGAAACCTGAATCCTTCAGCACAGGGCAGTGGGAGACAATGGATGACATTGTAGCCCGAGGCGGCTGAACCTGAGAACCCTGAGGACCTGGCCACATCTCTCTAATCAGATCCGAAAAGGCGCATTCCTTCGGTCCCCCCAGGTTGCCGCGAATTCCTCGGGCTTATTAAGCAGGTAAGACCCGTCTTTTTGATATGAAAACAACAGGCTGTGTGCCCGGGCTGGGCTGAGACCTAACAGAAAATAAAAAGTCAGCAAAGCAAAGCCTATCACCTCGAACGCACATCTGGAAAGCATTTTCTATTGATATAAAAATGGATGTGTGTATAATACATATGTGTATTTATGAATCTGCTGTATGAATCACAAAGGCCGAGGGAGAAAGGGCCATTCTTACCCCCAAGCCGCCCCCGTGATGAGTTTTTTGGATGATTCTGGAGTTTACTTATTCCGATCGAAGCCAAAAGCTGGGCGAGGGACCGTTCCTGTACACACCCGCGTCTCCGCCAACCGCGGTTTCCAAAACCCCAACAAAGCCAAGGTCTGTTTCTTTTCCCCTAGTGCCGTGGAGCAGATGCATCCAAAAACAGAAGATTCTAGCCTGTTCTACAAGAGCTCTGGCTCCACTGAAAACCAGATTTCTTCCAAAAAAAAAAAAAAACAAGCTGGGGATATGGCTCAGTCGGTAGAGTGCTTGCGTCACGTGTACAAGGTCCTGGGTTCGATCCCCAGCACCAAAAAAGAAAAAACCCTTCTTTGTGTAAGAGACCTAGTTGGTTTGCATGGCTTCATTACGGCAGGAATTAGCCTGAGAAGACGGTGGTGGGAAATCAAGGGTTGGCCATGAAGTTGTAAGTCACACAAAGTCACTGCAAAGCTCCTGCAGGCCCCATGATCTAGGTGATGGGTGACGGAGTGTAGCAGGGTCTGCTCTCCCAGAGAATCATGTGCCATGACAAGAACATCATCTTTCAGATGGTCATAAAATATACCATGTGACACCTGAGAAATTCTGCTTGGTGGAGGCAAGGTGTTCTTCAGGACTATCTCAGGCCAGGCGTGGTGGCACACACCTATAATCTCAATATCTCGGGAGGCTGAGGCAGGAGGATTGCAAATTCAAGGCCAGCCTCAGCCACTTAACAAGGCCCTAAGCAACTTGGTAACATGCTGTCTCAAAATAAAATATTTTAAAAAGGACTGGAGATGTGGCTCAGTGGTTAAGTGCCCCTGCATTCAACTCCCAGTACCAAAAACAAACAAAAAATGAACTGAAATTCAGTGGAGTTACATAGAATGTTCAATTCTCCAACAGCATGCTCTGGGGTAGAACTAAGTATGACCACCGTGAAAATGCCTGAAATTCACTTGGGGATTGTGGAAGAAGCAAGCAGGTAAGACCTTATAGAGATAGGCAATTGTTCTTCAGTGTAATAAAGATGATTGAGCTGTGCATGGTGGCACACACTTACAAACCCAGAGACTCAGGAGGCTGAGGCAGGAGGATTGCAAGTTTAAGGCTAGCCTCAGCAATTTAGCAAGACCCTGTCTTAAAATTTAAAAAGATAAATTAAAAGGCTGGGGATGTGGCTTAGTGGTAGACTGTCCCAGGTTCAATCCTCAGTATCACAATAAATAAACAAACAGACAGACAATGTAATCTATGGAGATGCCATGTAACCAGAAACATCTACATATCATGAATAAAGCAAAATCATAGCCACAAATATGAATGGATTTTTTTTTTAAATCAAACTTCTCTTGTAAGTATTTGGCATGTTTGGGTGAAGCACAGCAAGTAGTTATTTAAAGAAAGCTTGTTATATTAGTCAGGATGGGCCAGGGTTTGCTACAGTAACAAACAATCCCAACATAATTGTGGATTAAGTTAACAAATTTTTATGTCTTCCTTTTTACGCATTCTCTTTTGGAACTAGCTATGGATTCTGCTTGGCACTGTCTTCATTCAGAGACACAGGCTGAGAGTGAGAAGTCACTATTGGGAACATGGTGGGTCACTATAGAAAAGGAGAATAGAGAGTACCATCAAACGTACAGCTCTTCAAGTTTTCATTCGGAAGTAAGACACATCCCACTCGCCTTTCACAGCCCATGTCAACCACACCGGCACTTTCAGGAACTGGGAAGGAGGGGAAATGGGAAGTTTTGAGTGAACATTGCTAATCTTACAAAAAAATTTTTTAAATATCAAGATTTTCCAAGAAGGTAAGATTGTAATAAGAATACTTTCTCATGCTTACAAAATTGTTTCCAGTTTACAAAGCATATTTTTCAACACCATTGCATTTTAAACCTCAGAAAAATATTTCAACCTGGTATTTTTGGTTTGTTGAAATGAACAAAGCTAGCTCAACATTTTACTCAATAAAATGTATTTTGAGCACCTAATGTTTTCCAGGTTCTGGGGTTCTCACCGTGCACAGGACAGTCAAGTTCCTGTGGGCTTGCAGCCTACCTGTGTTCCTCCACACAGGTGATACACCGAAAAATAAATCCATGCAGGATACAGTGGTGACAACTAGACTCGGAGACACTCCCTGCATGATTCTGGCCCCTTGGGTTCCCAGCGCTGCGTAGCCCCCTCCACTTGATTGCAGGATGGGACGTGGGACTCGTTTCTCACCAATGGAACATGGGAACAGGAGGGGACGTCATTTCTGAGATTATTTCTTTATGAAGTCTCTGTTGTCATCATCTTCTTCTGTTTCTTCTTCTCGTCCTCTTCCTCCTCCTCCTCCTCCTCCTTCTTCTAGACTCTCTTTCTAGCAGACTCACTGTAGAGACTTTCAAGAGACTGTCAACCTGTTTTTACCAAGGGATGGCACCATTTTGTTCTCCCTTCCTTACCCATGAGAGAGTTCAGTTCCTTTACCTCCTCCTCAATGCTTGGTGTGAATAGTATTTTTCACCCGTTCAATGTTAAAGCATCGGGGCTGGGGCTGGGGCTCCGGGGTAGCGCACTTGCCTGGCATGTGTGAAGCACTGGGTTCGATTCTCAGCACCGCATATAAATAAATAAATAAAGGTCTATCAACAACTAAAAAAAATATAAATAAATAAGCATCAAGATACAGCTGATGAAGGTGAAGGGTAATAGAGCCACCATCTCAGAGGTGCCAAGTAACAGTGAGCAGGGGCCCTAGGGCTTTGGGAATTTAGGGTACTGAGCCCGGTGTATTAGAGCAACACGAGCTGCTATAACAAAAAAAGCCAAAGTATTTTAGTGACTCAACACAACATAGATTTATTTTGTATGCTCACACAAAGGTCCAAGGTGGGTATTCCTACAGGTGATGATTCAAAGATTCAGGTGAGCTACATCCTGTGGACCTACCACCCCGGCATGACCTCCCAGTCATCTGCAGCTGAACACTGCCCAGGGGAGGAGAGCTGGAAGAAGCCCTTTTTCAGGCTCTGGCCCAGGCACATCTGCTCCTACTGCATGAGTAAGAGCCAGCTATAAGGCCAGGAAACACGGCCCCTGACTATGCAATCCCCTCCGAGGGACAACTCCCCAGAATGGAAATGGTGAGAGGCCACACACTGTTGGGCACCCAGCCATCTCTCCCACACCCAGGCTTATCTTGCATTGGCTGCATGGATGCAGACCTCAGCCCAGGAGGACGGAGGGACAACCTGTCCTTACCTTCCTGAGGGATCCCTCCCTGAGACCCCAGGGCTGAGCTCACCCAGATTCACCTGGATGCCACTAATTGCCACGTTGCTTTCCCATGACATGCTAAGGTCAGCCTCCCCGTATCCTGTCGGCCCCCTGAGACCTTTCAATTCTCCCCAACAACTCTAGGGGCTTAACCATGATTTCACTACTCTGGACAGAACCAGTTCTTGGAACCCAACGTATTTTATTAGCATGACTGATTCACAGGAAAACGGGCGGGCTTTAAGTCCCGCAAGGCTGGGCATGGATCCATGTTTTGGTAAGAACAAACAGGGGGAGTTCTTCCAGACGAGGAGGTTTCCAGGTCTGTGAACATGTGAAGTTGTCTCACCGTGGAAAATAATAAGAGCAACTATCACTAACCTGGTCCTCCGGGGTATCCAGCTGTCGGTGGGCATCTTGAATATCTCTCACCGTGGTGATGTATCATTAAAAACCAGCATCACAGAGTGGGAATACTAACCCAGCCTGATAGATGGACTTCCCCAAGGTCACTTGGCCCTTGGCTGGGCCAACATTTGAGCCTGGGCCACCTTATTTCAAAGCCACATCTTGCTTCTCTATACTGCGTCTCTTCCTCGGAGTAACCAGGCATCACGGGAATCAACTCAGCCCTCCCTGAGAACACCAGCCAACCGTTTGCCCATGAACTTGTAAGGACACTGGGGAAATGGAGGCCTGCTTCCGTTTGGGGTGTGTCTTTTCGGTGTCTCACCTCAGCGGCGGAGGGTGAACTGGGGATTAAGTGGACAATTTTTTTTTTTTTTCTAGAGGGAGAGTGACTGAGGTACAACAATTGGAACAGGTATGGCCTCTACCAGGACAGGGAGGAACTAAAACTGACTCAGGTGACATCTCAAAGGGCTTGGGGATATGAACAATGCCCTTGTGGATCCGACGAGAGCCACTTGCCTATCCCAGGTAGAAGAAGCTTGGGACGCAGGTCTCCAACTAGCCTGGCCCAAGACGTCTCCAGAGGAGAAACATACTGAGGACAAGCCACCTGAAATCCACTGGGGGAGGGGGAGGTCCCTGAGATGTTCCCCTGTGGATGGTTCCCCAGATGCATCAGTTGCTCTCTGATCCATGAGGTGGTCAGATCCATGCATTTCTCAGCAGCCAGCAGGTGCGGGGAGCTCCCCTGCAGAATAACAATAGCGAAGACCACGACTCCTCCCAGTTGTGAAAGTCTGCAGTGCTTTAAACACAAGGTGCTCGGCACACATTTCTTCATTCAAGGCAATAACACTGCGAAGCAGGTACCCCTGCTGAATCTACGCTGATGCCTCCCTTGGTGGATGAAGGGACCATGCCCAAGGTCACAGAGCCACTAGAAGGCAGAACTTGGTAGGACTTGAACTCCGAGATGTCTGCAGATCAAGCCTCTGCCATTTCGGTTTACATTTGGGTGGTTGGAATTTTATTGAAATTGCCTGTACCCAGAAAACTGGTTTGCACTGGGTATGCACCCTGTGATGGCCCAGAGGAGAGGAATCTTGACGGATATCAACTCCCAAGAGAGGAAATAGACGGCCTCGGTGTTGCCACTCCCTGTGTTCATGCATGTGGCCGGAGTGGCTCCACCTAGCATCCAGCTTTCAGCCCAGGTCAGTCTGAGCCTTGAATCTTTTGCACTAGATCCATCAGGGCCTCTGCTAACGTGTGGATTTTGCATTCTTGAAAAATCAGGCATCAGCCTCACAGAGAGTTCTTTGAAAGGGGTGTGTCAGTTGGGCACAGTGGCGCACAACTGTAATCCCAGCAGCCTGGGAGGCTGAGGCAGGAGGATCGCGAGCTCAAAGCCAGCCTCAGCAATTTAGTGAGGCTCTAAGCAACTTAGGAGACCCTGTCTCGAAATAAAAAATAAAAAGGGTTGGGGATGTGGCTCAGTGGTGAAGCACCCCAGGTTCAATCCCTATTCACCTTCCACTCCTCTCTCTCTTCATCCATTAATCCTCTCCTGAGTCTAACCCGCTATTATCATCCTCTATAAAATCATAATTCCAATTACATATTTCAAGTCCAGAATTTCCCTTTGATTCTTTTTTTTTTTAAATAGGTTTCAGTTCTCTTTGGATGTTCTACACCTTCTTAATAATTTTAAAAACGTATTAACCATTAAAGTCCCCGTCAGATAACCCTCCCCATTTGGATGATATGGATTTGTTTTCCCATCTGAAAACTTCACTATTTTTTTTAATATCGTTTTTTTAGTTGCAGGTGGACACAATCCCTTTATTCTATTTGTATATGGTGCTGAGGATCAAACCCTGTGCCTCATGCATGCCAGGCGAACGCTCTACCTCTGAGCCCCAGCCCCAGGTCCCCTGAAAACGTCACTATTTTAACCACATGTGTGCAACGCGTGTATGTTCCTGTGGGTTTTCTGTCAATGGGTTCTTTTCTATCGAGCCTCATAGTTTTTGGTTGAATGGTGAATGGCAGGTGTGAACAACTTTTGAGGTACAGGCTGAGGGCCTTGAGGGCAGATAGATGCCAAACTTACAACCTCAGTGACAGCAACTGATTCCAAACTTCTCTGGGCTTGTCTAATTCCATTTGTTTTACTTTTTGTGTGTGTGTGTGGGGGGGGGGTAGGTCAGGGTATCAGAGATTGAACTCAAGGGCATTCGAACACTGAGCCCCATCCCCAGCCCTATTTTGCATTTTATTTAGAGACAGTGTCTCACTGAGTTGCTTAGGGCCTCACTTTTGCTGAGGCTGGCTTTGAACTCACGATCCTCCTGCCTCAGCCTCCCAAGCCTCTGATGACAGGTGTGCACCACCACACCCAGCTGTCCATCAATATTCCTAGTAAAAACAGCCAGACCTATTGATGTCCTTTCTCTCAGAAAGTGGGCCATGAGCAGAATGAAATCTCAGAGAAATACATTTTTCTGAAAAAGAAATAAGGGAAACGGCTGGAATAGTGGAGTTAGAGCCATCGATGGACCCTGATCCTCCAAGGGGTAGCAGAAGTCACTTTGCCTATTTTGTCCTGCTCTGCATCAGGAAAGAGCTCGTCATTTCCCACGTAAAGTCGATACTTAAGCCTCGACATAAACCCGAAACTCTGGGCGTGTTCTGTTCCCATCTCTTTGCAGCCTCTGGAGCACCCAGCTCCCAGAATCCTCTGAAAAAGAGAAACAGCTTAGATCCAAGGCTGTCCAAACCACCTCCCAGCACCTTCCGTCCCTCTGCCACCAACTTGGAGGTGGCCCGGCCAGAAGCTCAGTGAGTGCCAATGGCACCCTGGCACCACCCAGCTGGCTCCAGGGCCCTGGGAAAATCATGGGACTCCTGAGCACACTCATTCCCTGTTGTCACAGCAGAACAATAAAATCCACTTCCCCGGAGCCAGGAGAATTAATTACTTGAACGTTTATTAAGCGCTTTGAAGATGGATGTGTGAAGTGCTCACTTTTTCCCTTCCTAGCCTTCAGGTTTCCTGAGCAGGACAAGAAGTCCGTAGGAGCCAAGTCCACAGCTCGCATGGAAAGTTCAGGACTTTTCCTGAGGGCACAGGAGCATATTAACTCTTACTTGAGTTTCAGCCTGGGCCGCACGAGGAAGAAAGTGAGTTTGCAGAAAGTCTCACCGAAAAGTCTGGGCTGAATTCCCTCCGATGGTGGGATGGAAGCCTTCCCAGAGCTGCTTGCGTGTCTTCATTCGTGAATCCAGCCAGGAGTGAGCCAGCACCTTCCAGGTGCCAGCGGTTCCTTGGGGCACTAGGGGAACAGCAATAATCAAAATGGCAAAAAAAATCCCTCCTTTACAGAATTCCTGTTCCACTGGGAGGTGAGGAAGGACACGCATTTTACATGCTCAAGAGCATAGTCAAAGGTTCTACAAGGGACAATAACCAGGAAGGCAGACAAAGGCTGAGGGTGGTGGGGAGGAGCCCCAGTGGATGGACGGTGATCAGACAGGGCAGCATTGGAGAAAAAACTTGGAAGGAAGGAGGAGCAGAGTTGTCCAGGGAGAAGAAAGCGCATGTGTGAAGGCACTGAGGCAGCCTCCGACCGAGAGAGGAGCATGGAGGTCGGTGTGCCCAAAGGAGAGGAAATGAGGGGGAGAGTAAGGGAGATGAAGGGGATGGGGAATGGTGAGAAAAGGAGTTTACAAGTCACAGGAAACCATTAATAATTTGGCTTTCATTTGACTGTCTCATAAACCTACTGGAGGTGGGTGAGTGGGTGGGTGGACAGGTGGATGAATACGTGAGTAGATGTTTGGATGAGTGAATGGATGGGTGGATAAATGGATGGATGGGTGGAGAGATGAATGGATGGATGGATGGAGAGATGGAGAGATAGATGGATGAATGGATGCATGCATGCGTGGGTGGATGGATAGATGGATGGATGGATGGATGGATGGAATGGTTGTATGGGTAGATGGATCAATTTTTTTTCAGAGCAGTCAATATTCTTAGAAGCAACCAACTGACTCTAATGGAGGACAAAAATCAATGTTGGGGACACAGAGTAGCTCGTGGACTCTACAAGAGACCTTTGAGAGGAGACATGACACAGTGTCACTGACATTGCTGTGTAGGCGTCTTTCATCTGACCCTCCAGATCTGTTTTCCATCCTTCTCTGCCCCATTCCTTTCCCAGGAGGGTGACCTGGATGACCTAGTTCGATGTTTTTTCTTGCTCTGGTAGGAAATCAGAGACAGGGCAGAGCGTGATGACCAAGTATTTAGCCCACCCTTGCCAGGTCACCACAGGTTGACTGTGTTCCTCTAGGAAAGGCTACAGCTGGCCAGGAGACCTCCCAGTTCTTAAAAACTGCTCCCTCCTCTCCCCGTCAGGGCTGAGGATGAGAATACTCCCAGTCCCATTGGAACTGCGCCATTCCTTTTCCGGAGCACAACCCACACTTTTGTTAATAGTTCCTTTATGAAATTCCTCAGATTCCTAGATTTTAATGTGTCATTTGTTTCTTGCTGTTTCCTGCTCCTGTTGATTTATTCACCTTTGTATGTGCCCAGTCCCCAGCTCAGTGCCTTTGATGTTGGAGGAATGAGCAGGTAAATTATAGATGAATGAATAGATGGAGGTTTAAATGGGTAAATGTTCTGGGTGGAAGGATGGGTGGGTGGATGGATGGACAGACAGATGGGTGGATGGACAGACAGATGGGTAGATGGACAGATGGATGGATGGATAGGTGGATGGATGGTAGGTTGGTTTTGATAGAGCAGTCAGGATCCTTGGATGCAACCAACTAACCCCAATCAAGGTACCTGGTGGCTCACAGAATTGTCAAGAAGGATAGCAGGGAAGAAACGAGGGAAGCCAGCCAGGTAACACAAGAGCAGGAATACGGCCCTGGCCTGGGTCTGCTGCCCCGTCCCCATCACCACCACGGCCCACTGCCCTGGAATAAATGCTTAGTGGCTTCAATGACCCTCCAAAGTGATCAGTCTTCTCTGGGTCAAGAACCTATGATTGTCCCATCAGTAATCCCTTGACCTACCCCAGCTTCCAGTGATTGGAAAGAGAAAGTGAACCCGCTTCCTGGCTTATAAGAGATGAGGACCTCTCTCCTCTTTTGCCATTTCCTCACATAAGAAAGATTTAGATGTCAAATAGAAACACACACACACACACACACACACACACACACACACCAGAAAAGAAATACTAGGCCACATGGCAGCCCACCAAAGGTCAGCTTATTAAGCAGCTTTGGGAACAAATAGCCCTTCGAGGAGGATACGACAGTATCATAAGACTCTTCTCTTGGCAAGCTTTCTTATGAATGCGTGAAGAAAACACAAGAAATAGGCATTAAAGTTCAAATAAACCCAGCCAGGCATGCTGGTATCTGCTTGTAATCCCAGGCACTCAGGAGGCTAGGGCAGGATAATCCCAAATTTAAGGCCAGCCTCAGCAACTTAGTGGGACCCTGTCTCAAAATTAAAAAAATTAGAACGGCTGGAGATGTATGTAGCTCACTGGTAAAGCCCACCTGCGTTCCACCCCCAAGATGGAAGAAAAAAAAAAACAGTTTCCTGTTCGATTTTGGAGCTCTGTCAACACTGAGTTCTAATCCGTCCCACTTTGGACAAAGAGCCACTTAACAAAAATCAAACAAGAGCCTTCTTGACTACAAGACTTCTTCAGAGCCTTTAAGACCCAGATGATTTTAGTCAATATTCAATCAGAACATAGATGATGCCCTAAATCCCCAAAACTTTAGACCAACCTCCCTTCTCATTTTTGAAATAAATGGAGTGTCTATCAGAATAAGAATTCCTTAGCATGCGCTTTAGAAAACGAATGATTATTCACCCACTTTACAGATGGAGAAACTGAGACCAAGAGAGAGAACAGGAACCTACCTAAGTTCATACATCAAACAGAGACAGGGACCAAAATCAGGAATTCCATCTCTTTCCAACATGCTGCATAGTAAGGAGGCCATTGTTAAATGACTCTGGAGCTCAGCTCCAAAAAATGAAAGGTTAAAAATAAATAAATAAACAAAAGCTTTTAATTATCATTAGGTGCTATGGATGAAGTGCCTGAGAAGTCACTTTTTTAAAACAATGAAATTTGGGGAAATTTCCAGCCATTTTTTTAATACAACATAGACATGGCTGAGCTGTTGGCCTAAGCGTGGCCCTTCTCTTGGATGGAATGAACGGTTTCTTGAAACTTGGCTACGGTCAAGTCATTTGAGACGCCCATCCCCATCCCCTGCCATCAACCTCATTCCCAGTGTCATTGCCCTTAGCTCAGAGATTTGACCTCTCTCGCCTGCACCACTGCACAGGGCCCAAGCCATTGACATGAGACCTTGCCCAAAGGGCCTTGTTCAGGTTCACGTGGGACTCTGCCATCCCATGTTACCACCAGACTGAAGGAAGGAATGTACTGGAGAATAGGGCCTGGCAGGTCTCAGGCACGTCTCCCATCACAGGCACCCTCTGCCCAGCCCCGGGAGCCTCTCCCCGTCTACCCATCTCCATCTCATGGACGTCACTCAGCCTGTGGCTGAGGCTCCAGCTCTGCCCAGGACGCACACTGAGGCCTTCACCTGGAGATCTCTGCATGGCTCAGCGTCTCTCTTACTTGCCGTCTCCTCTTTGAGCTTTCCCGTGGTGGATGGGTCGGCTCTTAGCAGAATCTACATGGTGCTTATTCATTCACGAGTCTGGGAACTCATCAAACACGGGCTGTGTACCGGTGGCTATTCCAGATGACACTGAGGTCAACAGAGGCCACAAGGCTCCAGATCTCATAGAATCAAAACCTGCTGGAGAGGAGAAGTCCAGTCTGTGGGTGAGCAGTGAAACAGGATATCTCCGTTTTCAAAAACCAAAGAGCTCGGCAATCATGCAAACACAATCCAGCCATCTAAACATGTCCCCAGAGACTCCTGGGGGGACCTGCAGAACAGAGTGGCCGGGCCTCAGAAGAGCTGACTTGGGCACCAGACTCTGAGTTTGGCTTGTGGCAGAGCCTGGGGCAGGTCCCTTAGCTCCTTTGATGCCACAGTTCTTCCTCTAGGGCAGAAAATATCAAGGTTAATAATGTGGCCGATAAATCAACCGCAGGCTGGGTGGAGCGAGGGCCAGAGACTGTAATTAGCAAACTCTGCCTGTTGCCAGGATGAAAGGTCATTTAGGAAGGGATTAGAGCCATTAGGGTGGAGGCGTAGCCAGTGGCTGGAGAAGGCCTGAGGATCCCTCTACATGAAAGTGCCCTGGCGAAGGCAAGCCGTGACTCATCAGCACTGTCATTAGCCTTCCAATTACCAGCTCGCCAGGCCTCCACTAGAACATGGCTTGTAAAAGCACCCTGCGCTGCACCCCAAAAATATCCCAGGGTGAACTCCAAATGCAAATGGCCCCAGCTCCTGTTTGCCAAAGTCCTCCGCAGCAGCGATTCAGCACCTGCCGTGAGCCACAACATGTCCCCCATGTGGGGTGCAATATACCGCTGTCGCTCAGAGATAACTGCCCCACTTCTCAAGTCAAGAAGCCGAGGCCCAGAACGGAAAATGGATGGCTACTGCTTCTCCAGAGGCAGGATTCAATCCCAGAGCTCCCAGTGGCCCTGACTAGTGTTTCCCATCACACACTGAATGTTCCAGTGAAGAACATAACCCCGATGATTGGGCAGCCACAGAGGTCAACAAAGAAACATCACCTCTCAGGAATCTGGCCCTCATGTCATCCTTCCTCCCACTGCTGGGATGTCATTTGCAGAGACCTGCATCTCTCTCGAGACCCCCACGTGCAGGGTGGGATTTTACCAACACTCAGAGGGACGGCATTGGAAGAATGTTTGAGGGATACAAAGAAAGCTGAGTCTTTGCAGAGATTCAGGAAACACGGTGGGTTTTCTTCCATCTTTAAAGCTCCTCAACGACAGATCCCTGGGTCACTTGCCCCAAGGTGGCCACGGACATTGGGGATGTTCCACAATAAGAGTCACGCCTACCTGGGATTTCAAGTACAATCTCCCAGATCTTAAGACTCCTGCCTTGGCATCCCCATCTGTAGAGGGGGAAAACCAACTTCCTTATGGTTAAGAGCATGAGAAAATGACTCTCTTCCTCTTTTAATTTCTTTTTTTTTTTAATTGGTTCTTTTTAGTTAGACATGACAATAGGATTGATTTTGACATGATTATAAGAGCATGGAATATGATTTGTTCTAAGTCAGTCCCCAGTACTTCCCCTTCCTCCCCTCTCTTTCCTACCCATTCCCTTCCCTCTACTGATTTTTCCATTTACTTATATTTTTATTATCATGATTATCTTGTGAATATACATGATGGTAAGATTCACTGCAGTGGACATAAGAAAGTTAGATCAGTTGAATTCCATCCCTTCTGCCTTCCCTTCATTCCCCTTTGCCTACTCCACTGACTTGCCTTCTATTCTTCTTTTTAAATCTCCTCCCTTATTATGGATTAACATATTAGAGAAAACATTCAACCTTTATCTTTGGGGGGATTGGCTTATTTCACTTAGCGTGATAGTCTCCAGTTCCATCCATTTACCTGCATAAGTCATAAAGTCATTCTTCTTTATGGCTGAGTGATATTCTATTGTGTATGTACACCACATTTTCTTTATCCATTCATCTGTTGAGGGGCACCTAGGTTGGCTCCATAGCTTGGCTATTATGAATTGTGCTGCTATGAACACTGATGTGGCCGTGTCACTGTTGTATGCTGGTTTGAAGTCCTTTGGGTATGAACCGAGGAGTGGGATAACTGGGTCAAATGGTGGTTCCATTCCTAGTGTTTACAGGAATCGCCACACTGCTTTCCAGAGTTGTGGCAAGTCAGGCCTCAGCCAGGGAGTGTGCAATTCACGAATTCGTTCAGTCAATGTTCATTGAGCACCTGCAACGTGCCTAGAGGTGCATCTGGAGAGAAGTCAAGGGTCAGACCTATGTGTAAAAGAACCTGAGCCTCTTTCAGTTTCACCAAGAGTTCTGTGACCCAAAATTAAAGAGCCCCAGTGCTGTGACCTAACGAGATGGACAGACATTTCTGTATCTTGCAGCCAATTGTAAGAGGAGCATTTTTGTTGATGACCCTCCCCTTCCAGGGGCTGGGAAGACTGAGACAGGAGGATTGCATTGCTGAGGCCAGCCTCAGCCACTTAGAAAGCCTCTAAGTAGCTTAGTGTCACCCTGTTTTAAAATAAAAGAGAAGAAGGCTGGGAATGTAGCTCGGTGGTAGAGTGCCTCTTGGTTCAACACCTGGTACCCCACACCCCCATCCTCCATCTCCCCGCTGTTAGAAAGAATGGCAATTTTTTTCCTGGATTTCCTCCAGGTCATAGTGTCTGTGTCCCCACCCAGTCACATGTGTGTTTAAACAAGGCCACATCGTTTCCTCCTGACTCACAAGTGTCAGGAGTCCCTGGGCCGCCTCTTCCTATGTGTTTTCTCCGTCTATAAAATAGGATTAATGATAGTCCCCAAGGACAGAGTTGGGTTAATGAGCTGAAGAGACAGAGGTACTTTGAGATCTCTTCAAAAGGGTGGAGCCGCACCTGCTTGCTTCCTGAAGAACATGGACCTTCTTGCTTGCAGGGACCCAGCAGTAGCAAAGGACAGGCTAACCGTCCCCACCCGGGGGCCGAAGCCTGCACGGGCCTTGGAAAGGGCCGAGATCCCAGAGTTGCAGGCCAAATGGGAGGACGGGACCACGCACACGCTTTACCTCCGGGTCACTGGGTCCAGTGCAGCCTGGCAGATCTCAACTGAAAGTTACTGCCATCTGCTCCGTGACCTCAATCCATTTGCTCCCATGCACATTGAAACTGGCAGCCCCAGGGGGCAGGCTGGCACCGACCAAGGCTGAAAATGGGTCACTCTCCTGAGCCCCAAAGCCTGGCCTGAGCCCTGGAGTAGGGAGTGGGGCAGCAGAGAGGGGCCTGGGAACCATCTCCAATAGGAGCTGTACTAGTGAAAGTCATCCTCTAAGAAGCTTCCAGAATCTCCGCCATTCCTCAGCTCAGGATCCCAGCAGGGCGCCCCCTTCCCGTTCTGTGTCACACCCCCCCATTCACAGCAACTGGACTCCGGATAGACCAAAGCGGGGCATCCTGGGTCAGGCCCACGGACTCACAGCTGTTGTTAAGGACTCCAGTGAGCCCAGCCAGGTGCGGTGGCGCACGCCCTTTCCAGAGAAAGTGCCACCTGTGTCCCCAGAGAGATGGGACAGGGAGCTTAACCACGGCAATAACGAGTGGGAAACTCCATTGGGGAAGAGCCAATAAAGGAGGGGTGTTCATTTGATAGAAGGCTAGACAGCAGAAAGAACTCCATAGAGCTCTGTGATCACTATGGAAATCTGTCAGGAAGATGGGTAAGCAAAAAAAATTCAATGGGTTGCAGCCTTGTACATACAATATGGATCGACTTGTGCAAAAAAACCCACTAACACACGGGGTCTTTTTTCTGTGCGGGGTGTGTCTGCGCATGCGCACAGTCAGTTCTGCTCCGCTGCTTGTTTTGAAAACATAAATTTGTTCCATTGTGATTGATCTATTAGGGACCCACTTGAGCATGACCAGATTCTGTGTTTGCTTATGCCTGATGCTACCCACAAGAAACCAGGGGCAGCGAGGGCAGGAAACTGCACCGGGCTCACCCGCGCCACACAGATGTAAGCCGAGCAAACACCTCTGCGTCTACCAGGTGCCACCCACGGCCACACCTCCCGTGAGCCACCCTCCTCCACACCTGGTGCCACCACGTTCGGACTCCAACCACCGTCCCCAAGAACCCATCCGCACCACCTCCACGAGCAAACCCAGGACTTCCTAAAAAACATGCATGGTTTATTTTGATGGTTGTAGTTGTTGGTTTCTGTATTTGTTTTTAGTCCTGGAGGTTGAACTCAAGGGTGCTTCACCACTGAGCCATCTGCCCAGCCCTATCTATCTATCTATCTATCTATTTATTTAGAGACAGAGTCTCGCTAAATTGCCTAGGGCCTCGCTAACTTGCTGAGGCTGGCCTCGAACTTGCAAATCCTCCCACCGCAGCCTCCCCAGTGGATCAAAGGCGTGCCCCATATTGACTAAAGTGTCTGCGTAGCTCTTAACCATCTTGTGCTTCCTATTTTTCACGTGTCACTGATGAAGGTTTGAAGTGTTGTCCCTGCCTTATTCTTCCCATGCACCCTGGGGCTTTTAGTGTTCGACTGTCGTCATTTGGGTCATTATATCAGAAAGGACTACCTGCGCCTTTTCTCTCCAGTTCATCACATCCTCTCCCGCACACACGTTACTGCGCACGCACAGGCTGCCCCGAGGGTGTGGAACGGGCCCATTTGCCACAACTGGTGGAACAATGCGGCTCCCGGCAAAGCGTGATCCTGGCTGGCTGACACCGGGTCGGTTGGCTGATTGATTGGCCAGGGCACAGTGCCCCACCCAGAGGCCCTAATAGGAGACCAGAGTCAGGAGGGCGCCATAAATAACACGTTAACGACATGGCTGTTCCCTGGCCCAGGAATGCGGCCGGCTCTGCCGTGCTCTGCGCCTTTGAATGCGCCATGAAACCAGATCCTGCCTGTCCTCAGCCGGGGAGGTGCCCGGCACATCCACACGGTGGGAGAAGCGTGGAGACCGAGGCGGCAGGACAGCCCGAGCCGGGCCCCGGTCCGTTGGCCACCCGCCGATGCCCCTGGGCCCCTGCCAGCTGCTCCCGGAGCGGGGCCGGGGAGGGGCGCGCTCGGCTGCGTGCGCGCGGCAGGGCCCGAGGACGATCTTGGCAGCGCTGTGTGGGAAGCCTGCACAGCACCTGCCCCTGGGTGCCTGGGGGCTGGCCGGCTCTGCAAGGGCCCTAAGTGATCCGCAGACGTGCCCTGGGCCGCGGCCACCGTTTTCAGCAGCCATCAGAGTAATGACCCGCATCTGCTGCGCTGATGAGTGGGCGCGTCCAGGGACCAGGGTTCCAGCCACGCGTGCTTCCAGGGCCGCTGCAAAGCCAGAGGAAGGAAGGGCAGCCCCGGCCAGCTCCGTCCCTGCCAAGGGGACCCGGGAGCGCCGTGTCCTCGCCCAGGAACATCCGGCCCACCCACTTGCAGCAACTTCAAGACCCAGCCGTGGATCCTCGGCTGACCCCAGCTCTCCCACCTCTGCCCCCACGTGGGGGACAGGAGCCCTTCCCATCGTCTCCTCCGCGCCCAGCTCGCTTCTTGGCATAGCCTGGGCTCCCTGAAGGAAACTCAAGGAGATGGGAGGCGAGACAAGGCCTTCTCCCTGTGGGACAGCCGAGCTGGGAAAATCCAACCCAGGAGAGACCTAGAGGGCCCTCGGGTGCCATCATGGTCTAGGCTGCTTCTCCCTGCGGGGGCACCTGATAATAATCTGGGGACATCGTAACTGCACACACAGCCCTCAATGAGCTCAGCATAGAGCTAGTGTGAGATCTCGCTGCTCCGCTCCTGGGTGACCACCCAGACAAATAAACACATGTCCAAGGGCTGGGGACGTAGCTTAGTGGCAGAGAGCTGGCCTGGCGTGTGTGAGGCCCTGGGTTCAATCCTCGGCACCACACACACACACACACACACACACACACACAGTCCACACTGACATGTGGACACAAATTTATGGTATTCCCATGGGCCACATCCTCCCAACACGTAAATGTATTCAATGCCACTAGACTTCACGCTTTAAAATGTTTAATTTTATTTAAATGAATCTCACCTGCGTAGAAGAGAAAATTCCACTATTTCAAATCTCTCTCCCTCAATCTTCCTAGACCCTCCAATAAAGCACCAAAGTCACAGCATTCTTTTCTTTCACACTTAGGGAAACGGAGACCCAGAGAAGAAACAGAAAAAACCTCCACTCACAGATATGGAGCTAGAGCCAGGGTCTGCAGACTCCCTGGGCCTCCTGTAGGGATGATTTGTTTGTTTGTTTGTTTGTTTGCACTGCTGGGGATTAAAGTCAGGGTCTCACGCATGCCAGGCACAAGCTCTACCACTGAGCTGCACCCCCCAGCCCTTTTTACTTTGAGACAGGATCTAAGTTGCCCAGACCTGCCTCAGTCATGAGATCCTCCTGCCTCAGCCTCCCCAGTAGCTGGAATTACAGGTGTGCACCACGACGTCCACCTCCTTTGTTCTTTTGACCCCTCTCCATGACATTTCTCAGGCTGTGTCCTACTTCCAGCCAGACATGTCCCCTGCACATCTCCCTCCTTCTGAACCTATGTCCCCATAGGCAAAATTAGAGCCCCCAGCAAGAAGCGATCCCTATCCTATGATTTGGGATAATACCTGGGTGAACATTCATTGTTACTCTAATAGGTATTCTGTCTTAAAACGCACTAGGAAAAAAATGCAGTGAGCAAAATAAAGATCCCAGCGTGTGAACATAATTGCCATCGTTTTAAAACTTTTTTTATTAATGCTTGCTCCCCCCCACACCCCCATAATTCTTGCATTGGCCACACAAATGCCGGAGGGATTTGTCTGTATCTTTCCTTGGCGAGGAAATCTCACGCACGCACTCCTTAAAATAGAAGTTCCTTTTTTCTTAAGTGAGTCCATTTAGAGGAAAATATCCAGCGAGTAATCCTCCAGGTGGTGGGATCATGGAAACAGGAGTTAGGAAGGAACGTGACCGGCTGAAGTTCAGGACTGGCTGAGTGGCAACTGTGACATTCTGCGATCCCGTGACGCGCTCTGGGCTTCCCCTGTTCCTAGTGAGGCTATTTAATGTCCCAGCCTAAAACGCACCGTGGGCAACCGGCAGCCAGGCAGGGGGCGCTGGCCAAGGGCCATCCCGGGAAACACGGAGACCACCCTGGGCTCTGTCACTGCCATGCCACCAAAACCCCCTCCAGCCGCCTGCTTCCTCCTCACCTCCCAGGACATTGTGATACCCCCCTCCCCAGGGCCCAGGCAGGTCCCTGCTAAGAAGGGACTTCGGAAGGATGTAGGTGTCATCTACATTGAAACCCTGCCCGGAAAGAGTCCTTAATTGAAACCCGGGGCATACCTCTCCAATGGTGGAATTTGAGGCCTTGTGACAGGTGGCAGGAGGGGGGACATTTTTGGGCGGCAGGGAACTTGCCAACATCTTGGGAGTGAGCACACCCCCAAGGCAGCTGCTGAGTCCCACATTTGGAGAAGCACGTGGTTCCCTTTCTGGGTAAATTCATGTCGGAGTGGACGAGTGCTGGCCACCAGTTCCCGGAGCCTGCTGAGGCCCCTTATGATACAATCCCCCAAGTTCTGCCAGGAGCCCAATGTTAGCAGAATTAAGGCAGGTTGGGAACCCAGAGCCGAGGCCGGCTGTTGTTTGTCAGCTGTGTGGCCGCAGGTGAGCTTCTTCACCTCTCTGAGCCTCAGGCTCCTTACCTTCAAGCTGGAATGAATAACTCCAACCATGCCGACTATCCAGCAGGGTTCTGGTTGGGAACACTCATGATTCATGCTGATGGGTGCTAGATAAGCTGTGACTTTTGTGTGTGTGTGTGTGTGTTTGTTTTGTTTTGTTTTTGTTTTTGTTTTGTAATGGGGATTGACGGCAGGGGCACTTTACCACTGAGCTACATCTGTAACCCTTTTTATTTTTAACTTTGAGACAGCGTCTCACTAAATTGCTTAACAGCCTTGTAAGGTTGCTTGAGGCTGGCCTTCAACTTGTAATCCTCCTACCTCAGCCTCCTGAGTCGCTGAGATTACAGGCATGTACCATCATGCACAGCCAGAGACTTCTTTTAAGGAAAGTGTGAATTCCCTTTTGGACATAGCCCATGGAACTATAGCTTGGAAACTAAGAGATATCCCAATAAAATATAGTGTGTGTGTGTGTGTGTGTGTGTGTGTGTGTGTGTGTGTATTTGGTGGGGCAAGGGATGGGAAAATGAAGGGAGTAGGAAAGAGAAGAAAGAAGTTTTCCAAACACATTTGTATCCTTTGGATTACTGAACCCGGTAACATTGTGACTTTTCTCTAAAACTACCTTTAAGCCAGGCAGAGTGGCACTCGCCAGTAATCCCAGTGTCTCAGAAGGCTGAGGCAGGAGGCTCGCAAGTTGGAGGCCAGCTTCAACAATTTTGCAAGACTCAAGATAAATAAAAATAAGAAGGGCTGAAGGATGTAGCTTTGTGGTAAAGTGCCCATGAGTTCAATCCCCAGTGCCAAAAATAAAATAAAAATTACATTTAGAATACATGTCGTGGAGGAGAATAAACTAATGCCGACTTCAGTTCTCTCTCCTGACCACACGCATTTTCTTGTACCTTCTCTAGTGGCAGTTGGTAAGGGGCCCAAGGGAGAGGCAGAGAGGAGGGTGACTTGGGCACAGGCCCGCCACCACCAGTAATAACAAGCCTCTTGCCTTCAGCGGACCCCAGCCAGCCCTCACCAGGGCAAATGGATCCGCTTTCTGTGGCTTCCCACCCTCCCCCTCTCCCCCACCATCCCCACCCCCTCCATGTTTGGGGACTCAGGATCTGTCATAACATCGTGTCTGTTTATCTGAAATATTTCCACTCAAAACGCTTGTTTGTTCAACCCGACTGACATGTTGATATAGCTCCTGACGGCTGAGTGACTCTGATTGAAATAAAATATAAAGTAAACACATTTGCATACAGTTGGTACACAGCCCTGGTCTCAGGAGGCTGGGGGAAAGAAGGAGATTGGAATCGGAATTCCTTATCTTCCATCACCCCCACCCCCCCCACCCCCAGCTCTCTGCTCCTGGAATGCCTCAGGGGTTACAGGGTTGGCCTACCCCTGGGTTCTAGAAGCTTCCTTTCTAGTTTCTACCTGATCTTCTCCCTTCCTGAACTGGTGCGCGTCATAGCCTGAGGGATTTTTGGAGGAGACCTCTGAAAGCCAGGGCCCGAGGGAATCCAGACACAAGCCAGGGCCCAGGGAATCCAGACACAGGGGTTCTGGATCTGGAGGTGGGCGTTCCCGGCCCCTGGGGAGTCTGTTTAGAGGGATGATCTCTTGGGGCTTCCCGAGCTCTGAGGGCCCCTGAAGGCTCAGATGCAGGCTCAGCCTTGCTCTTTCACTCCCCTCTGGCCTTAGGAACGCGCCTTCCTCACGGCTTCTACGTGCAGAAAGGAATCAGAAAGGAGCAGGAAGTCGGGGACAGCCAGTGCCTGGCCCACCTCTCCCCAGCACCAGCTTCCCCGCCGCTCCCACAAACCCACTAGGCCTGGGTCTCCCGAAGGCCCCATTTCCAAATGCTCCTTGAATCCAGTGATTCTCAAAGTGGGGTCCCTGGAAAAGTGACCTGGGGGAGGTCCAGGGCGGGACCCAAGACTCTGCATTCCTCACAGCTCCCTGGGGGTCGCTGCTGCAGATCCGAGGGCCACACTTTGAGGTTCCAGGTTGTCCAGCGCCCCCCCACCACCACCCCACCACCAAGCTGCTCTCTACCTGGATGCAACCAGCTTCTGAGATGGCTGTTGGCAGGCCTGCTTTTCTTCTTGGTCACCAAGACCTGGGACTCCCACCAACCAGGCCTCCCTCCTCTGTCCGGGGACCCTTAAAACACCTATTTCCATAACCTGTCAAGAACCCGAGGGCAGAAGCTCAGCATTGACCTAGAGAAACCTGACACCGCCCGGGGGCTGACAGTCATGCTCAGGCAAATGTGTTTGCCTAGGGTGGACAGGCCACCACGAGGCCAAGCCGGCCTCCAGGGAGCAGGGCCGCCATCCCGGCTTGCTCTGGACATGGAATGTCCGGCAGACACCCTCCTGCTCCCCGGGCCTCCCCTCGCCAGCGGGGCTGCATCCCACGGAGCCCGAGGAGCCCGTCCCAAGCAGCACGGGTGACCAAGGGCTGCTCTCCGCCACCACCTGGCTGGAAACCCGTCCTCCAGGACAGGGGTGACAGGGCAGCCCTGGGCCCTGGGAGAGAAGGGAGGCAGAGAAGGGCGAGTAACGGAGGAGCGAGGCTGCTTTGGAACATGGATTAGAGGATGCATCAAAATGGACGGTCACACCCCTGACCTCGTCCCTTGCTCCCTGAACCCCAAACGCCTTTCCCGGTCTCCTCTACGTGATGCACTCCTGTGTGGGAATCAGCATCCCCTCCTCATCACACCTGGCACGGGTACAAAGCCCTCCACGTGACACAGACTCCCAGGGTTTTGCACGGGTTAACTCACATCAGTGCCATTGGGGACTATGGTCAGCCCTCTCTAGAGCTGGGAGAGCAGAGCTAGGATCTGGACCCAGGTGACTTGCACTTAGGAAACAGTCCTTGAAGCCTCAGTGCAAAGCATTCTCTCCTCTGTGAGGTCCTCCATGGTGACCCACTCTCAGATGCACAGGTGGTCCCGTGGGTTCCCAGAGCACCCTGTGTGTTACCCATTACAGCCCTTTCTGCGCTATCTTGACTTTGTGCCTCAGGGCCTTTGCACTTACCATTGCTCCCACCTGAAATGTTCTTCCTCAATAACTCTCGGGGTCTCCGCTGCATTCGGGTCTGCATTAGTTTCCCACGGCTGCTTTAACACATTACCGCCAACACAGTGGCCTGAAACAACACAAATGTATTGTCTCACAGTTTGGGAGGCTGAAAAGTTTTAAATAAGGTTGACCAACCTGTTTCTTCGAGAGACTTTTGGGGACATTTGGTTTGGGGTCTCTCTCACTGTCTGGAGGCTGCCGCATTTCTTGGCCGTGGCCCCGCATCCCTCGGGCCCCTACTTCCATCCTCATATTCCTTGTTTCCAACCCTGATCTTTCTGCCTGGACTCACAGGGGACCCCTGCAAAGATGCCAGGTCCACCTGGATAATCCAAGATGATGTCCCCACCTCACGATCCTTAACTGAGTCACATCTGAAAGTTCCCTTTCACCACCTAAAGAACCAGACAGGTTCTGGGATTAGGAAACCCACTTTGCTGAGGAACCCTGGAGGCTTCTGAGCAGAGCACCATGAACAGGCAAAGGAACAGGGGTGAGGGGACCAGGCCCTGGTGACCTGTCTATCCTCGATTCCTTCTCTGCTGTGGGTCAGGGCCACGTACCTCCGATGGGGCCATTCCTATCCCAGGAGGGAAATGAAGTCTCCCCAGAGGGGTAACAGGGTTTCTTCTCTGCTCCCAAATTCCCACCAAACTGATTCCACGCCCCCCACTTCAGGGTTGGTGCCTGGGAAATACTACAAAGGAAATGAGGATGGGGGTGGGGGCTGGGGCACCTGCCTGGCCACATGCGGGGCCCTGGGTTCGTAAAATAAATAAACAAAGGTATCATGTCCAACTACAAGTAAAACTAAAGAATAAAAGCAAAATTAAAGACCATCTTCTTAAAAAAATAAAATTAGGATGGGAAAGAATAATGTGGTGGGAATGTGCCTCCCGAGCCGCCGGGGCTGCAGGCGTGTGCCACCGCGCCCGGCTCCCCGTGCTCCTCCCCGACTTCCCCACATTTTCTCAGCTGCAGCAATCGGGAGCATCTGGGGGCTGCAGCGTTCCTGCCCCGTGCTCTGCAGGGTGCCCAGGGGCGTCCCCCGGCCTCTAACCAATGTCCGCAGTCCCTCCAGTTGTGATGATAAGAATGTCACTGCGTCTTACCAGATGTCACCTGGGGGACAAAGATCATACCCCAACTGAGAATCCCTGCCTGGTCCAAAACTCGACCTCAGGCCAACCCGTTGTGACCGCCACGGGAAAGGTCCCCAGATCCCCACTCCGGGCTGGAGACCACGTGAGACGCTGCAGCCCATGAACTTCAGAAGTGATGTGCCAGTTCCCTGGCAGATCCTCCCGCCTCTCTCTCCTGCTGTCCTGGTGACGGAGGAGGCCAAGGGCTTCACACAGCAAGTGGTCAAAATGCAGCACTTCCCTCAGGCCGAATCCCTGAGTGACCGCGTGGAGCAGAGCCTCCACCAACCTGTGATGGAGAAATAAAGGACTCAGGGTGTAGCTCCGTGGTTAGTGCTTGCCACACACGTATGAAGCCCTGGGTTCCGTCTCCAGTACTGAAAATAAAATAAAATAAAAAGCTTTTTCCATTTAAAAAAACAAGTAGGAAAAAAATACATCTGTGCTCCCCCAGAGCTTCCAATACCCAATATCCTCATGCCAGTCCCATGCCCACAGCTCACCCATATGCAGAAACAAAACAAAACAAAAAGGATGTATCAGTCCATTCAGGCTGTTATAACAAAATATACTAAATCACGTTGTTCATAAGCCACAGGAATTTCTTTCTCACGGTTCTGCAGCCTGGGACTTCCAAAATCAGGTTGCTGCTAGGAAGGGCTCCCTTCCAATCTGCAGGCTGCTCTTTGTGTCCACACATGACAGATGGGATAGAAATTTTTTTAAAAAAAGTTTCCTGTTTTAAAAGGGCACTAATCCATTTTACAAGGGCTCCATCCTCATTGTCCCCCAAGACCCCACCTCGTAGAACCTTCCCACTGGGGATGGAGTTTCAACATATGAAACATAGGAAGTTGTGGAGTGGCGGGGCAGGGGGGGGCACAAATATTCAAACCAGAGCAGAAGAGGAAGGAGCAGAGAGCCCCTCCTCCTGCCTGCGTTGGCCCGGGACTCAAGCCCCTCCAAGGGCACTCTGGGTTCAGCCAAGGCCCAAGCACAATTCCCTGCAGCACTTCATTCCTCCGTAATGCAATTACATGTGTGTGTGCTCCCAGGGACGGGGAGAGGGCATGGTTTTGATTTATTTACCCTCGGCTTCTCAGGATGCAGTGGGGAAGCTGCGTTTGATGTCGGAGCTGTTTTGCAAAAAGGCTTCACGATCCCCGGTTCACTTGGGTAACGAGAAACCAAGGTTGGCTCCGACTAATTGTCTTGGAGAAAAAAAAAAAAACCCTCTGCAGAGAAGGAGGTCCCACCCCAGAACTCACCCACGGAACACGTTCCTTCTTCAAGGAGCCATGAAATGACCCAGGGCTTCCCACAAGATTCAGAAACACACCGATCTCAAAGAAAGATCTCAGCGGCATCGTGGCCGGGAGGAGTGGAGGAAGAGAGAAGAACGGAGAGAGACGACTTTTCTCAAAGATCTATGATGCCAGGGACTTTAGAGATGTCTACTCAACCAAGCTCTGTCTTCCTACTGAGGAGGAGGGAGCCCGGAGAAGCAGACGGGGACCAAGACGTTAAGTGGAGAACTTGAACTTGAAGCCCATTAGCTCGTCGTTGTTGCTGTTTTGCAAATCTTCTGCCTCCGATCCCAAGTAGCTGGGGTGACGGGCATGTGCCACCGTGCTCCCTGAATCTAGTTAGATCTGATTCCAGCAAGCAGATGCGTTCAGTTTGACCCCTTGTGGTAGTTACAAATCACCCCCAACAACCATTTTTATTTTTAATTCGTTTATTTTACTTTGTCTATTTATTTATTTAGGTGCTTGGAATTGAACCCAGGGCCTTGCACACACTCAAGTATGTGCTCTACCACCCAACAACACCCCCCCCACACACTCCACAGTGACTGTTGTATAGTCACCAACTCGGTGAGTCGGGAACTTATGTATCTCTTTATTTATTTCGTTCCAGGGATTGAACCACAGAGCCACATCCCTAGTGCTTTTCTTTTCTTTTTATTCTGAGACAGGGTCTCGCTAAGTTGCTGAGGCTGGCTTTGAACTTGCAATCCTCCTGCCTCAGCCTCCCAAACTGCTGGGATTCTAGGCAAGCATCACTGTTCCTGGCCTCAGTCAGAAATTCAGCAAGAGGGCAGGGCAGATGTTACATGATGAACGATGTTCACCAGAACATAAACAGAAACAGAAATCTATATTAGATATACTTATATATATGTACCCGCACACGTGTGTGTGTGTGTGTGTGTGCACATTTAAATGATGTTCTAGGGGCTGGAGATGTGGCTCAAGCAGTAAAACGCTTGTCTGGCATGCGCAGGGCGCTGGATTCGATCCTCAGCACCGCATAAAATAAAATAAAGATGTTGTGTCCACCGAAAACTGAAAAATAAATATTTTTTAAAAAGTGATGTTCTAGCCTCTATTATGTCGGAATGTGACTTGATCTGGCAAGAGTGTCTATGTAGAGGTTACCAAGTTAAAATGGGGCGTTTAGGGGGGGCAATTCTGTAGGACTCGTGTCCTTGGGAGGAAATTTGGACAGCAAGCTCTGGAAGCATGTGCTATAATCCCAGCCACTGAGGAGCCCGAGGCAGGAAGGTCACAAATTGGAGGCCAGCCCCGGCAAGTTAGTGAGACTCTGTCTCAAAATAAAATGTAAAAGGCTGGGATTGCAACTCCCTGGAGAAGAAACCCTGGGGTTGATTCCCAGCACTGAAGGAGTCTTTTAAAAAAAAAAAAGAAGAAGAAGAAATCTGGATACAGAAAGAGACGTGCCGAGCGCCAGGCGGAGGTAAGGTGGGCCACGGGGGGACACACCGGCAATGTCCCATGAAGGTGGGGGACTGGGGAGCTGCGCCCACAAGCTCTGGATGTCATAGACGACCACTGGGGACTGGGAGGAGCAGAGGAGGCTCCCCACCTCCCTCCAGGTGTCTGAGGGAGCGTGGCCCCACCAGTGCCTGGGTTTTGCACCGGGGTCTCCCGAACTGTGCAATAATCCGTTTCTACCGTTTGCAGCGTCCACCATGCCTGGCCTCAGCAGCCCCAGGACATGACCCTCCAGCCAGGACGGGGGTCACAGATGGGGCTGAGAGCAGGGGACCAGGGCTTCCCTCCGCCATAGCCCCTCACGTTCCCCTGATTCACCCCTGGATTTCCACAGTGTGGTCTTGCTTGAGAAGGGGCTTCCCCACTTGGAAAAAAACACCTTCATCTTACAAGACAAGGGGCACAAAGGAGGATTTGCCCAGAGTCACCCAATGACTCAGTGGCAGTTTTAAGACAAGAAAGCAAGTTTTCTTTCTTTTTTTTTTTTTTTTTTTTTGGTACTGGACTGGAGATTGAACCCCGGGTCACTCAACCTCTGAGCCAGATCCCCACCCCTTTTTTGTGTGTTTTAATCAGAGTCGGGGTCTCCCTGAAGGGCTCAGGGCCTCACTAGCTGAGGCTGGCTTTGAACTCACGATCCTCAGGTCTCAGCCTCCCGAGCCAGGAGTGTTCTCTTGCCCCTTCTGTTTCCTTTGCGGTCACCACCCACCATCGAGGGTGAAGGTGCAGGCCTCACAGGGACACGGACACCGTGTTCCAGGGATGGTCCTTGGTGGCATTTAGTGTGGCTACACTTCAAATGCTTATCTCCCCCAGCTGGGTCCCCTGGTCCCCTCTGCCCAGAGGGGAAAGCGGAAGCCCTGTGGCCTCCAGCTCTGGGGCTCCAAGGTCAGCCGCCCGGGGCGCTGCCCCTCCCAGCAGTAACCTTCCGCAGAGGTGAGCGGTGGGCGGGAGCTGGCGAGCAGGCCCCGGGTGCAGGTCAGGCCCTGATAGCCGAGATCAAAGGCTCCGTCAGCAGTGTCAGCTGAGAGGCCGCCAAGACAAGCAAAGCAGCCCTTTATCTCCCCGCTGGCCAGAGAGCCGGCGGCGGGAAAGCACCGGTTCCCGGTTCCCGGAAGCTATTTCTGGAAGGGCAGAAGGGAGCTGCCTGTGGAGGGCTGGCTGTGGGCTGCCTCAGGCTCCGGCAGGCCCTCTGCACCCCTCCCCAGTGGCCCCTCAGAAGCCCACTTTGCGTTTGTGGGTGTTTCCTGATCTTGGGTCCATAATTTTCCATTTGCATTTCCATGAGCGCACACCTGCCATGTCTTCTCTTCCCTGCGACATTTCTCCTCCCCGTCTCAATTTCCCTCTCTCTTTCACAGGCCCAACCCGCGCCCCAGAGATGAGGACTGCCCTGGTCACTCCCTTGGCCACCTAGCTGTCTCTTCTAGTGTCCCCTGCTCTCAAAGTCATAAACACAGTTTTCTCATGCATGTGTGTGTGAACACACACACACACACACACACACACACACACTGGTTACAATCTCCAAAATCCTGAAAAAAAGAATCCAGAAGTTTAGTGTGATGTGTGCGTACCTATAACCTGAGCTACTTGGGAGGCTGAGGCAGGAGGATCACAAGTTGGAGGCCAGCCTCAGCAATTCAGCAAGATCCTCAGCAACTAAGTGATACCCTGTCTCAAAATAAAATAAAATAAAAAGGGCTGGGGATGTGGCTCAGTGATAAGGCACCACTGGGTTCAATCCCTAGTACCAAGAAAAAGAAGGCAAAAAGAACCCGGAGATACCTGCCAACCAAAACCATAAAAACTCCTTTTAGTTATCATGAATTCCAGGACCACGTCCACCAGCTGATGCCAACAAGGTGCTGACCCCTTCATCTGCAGCTGAAAGAAGCAGTCCCTGCTCCTCTCCAACTGCCCCTCTTTGTCAGCCGGGCAGTCACAGCTGCCCGGTTTCAGAGAGATTCCAGACACTTCCCTACACCAAAAATTTCAAATTTCCCTCTCTGCTTTGGAACCCACGCGGGATCTCCTCACCGTCTGTCCAGATCAGCCCCTGGAACCCAGAGAGTCAGCACGCAGCTGTCCTTCATTATCTGAGGGGAACAGGTTCCAGGGACCCTTGAGGATACCAAATCAGTGGGCGCCAAGCCCCCCACGGACAATGGCGTAGTCTTTGTGCACCTCCCCTTGAACTTGGAACCCTCCGGTTCTCAGACATTGCTATGTAAATAGCTGCGCCATTGTATTCTTTGGGGAATAATGGCAAGGAAAACCACCTGTGTGTGTGTTCGGCCCAGAGACAATAGTTCTTTTCCCAAATATTTTCCATCTACAGCTGGTGGAAGCCACAGATGCCCAGCACAGCTAGGAAGGGCCGGGGGGCACCTGCTGCTCACGGCCTCCCGCACCTGTGTGCCTGGGAATGTGGGCCAAGCACCTGGACTAGCAGAGGTGACTGGAGGGGCAGGACGAGGAGCCTTGTCATCACCCAGAGCCCTTATTGTGCCCCTGCTGTGTGCTGTGTGGAACCCCCCCTCCTAAGTGTGGAGCAAGATGTGCTTTGAGTTTGTTTGATTTCGGGGGGGGGGGGGGGGTGCCAGGGATTGTTCTCTCCCAAACTTCTTCAGACCTGGTTCATCAGCCAGCACAGTGGCGTACGCCTGTCATCCCAGCGGCTTGGGAGGCTGAGGCAGGAGGATCGTGAGTTTAAGGCCAGCCTCAGCAATGGTCAGGCGCCAAGCAACTCAATAAAATACAAAAATGTCTCTAATAAAATACAAAAAAAGTGGTGGGGCTGGGGCTCAGGGGTAAAGCACCCCTGGGTTCAATCCCTAGTACAAAATAATAGTAATAACCTGGTTTCATCAAAATTTCTGAGTTTGAGAAAGAAAGGGCTCATCCAGACCCATGGGGTCACATCGCTCACAGATTAAAAGCAAGTTGCGGCCCAAGCCAGGATGGAGAGAAGGGCTTGGTGGTTTGTACTTCCTCTGCATTAATTCCCTCCTTGGGCTCACAACCTCTCGGTGTGGTGCTGGGAAGGCACATTGTCCTCCGGACCTCTCTGCTGATTCGTAAGGCCGCCCCGTGGAGCTAGATGCATCCATCCATCTGGGCCCACCGCCTTCCAGATCTTGGGCAAATGGCACCCACTGGAAGGTTCCCTTGTCTGCAAAGTGGATGCAAAACCAGGTGTGGGCTCACAGATGGGCAAACAGCAGCCCCCAGCCACTCGAGACAGGTGGGGGAGGCACCCAATGGCTGCTGTGGCTTTGAAACATTGTAGCTCCCAATGCAATTAAACCAATTCCTCCCTCTCAGGGCGGCTTCCTCGGCTTAATCGGCTTTCTCTGTCCTCCCTCTTCCTCCTTCTTCCTCGGGTATTTGTGGCTTCTTCTTCTTTTTTCCTTTTCTCTTGCAGAGATGAAGTAAATACACACACACAAGCACAGAGTCCAGCCCCAATAATAGTGGCCCTTGTAAAACAGGCCTGTGGACGCCTCTGTATTTAACTGCGAGCACCCAGAAGCCAGTCAGCGTCCTGGAAAATAGACACGGCGAGGCTTGAAGGGGAAAAACAAAATTATTAAATTGTAATTTTCCCAATCATGCGGAGACATCTCCTTCAGCCCTAATGATGAGATGCATCGCACATCTGTCAAAAACTGCCACATCTCCAAGCCCAAACCAAATAAATTGAGTTTCTGCTCAGTGACAGTGTGGGCTGGGCGGCTGTCAGCTTGGCTCCAATTGCGTGCGCTCTCTCTCTCCCTCTCTCTCTCTCTCTCTCTCTCTCTCTCTGTCTCATTCTCTCTTTCCTCTAAGGCATTTTATTCCCAGAGCTGTCTTTGTGGGACTTGCCCCAATTTTCCCTCTTTATTCTTCCTCCTTTTGTAAATTATGAATCATGCCTCAGTCTGCATGTGTCCAGTGTAAATCTTGCAGGGACCCTCCCAGCCTCCCAGTCTCCCTGCCCAGCCTCCCAGCCTCCCCCCAGCCTCGCAGCCTCCCCACCCAGCCTCCCAGTCTCCCCTCCCACCCGGATCCTGCACAGGCCCCATGGTGCAGTTTAGAGTCAACGGATCAGGTCCCAACCTGGGTTTCCATCCTGGATGGTGGCTTACCCTGCAGAGCCCGTTTCTACTCCCTTTCCAAGTGGCCGAGGCTGGAGGCTGAGTCTGGCTAGGCAGAGAAAGGCCATCACTTGACATCCCGGGGTAGGAGGGAGGTGGTCCAATGGACATTGGCCTGTGGTTGGCAAAGAATGCAGGAAATCTATGGCCAGGGAGCGAGAGGGTGGCACGGATATTTCTGGAATATACTCAGGCTCTTTCTTGGGCCTCAAGACGGTGGCTTGGAAGTTTTAGCAGTGAGCTGCTTCCACGGACGTCAGGGGGATGCCGGCTATGGCAGATGAGCCTCCTCGGGGGCTGCTCAGCTGGGTTTACCCATGGAACCCGTCCACGTTTGTGCCTAGTTCAGCTTCCCCACGGACTTGAGCTTGTGGCTCTCCTTGCCGCTTCCCAGGGGAGGCTGAGGCTCTGTCCTCCAGGAGGCAGGAGAGGGAAAAGTCCAGGGATGTGATTGACACACCTAAATCCCACCCCTTGACCGGACTGCAGACTTGGCAGGGTCCAGAGCAACGTGCGTTCAGGATGGAAAACCTGGGAGTGAGTCGGAGGAATGTGGATGGATTATTCTTCAAGAAGAGAGAGCTAAAGGGCCCTCAAAAACACTTTCTGAGGCAGAGGCGGGAGTTGAGGCTGGAGAAGGGGATGAGGCCAGATCTGGGAAGAGTGCAGAGGATCCCGTGTCTCCCGTGTACACCGGGGGCCGCGGAAGGGCTTCCAACACAGAGGGGTGATTCGATTTGCATCTCAGCCGATGACTGAGGCTGCAAGGGGGTGGGGCCAAGAGTGGAGTCCACTGTCCACTTGGGAAGCTGTGGAAATCCAGATAAAACAGCCAGGCTTGGTGGGGCACACCTGTACCCTGTCTCAAAATGAAAAATAAAAAGGGCTGGGATGTAGCTCAATGGTTTCAATCCCCAGTAACAAACCAAAAACAGAATCTATGTTCTTTTTTTTTTTTTTTTTTTGAGACCTGCCTCAAAAGAGCCTCACTAAATCGCTGAGGCTGACCTCAAACTTGAGATCCTCTCGCCTCAGCCTCCCAAGTCTCTGGGATTATGGGCACGCGCCTGTGCACCCAGCCACAACGGACGAACTTCTAAAAAGTCCCAACTGTACAGGGAACTAGTTCAAACTCTTCCCGACCGTGAGTTTATCTAGCACGAGGACCTTTTTTAGCTACACCTTGTCATTTCTCTACGTCACCATCATTGAGCATCGTGCTTCATCTGATCCAAATCAGTCGGCTGAGAGAATCAGACCACCGAGGGCCGGCCCAGGACAAGATCCAAATTCAAGAATCTGAACCATTTCTACTGAATGTGTATCAGCACCACTGTAAACTCAGAAACAAACAAACAAACAAAAACATCCATTAGTTAAACCATCTCCAATCTGGATTGTCCATACTCAAAACCGTGAGCTGTTGTCACTAGAACTTTCCACCAAGCCCTGCCCTGACCTTAGTCCTTGGACAAGCTACTTTTAATCTCTCGATCGGCATTTCCCATCGGGAGCTGCTCCATGAGCCCCCCCCCCCCCCATAGCATAGAGTTCAGGTTCAAGGTGCCTCTTTGCAAACGCCGTGGAGATTGGGAAAAAATTAGGAACACATTGAATTTGAAAGAAAAGCCAAACCATTGTGTTTTTTCCTTAAGACAGGGATGGGCTATCTCCCGGGAAGGGAGTTCTCAAGTCCTGGAGATGGCTGAGATAATGTGTGGCAAGAGCTTGTGCCAAAACAACTCCAGCTTCACGTTATCTCTGGCGGAAACAATTGCAGCAGCCGCCTAGCTGGTGCACAGACCGCCAGTCCAAGGATCTCCACCCTGAAGCCCAGGGCGGGGGCGTTCAAAAATGTCAGAGGGGCTGGGATGTGGCTCAAGCGGTAGCGCGCTCACCTGGCATGCGTGCGGCCCGGGTTCGATCCTCAGCACCACATACAAACAAAGATGTTGTGTCCGCCGAAAACTAAAAAATAAATATTAAAAATTCTCTCTCTCTCTCTCTCTCTCTCTCCCCCTCTCTCACTCTCTCTTTAAAAAAAAATAATGTCAGAGAAGAATTCTACCAGGTACCCTTGCAAGAAGCCTCCCACCAGACTACGTCCTGAATGATTCCACTTCTAAATGAATTTGAAATAGAGCCTGGCAGGATGGCGCACTGCAATCCCAGCAGCTCTGGAGGCTGAGGCAGGAGGATCGCGAGGTCAAAGCCAGCCTCAGCAACTTAGGGAGGCCCTAAGCAACTCAACGAGACCCCATCTCAAAATAAAAAAAATAAAAAGAGCTGGGGATGTGGCCCAGTGGTTAAGCACCCCTGGGTTCAATCCCCAGTACAATAATAATAATAATAACAACAACAACAACAATAATAGGCAAAATAAGAAATAGGAAAAAATCCACAGTGGCCCCCTGGGGCAAGAAGGGGGGTGCCAATACATTTCCTGCTTGTTTTCCCAGTACTGGGGTGGAGCCCAGGGATGCTCTATCACTGAGCCTCACCCCCAGCCCTTATTTATTTATTTATTTTTTAATTTTTGAGACAGGGTCTTCTTACTAAATTGCCTCGGCTGACCTTGAACCTACCATCCTCCTGCCTCAGCCTCCGAGTCACTAGGATTTACAGGCGGATTACAGGCGTGCACCACCGCGCCCCAGGTGTTATCTCTCTTGATAAGGGGGTGGGCTTCCAGGTGTGTGCGCTTGTCAGTATTTAGAGAATGATAGACTTCACATTTGGGCACTTCACAGTGTGTAAATTTTCTCTTAACAGAAAAATGTGGAACTCCCCTGAGCAATATGCATGCCGCAGTGTTCCGACTGAGATAGCGGAGACTTGTAACCTTGAAACACAACAGAACAATAAGATGGATAGGTGGATAGATGGGCAGATGTGTGACAAAGCAACATAACAAAATGTGTTTTCAGCTTTTATACGCCCTACTTTTTTGTGTGTTTTAATAATGAAATCTTTGGGAGGGTGGGTGGTAAGGGTGACATATCACGTCTTGTTTAACTAAAACCCAAACTCCTAAAACAGTGCACACCTTCTGCGTGAACCGGACCCCTGCTCCAAATCTCTGGGCTCATCTTCTAATCATTTAAATGTGGCCTTTTTTAAAAGTGACTGAGCCCTCTCACCGTTTTACCTTCAGCCACAGAGCCTCCTGTTCTTCGAACATGACTGGCATCTTCTGGCCTCAGGGCCTTTGCACATGTGTTCTCTCTCTTCCGCCTAGAACACTGCCCCCCGCCCCCGGCCCCCCGAGCTTCATGAGCTTCATTCTCTGATGTCTCCAGGTCTAGGCTCCAAAGTCACTTCTTTAATTACATTCAATAGTTGGCCTTCCTCTGGTCACTGTCTTCCATTTGCCTGGTACATGGGTCAGGTTTTGAGTCACTCACTAGCACAACATTCTTTTACTTATTATCCTGCCTCCCCTCACCAATGTAGGGAGGGGCTCTGCTCAGTTCCAGGTGGCATGCCAGCACCTAGGATGGCATCTGGAAGACAATATGACTCAGTAAAGGCTTCGTAACTACGTGAATGAACGGGATGACCACAGGAAAAGCTGATCTCAGCTGAGCCCTCGGTAAGCGCCTGGTCCCTGCTAAGCCACTGACCTCCATGATCTCACTGAATCCTCACAACAGATTTCCCGCTACTCCTTTTCATTTTTTCCTCTTGTGGCTCTGGGATGGAACCCAGAGGTCTTGATCATGGAGCTACAACCCCAGCCCTTTTTGGTTTTCTGCTTTATTTTGAGACAGAGTCTCACTAAATTGCTGAGGCTGGACTTGGACCTATCATCCTCCTGCCTCAGCCTCTACAATCACCAGGATGACAGGGCATGAGCCCCTGAACCCAGTTCATTGCTATTGTTACAACTGAAAAACGACTGAGAAGAATTCTACGATTCAGAGAGATGAAGGGATGTGTCCCAAACCCGGATCAGGGCTGCGCAAGTCCAACCTGGATTCTCTTGGCTCCAAATTCCAGAATCTTTCCACCCTGCTGCAGGACAAAGAGGGTCAGGAGGGATATGAATGTGTCTGCAGGTCACCAACGAGTCCTGACTGGACATGAGGACTCAGGTGCAGGAGCGTTGGGTGCATCAGATTCTCAGTCATTGAAAGTCAAGGACACTCAGTATCTTCTGGCCCTCTACTCACACTCCTGGGCTCCCAAACTTGATCAGGTTTGTTTGTTGTTCTGGGGATTGAACCCGGGGCAATTCACCACTGAGCCACCTCCCCAGCCCTTTGTTTTTATTGTTCTGTTTTGTTTTGTTGAGACAGGGTCCAAGTTGCTGAGCCCGACTTTGAACTTGCAATCCTCCGGCCTCAGCCTCCCAAGTCACCAGGGTTAGAGGCGAAGGCCACTGCACCCGGACTGTGTACTTTTGAAATGTGCCGTTCGCCCTTTTCATCTAGGAATATGAATGCCCAGCGGGGGAGCGTTGATAGAAGCACCCAAATGCCAGGGTTCTCCATCATTAGCAAGTTCAGGTCTGACTGTCAGACTCAGGATCTGAAAAACCGCATGACACCATTGGCAATTTCTTACAGATGATCAGTGAATGGGGTTTGAGAAGGGAGGGGCCTCTAGCTGGAACCCACCCACCCTGAGCCCCTTCCACAAGCCAGGCCTGGTACCAGGGACTGGGGAGTGTGCTGTGTCCTCTGCCCGGGCAGAGTTGAGGCCCTGCTGGGTGAACAGGACCAAGTTACTTAAACACTCTGAATTTCAGTTGTCCCATGTGAAAAGGATAGATGATGATACCTCTTCTAAAATGCTATATTAATGAGAAAACAGAAACAATGTGTTTAAAAAAAAAAAAAAGGCGCCTTTTAATGCTGACTAAGGGTCTGACCACAGGCTTTGTGCCTCTGTGTCCCGTGACACTCACAAAGAAGGTGTCTTTCCTCTGTACCTACAGATGGGGAAGCTACAGTTCAGGCCAGGCACCGTGGCCCACCGCACAACTTGGAAAACTGAAGCAGGAAGACTGGCAGGTTCAAGGGCAGCCTGGGCAACTGAGCCCGACCTGATCTCAAAAGAAAATTCTTAAAAAGGGTCGGGGATGTAGCTCAGTGGTAGAGCAACCCCTGGGTTCAATCCTCAGGACCAGACCACATAAAATTCAGACAAAAATAAGTCACTTGAGCAAGACAATGGGGCTTTGAGCTGAAGGAACCTCTGGTTCTTGTCTCAACCCTTCTCATGGGAGAGACAAGGATTCCATCTGAGGAAATCCAGGAGGCCTTCTTGGAGGAGATAGCAATTCCAAGAGCACGGCCCTGGCTTGCCCATCTGCTGATTACCGAGCTTGACATTTCTTTCAGAGGCTCCATGGTGAATTTTACAACCCAAAAGTTTTCTATTCTCTTTCAAGCTCAGTCTTGAACCGAAAAAAAAAAAAAATGTCTCTCTTCTGAGCATTCAGATTCATCAGGGTCTCCACGGACCCCCATCCCGTGTCTCGTGTTTAAAGATACTGGAGAAAGCAAGACCCTGCCCAAAGACTCTGAGAATTCTGTTCCACCAGTTGGTCAGGTTAGACCTACTTTCTGTCACTTGGAAGCAAGATTTAAAAAAAAAAAAAAAAGCTGGGGGGAGTCAGAGAAACACAAGGACATCCTCAGGATGGATGATCTTCATGCTACCATAAACGTCCGTGTTCCGGCGGCTCACCGTCCCTTATTTGTTAGGAAAGGGCTTCTTCTCTTCCTTCCACCTCTCCTAGCTGTATATACGGCAAAAAGGAGAGAGCTGGGCGTGGAAGGGTCTTTTTTTTTTTTTTTTTTTTTTTCCTGTGCTGTGTTTATCCACCCAAGAAAGTATTTTAAGTACTTTGTTTCCATTATGCTATTCTGAGCCATTACTTGCTAGGGTGATTAAAGATTGCTTTTGGCAAGAGAAGAGAAGACAATGTGTTTGTTACTTCCACGACTGTTAGCCTTTCCCAGGCCGTCTTCAAAGGAAAAAACATAAACACATGGCATTCAAAATACACATTGGCTTGGGAGTGGGAGCCTGCACAGTATCTGCCCTTCACCTTGGCCTGGGATCCCAGCGGTTGGGACAGGAGACACGACAAGGGTTCTTGTCCAGGGTACTCGGGAGGCTACCCGCGTCTCAGGGCTCTTCCTCCTTGAGCGTGTGCGTGTGTGTGTGTGTGTGTGTGTGTGTGTGCGTTTACATCTGTGCTGATCCTTCCCACTGGCTGGGGTCTCCTGAGGAACTTCCCTATCCTTCCACAGACACAGCCAGGGACCCACACAAGTGAGCCTTCTGCTCTCAGGGAAGGTAAATCTAGTGCCGTGAATGGACCTGAGTCAAAAAGCTTCTCAGCTGTTTTCCAAGAGGGGAGCCATTGCGTGATGGAGTACAGGGAACGTGGCCGGGCGTGGTGGTGGTGCACACCTGTCATCCCAGAGACTCTGGAGGCTGAGGCAGGAGGATCGCATGTTCGAGGCCGTCCTCAGCAACTTAGCGTGAGACTGAATCAAAGCCAGAACAAAAAGGGCTGGGGAACGTGTCTCAGTGGTAAATGCTTCTGGGTTCAATCACCAGTAGAAAAAGGAGGAGGAGGAGGAGGAGGAGGAGGAGGAGAAGTAGTGGTTCGTAGCAGTAGTACAGGCATGGAATGCAGGTAGGGGTAGGAAGCTGGATCTCTTTGGGAGGGAAAGGGAGGTTCCTTGGATGAGCAAAGCTGAAAGATTAGCAGAAACTGGGTAGTAAGAGAGTCTTCTGGATGTAGACAACATGGAGGAGATGAGAGGGATTGGTTTGTTCAAAGGGAAGGAAAATGGGGCGGCTGAAACCAGACACCAAGGGCAAGAGTAGCTAGAGCTGTCAATGAACGGGGTCAAAGAGGTCAGGAGCACCCAGGATAAGCACTAATGGGCCCCAGATATCAGTCAGCTCAGCCAGTGGCAGGAGGGAGGCTTTGTGGGGCAGGACACGCCAGGCCTTGATGTCTTATCTTAACATGGGGCAGCCCTCGGGCCAGGGGCAAGATGTGCTGCTGCTGTAACCCACATTTCCTTATCAGTCAAACGGTACCATTAGTCCTATCTCCAGGGGCCTGGGGTGTTGGGAGTCTCCCTGAGAACTCCCCGGGCCTTTCAGATAAGGAGCCCCTAATGCAACATGGCGGCAGGCAAGTTGCCAGTGGGTGGATAACAAGTTGTTTTGAAAATTTTCTATTGTTCCCCATCTTCCTGCTCCTGAACAGCTCGTGATCCCCGTGAATCTTGTGCACCTTAGGTGATGACCTGACCTTTACTGTGATTGGCCCCGGGAGCTTCCTGGTTGAAGATAACTGACTCTCACTTTCTATATAAGCTAGCACCAGTACCAGCTTGCAATTAGGTGCTTCATCTTTGTCACTGCTATCTGTGGGTGTGCTTTGGCCTTTCACTGGTGCCGAGAGCCGGGAGGGGAGATGCGCTATAAGGGACAGAAGAATAGGCACTCCCTGACTCTCTTTAAATTTCCCTTCTCCTCTCCTGGGAAAAGCCCTGACGTCAGGTGGCCTGTGACTCCTGGCCTTCAGAAGGTCTTGCTGGTTGGGCTCTTGGGTGACGACTCATTTGCCCTCCCGGCCCCGGCTCTCCTGAGTCTCTTTGGTTGACTTCTCCTGTCGGGGACGCCTGCAGGAAACTCAACCAAATTCTGTTCCAGTCCAGGCCACTCACCTCTTCTCCTCCTGCCGAGAGTCATCATGGGAGCCTCTTCTTCCCTCCCCGCTGATTCCGCTCTCAAATGCCTCCTGGCTCACCTTAACGGGTTGTCCCTCACTCCTGACATCAGACCCCCTTATTACTCTGCTCCACAGACGGCTTCTCGCAGTCCTCCCTGGTCATGCCCCAGTGCCCTGTTCCTCTGTTGGGTCGGGATGTACTTTCCACATCCACACCACCGTCAGTCTTCTCTCCCCACATCATTGAAAGGGTTTCTTGACTTACAGGGGACTGCAGACTCTTCCCCCATCGAGGATTCGATCTCTTCTGGTCTCCTTTCTACAGAACCCTACTATCTCTTTTCAACCCTGTTCCCCACTCAACCCTGCTGCCCTCCTTCCATGTGCCCCTCTACAGCCTCCTGCCCATACATGTTCTCAAGTACCAGAGGCCCTCCTGCCCCACCCAGCCACTATTTCTGAAGGGGCCCTGCCCTCATCTGATCTCATTTGGTTTTCTGACGGCAGCTCCTTCTTTCACGGGGATGTTAAAGTAGCAGGCTGCGCTGTCGTCTCCCTGTCTTGCGTCATGGAGGCTAATCCTCTGCCGCCCAACACCACCAACCAACAAGCAGAGCTCATAGCCGCCACAAGAGCATGTGAACTAGCAAGAGGGAGAACGCTTTCTCTGTGCACTGATTCCAAGTATGTCTTTCATATACTGGTTTCTCTCGCGGCTATCTGGAAGGAGAGGGGACTCCTAACGACTAAAGGAACTGCTATTATAAATGCAGCCTTATTTCTAACCTGCTACGAGCTTCCACGCTGCCTTTACAGCTGGGAACAATCCACTGTAAAGCCCATCAGACCGACTCTTCTCCTGCCACAGTGGGCAACTCTAAAGCTGACCAGGTCAGCCACCCTACAGGCCCCATCCTCTTCCTCATTACTCCATCTTTCCTCTGAGGAGCCACCTCCTGACCCTCACCAAGTTCACCATGGAATTAAGCTTAGACTGGACTAAGGTCCTCCCCTTGGCCCTGTTGCATCTCAGGGCTTTACCAAAGAAACCATCCAACCTTTCCCCATTTGAAGTTATGTACGGCAGTTCATTCTGACCCCCCGGAATACAGACTGAACAATTACCTATACCTGATTCCTACGCTCTACCTCTCCTTTTCCATCTACGCTCTGAACTTTGGAAATACCAGGACTGGCTTTTACCTGACCCAACCATTACTCAAAACCTCTCACCCTAATGCCCAGCCAACAGGTATATTCCTGCCCCCCAGGTGAAAGACCCCAACTATGCCCCAAATGGGAGGGCCCTACCTCCATTATCATGTGCACTCCCTCGGCAGCAAAACTCAGACTCACAAATAATCAATTAACTCCATGGAGTCACATTTCCAGGCTCAAACCATGCATCCGGGAAACTGATTCTGGCAACTTTGGACCAGAGGACTCTCAAGAATCCACACCTACATACTCTTGCTCTCCCCACCCTACTGACCCTTTAAAAATCCGTCTCTCTCGTGTTTCTGCCCTCACACCTGTAGGTGAGAACATATCCGAAAATGTACCTTAACTTTCTGATCCTCATCCTCATCCTCACCCCAAGGGTAATGCCTTCACCATCGTATGTCTGGAGATTCAAGGTGAGAGAAACATACACACAAAAAAACACCCAGACCACCCGGTTGGCTACCACTTCTGACTGCCCCCTAACAGGGTGCTCCTCAGCCATCTATATTGTACTCTCTTCCTCTTCCTCTGAGCTCATTAAGCAAGCCAGCCGCCCTTACTTACGTTTTCTATATGACCAAAATAGGGATTACTGCAAACAGTGGCCAGAAACCTACAGAGGCTGCCCCTATTGGTCATGCAGAATTCATGATGCATATTCAGGGCAATTAAATGTAGGAAGATTTAAACTTGAGTCTGCCTCCCACCAATATAAGCTGACCATCCCAGACCCTGGGAACCCAAGCTGGGCAGCAGGAGTAAAAGCTTCCTTTTATTTCGGTGGGTATGCCTCCACTCCCTGTAGTTCCTCATCCATTACCCGGGAATATGTTTCCACAGAGTCCCAGTCTCTCTTGTCTCAACCAACACAAAACACTCAGAACAACGGCTGCTCGCATCCCTAGAAAGCCAACGCACTTCTGACTCTCGGGCTTCACCGATCTATACCTGGTTACAGATCCTCACTGACACATTGTCCTACCTAAACCAAACTTTCCCTGCTGCAAGTCCAGCAAATTGCTTTCTGTGCACTTCCCTAACACGGCCCTTACTTGCCACAGTTCCAATAAAAGTTTCCAGTGCAAATGTTTCCAGCTTGTCCAACTCATCCTACAAAAAGGATCCTATTAAACCCCTGCAGAATGTTCCTTTATGGGAACCCAAGGAAAATAACCACACCATAATTCCTCGGGTTTGCCTTCTGGGATCCGCAACTCCCAATTCCCTTCTGGCAGGTTTTTGCCACCGTAACCTAACCATCAACCACACCACTTACCACCAGGGCTCTTCTTCTGGTGCAATGGCACTCTCACCGCCATTATACCCTCCAACATGCCTAGCCCATGTTTATTAGTCACCATAGTTCCACAACTCACTCTCTATAGCAACTCTGAAGTAAAATCCATCCTTAACCCTCTAAAACCGTGGAAAACGGGCTGCATTCCTTCCATTAGTGGTAGGCATTTCATTAACGGCCTCAGCGGCAAGCGCAGGGTTATGGGGGGGGGGAGTCTTAAGACATTCCCTATGGGCTGTCAAGGACATTAATTCAAAACTTAAAGGAGCACTTTCTTCCACAGCAGAATCTCTAACATCCTTACAAAAACAGGCCACCTCATTGGCACAGGTCACCCTGAATCGCAGGGCCCTAGATTTACTCACCGCTGAAAAGGACGGAACCTTTCTTTTCCTTAGGGAAGAATGCTGTTATTATATCAATGAATCGGGTCTTGTAGAAGACAATGTTGTTAAGCTCACTGACCTGGCAGCCACCTTAAGGACCCCAACAAGTCAAAACCCTTTTATCTTCCTTAATGTCCACTCCCCTTCTGGCATGGGTATGGCCCATCCTTGGACCACTGTGTGTAATCTTTTAATGTATCTATTTTTACCATCTATTATAAAGTTTATTCAAACTCAAGTAGGTAAAATCTCTAACCAAACTTTTAACTAGATTCTACTTAGAAATTATCAGCTTCTGGCCACAGAGAATCAAGCGCCTTCTCCAGAGAACATCCCTCTCAATGCTGAAGAACCCTTCAAAGGTTCCTGGGATACCTTCTTGAGAGCGATATCTGATGATGCCTGGCTTGTACCTGCCATAGAGACTTATACCGACTGGACTGAAGTGATAATGGACCTCTGGCTACAGGGAACATTTTGTGATGTCACATCTGACCTTATACCAATCTTTGAAGCTCTCTTGTGGGGACCCCTAACTTCCCTCCTTCAGACCCCTTCCCTGGTGACGCCCCCACTCAGCAGGAAGTAGCCAGAGAGAATCGACGTCCCTTTCCATATAATAACAAAAAAGGGGAAATGTTGGGAGTCTCCCTGAGAACTCCCCAGGCCTTTCAGACATGGCAGTGGGCAGATTGCCAGTGGGTGGACAACAAGTTGTTTTGAAAATTCACTAATTGGCCCTCCCTTCTTCCGTACTCATAGACAGTTCATGCCCCCATGAACCTTATGCAGGGCAGACGTGCGTGCACCTTAGGTGATGACCTGACCTTACTATGATTGGCCCTGGGAGCTTCCTGGTTTCAGATAACTGACTCTCACTTTCTATATAAGCTAGAACCAGCTTGCAGTAAAGTGCTTCATCTTTGTCACTGCTATCTGTGTGTGCGTTTTGATCTACAACGACGATCCTTGGCCTTTCATGGGGTATATGGTTGGAGCTTAATAAATGTTACCTTCCTTCTCCCTTCCCAATTCTCTTTGATGAAGTCCTCTTTTCCGTATGTCCCTTAGCATCCTGTTGTCTGTCTGCTGCTCTGCTGTCTGTCTGCTGGTCTTCGTGCTGGAGCCGGAAGCCAGGGCCTCCCCCATGCCAGATAAGGGCCCTTCCACCGAGCCAAGCCCCTGTCCTGGCATCTGGGAACCAGGCCTGAAGCCCCAAGAGCCCCGGGGCCCCTGTGCTTGCTGGCTTGTCGGAATGAGACCGGAGACCCAACCCCTTGGGCAGGCTTGCTATGATCCCTCCCCATCAGATGCAGTTTCTTTGAAGTGAGCAGCTGATCCCTCCGCAGGATCTTGGGGACATGAGCATCACCCTGGCCTATCTCCCAGACCATTGTGACAAGCCAATGAGATTAAAGGGGGAAAAAAAGGGCGAGTGAGGCTCACAAGCCAAGGATTCCTGTTCCCCTTCCTGGCCAGGGAAGAAGTCTGCATTGGTCTAGATAAAGTTACAAGTGGCACAGACGCGTGTCCCCTGGATCCTTGGGTTCCCAGCAGCACCTGCAAGCCTGGGCATGCCCAGAGCACTCCCTGCGCCTGGGCTCTCTTCCCAAGCCAAGGGGGCAAGGCGCATGCGCTGTGGAGAGCGCAGGTTGCGCGCCTGAGGCTCCCGCAGCCTCGTGCATTTCCTCCTCCCCGCAGGCCCGAGAGAGGGAGTTGGATCCTGTTTTCTCGGAGATCAGCTGCGGGTGCGGTGCCCTGCCCGGTGCCAGGCTGGACAGAACTCTCCCAACACGCGGCTCTTTACTCCTGTTTGGTCCTTAGGTCCCCGTCCCTCCTCCCTGCCAGTCACATTCCCGGAAACCCAGGAGGCACCCTGGGACTGCTCAGCTCCGATGGGGCCTGAGCCCCTCTGCATGCTGGATTTGGAGCTCTGGAGACTCCCAGGGCCTGCCACCCTCAGAGCAGCTCTGGAGGCACAGGCACGGTCGTGACCCCCTGGATGGGCACTTAGCCAGCCCCTGCCGGGTGCGAGGCTCTGAACTAAGCCACGTTTACTTTCTCATTTAACCAACTTGGGAACCCTAGAAGCGGCCAGTATCATCCTCCCCAATGCACAGGTGAAGAAACTGAGGCTCAGTCAGGAAACAGTCCTCCCTTCAAGTCCCAGGCAAAGTCAAACCTGCGAGACCGTCCGAAGGCAGGTCCCTGTCCCGCCGGGGCAACTTAGCGAGACCCTGATGGACCTGGATACCTGGTCAGGATCGCCCTGGCTGGACTTTTTCTTTTAACATGACTGATTTTTGTTTGGTTTGGTTTTTGTTTGTTTGTTCGTTTGTACCAGGGATTGAACCCAGGGGTGCTTAACCACTGAGCCATATCGCCAGCCCTTTTTATTTATTTATTTTTTTTATTTTGAGACAGTCTCCCTAAGTCACTTGGGACCTTGCTAAGTTGCTGAGGCTAGCTTTGAACTTCTGAGCCTCCTGCCTCAGCCTCCCAAGTCCTTGTGGTTACAATTGTGTGCCACTGGTCCAGACCCAATTTTATCATTGTCAAATGGCAAATTCTGGGCTGGGAATGTGGCTCAATGGTAGAGTATTTGCCTGGCCTGCATAAACCCCTGGGTTTGATTCCCAGCCTTACAGAAAAACAAAAGCCAGATTTCTTACTTAGAACACTTTTTTTTTTTTTTTTTTTGCAAAAGAAAAATTAAAAATGAGTCCTCGGGCCAGGAGTGATGACGCATGCCGCCCAGTGGCTTGGGAGGCTGAGGCAGGAAGATGGTGAGTTCAAACCCAGTCTCAGCAACACAAGGCACAAGACAACTCAGTGAAACTTCATCTGTAAATAAAATGCAAAATAGGGCTGGGGATGTGACTCAGCCTTTGAGTGACCCTGAGTTTAATCCCCAGTACCAAAAAAAAAAAAAGGGGGGGGGGATCCTCAGACTCATCCACAGTTATTTCCATAATTTATTTATTGGCAAAACCTGACCGCATCTTAACCTTTCTTTTAACTTTCACTTATTCCTTATTTTAATTGACAAATAAACCTGTATATCTTTGAATACAACACAGTATTTCAGAACTGTGTCTTCAGAGTGAGAGAGAGAAAGCTGGGTTCTGCCAGCAAGTACCTGCATTTTTTTCTTGGCCTAATGGGAGACACAGATTCAACTTTTTAAAAAATTATTTTATTTGGAGACAGGGTATCTCTCCCTAAGTTGCTGAGGCTGGCCTCAAATCCTGCAATCCTCTTGCCTCAGCCTCCTTGATTACAAGTATTTGCTTCATTTTTTATTTATTAATTTTTTTAAACAAAAGCAAACTACTTTAAGAAACAATCAACCAAGGCCTGGGAATGTTGCTTAGTAGGAAAGCACTTCCCTTGCATGTGTGAAGCCCTGGGTTCAATTTCCAGTACCCCAGTACCTGGTGCAGCAGTGGGGGGGGGGAGGGGGGGAGTGGGGGGCCCGGGGAGTGCAGGGAGGTAAAACAGTTTTTAAAATCTTCCAACAGCTTCTCACTGCTTTAAATAAAACCCTGGCCAGATGCAGTGGCACACACGCCTGTCATATCTTCGACTCCAGAGGCTGAGGCAGGAGGATTTCAAGTTCAAGGCCAGCCTCAGCGACTTAATGAGACCCTGTCTCAAAATACAAAAGGACTGGGGCTGTGGTTCAGGGGTAGAGCCCCCCCCCCCCCCCCCCCCCCCCCCCCCCCCGGTTCAATCCCTTGTACCAGAGTGAAGAAAAGAAAAAGCAGAGCCAAGCGCATACGGTGCGGCTGTCCTTGGGCCTGCGCACTGTGCGTGCGCATGCGAATAGCTGCTCGTCTTGGTCAGCGCGTGGCAGGTCAGTGCGTGGGACAGTCGGTCATGGCTGTCTCGGACCTCGCCGTAGGCTGGTGGTGGGATCCCATCGTGGTTTTTATTTTATTTTTCCAGTGACTGATGAGGTCGAGCGCCTTTTTCTGTGCTCTTTGATTATTCACGTAACTTCTGTGAAACTCTGTTAAAACCTCTCGCCCATTTTTTAATTGGGTAATCTGTCTTCTGATGATTGAATCATGGGAGTCTTTTAATATTCTGGAGACAGGTCTTCTGTCAGATAAATGATTTATAAGTCATTTACTTAACAGGGTCCCTTCGAAGAACAAAAGTATCAGCTTTTTTGGTTTTTCCCCCCTCGGTACTGGGGATTGAGCCCAGGTCCTTACGCATGCCTAGCTAAAAGTATTAAATCTTGATAAAAGTCATTTATTTTTATTTGATGGTTTATGCTTTTTGTGTCTAAGGCATTCTTTTCTAGATCAAGATCAAGATCACAGATATTCTTTGGGGGGGTTGCTTTTGATGGAACCAGGCATGTTTAACCACAGAGCCACATCCCCAGCCCCTTTTGCTTTGATTTTTGTTCGGTTTTGGTTTTGGTTTTTGGTACTGGGGATTGAACTCAGGGGCACTTAACCACTGAGCCACATCCTCAGCCCTTTTTTTATATTTTGTTTAGAGACAGGGTCCCGTTGAGTTGCTTAGGGCCTCGCTAAGTTGCTGTGTCTGGCTTGGAACTCATGATCCTCCTTCCTCAGCCTCCCGAGCGCCTGGAATGACAGGTCTACGCCATGGTGCCCAGCATCACAAAGATAATCTAGAGTGTTTTCTGAGAGACGTTATACTGTGACCACTCTCAGCATTTAGCTGTATCTTAAGTGATTGACATTGGGTTAAAATGTGTAGTTGCCATATATTTGAACAGTTCTACTCTTGGGTATGGACCCAGGAAGAAAATCACTTGTCCACAGAAATATGTAGCACTTGAATGTTTATAACAGCATTATTCATAGTCAGCAAATCCTGGGAACCACCCGCCGTGGCCCCCAATGGGAGCGTGGAGCTACGGTAGCATCTCCTCCCAGAAAATACATTCAATACAAAGGAGCCAGCCATCGACCCCTGCAATGGGGGGGAAGGACCTCAAAAGCATGATGCTGAGTAGAAGCCAATGGAAGGGGGTCCCGATGGATGATTTTGTTTACAAAGTCTTGAAATAATTAAATTCATCTACAATGACAAAAGGTGGATCAGTGGTCACCCAGGGCCAGAGCGGATGTGTGGAAGGGAACATTGGGTCACAGAGGAGAATGTTCTGGCCAGGGAGATAGCTCAGCGGTAAAGCCCATGCTCATCACGCAGGGGCCTCCCTGTGTTCAATTCCTAGCCCAGGAAGGAAATTTGGACGGAAGGAAGTTAGGAAGTTAGTTAGTTGCATAGCTTGATTGTGCTGTGTCACACAGATGCACACATTTATCAAAACTTGTTGAAGCCAGGCGTGGTGGCGCACACCTGTAATCCCAGCAGCTGGAGAGGCTGAGGCAGGAAGATCGAGAGTTCAAAGCCAGCCTCAGCAACTTACAAGGTGGTAAAAACTCAGTGAGACTCTGTCTCTAAATAAAATACAAAATAGAGATGGGGATGTGGCTCAGTGGGGCCGAATCCCCCTGAGTTCAATCCCTGGGTATCAAAAAGAAAAAAAAAAATCTGAACCAGGTGCAGTGGCGCGTGCCTGTCATCCCAGCAACTCAGGAGGCTGAGGCAGGAAGATGGGAAGTTCAAGGCCAGCCTGGGCAACATAGTGAGACCTTGTCTCCAAATTTAAAAATGCAAAGGGCTGGGGATGTGGCTCAGTGGTAGAGCATGCCTGGGTTCAATCCATCTGTGTTGAAATGGGCATGTTTTATTATTGTGTAAATCACAACTCAATAAGGTGGACTTAAAAAAAAAAAAAAGGTTAGCCAAACAGTTTGTGGTGATAAATTAGCCCCGGGATAGGGACGGAGAGGAGGTTAAGCCACTGGATCATGCAGGCAGGGATGTTGGTGGCTTCCTGGAGGAGGCGGCAGTGGGTTGTGTCCTTGGCGCTGAGTCATTTCTGTGCCCCTACTGCTGCCGTCTGGCTGCAGGTCACCACCAGTCAGGGACGGGCTCTGAAGGGAAGAAGAGTCACCCTCCCCCAGGCAGCGGCCATCCTGCTCTGCTGAGTCATCTCTGAAGGTTATCAAGAGAACAAAGGCTTTGTCTTCCGGCTGGGCATCTCCAAGAGCTGACGCACACATGCAGGAAGCCGTGTCATCGGCCAAGGTGACTGAGAACCTCCCGTGCTGCCCCCTCCCCTCCTCTCCAAGTCCTATCCTAGAGCTTGGGTTCTATGCAGCCCCCGCGGCCGATGATATCTGGGAGCCAGACACCCTTTTTAGGGGACCGTGTTAGCTCCCCAGGGATGTCAGGGCCCAGTGCCACAAGCCAGGCGACTCCGACAGTGGAACTGTGTTCTCGCGGGGTTCTGGAGGTTGGAAGTCAGAAATCAAGGCGAGAGCAGGACTGGCTGTGTTCTAGAAGCTGGGGGAGAACCTGCCCCTTCCTCTTTCCTAAGATTCTGGTGGTTGATGGGGACCCTTGGTGTCCTTCAGCTGTGACTTTGCAGGATTTTCTCTGGGTGTCGTCTCTTTCTCTCTTCTGTTTTTCTATCTACCTACCTACCTACCTGTGGTACTGGAGACTGAACTCAGGTGTGTTCTACCACTGAACTATAGTCCCAGACCCTTTTATTTCTTTTACTTTGAGAGCATCTCTCTAAATTACCCAGGCTGGCCTCGAACACGCTGGCCTCGAACACGCCGTCCTCCTGCCTTAGCCTCCAGAGTTGCTGGATTTTGCAGGTGTGCACCTGGCTTTTCTGTCTTAAGGGGGGTGGTGAACCAGACCAAATCTCAAAATGTAAAACAAAAAGGGCTGGGGATGTGGCTCTATGGGAGAGCCCTGGGTTCAATCCCAGGTACAAAAGAGAGAGAGGGAGGGACACTAGTCATTGCATTAGGGCCCATGTTCCTCTGACATCAAATCATTGGGTCTGAAAGGGGAGGAGCTGGCTGGGGAAGAGGCCGCAAGGGAAGAACATGGGCCTGGGGTGTGTGGAGACCCAGGCTCCTTCCCTGGTTCTGCAGCTGACTTGCGTGAACTGCTGGTCGACCCATGACCCACCTCCAGGCCTCAGTTTCCCCGTTTGTTAAGCGGATCTGTCAATCCCTGGGTCACCCTCCTCTGGGAAGTTATGGATCTGGTGAGCATTTAGTGAGCACCTACAGTGTCCCAGGAACCGAGAGGTGAGCATTGTACACGTCATATCTCCTTTAAACCCCAGGATGACAGCAGGGGCCCGGGACTTCACAGAAATGAGGAAACCAGGGTTCTAGAAGTTGAGCAGGTGGCACCCCCTACCTCCCATCAATCACCCAAACATCTCTGGGCGCCTCTCTGCTCCATTTTCTCATGCAAGACACCCTCACGTCTGTCTTGGATTCTAAAAGTCACTAACCTCCAATCTTTCCCTCACCTTAAATCTGAAGCCGAAAATGATTTACTATGGGGGTGGGGATGGGGGCCCCAGGTGGTGAAGCCCCCTCGTATACCTTCTTCAGTAGCTCCCCGTGACCCTCGGGGAATAAAAGACCAACTTGCACAACATGAATAAGCAGGCCCTCCTGAGTGGAGCAACCTGACTCCATCCTAACCTGGCCCTGCTCCCTTCCCAGAGATAACAGTGTGGGTCCTTCGGAATCCCACTCAGAGGCCTCTTCCTCCAGGCTGTCTGCCTTGCTTGCTCCTGGGGTGGAAGGGGGGCCTCCTCCTACCCTGCAGTTATGCAGAGGCCTGGAACAGCACCGGCAGCCTCTACCTCCCTCCCACACCCGAGGCAGACGTTCTGCTGGGGCCTCCACCCTCCTTGCTGACGCCAGGCCCAGCACAGGGCTCCAGCCAGGCTCCACAAGTGGGTCCTCACTTGCCCCGTTTGCTGGTGTGATATGTTGTCATTGTCCTGTTTTGCAGGCAAGGAAAATGGCGCTTGGGGAAGCTCTGGCTTTACCAGTGTCACGTGCAAGTTTGAGTGAAAGCAACGATGGGTCTGCTGTCCCTGGGCTCCGTGCTGTGCCCCGACCCCTGCTGGCGCCTGAGCCCAGCCACTCCTGCTGGGTGGCCAGCCTACCCCAGGACATCTAGAGAAAGAAGCCTTCCTGAGAAACGAGGCCAGGTGGCTCCTGGAAGCCTCTAAGGACAAAGTCCCCTTCTCAGGATGGTCTGCGGTTGCTTTCTTTTCTTTCCTGACTTGAAGTTGCCCTGATTTGAAGGCAGCTCTGGGTCTCAGTTCTTCCTATGGGTGCAGCCAGCCACCAGCTCGCTGCCACCACCACGGAACCCCAGCATAGTGTCACCACCTTGCCTATGACCATGGTGGCTCGTGAGTCACAACTAAGATACCGGCATGGGTGCTTTGTCCTGAGCTCAACTCCAGGACGGATGCAGATTTCACCCGTTTTTTTTTTTTTTTTTTTCTTTCCAGGGTCCAGCCAGGGGACAGCCAGGGGACAACCTTGCACGGGGTACTTTCCCTTTCTGAGCCACACCATCACTGGCTTTCCCTTCCCATCTGGCAGCCAATTCCAGCCCTAGGAGCAGATGGACGTGCTGTGGCTCTGCTCTGATTCATTTCCCTGTCACCATTTTCTTTATTTTTGTTGCTCATGGTGGTGACAGTATGGGGTTTCTTTTTTTTTGGAACTGGGGACTGAACCCAGGGGTGCTCTACCCCTGAGCTACATCCCCAGCCCTTTTCATTTCTTTCTTTATTTTTTTAAGACAGGGGCTTGCCAAGTTCCCCAGGCTGGCCTTGAACTTGTGATCCTCCTGCTCATCCTCCCTTGGGAGGGAGCTGGATTGGCAGGTGTGCACCGCCCCCACCGAGTCCCCTGGCCCCATTTTAAAGATGACGGTTTGGGGGAGAGATTCGCCTAACTCCCTCTCATATCATGAGCAATGCTTCTTGGCCACGCTCATTTTCCCTCTTCTTGTTTTAAGATCTAGTTCACATCATCAAATGGCCACTGGTACTTCCTGGAGAATTTGGCAATGCTTTTTACTGTATTTAAAAAAAATAATAATAATAGTCCTGCTTTTTTTTTTGCTTTTGGCCCGGGCCCCCTCCCCCAGCCCAAACTTCGTTTGTTCTTTTATGACTAAAGGATATTTATCTCCTGGTCGCTTTAGAAGTTTACGAGCTGCTTTTCCTTTGAATTCCAGGCCAAGGTCAGTCAGTGGGGGGGTTGTGATGTCACCCGGAGGGTTGCCTTGGTTACGTCTATGGTCTATGACGTCATCAGACCCACCTTCCATCCTGGGCAGCGGGTGCTGGGGAGAAGCGCTTGGAAATCCACTGTCTTTTTTTTTTTTTTTTTTTCTCTCCAGTTTTGCTACTTCTTTTGGAAAAAGCTGTGGGAATCCCGGGAGGCTAAAAGGAAGATTTGCTCCCCACCCCCACCAGAATGCCAACCTCAACCCCCTGAAAGTCAGGCCACCATCAAAGGCTGCAAACTTCTGAAAGGGGGTGGGGGGGGAAGGCTAGGGAAATAAATGCATTCCTGGAGACCAGAACCCTCTATTTGCGAAGAGACCACAGTAGGCCACAAACCAGACACACACACACATGCGATCGACTCTACCGGCCAAATTGCCTCTCGGTGGGTGTACTCCAAGAGGTGTCCCCAGGTCTTTAATCTGTCTCTCCCTGGGCCTAAAAGCAAAAGTGAAGAAAGGAACTAGGAAGGGGGGGGGTGGTAATGCTGGGTTTAAAAAGCTTTTTAATAAAAGGAGCGAAGAATAAGAACAAAAGAGCCCTGAGCAGACAGTGCTCATGTCATTAGACAGCATCTCGAAAAATGTTCATCTTTTTCCCCGCCTTAGGGTCAGGGGAAGGGGGAAAAATGTGTTTTTATTGTGAACATGTGTCAAGAGGACTTCATCCTATAAACTCGGTACCCACAATAAGTATATTTGTGTAGTAATTAATGTGAGATCAGAGACCTAAGTTTTGCCAGAAGGCGGCTGTCGGTATGGGGTACATTATGCGGGTCAAGCATCCAGTTTTCCAAATGTGGTCTACATCGCGTTGGCTGTAATTAAGTGTTTTGTCATCTAACGACAAAGCAAGCAGGAGTGTCTCCCAGACGGGATTATACCTAAAACACAATTTCCAAATGTCTCTTCTTGGCAAATCTTTTAAGGAAACTCTCTGCGGAAGGAATGTCAAGACATCTGTAATTAGATCTCAGAGCAGCGGGTGGAGGATGGCTGGGGCCAGCTTTGATTTGATTTGATTTTTTTTTTTCTCTCCAAGAGCCCCCCCTGGAATCCCGCAACCTGGCTGTCAAGGGCCTTCGCCATCGTCGCTGGGGCCGTGGGTCATCTATCCAGACGTTCGCCTTCCGCTGGCCTCTCTGGGAACAGGCCCAGGAAGTTCACGGCCATCTCTCCAAAGGCAGAACCAGCAACATCCAAGCCATTCAGGGGGCTTCTGCTTTGTCGTGGGCCTGGCGGGCTCAGGGAGAAAGCAGAACCGAGCGCGGTTTCTGCGCCCCACCCACACATGCACCTCTTCAGGCGTTTGTCACGCAAGGAAAACCGAACTGAGAAGTCAGCAGGGTCCTTCCAGCGCTTTGCATCCCAGTCCTGGGGAGGACGCGGTGCCCCCGGCCCGGGTCTCACGTGGGAAGCCGACTTGAGGCGCCTGCGCTGCTCTGGCTCTCTGCAGCCTGGTGCGCGGGGCTCGCTTCCGCGCCTGGCGCGTCTCCTGCGCGCGTCTGCAGGCAAGTGCGCGAGGGCGCAGGGCCTGGCCAGCCCGCAGCTGGTTGCAGTGGATTTTTAGAGGCTGCTCGGTGCTCGCAGCACGTGCTGGGGCATTTAGAACCTGGTGTCAGTGCAGGCAGAACACTGGGAGGTACACTTGGTCACTGAATTTTCCCAACCAACAGGCCATCCATAGGGATCTCCATCACCCCACTAGGATCTCAGGGTGTTCATAGAGTGAAACATCCTCAACCTGGAGACACGGGCAGAACCCGGGAGTCTCAGAGAGGAAGAGGAAAAGGAAGTGAAGGCGGGGGCTTCTTTTCTTTTCCTTTTTTCTTTCCTTTTTTTTTTTTTTAATTTTTAATTTTTGTTATTAAGAATTGAACCCAGGAGCTGTACCACTGAACTGTGCATCCCTGGCCCTTGTTTTTGTTGGTTTTGTTTTTGTCTTTTTGTTTACTTGGAGACAGGGTCTAGCTAAGTTGCTGAGGCTGGCCTCCAACTTTCCATCCTCCCATCTCAGCCTCTGAAGTGGCTGGGATAACAGACAGTCAGGTATCACAGGGCCCCAAGAAGAAGGACTTTGGGCCAAAGAATCTCTGCTTCTTTGTGAGGCAACTTCTCATGACTAATTTAGGAGCAGTTTTCTCTGGGTGCAAGGTGGGATCCATCCTAGCATTTGGGGTTTTCCGTGTCTCCCACGGCCCCGCTTTTCCATGCCGACAGTCAAGAACAGATGTGCCCCACTTTCTAAATGCTGACCAGCTGGGGAGGCTGTGGCAAGCATTGCAGAGCGTTTCCCAAATGCTGATGGCTAAGGAGGCCTCCAGGGTGAAGCCTGGGTGTCTTTCCCACCCATTGTGTAACTCACTTGCTTCCAGAAACTTCCTCGGATTCCCCCCCCCCAAAAAAAAAAGTATTTAAAAAATATATAGTCTAAGGTCTAAGGTCTCTGCTGGGGACACCCACATGGCTACCTAGTGTTCACAAAGACCCCAAATAAGACAGTGATCCAGGGTCTTCTGAACTGAGGTGGGGCCTGGCAGGAGAGGCAGGGACCCGGGAGAGGGGAGAGGTGAAGCTTTCCCTTTAAGTGGGCACCAAGAGCCAACTCTGAGGGCAGCACATGGAGATTATATTTTTCCTCTTTCGAAGATTCAAAGGGCCATTTGTTTTTGGAAGTCTCAACTCAGGGTGCTGGTTCGTTTCAAGAGTCAGTGTGCAGTTTTCTCTCGAGGGCCGCTGGGGAGCACAAAGACAGGAAATTCAGTGCAGCGCAGGCCCCATGACATCTCTATGGGGAGTGTGTGAGTATGTGTGTGTGTGTGTGTGTGTGTGTGTGTGTGTGTGTTTGCAAGGAGCTGACAGTGTGTTCTCTTCCACCAGATCATGCTGCAGTAGATTTATTGTCCCTGCAACTTTACAAACAGCTGGAGGGATTCTAGAACAAGCCTTCCAATAAAGCTGCTCGAAAACAGTCTACTACAGGGTTTGGGAAGGAGGTGAAATCTGTATTGTTGGGTTTTTTGTTTTTTGGTTTTTTTTAATGGTCCTCTTGGATTCTCTAAACGTATTCCTTTAAGATGAGCGTCCACTCTCAGCACATAGATCACTTTTGGATTCAAGAGCGATGCACACAGAAGAAGGGCATGTGAGTAGACACCGCATGCGATAAAGAAACAGACGTCCCCAGAAGTCCACAGCACCTCTCTCTAGCCACTGTTCTCTTCTCCCCCAACAAAGCGGCCTCTATCCTGATGTATAAGATGTATAATGCAACAGAGTAGCTCTGCCTGTTTTTGCACTTTATCCGAGTGGAACCAATCGGTATCACACTTTAGTGTCTGACTTCTTTTGTCAAAATTGAGTGCATGAGAATCACCCAAGTCTGCTGTGTATTTACAGATCAATGATTTCCTTTTTTTTTTTTTTTTTTTTTAGTATTGCAAATCGGACCCAGGGGCACTTTACTACCCAGCTACATCCCCGACCATTTTTATCTTTTATTCTGAGACAGGATCTTGCCATGCTGCTGAGGACCTTGCTAAATTGCCGAGACTGACTTTGAACTAGAGATCCTCCTGCCTCAGCCTCCTGAGTCGCTGGGATTCCTGACATGTGCCACCAGGCCCCACAGATCACCGATTTTTCAGCGAGGGTGGCTGTGTGTCCTGATCCAGGGGACTTAGGACAATGTCGAGAGGCAGTTTGGGTCATCATAACCAGGGCGCCTCTACTGGATCCAGGCCAGGGAGGATGTACAGCAGCCCAAACACACAGGGCCGTCCCCAGAGCAAAGAATCCTGCAGCCTCCAGGGTCCACAGTGCCGAGGCTGAGAATCCACGCCCAGATCCCTGGCTGTGGGTCTGGCTTTCATTCCTGAGACAGGATTCCTAGTGCAGCCTGGACACTCACGCAGACGCAGCCAAGTGACCCTGAACCAAACTTCAAGTTCAAAGCCCCACCAGGGAGACCAGTTTATTGACCTCGAGTTTTATGGCCAAGGTGGGGGCAGGGCGGCGGCAGGGAGAATCAGCCAAGGCCCGGAAGACGGAAGCAGGCACAGAGGGACACCCCTAATGGTTTCTTCATCTTGTCTGGCAGATGAAGTCCACCTTGGAAGTCCTCGGCCCGCCCCATGCGCTCCTTCGGCACAAAGGAAGGAAATGACAGCAAAGTGCTCAGGAACAGAGCCACCAACGTCCTCAGACATAAACAGACAACCACGCACGTCCAGACCTGGGCCCCCCACTGCCCCGACACACACAGACACATGCACGCACGCTCACGATCACCAGCCAACACAAGTGCACGGAGCAGCCCCCGGGGGACACAAGCCGGGGACACACAAAGAGCAAGACCCACACCATCCTTAAAGGGACCCCCCTCCAAGTCCAGCTACTTGCAGAAAGAGTCGAGATGCCCAAGTTCTAGGAAACCCAGCCAGGCCTATTCTTTGGGCCATGGTTTCTCAGATGTGGCATTATTAGTATGACAACTGTGTCATTTTCTGTACAGGTTGTCCCATGCAGTGTGAGAGACTTAGCAACAGTTTCTGGGGGTTTATTTTCTGGTACCCAGGGGATTGAACCAGGGGTGCTTTGCCACTGAGCCACCTCCCCAGGCCTTTTTATTTATTTATTTATTTTTATTTTTGAGACAGGGTCTCGCTAATTTGATGAGGCTGGCCTTGAACTTACGATCCTCCTGCCTTAGTCTCCAGAGTCACTGGGATTACAGATGTGCACCACCGTGCCTGACTGAGTTACCAGCATTTTGAGCCTCTACACATTAGATACACCCCAAGTTGTGGACAGTTAAAATTGCCTTTAGATATTGTCCAATGTCCCCTAGGGACAACACTCCCAGATAAGAATCACTGGCCTGGCTCAGTGCTGGCAGGCCCCCAAATGAAATGTTTGTTGATTGAATGAGGGACCCACTCTCATTCTTTCCCGCAATCAATAGGCCCCTGAGAATAAAAGTGGGGTGGTCCCTTGGCTTCCTCTACTAGGGTTCCCTGTGACTGAGGCGCAGACCTGGGCAGGGCTCTGCTGCAGGTGGTGGAGAACCACTGCCATCCATGACAGCCCTAGAAGAAGTGGCCCACAGAGAGATGCCTACGCCACCTGTGCTGGGTCATTTGATTGAGGGACAGTAATGGGCTTTCCGGACCCTGATTGGGTTTTCATCGTGTTTGGAACTCTGTGCTTCCCCCACACCAGCTGAATTTGCTGCTGCAAATTGCTCCCACCTCTGCCTCCTCTGTCCCCCGGTGTGTCTGTCAGACAGCAGCCAGGGCGGGCAGGGGTGGGCGATTTGGTAAATCCAGAAAATACATCAACAGAATGTCCCATGCGTGAGCCACACAGGACCTTGAACTTTCTTTATGTGACCTGATGACACATGGTTCTGTGGGCAGGCGGGCTTAGCTGCAGGCTCGGGTGTCTGTGCGAGGATGCGCTCCTTCTCCAGCCCTGGACGGTCGTATATTCACTCAGCAAACAGCCTTTAAATGTCAGTGTGTGCCAGACACCGAGGGTGAGACTAGAAGGCCTATTTCTTAGCAAGAGAAAGACAGACGGTAGCAGTTCAGGTCTCCTGTGTGTGCTCCACCACCAAGTCACATCCCAGCCCCATCTCAGCCCCAAGTGGCAGAGCCAGGCCTTACAATCCAGCAGGTTGGGGCTGGGGCAATCCCTCTGCATAGCACTGTTACCCCAAATGTCGGTAGTTCCCCGGGGGCAGGACCTAGGCCAGAGGTTGGTGTTCTAACCACTGTGCTCCAGCACAGGCATGTCCTGGGGACAGGCTCAGCCAGTCAGGGGGACCCGGCAGGGACACACTTCTGTAAGTGAAGACCCCTGTTCTGAGGGACAAAGGGGCAGCCACAGTGGCTGGCCACCCGTCTTTGCTTTGCCCCTTGAAGTGAGGATGGGTTTCTCAACCTCGGTTTCCTCGTCTGTTACATGATGTTTCTGACAGTTTTATCCTGGTAGAACTGACACACAAAGACCTGTCCATACTCCAGGGGCACAGCTGGGGCAGTCGGACAGACACCCCCCCCCAGTGACACGTCACCACAGTCAGGGTAATAGACGTAGCCAACCCTTCTCCCAAGTGCCTCCTGACCTTTTGTTTTTACCTTTTGTTTCTTTGTTTTAAGGTAAGAGAACATAATTTTAAAGTGTCAAACCCCATCTTAACTCTACGTACCATGTGGTACAGCACACTCTAGAAATTACTCATCCTGTAACCAGAACTTTAGACTCAACGAACAAAACCTCTCCATTTCCTCCACCTCCAGCCCCTGAAAACCACTTTTTTTTTTAATGCTCTGCATCGATAAGTTTGACGACTACAGAGTTTTCATACAAGTGGGCTAGCTCGTGCATGAGCTGTCTTTCTGTGCCTGGCTTATTTCACTTAACATAACGTCCCCCAAGTTGTCCCCCAAGTTCAGCCATGTGTTTCACAGTCGTCCTTTTCAAGACTGACTAATATTCCACGGTATGTATAGATCACATTTTCTTGATCCATTCACGTTTTATGGGAATATAACCCAGGGGTACTTTATCATTTAGTTACATCCTCAGCCCTTTATAATTTTTTTTTAAATTTTAGATAGTGTCTCACAGGGCACAGTGACAGTCTGTACTCCCAGCAGCTCAGGAGGCTGAGGCAAGAAGACTACAAGTCAAAGCCAGCCTCAGCAGCTTAGCAAGGCCCTAAGCAACCTAGCAAGATCCTGTCCCAAATTTTAAAAATTTAAAAAAGAGCTGAGGATGTGGCTCAGTAGTTAAAGACCCCAGGGTTCAATCCCCAATATAAAAAAGGTGGGGGGAGATTCTCACTTAATTGCCCAGGGTGGTCTCAAACCTGGGATCCTCCTGTCTTGGCCTCCTGGGTTTAAGGTAAGCTTCACCACATCCAGCTCATTTCTTCTTCATTTTTTTTTTTTTTTGGAGGGGGATACCAGGGATTGAACTCAGGGGCACTCGACCACTGAGCCCCCTCCCCAGCCCTATTTTATATTTTATTTAGAGACAGGGTCTCACTGAGTTGCATAGGGCCTTGCTTTGGCTGAGGCTGGCTTTGAACTTGCGATCCTCCTGCCTCAGCCTCCTGAGCCACTGGGATGACAGGTGGCCCGTCTTTCATGTCATAATTTAAATTGCAGATTTGTTGCTTTATTCCATTGATCTAGGTTCGAATCCTGGCTCCACCTCACACTCTGTGCTTGGTCTTGGACGGATCATGAAACCTTTCCACCCCACATTTTCTCCATTAAGTAGGGCTTAGTGTATCTGCCCCTGGCAATGTGACAAGGACCCTGGCTTTGTCCTGTGCGCACTGGGACCAGGGCAGGTCGGGGTTCACTGTGACAAGGGTCAAAGTACCTTGGGGGAGGGTCCGGGTATGGATCTGGGTGAGCCTGGGTCCCCTCCACGTCCCAGTTATGCTGGGATGGTGAAGAAATTGGCAGAGAGACCAAAGAAAGTGCCGGAAACAGCACCACGGACATGTGGCTTGTTGGGTGAAGTCACAAGAGACCAGAAGCTGCTCCGGGAGCAGCAGTGGTGACGAGCTGTTGCCACCTCTGTCCCTCGAGGTGCTCCCCCAGGCAGCGCCTCCTCGCCCCTGTGGTGTTCTGTCCGGGGGTGGCCAGCTGAGTGAGGGACACACATCCTCTCCACAGGGTCTTTAGGGTCTTTAGGCCTCAGGCCGCAGAAGCAGTGACCTCAGGGGCTTCAGCTTGCTGGGTTTGCTTGTCTGACCAGCGTCCAGGGAGCGGCCGTCCCTGGGGACAAGCAGAAAGTGGCTTTGCCCAGAGAACCCGACCTGCCCTGGTCCCAGAGCACACAGGACAAAGCCAGGCTCCTTCACGGCCACAGGACCTGGACTCTCCCGCCCAGGCCTGCTCCCCCGGTTCCCTTAACTTGGCAAGGTTTTGGGGGATAGAAAGGGGGGCACGCAGGGACGCATTGTCTTCCTGTCCCCCTTTGCTTAAGGGGTGACAGAGCTTGCGACTGTTTAAACCAAGAGACGGTGGCAGAAATGGTTGCACGATGGGTCACGAAGCGCAACGTGGAGCTGCCGCTTGACAAGCCTGACTCCCCTGGAGGGAGCCTTCAGACCGCCCCAGCCACCAACCCCCCCCAGTGTTCCCAACAGAGCCCTGAGGCACCAGGGATTGAACCCAGAGGCACTTCACCATTGAGCCACATCCTCTGCCCCTCTTTTTGTATTTTATTCAGCAAAGGGGTCTTGCTGAGTTGCTTTGGGCCTCACTAAGCTGCTGAGGCTGGCTTTGAACTGGTGATCCTCCTGCCTCAGCCTCCCGAGCTGCTGAAATTATAGGCATGCGCCACCGCACCTGGCCAGTTAAGTAAAATCTTCAGCTGATCACAGTGACTCTAGACCTGGCTCTCGCTGGAGAGTCATGACAAACCTGGCCAGGCTCTCTCCACGCAGCTTTGACTTCCCCACCTCTCACCTGGTCTCTGGGGCTGCAGGGCGGAGCACCCTCCCAAGGAAACAAGGAGCGTGGTCCAACTCAAAGGCACCCGGGGTCTTCTGGTCACAAAGCAGAGCTCTCAGCCATGCAGGACTCTGCCGTTACCTAGAGTTTCCAAAACCGAGACTTAGCCACAGGCCATTGAGGAAGAATCTCAGTCAGGTTTCTTATTATTATTATTTTGGTGGTGGTGGCGGGTAGCTCTGCAAAAGACCAGGAATAACGAGGGTTTAAAAAGCTGTCCCATCGCACTCTCTTTATTGGGTTTATGGATATGAGCTGCACCTGGCTCTCTGCTGCAGCCTGGGAATTCAGAGGAGTCCAGGCCCCGTCCCATGCAAACAGGCGACAAATACATGTCACAGGAGCAAACCCACCTGAGGAGACATCTTGCCAGCAGAGGCAAGAGCTGAGCAAACAGTCAAGTCTACCCCCAAGAAGTCTGCCGGCCTCCCAAGTCATGAGGCTAGACCCAAGTAAGAACTGGGAATGGCGGTTAGCAAGTCCAAGAGGCAGCAAATCACAGGAAGTCAGAGCGAACTGGTGTGGGGAGGGCAGGGGAGGCCCAGCCCCCGAGCTAGCCGGATGGTTGGTGAAAATGTTTTCCCTACCAGGGCTCAACCACAGGTTGCTGACCCGACCACCATCCCCCGGGCCTTCTACCTTCCTGCCTCCTACCACCTGGTCTACAAAATGAAAGGTTCACTTCCCTGGCCTCTTCCCAGACACACGCTGGCCTTGTTGAAGTCTTTTGAAAGGGTATGAGGGGGAATTTTGAATTCTTATAAAGGAAGAAGGTTTGCTGGGTGCGGTGGCACAGACCTGTAATCCCAGTGAATCAGGAGGCTGAGGCAGGAGGATCGCAAATTTCGAGGCCAACTTCGGCAACTTAGCAAGACTCTGCCTCAATAAATAAATAAATAAATAAATAAATAAAAAGAAAGTAGCTCAGTGATAGAACCCACCTGGGTTCAATCCCCAGGACAGAAAAAGGGGACCAGGTGTGTTAGCCCGCACCTGTAATCCCAGCGACTCCAGACGCTGAAGTGGTAAAATCACAGGTTCAAGTTAGCCTCAGCAGCTTAGGAGGCCCAAGCAATTTAGCGAGACCCTGTCTCAAAATAAAAAATAAAAAGTCTAGGGATGTGGCTCAATGATTGAGCACCCCTGGATTCAATCTCCAGTAACACACACAAAAAAAATTTAAATTACATTTAAGAGTTGGGCAGAGGGAAAAGAGTTATCAAAAAAAGAAGAAGAAAAGAAAGGCTCTTGATACCACTCCTTTCTCTTTCTACCTTCAGGACATAAGCAACCACCGGAGATGCGGCAGCGGTCTTTGAACAAGAGGATGCTAGACGGTTGGCCCAGGTCTCCAGAGGACAGGCTCCAGAATGAGAAAAGACCAAGGGTGGAAGAGGGATAAGAGGGAGCCGAGACGCAGTGTGCAAGACAGCGACCCTCTCCGCTTAAAGCACTATCCTTTGGACTTTCTGCCACTGCAGGCTTTGTGAGGGGAATTGAATTTCTGTTTTGCTAACAAGCAGATCCAGTGGCAGAGTTGGAGCACCTTTGTTTGATAGCTGTGGGTGCAACACCAATCTCATCTAATAATGCTTTGGCAACACCTCAACTAAGCCAGGAAGAGAGGCCATCAGCCCTTTTATTCTCCTCCTCCTCCTCCTCCTCCTCTTCCTCCTCCTCCTCCTCCTCCTTCTTTTTGAGACAAGCTTTCAGTAAGATGCTGAGGGCCTCATTGAATTGCTGAGACTGGCCTCAAACTCATGATCCTCCTGCCTCAGCCTCCCAAGCATCTGGGACGACAGGCATATACATACCACAGAGCCCAGATCCCATGGTTCATTCTTCCAATAAGCACAACTTAGACCCTAAGAAGTGATGGTGTAGAGACAGATTTATTGTCATTCTATGTTTTTTTTAAATGTTTCAAAACAGTGTATTAAGTAAAATGTAAAGAGGCATCTAGATAGGTGTTCTCATGAAGGTAAATGGAAGGCCTAGTTGCAAGTTCTGTTACCATTTTCTTTCATTATTAAAATACACAGTAATATATACTTTATATTAGAATATAATATTCATATATATATATATTTTTTTTTCCAGTTCTGGGTATCAAACCCAGGGCCACACATGCTAAGGCAAGCACTCTACCACTGAACTACACCCCCAGTCTACAACATACATTAATGCATAATTTTACCTCATAAAAACTCTTGTTAACAGCATCTGCATATAATCTTATTTTTATTACAAATGCATTGACCGGGCTGGGGCGTAGCTCAGCGGCAGTGTGTTTGCCTCGATGTGCCAGGCCTGGGCTCACCTCCAGCTCTGTAGAAGCGGGGGAAATGCACGCGACCCCAGTGCACTGGGGCGGGAGAGAGGTGGGTAACTGGGAAGGCGTAGCCCTGAGCGGCAGGATTCCAGGTGGGGCTCATTTTCTCCTGTTTGCTGATCTGCCTGTTGTGCTTGCTCTGTGATGAGTATATATCACTGGTTGAATTTCTCAAGTGTGGTTCGAGAGCTGCTCCCAGCATCCGGTGGGAAATATGTTAATCCAATCAAGATCTGCTCATCCTGCTAACAGACCCCAGGACCGCTCTTCTGTGACTTTAAGTCTCTAGACGTTGTGACACGAGAAGATAGCCAAGTGCCCTTTTTCTGGCCACCCGTCAACTAGTAGCCGGCAGCCTAGAGAGTTCCCCGCAACCACTTCATCCAAGTTGGGGTACTGCCTTGAAACCCCCCAGCCAAAGAGGGTGGGAAGGGGGAAATCCACCCTCGATAGCCACGATGAGAAATTCTCCTTCCCTGTCCTTCCAGATAAATCACCCACACCCACCCTGCATGAAGCCCCTCTTGGAAGAAGAACCATAAAAATAGGCAGAGCAGACGCATTTGCAAAAGTTGACGGTGTGACCAAACGACAGAAAAATATACGAGCAATTCGGCAAACAGAGGTGGCTGTCCGTCTGGGGCCCTCCAGAGTTCAGGCATGTCCATAAAAGCGCTCCACCACCCGAAGACTCCCCTGGGAGACAGAGATCTCCCTCCAAATCCAGCTGTCTCCTGACATCGGGGAGCAGGAATTCCCCTGGGGGGAGCAGGAATTGGTTTATCCCCGTCTGATGGAATCAAGATGGGAAGAGGAAGGCCGGGAGTTGAGCAGATAGGTCTTCTCTAGTGATTTAGGGCTCCGGATCTTCCAAAAGAAAAGAAAAAAAAAAAAAACAGTCCCCCTGGTGCCCTGAGGTCCTGAAGAAGTCAGGCCACAGAAGGACAACCACAGAAACAGGACTCCTGGGGCGGGAGGGGATGTCCAGGGCCCAGTTGCTGCTGTCGGGTAGAGCTGACACACAGGCCCCCAGCAGGCGTGACCTCGGCCTCACTTCAACTCTGCTGATCAAAAGGAAGCTGCCCGTCCACCCTGCCCAGGCCTCCCCGTCGGCTCCGTGGCTGGTGTGGCTTCCATTAACCCGGAGGTTGGTACTGAGGACTTTGCAAAAAGTTGAGCATCCCCAACGTCATGAATCACCAGAATCCAAGAGCCCGGGCCAACCCAGTGACCTTTTAAGGCAAGATAATATTACTTGAAAAGAACGTAGCTGCGGGCCCATTAAGATACACAGTGCTGGTCGGAGCGCCCTTTGACTCCACAGAGACCCGCCGTCCAGCTCCCCTCTCCCTGGTTCCTGCAGCCCGGCCCCACTGGGCCACAAGGATCTCCTTCATTCATTCTTACAACTGAGGGGCAGGGCCTCTGGGTCGGCTTGCAAGAGCAATTTTTCACCAGGAGATCCTTGCAGCGGATTCCTTGCATGGAAACCAGTGACAGGCTCATCTTTGATTTCCTGCCCACGGCAAGGGACATGAATACTATCAATGCACCCTCCCCAGCGTTCGCTGGGAGCCTGAAATGTCATAGGCAATCCAAAAGATCGTGTGTGCACATGGGTGTGTGTAATCCGCTTCTTCACTGCCCATGTGCATGGGAAGAGACACGAGCAGGGTTGTTTGAGAACTAAACAGAAACCTCTCCTCCAGAACTCAGATCAATTTCAGGCAAGGCCTGGGTTCAGTGAGAGGCCAGTCTCCCCAGAAACCTAAACGAGTTCCAGCCAGGGCAAGGTGAATACTCACCAGACAGACGTCCCAGCCCCACGTAGGTTCAGCTCCAACGCACACACCGGAGCACGCACGTGCACACACACACACACACACACACACACTCACACACACGCCTGCACGCACTAATTTTGTGCTTAGCTATCATAAAACTTAAGACACTTATACGAGGGGGAAAGGTCAGGAGGGGAAACATTATTTTCTGTTATTAATTACACCTTATCCATTCGACATGAGCTGCACTCGTCTTAGATAAAGTTACAGTTCTGTTTTATTAGGAAGCCTCCAGGATCATGTACGGGGGGATTTGGGATGGAGACAAAGGAAATCGCAGGATGGGGAAGGGGGCGGGGGTCCAGGGGCTCATTTGTTCTCCTGCCCAGAGGCCCAGCCAGTCTCCTTCCTGGCCATTTCCACGGCTGAACGTGCACATTCTTCAAATAGCTCATTCTGCACAGGCTGCACGAACCTGGTCCCCGAACCAGCTCAGTCCTGAGTGGGCCCTGGGTTTCCAGAGGAGTGAGAAGTCAGAGAGACGGAGAGCAGGCTATGCAAGGTCAGCCAAGATGCTGCTGGCTCCGAGGCGAGAAGCAAGGCCGGACAATGGGGGGGTCCACGTCCGTGTCACCCGCCTGCCCACCCTGCAGCAGCGGGGATCCTCTGCTCCTTTGGGTCTCCCATGGGTGGAAAGAGAGCCTGGGGACGGACAGCCCTCTAAGCAGATGGACGACCTCAGGTCAGACACGAGGGATCCTTGAGTCCCTTCACCCTCAACTGACCAGAAGATGAAACTGGAGCGATGCATCATGGGAAAGAAAAACCCCCAGACTCTGCGACCCACGGAGGTCCCCAAGCTGGTCCCAAGGTGGCAGGGTGGAGGAAGGGATTGTCCCCAGAGAAGTCCAGGGAGCCACCCACATGGCTTCCAGGACCGCAGAAACCTGGATTGGCCAACCTGGAGCGCCAACCGCTTCCCTGGGCAAGTGTCTAGTTCTCTGGGAGCCTCAGTTTCCCCAGTTTGGAACCTGGGAGAAATAACGTCGTAGCCTTTTAAACGACCAGGACACACAGTCAGGAGGCTAATCCGCCCTTCCTGCGGTACTGTAAGATAACGTAATGAGAAGCACATCAGGACCCATAAATCACGGCGCAGATATAATTTATTGTTATTAATATGATCTGCCCTGTCCTTCCCCAGCCCCTCAGGCTGCCAGGAGAGTCTGCGCTCTGTCATCGCGCACTTGAAGACAGGTTGTTTTGTCCCTTCTCTCTTCTGGTCTCTAATCACAATGTTCTAATTCTCCAGCTGAGCTTGAATTCAATTCTCAGCCGGAGCTCGATGCCATATATTACTCCCTGTCCCGGCTGGCAATCTGGCTTGTGTCTTCTAAGCCCTCGGAGCCGCCATAGGCCGAGCGCTTACTAGGTGCCAGGCGCTGGGCTCAGCTTTCAACTCCAGATCACACTTCAGGCGCCGCCGGCCGGCCGCGCAGCCACAGAGGTATTTATGTGTAAGACGCCCTTTCCCAGGCAGGGGACTAAGGTATGGGGAACAAAGGTGACTGGCTTCCATCCCAAGAGCATCTCCTCCAGACCACAAACATGGCCCCACGGGGCTTCACCACTCCATAATGGACCCTTGCCAATTCTAGAATGTTCTTTCCACACACAAAGAAACTGAGACCCAAGAGAAGCAGCCTCTGCTATCTTTCAAGGCCTGTGACTATGGAGCAGGAGGAGGAGGAGGAGGAGGAGGAGGAGGAGGAGGAGGAGGAGGAAGAGGGGAGAGGGAGGCGGTGGCCAGCATGGAGTTGAAATCTTTCTATCTGCACATCAGAATGTTTCCTGGGGGTTCGGCCAGGAATCCAGGCCTGGGGGCCCCCCCGGGAGTCCTGCCAACGAATCCTTTGATCTTCTCCACAGTCCATCCCTCCTTGATGTAATCCTGTCTTGCAGCCCTGATGTCTAATTTGTGATGTCCCCACAGTGTCCCCAAGGGCGCCAGGCTGGCAGAGGGCCTCTGGGGCCTGGCCATGCTGATAGGGATCCCGCATCCTGAGGGGGAGAAAGACGGGTAGCAGGAAGAGGGCATGGTGTCCAGGACCTCTGGCTGCCCACCCACCGGCTCTCCATTTCTTTCCCCGGGTGTCTTAGTGGGTCTGTCTCTTTGCTGGTGTTGGCCTTCCCATTGGCAGTGTCCCCTCTTTCTCTCCTACTGTCCCTTCTAGACCTTGCATTGTCTCTCTTCCCTGCTCTCTGTCTGGGTCTCCCTCTAACTAGCCTCCGCCTCTCCCAACAGCTGCCTCCCCGTTCTCTGCCTCCGTTTCCCACCATGGGGCTCTGTCTTTCCCTTCCAACGTCTGTCCCCCAGGGCACCAGGAAAGCCCAGTCTTTCCTCAGAAGGACTTAGAAGCAGCAGCCACAGAAACACCACACACGGAGGTGAGATTCCCCCACACCCAACCCAGAGCCCACCCAGGGCACGCAGGGCTGGCCAACCCCTTGGTCACCATTCCCATCCCCAAGAACAAATCCAGGCTCAAAGAGGACCAAGGTCAATTCAAGAAAATACTGCTGTTGGGAACCATCCCAAGGTTTGCTAAATGGGAGGTGGGGGGTGGGTGGGGGAGGGGTGTCAACAGCCTCGGTTCCCCCTGAGAACCTTCTGGACATGCAAATCAATTTCCAGTGCAACCTCGCACTGTCGCTGGGGGGGTGTCCAGGCTCATCCTGACAAATTGACTCTCATTTTTCATCTGTCCCATCCGTTAGCACAGCCAAAAAATGTTCATTGAGTTAAATTCTTCAAGCCAAATGAATCCACCCAGGTGGAGGGCCAGGGCCTCTTGGCGATTGCACACAACACACACACACACACACACACACACACACACACACGTTGAGTGTCTACCAAGAACTCAACATTGGCTGGGCCACTTCATTAAAATTCTTTTCAACTTCTCAATAGACCTATGAATATTATTAATGCTATTTTTATCAGAAACTGGAAAGGTGAGGTTCAGGTGAAGGACAGACCTTTCCAAGGTCACATAGCCAATATGATGGGTGCTTAGTGGGTCATCCACCCTTTAGTTTGGGAAAGAGCAGGAACCGTCTCTGGGCATTGCAGCCCGTGACCAGCTTCACACTGGTTTGCAAAACAACTGGGTTTTGTTCCCAGGGGCCAACGGCTGCCCTGCCACTCAGCCTCCGGGACCCACCCCAGTGCAGAGACAGGATTTCTCTGTAGGAAACTTCTTTTCTGACTTTGGAAACACTGTTTTCTCTATTGAGGCATTTTGGATATTTAGCTTTTTTTTTTTTTTTGGAAGGCAAATTTGGCATCCGGGATTGTTTTCTGCCTTATTAAACTTTTCAGAAACTGTATCTGTTTTAAACAGCCTGTGGGGGCTCTTTCCCTACCACGTGCCCCCCATCAAAGACCGTCTCTAGCAACCCACCCCTTCCCTCTTCCCATGTTTCAGGGGCCCAGACGCACAGGGAAGCCCAGAGGAAGGGCCAGCCCGGGACAGAGAGGTCTAATCATCGCCCAACCTTTGAAAAGAATCTTGAGCAGATCCAGTGGGTCTCAAACGCTTCCAGCGTTTAGCATTTAATAGGAGCTGATGGCGGTAACGCACCCCCCATGCCCCGGGCAGACGGATCCGTCCCCTTTAAGGGCCTGTTGACGGTCGGTGAAGGGGAAAAACAGTTGTTATGATTCGGAAACTCAGGATGAACTCAATTCATCAATGCTGAGATGATTCGAATCATGTGGCCAATGCTCGGTCACCTCTCTGATATCCTATCCTCCATCCCTCGGAAGATGAAGACGTGATTAATGTCACCTGTGACCACCGCGTCTCCAGGCAAGACCCCCCCCAAACCCGGCAGACAGAGAAACAAATTAGATCCAAAGGCAGGGGATCAGTTTCAGAGGGGACAGGCCCCCGGCTGGGGAGGGGGGGGTGGTCTCTGGGGGTGCCTGGCCTGGCCCAACTGTCACAGGCGGGCAAGAGATAGAGACCAGACCATATGGGGGCGGGGAGGCGGGGAGGCAGGGACCGGGTGTGAGGGCCTTGGCCAACTCCTGAAGTCCCTGCCGGGCCCGGAGCACGCAGCATCTTGAGGGTCTGGCCTGCTTCTTAAGGTTACGGTCAGACGTGTCTGCCCCAGGCCTGGGCTGGCAGGAAATGGGTTTGGGGGAGAGAGGGTGGGAGAGTGTTAATCAGAGTTATTTTGATTGCTTTGAAATTCTGCAAGTTACACACACACACACACACACACACACACACACACACGCACTGTTGCCTCCCCCTTTCCAATGTCTTCTCTCCATCCTTCTTTCATTCATTCAACAAACATTTCCAGAGGGCTGGAGGTACCTCCCCGGGCTCTTCCAGGAAGAAGATAAAATCTCTGTGCCGATTTCTAGGAAAGAAGCAACAGGGGATGGCCAGGAAGCCCCTGTGCCCTTTTTTTTCTCATCTACTTCCAGCTCAGCCACCAGCTGAGGGAAAGAGCCATAATCCACTCTGAGACTCCTGCCTCCAGGCTCTGCAGCCTCACCTGAGCAGAGAGCCTCACTCTGTGGATAAGCTCCTTTCCATGGAGGCCTGCCCTGAGAGGCCTCTCAGGATGCCATCGGGCACCACCCAACTATCCCCGAGTTCTTCTACCCCTGGGTCCCCAGAAATCCACACCAAGATCGCCAGAGCTTATCAACCTTTTCCACGCCGTGTCCCTGTAAACATCTGTGAGTATCTGAAGGAAGAGTGTGCAAACCTGCAGTCTGACACCACCCCGATGACCTAGGCCGTTAAAGGGGGCGGGAGGTGGCTGGGAGTGTGTGCAATTGTGTCCTAGTGAGAGCATCGGCAAGGTTCTGAGTTCGATCCCCAGCACCACCCGCCAAAAAAATAAGTACAACTCGCTTCCTTCCAGAAAAACTTCCAGATGACCTACAGTGCATTTTTCCAGGTTCCAAAGAGTTTAATGCAAGGGCTCAGGGTTGTGGCTCCAGCATCTGCATCTCATCAAGCATCTCGGGGTGCTCACGTGCACGCTCCTCAGACAACTGTATTAAAAACCTCCTGCAGACAGGAGGCGGCCACGGAAGCTCTGAGAGCAAGAGCTTGACTTTGTCAGTAAAAGTTTGAAGAAGATTACGCTCCCCCCGCCCAGAAAATGATGAAGTGGAGGACCCAGACGTAGGTAGGAGAGATGAGCTAGGAGACCACTAAAGGATATAAGTTCCAGAAACTTCTATGAGCCTAGAAGGCAGATCTTCTGAGAAGAATTGTTTAGGGGGACTTAGCACATGTTTACTGGGGGGGGGGGTGGGTTAGAAGAACAGACAGGGGTTTCTGGGGGGTTAACCCAACCCTTTGGGCTGCAGATGCAGCTCGAGAGTAGAGTGCTTGCAGAGTACGCACAAGCCCCTGGGTTCAATCCCTCGCACAGCCAAAAAAAAAAAAAAATAGCAAAAGCCTTCCTAGGTTTCACCTCTCCAAGGAAGCAAGGCCATTAAAATCAAGAAACTGGCAAGTCCCAAGGCTGGAATGTGTGTGGGGAAAGTGTGATGCACGAGGGGGAAAAAGTTATGCCCCCTTCCTTCCTTCTGTTATTTCTTCCTCCCTCTGTTTCTGCAAAAGTCCCTTAGTGGCCCCCAAACCTCCAGTCCCAGTTCTTCTACCCTCCTTCTCCGCATTCTGAAGGGACCAGGCTTCCAGCGCTCCCCCTCCCAGGGTGCTCACAAGAGCATCTGGCTGTGCAGCCTGGGCTCGGCCCCCGCATCTGTTGGCGATGCTGGGCCCGGTAGTTTTATTTCTTCTTGGCGGCATCATATAAACTATCCTGTTACACGCAGGCAGGCCGGGCCTGGAGCTGGCAGCTCTGCAGGCCTGTGCAAAACAGAGGTAAATGAGCCGGTGGACTTGGACAAGGCCCCCTCGCCATTAGAGGAGACGACTGCTCTTCTGGAAAGTTCTGGTTTGGGCCTTTGCTGATTGAATCCTAGCCTAGCTTCTGGCTGACCCCTGGAATCCATACCCACCCCCGCCACCCATGCCTAGGCACGAGTGTGCAGGGACGCACGCACACCCTTCCACCCATGTTCCACCACCACATCTTGCCCCAATTCTGAAGGCTACAGAGACAGAACAGAGCTATTTGTCACAAGGGCATGCTAAAAGTTAAAAGCTTGACTTTTCACTTTTTGACTCAGTCTGCCACAGAATTATTCTTCTTCTTCTTTTTTTTTTTTTTTTTTTTTTTTTGCTACCAGGGCACTTTACCATTGAAATACTCTTTATTTATTTATTTATTTATTTGGTACCAGGGATTGAACTCAGGCGCACTCAACCACTGAGTCCCTTCCCCAGCCCTATTTTGTATTTTATTTAGAGACAGGGTCTCACTGAGTTGCTTAGCGCCTTGCCATTGCTGAGGCTGGCTTTGAACTCGAGATCCTCCTGCCTCAGCCTCCTGAGCTGCTGGGATGACAGGCGAGCACCATTGTGCCCAGCAGGTCTTTATTTATTTTGAGGCATGCTCTTGCCAAGTTGCGCTCAGCCTAGCCCTGAATTTGTGATCCACAACTGAGCTGCGCCTGGCTATGAATTCCTGCCTTATGACCTTCAGCAAATATGTTCATCTCTCTGAGCCTCAGTTTTTCATCAATAAAATGGGACTTTACTCCCATGTTATGAGCCTTCCAGGAGGCAGTGTCTCCCAAGAGCTTAGCTCAGCACTGTAAGTGAGCACTTGGTAAATGCCAGCTGCTACTACAATCCCTAGGATGCTTGAAATAATACTCTAGAAAGATCTGCTTGGCACCAGAGCACCCCAGCTAGAAAGCAATTCACCTCCTCCTGGGATGGAAAAGAAATTGAGTATCTTTCTCCAATCTTATAGGATCTTCTTGGGGTAAGAATGGAGTCCCCAGCTTTTGGGTAGGGGACAAGCTGACTTCTATGATTGAGTTCCCCAAAAAACAGATGCAGGAGCAGTTCTGAGACTTGATGGAGGGATAAGACCCGGCAGCTCTGATTTCTTATCTCAATGAAGGAATTTGGGGGTGAAGGAAGGACAGTCTGGATCTGGGAGCTCCCGAGTTTGCCTCAAGCTCCCAAATTTCCCTATAGGGGGAAGCTGGACTTCTGCCCCACCACAGACAGTGGCCATGGTGGTGGCAGCTTGCACGTGCGTGCGTGAGTGCTGGACCTCTGTGTGCACACACCCACAGTGAGTAGGTTCATGTGGGGGGGGGGGGGGGGAGCGGGGGGTGCACAACCCTGAGTGCGCTGGCTCCTGTCCCCACAGCAGGACTTGAATTCTGAGTACCTGACGAGCATCCATTTAAGAGAATTTTTTTTTAATATTTATTTTTTAGTTTTCGGCGACACAACATCTTTGTTTGTATGTGGTGCTGAGGATCCAACCTGTGCCGCACGTATGTCAGGCGAGCGCGCTACGGCTTGAGCCACATCCCCAGCCCATGCGCATCCATTTAAGGCCTCCCCTACCCTGGACAGGGCAACCTCGCAAGCCCACTCCAGACCCGGGAGGATCAGCTTTGAAAATTTGGAAGATGAAGACTGTAAGGAGGTTGTTTTTTTTTAAAAAAAAAAAATTAGAAAAGCCACTTTATCTGAAAAGAAAACTAATCCCATTACCAACGGTGGCTGAAGACCCTTCTGCTGTGGCCTGATGGGCAGATGCCCCTGCGCTGGGCCTGAGTCACAATGATGGGGCCTCTTGTCCCCTCCACCCCTGCGATCAGGCCCACCACCCCCGGCCTCAATTAGAGGGGGCAGGGGAGGGAGGAAGGGAGGGAGCCGGTCGCCCCCTCCCGGGTCTCTGCGGTGACCTCCCTCCAGGCCCCGCCCCGCGCGTCCCGCAGGCGGCCCCGCCCCGCCCCGCGCTGGCCTGCCTGCGGATCGTCACTCAGCGGCCCTGCCAGATCCAGCGCGGGCCCCTTTGTTCGCAGCTCCCCGCCACCACGCCTGGCCCGGGCGCTGGCCCTTCCTCCTTCCCAGGCTCTGCGGCCAGCCGGCTCCCCGCGGGGAAGGTCCAGACATCCGCGGCCGCTGCCCTCCCCGGGCCGGGAGGGGCGGGGGACAAGGATCAGAGCTGGGCCAGTCCCGCGGGACTCCTGGTGCCCTCCCCGAGACACCCCACCTCCAGCCCCCCACCCCGGGACCCCTCCAAGCAGCAGACTGGGTGCCCAGGTTGGAGGCCACACCTCTTCCCACTCCCCAGGGTCTTGGCCAGGTCCCTGGTCACCTGGGGCTGTGAAAGGAAGCCCAGGGCCTCATCCCAACTGCGGGACCTGCCTCATAGACTTCTAACCGCCCGCGCTAAGGTTGATGGCCATCTGGGGACCTCTAAAGCCATGCCCAGGGCCTATCACCTCCTCCCATCCAGCTATCCAGGCCCCCCTCCCCCTGCCCAGCTACCCTGGTGGGGAGAGCCAGTTCCCAGGATTGAACCCAGGGACACTGAACCACTGAGCCACATCCCCAGTCCTATTTGTTTGTTTGTTTGTTTGTTTATTGTGAGACAGGGTCTCCATTAGTTGCTGAGGGCCTCCCTAAATTGCTGAGGCTGCCTTTGAACTTGGGGTCCTCCTGCCTCAGCCTCCCAAGTGGCTGGGATTAGAGGAGGGCAGCCCTGCACCCCGCTAGCCCTGCCTGGCTTCTGAGAGGGGAATGGACAGAGGGGTTTGGCCCTGGTCTCACCTGACTCCTGACTGTGAGGCTAACTATGGTTTATGACCACCAGATGCAGGCCTTGCATCCCAGCGCCCAGTAGGTGCCCAGCCCTGCCTGGGGAGGGTTTTCTTTTTTTTTTAACCTTTTGGAGAGGGGTGCTGGGGACCCAGCGCCTCTCACAGGGTAGGAAGGGCTCTACCACTGAGCCGCATGACCAGGGAGAGAGTGGCTGAGCTGCTGTAACCCACAATAGTTTTCCCCTGAGGTCAGCACGGCTGTGCCCTGGGGACCCCTGTTGCTGCTTTTCCCTAGTGGAAAGGGCAGCTCCCCCACTGAGACACCAGGAAAGGAAATATCAGGATAAACCAACCCCAAAGCCTACACCAGCACATTTCTGGCGATATTATTCCCAGAATAAATGATACCAATCACGTCAGGAAGAAGCCGCTTCCTGGACTCTGGCTCTGGGCATCTGCCGCCCTGTCAAGGGCGGTCCAGCTTCACGGCCGTTTTAGGGTGAGGCACGGGTACTCTCTGCCCACCCTCCCTAATCCCCTCTCCTTCTCTCTGGTATCATGTTTATCCATCCTGTGACTCACTCTGGGCCACTCTGGGCCTGAGTACCTCTCAGGAGTGTCTTCACCTGTCTGAATCCCAGATGTCATGCTGTAAATTGCAGCAGGGCTGGCCGGCCCTTAAGGGACAGCAGCAATACTGGTGCTACCGAGGAGGACCCTCTGAGGGGGTGCCACGGGCCTGCCCTGGTGGGCCTGCAGTCCCTGCGCAGGCGCCTGAGCTGCTCTGGCTGGGTAGCCACAGGCATTAGCAATGCTTTGGGTCTCGGGACCCCCAGGCCAAGCCCAACCTTGACCTTTGGGGCCCTGAGAACAGGGGGCCCCATCCAAGTCCCAGTGATGGGTTACAACCCATATTCAGTATGGAGGTCCCATCAGCGACTCATCTGTTATCTGGGCCCAGAGGCCTTGTGGCGCCTGCCAAAGCAGGGGCACCCAGCAAACTTCAAAGACCCTGCAAGCCCCGCCCCCACCACCCTCACAGAACCTTGGACCAGGTGACCAGTGGTGCTTGGCTCTGATTCTGGTTCTTGGCTGTGGCCTTGTGGGCTTCTCAGGGCATTGTGCCCACACAATCACTTCATTCCCTAAGCCACTGTGATGTTGCTACTGGAGAAACAGAGGCCCAGAGACTGATAGATTTGCACAAAGTCACACAGTAGAAAACCAGGATCTGTCTGAGGTTCTCCCAGGCCACTCCTTTGCTTCCTGTCCCATAGTTCCTTTTTTTTATAGACTTTTTTTTTTTTTTAAAGAGAGAGTGGAGAGAGAGAGAGAGAGAGAGAGAGAGAGAGAGAGAGAGAATCTTTTAATATTTATTTTTTAGTTTTTCGGCAGGCCCATCTTTGTTTGTATGTGGTGCTGAGGATCGAACCCGGGCCGCACGCATGCCAGGCGAGTGCGCTACCGCTTGAGCCACATCCCCAGCCCCTGTCCCAGAGTTTCTTGAAGCCCCCTGGCCCCAGAGGGGAGTGGTAATCCTAAAACCGCTGAGTCTCCACTCCTGTTTCCTCCTCTGATGTGGCATAGAACCTGGAGCCCTACTCCACCCCACCAGGTCTCAGTTTCCCCATCTGAAAGGTAGCTGGACCTACCATGCCAAGATCTGCTCATTCTGTTTTGCAGTTTGTACTAGAAAAGATGAACCTGCTTCCATGAAAATGTGCCAAATTCACAGGAAGTTTGCTCCAACTATGAGCCTCCTCCCTCTCAGGACGGGCCAGCTGGCTGGAGCTCTGGACCCACCAACTTAGTGACTGTGACTCTGAACAAATAGCTTAACCTTTCTGGGCTTCCTCAAGGGTAGTTAATATAAGAAAAGAATGTAGCATCATGAGAAAAAAAAGTATTTAACATATAGTAAGTCCTCAATAAATGTGGGCTGCTATTATTTTTATTCTTATTACTACCACTTGATTCTCATTTCCTTCCTTACTTATTTAAATGGGGGGTTGAAACCAGGGCTGCTTAACCACAGAGTCTCATCTCCAGCTCATTTTATCTTTTGAGACAGGGTTTCACTAAGTTGCTGAGGCTGGCCTCCAATTTGTGATCCTCCTGCCTCAGCCTCTCAAGTCTCTGAGATTACAGGCATGTGCCACCTCACCCAGCCCCTCCTTTAATTTTGAGATCTCCCTCGCTAGTCCTGACATCAGTCTCCTCCACTGCCCTTGGACCAAGAGGAAATGGGGTGCATAATGGAGAGTGGACAGACCTCAGATTGTCTATTGGTGCCTCTGACTAGATGCCCAAAGCCAAGGCTATGCATCCCAGTGGAGGCCACCTTTGAAGTCACTGCCTTATGTAACCCCCTGTTCCCTCTCATCTTCCAATGTGTCCCTAGAGCGACCTTGGGGAGGAAAACCGAGGCCCTGGGCCAGCAAGCCTGAGGTTTCTTTCATGTGACTTAGTATAAGTCACAAGCTGGGACAGCAGAAGGATGGATACTGGTGTTAAGAGAGTTTTAATCCTGCAACCTGCTCTTCCCAGCTGTGTGATGGAGGGCAGGTTACTCAACCTCTGGGTGTCAGTTTTCCCATGTACCATGTAGAAAGTACCTAAGGCATAAAGACATTGTGAGAAATGAGCGACGGTTTAGAACACAGTCACACACCGTGGATGCTTTATAAAAGAGCAGTTGGACTGTATTTAGTACATTAATCCATAAATAATAATAATTATTATTAAGAGCATTCAGTCGCCAGGCATGGCGGTATGTGCCTGTCATCCCAGCAACTGGGGAGGCTGAGGCCAGAGGATGACAAGTTCCAGACCACCCCAGGCAACTTAGTGAGAACCTGTCTCAAAATTTAAAAATAAATAAATAAAAAGGGCAGGGGATGTAGCTAGTGTCAGAGCATCCCTGGGTTTGATTCCCTAGTACCTCTCCTAATAATAATAATAATAATAATAATAATAAAATTAAAATTAAAATAAAGCATTCACTTAAAAGTAGATTTGAATCCCAACAGCATGACTGAGAAATGGAACTCTGGCTCAGCCTCAGTTTCCCCCATCTGTAAAATGGAGAGAACTCCTCTTAGCCAAGAAACTAGCCGAAAATTGAGCAAGGGGATCTGGGGAGGGAGCAGTACTCCAGGCTCAGGAACAGTTCAAGTTCGCACAGGCTGGACTCTCCTCCTTGTGCCTCTCCTCCATCTTGGTTCCCAAAACCTCTAATGTGAGTTAGGGGGTGTTTGCAGACACACGAGAGGAGGGATATGGGGCAGTTATTCGGGTGTTTCCCTTCCCTCTCCCATTTCGTCCTCGCTTGGGGTCTGAAAGCGCCTGCCACCAGTCTCCAATCCCCCCACCCCTGGGTAACCGCCTCCACCTGCCCTTGCGGGTGTAGACCGAGGCTCCAGGGAGGAAGAACAAACGACTTGGCAGGCAACAAGAGGGGGAAGGCCGCTGGGGAGAGTACAAGTTGAAATTACTCGGAGAGAAGGACGTGCACCTCAGCTCTGAAGCTCATAAAAAAACTAAAATAAAATAAAAACATGAAAACCTGAGGTGATTGAGAAGAGCAAACCACGCCTCCAGAAGGAAAATGGAGAAGTTCGTCAAAGGCGCTCTTCCAAGCCTGGCGGGGAGCGCAGAGGGGGTCCGCTTCGGGGTCCTCCAACCCGGGCCCCTGCGCCCCTCGCCCCTCCTGCGATGACGCTGGGCCTGAGCCTGGACGGGACCCGGGGTCGCCAGGAGGACGGTCCTGGTGGGCTCAGGGAGGGTGGGGGTTCGTCTCCACGGCAGGCAGAGGCCAGATCGGCCATTCTTGGGAGGTCGTGCAGTTGTTGGGGTTTTATTGAAAGTACACTTGGGAAACGTGAGCATTTTAGGCAGCCGAATTGCAGGATCCCATGGAACCTTCCAGAACGAGATCCAGACCCTCCCCTCACCCCTCCTAACCTTGCCTCGGGCTTCCATTTGCGCAGAGGTGAGGTCCGCTCTCCGCCCCGGGGGAGGGGGGGGGGCGCCTCACCCCAAAACCCCGCTCCGGGCCGCTGGGCGCCCGGGGAAGCGTCCACGCGCACCAGCTCGGGCTGCCCGGGTGCCAGTCCCCACCCTCGGCCTCCTTGGTGCAATTCATTAGCCCCACGGACACCCGTTTTATTCGCCGGATAATTCCCGGACACTTTAGAGAAAAGCCAGGACATTAACCTCACGGCCCGCGCCCTGCCCCTTGTCACCACAAGTGGAGTGTTCTCGGAAAAGCAACCGCGCCGGCCCCAGTCCCGGCAGCCCCCGGCCGGAGCGCCAGGCGGAGCGCCAGCCTCGACCGGCCTCACCCCGGCTCCGGGATGCAGGCGGGAGAAATGCTCTATAAACCACCGACTGGACCCAGCCGGAAATTGGTCCTGATGCAGGATCCTGGCTTCGAAGGCGCTTCCATAGCTTCTAACCCCCGTGGAGTGGCAGTGATCGGGGGACATTGAGGCTTTGAAGGCCAGGGTGCCCCCCAAGAGCAGGCTACCTGGAAGACCTGGAGCTTGCATAAACCGGGGGTTTGCAGGGTTAGAATCAGGACGGGGCTTGAGAAGCCTTGCTGACCTCCCCAAATTCAGCTGAGCCCCCTGGTTCGACCCACCTGGGACCCAGGGTGGATAGAAGGCTTGTTGGCGCCTTTTGTCCTCACCGAGTTCAAGATAGCTCCCCTGCTCCTGCCCCCTCCCGGTCCTCACTGGGTTAAAGCCAACCCCTCCCCCATCCTGCCTTCTCTCCCCACCCCCTTTCTCCGATTTGAGCTTCCTACAGTCTCTTAGCCAAAGCTTCACCACAGGGTTGCAAGGGGATTCGAACCTACACCTTCTCATGCAGTGGCTAAGATGGCCTTAGCAAGCGTCACAAAGGTCCAGAGACCTTGTGGGGTGTGACCAGCCTGCAGAGAGGCCGGGAGTTCAATTCCAGAACCACAACCAGGGCTCCTCGTTTATTTTCGTCTCAAGCTCCCTAGAGACGCTGATGCTACTGGTCTTCGAATACATGCTGGAAACGACTGTTCTGTTGGGCTGACGTCCCCTGGGCTCCTACATATGGTACCTCCTAGCAGACATGCAAGCCCCTTAAAGGTGAGCGCACAAGCCTTCTCTGTAGACCCCCAGCGCCTAGTTCAAGGCTTGCACACAGTCGGTGCTTACTGACGATTTGCGCTTAATCTCGAAGGCTAAAGCAATGTCCCTGCCGTTTGCAGATGTTAAGTGTGTACCTGGCGCTTTTCTGGAATCAGAACCAGCAGTTCCCTTAATGCGAACGACAACGTGGGAAGTTAAGACCCCCTTGGCTCAGGGGATAACAGGGACGGGGAGAGGGACAAACGGGCGGGATTGCAGATAGCTGATGACCTGCGCCCCCAGGGTTCCTGCGCGGAGGAATGTGCCACGCAGTGTTTGGCCCAGTGGATGTGCGTGCCCCCAGCTGGGAGAGACCCAGCGCTCCCTGGGCGGGGCTTTCTGCACTGCAGTCGCCCCCAACCTTTGCAAAGGTCCCAGAACCTATGCCAGTGCTTCAGGGCATCTCAGATTCTGGAGGATTCCACAATTTAGGGTCAAGAGGGGCAACCTATCCAAACAGTGGGGGTTGGCACAGGGGATCTGGGCCTTCCAGGTGGTCAGAGCCTCCCATGGGAGAAAACTGACACCCACGTGAGGATCGTGGGCCTGATGTTCCAGGTTGAGCAGAGAGGGCGCCCCCCGTCGCACACCCTCCAGGTAGTTGTGGGGCCAGAGCGTCCTGTACTCGGTCGTCGTCTCCTAGCCCCTGAGTTCAGCTCACAGTGCGGGTTCCCGGGCCACGTCGTAAAAAGATTTACAAGACTATGTTAAACTGGCAGTAAAAACAATTAACTTTAATGGCACCTCGGGTGGGTGGCTGGGTGGGTCGGAGGGAGGCCAGTGCCGGCTCCTCTCCAGACCAGGAAGTTAGGTGAGGGAGGGGACCCCCGCCCCCCCGCACCCTGCTGTCTTCCTTTTGTGCCACGGACTATCCTGCCCTAGAGGTCAAAGGTTCAAGGTTAAAACCAAGAGGGCTGGACTTGGGGGCTACTGAAGAGTTCAGGCCTCACTTGGTGTCCCAGCTAGTAAACCCCTCCAAGACTCACTGTTCTCATCTACTAAATGGGAATTTGGGGTTTTGGCTTTTGTTTAAAAAAAAAAAAACAAAAAAAAAACTCTTTTTCCCCATTGTGAGGATTTCAAATGACAGTAATTTCAAAGTGCCTCCAGCCATGCCTGGTAGTTATTTATTTATTTTTAGAGTGTGCGTGTTTAATAAAGCTCGGTTTTTGAGCACTCAGCCTCCCCAGATGTGATATAAAGACCAGATCTGTGCAAAGGTCACGGCCGGCCGCCTTTTCAGAGTCCTGGCTCGGCCAGTGCCACTTAAACGTTGGTTTCCTGCTAAAATTGACCTACTTGTCCAGCCAGTGACCCCGGAAGCGACCCCATGCTCCAGTAGACTGCAGCCCCAGGCTTTGAAAGCGACCTGGATTTCTGGAGAGCCCGGCAAGGAAATGAGAGTGGCCAGGGGGGAGGGGGCAAGGTCTCTGCCTCCCGTGTCCCCTGGTCCAGTCCGGAAAGCCCTAATTCTGCAGGTCTCCTTGGCCTGGAGACAATTAACATCCATTTCAGAAAGACCCTGTTTGTCTGTGTCTGTGTGTGGCCCACTCGGCCAACAGGGGCTGGGGAGGGATGCCCCCAGCCGGGGACTACCCATGTGAGGACACTGCCCATTGGCCAGCTGCTCTGCTTTAAGCAATTAGTGCCGGCGGAAGATGGGGAAGATGTCGTCAACTTCATCCTCCTCCTCTCTCCCTGGGGCCATCTGGATTTGCCGCGGGAGGAGTTCAGACCCACTGCCCTTGCTAGAACCTCTCAGTCCCCCTCTACGGGACAGACAACTGCAGGCAGGTGGCCAGGTGCTGCCATGGGGTTTACAGACTCCAAACAGTGCCAGTGCATGCGCCCTGCCCTCACCATCCGGGGCCATCTGTTCTGCACCCTCTTCCCCAGCAGGTAGGTTCCTTGTTCATTGCAGGGTAACAAATTTTATAGAAGGTGGGTGCGGTGGGGGTAAGGTCAGCAGGCTAAGCGCACCCGAAGACCAGTGCGCAGAACGTCAGGGTAGATGCGTATTCCTCACATGGCGCTGTGGGACTGGGGTTTACCACTGACCCTCTCTGAGCTCAGTCACTATTCCTACACTTGGCCACACCAGATCCCCTTCCTCTCTGCTCAAAAGGACCTACTTTTTTATTTTCCCAATTTCTTGTGACCTCATGCCCATGTGAGAGAAGTGTAGCACGGTGCTTTCAGACAAGGGGTGCAAGACAGACTGGCTTGACCCACATTTATCACTCATCAAGCTATTTTTACTATTCTAGGTCTCAATTTTCTCAGGTGCAAAGTAGGAACACACCAGGTACAATGGCACACACCTGTGATCCCGGCTGCCCAGGAAGCTGAGGCAGGAGGATCGCAAGTTCCAGACTGGCCTCCACAACTTAGAGAGCTCCTATTTCAAAATTAAAAAAAAAAAAAAAACAAAAAAAAAAACACTTAAATCAGAAATGGTGGCACACCCCTGTCATCCCAGCAACTCTGGAGGCTGAAGCAAGAGGATAATCGAGCTCAAAGCCAGCCTCAGCAATTTAGCAAGAAAAAAGAAAAAAAAAAAAAAATACAGGCTAGGGTGTGGCTCAGTCATTAAGCACCTCTGGGTTCAGTCCCTGGTACCAAAATAAATAAATTAATAGAACTGGAGATGCGGCTTAGTAGTAAAGTGCCCCTGGGTTCAATCCCCAGTACCCATAACTAAATAAATAATAAATTTTTAAAATAAAATTAATGATGAAGGGCTGGGGATGTGGCTCAAGCGGTAGCGCGCTCACCTGGCATGTATGCGGCCTGGGTTCAATCCTCAGCACCACATACAAACAAAGATGTTGTGTCTGCCGATAATAAAAAATAAATAAATAAATATTAAAATTCTCTCTCTCTCTCTCTCTTTCTCCTCTCTCACTCTCTCTTTAAAAAAAAATTTAATGATGAAAAAGATTGGGAATAGAACTCAATGACAAAGTGACCTGGGTTCAAATCCCTACTACCAAAAAGATGGGAGGATAATAATTGTCCTCATCTCCTAGGCTGTGGCCACTGAATGAGTTAACAGATGGGGGTGTTTGCAGCCCTGCCCGGCCCACAGCCAGCCTCCAATGCACATCCTTTGCTCTTTTTTGATAACAGGGGGAGGAACTAGGCCCACCCTGTGACATTCTGGCTGGAAAAGCCAGAGGCTTCCAAAATTTTAGCATCCTGCATTCATAGATCTTTTCCAGCACATACTGTGAAGCCCCCCTCCATACCTTACTGCTCATTTTCCTTGCCATTCAAGGACCTTTTGGGTTTGAGGGTCTACTTTGTCCTGGTATGACTTGGGGATAAATCACCATGTCTGCATGCAGACTGGACTCTTGAGATTCCCAACATCCGGGTCACCTAGTCCTTCCTGCTACTCCCCCCCCCCAAAAAAAAAAACGCAGACCAGCCCTTCTCCAGATCGCCCCCCAAAAAAGCCCCTTGCCCCTCCACCACTAGCCTCCTGCTCTGTTCTAACAAGAAAATCCATTCCCAGAGAGCAAAGGGAAGGAAATCCACTGAGCAGGAGATGAATAGTTATCCAAAATGATACAATTTAGCAAAAATCTCCTCCCCCATTTGTTAGAGTCTGTAAACAAGTCACTTCGGCACCCATTCTTTGCCTTTTCCAAACCAATGACAGTTCAATTACATGATAAGGCAGTCACATAGCCTTGGGGGCATGGGGAGAACCCAGCTAGGAGCCACTACATGGCACCAACAGCAGACCAGGGGGCCAGGTGCTCATCCTGGGACCAGGGAAGGAATCCCATCAGCATGGACCCTCCTGGTCATCAGCAGAACACTTGGCTTACACGGTGCTGTGACATCTTTTACTGCGTTTTTCCAAGAGAAAACGGAAGCGTTGATTGACAGCTTCTTATTCACCCCCCCACCCCTGTTCTACAGACACCAGAAGTGACGTTCAGAAAATCATGGCACCGGATGGAAAACACGCCCAATTTAGAGAAAGAAGTCGATTTGTTCACCTATTTCAGGACTATTTTGAAATCCTACAATAATCACTCACAGAATTGGCCCAATTGCATTGCTGTGTCACGTGCGTGTACAAAAGGTATCAAGGAACTCACTTTCATGTGCGATCACCGGGCACCAATAAAAAATGTGGAAAAAAGAAAACGAAGGACCAAAAAATGCTCACACAGCTTGCATTTTAAAAAAAAATATGGAAAATATGATAAAACAGAGGCCTTGTAATAAGAGAAATGAGTGGCTTGGGATTCTCCAGTCCAGGTCAAGCCTTCAGATGACTGCAGTCCAGCCAACATTCAGACTGCAACTTAGCATGCAGGAAAAAGCAGGACTTTAGCCCCATGAGACCAGGATCCAGACCTGTCTAGCTCAGCTACTCCCAGATCCCTGGCCTAAGGAATTGTGTAAGATAATAAATAAAAGTGGATTGTCACTTTAAGCCCTGAGTTTGGGATTATTTGTTATGTAGCTGTAGCTAACTAATACAAAATGCAAATACTCAAAGTCAAGGAGGAAAAGAAACAAACAAACAAACAAAAAAGATTAAGATGCATTGCATGAGGGCTGGGGCTGGGGGCTGTAGCTCATTGGTGTGGCGCTTGCCTGGCATGTGTGAGGTACTGGGTTTGATTCTCAGCACCATATAAAAATAAATAAAGATATTGTGTCCATCTACAACAATGAGTATTTTTGAAGAAAGAAAGAAAGATGCACTGCATAAAATCTTAGATTTGCTGAGAAGAGAAGCAAGAGATTGAAATCAAACCATGGGATACCTTGCAGGCCACAGGATTCAACTGAGAAGCAGAGTCAGCCTGTCCAGATCACTCCATTTAAAAAATTACCCTTCTTTGGGGCTGGAGATGTGGCTCAAGCGGTAGCGCGCTCGCCTGGCATGTGTGCGGCCCAGGTTCAATCCTCAGCACCACATACAAACAAAGATGTTGTGCTGCCGAATACTAAAAATAAATATTAAAAAAATCTCTCTCTCTCTCTTTAAAAAAAAAAAAAATTACCCTTCAGGGTGCAATAGCCACACCTATATCCCAGTGACTCTGGAGGCCAAAGAAGAAGGATTGCAAGTTCAAGGCCAGCTTCAGCAATTTAGTGATCCCCTATCTCAAAATTAAACAAACAAACAAAAAGAACTGGGGTATAGTTTGGTGGTAAAGGGCCCCTGGATTCAACCCCCAAAGCCAAAAATTTTTTTAAATTAAAATATCACCCTCAAGAAAAGTGAACAGTGGGGTTGGGGATGTGGCTCAAGCGGTAGCATGCTCGCTTGGCATGCATGCGGCCAGGGTTTGATCCTCAGCACCACATACAAAACAAAGATGTTGTGTCCACCGAAAACTAAAAAATAAATATTAAAAAATTCTCTCTCTCTCTCTCTCTCTCTCTCACTCTCTCTCTCTCTTTAAAAAAAAAAGTTTCATTCTTTAAAAGAAAGAAAGAAAGAAAGAAAAGCGAACCGTGGGTACTTGCTAGAAGGAAATGTGTGGAAGAGTGGAATAATTTTTTTTTTTTTTTTGGACTGGGGATTGAACTCAGGGGAACTTAACCACGGAGCCACATCCCCTGCCCTTTTTTTATATTTTATTTAGAGACAAGATCTTGTTGTTTTAGGGCCTTCCTAACTTATTGAAGCTGGCTTTGAACTTCCGATCCTCCTGCCTCGGCCTCCTGAGCCGCTGGGATTACAGGTATGCGCCACCACACCTGGCAAAAGTGGAATGATTCTTGTCCTGTTTTGTATTGTTTTATTTGCTTTCAAACTATAAATATTCAAATTCATCCTGCTGCATGGAAGAACCCGTACTCAAAAAGCTATATGCTGTATGTTTTTGTTTAAGACATTCTGAGAAAAAAATTCAAAACTCCAGGAACAGAATACGCATCAGGAGCTGTCTGGGGCTGGCGGGGGCTGACTCCAGAGGGACCTGAGGAAAGTTTTTAGGCTGCTGGAAGCTTCTAGCATGATCATAGCCATGGCGATACACTTGCATGCCTTCATCAAAACCTATAGAACTGTATACTTTCAAAGGTTGAATTCCACTGCACATGTATTATACCCAATTAAATAAAGCTCAGGAGCTATTAGAATAGGTTTGCGTGCTCAGAGAATGATGTGGTCGAGAGGGGGAAATTAGTCATGCACCAAAGGAAAGATGAGCAGGAGATTTGCCAAAGACAACTGTGATGGAAATGTCACCTCCACTACTTTACTAGCTAAGTGACCTGAGCAAGTTCATCTCTGAACCTCAGGCTCCTCATCTGTGAAATGGGTGTCCCGATCCCTAGAGTCCACAAGATGGTGAGCTATGTCAAGAGCCTCCCAGGGCGCCTGGCTTCAGTAAAGGCTGGTAATTACCACTTCCCCAAACCTCCTTTCTACCCCTCCTGCCCAAGCAAGTTCTATCAGGTACCCCAAAGCCGTACAATTAGTACTCGAGTCCCAGGAATTAACAGACTTCAGAAGAATCCACAAGGCCAACCACAACAGCCACACCAGGTGCCCGGCACCGCGCCAGGCGCTCTCCCTTCATTCATCCTCCCTGTCACGAGACCAGGACAGTCATTACTATCACCTCGCCAACCTCACAGCCCGTGCTCTCGAATTCCCATGACGTCAGGTCTCAGCTGTCACCTCCGTCCCCTGGAAGGGGTCAGAGATAGGCAGATGGCCCAAGAGACTGCAAGAACTGGCGGAAACCCTGGCCTAAGACACAGAGCTCTGTCCCTTGTGTGGATGCTAGGAGGAGAGGTCCCTGACGCTGTCTGTCCCCAGTGACATGTCAAACTGGAGCTCGTCACGTCCTCACCTGGACTCATCGGCCTTGCAAAAGGTCATGCAGCAGAGTGGTTAGCAGGGCAGCCTCAGATGGGCGTGGGGGCACATTTCATGTTGGAGATCTGCGGGGCATGTAGCTGGGTGCCGTGGCGCACACCTGTAATCCTTGTGCTCGGGAGGCTGAGGTAGGAGGATCACACGTTTGAGGCCAGCTTCAGCAACTGTGTGCGAGAGGGAAGAACAGAAGAGTGGATCCGCAGTCTAAAAATAAGGAAGAAAAGAAAAAAAAAAAAGCACAAGAGAGACCCATGTGGCACCTGGGAGAGGTGCCACCCGGTTGTCTTTATTTCCTGCCTGCTGTTTCCCTGCAGATTTATCCATAATCAGAACAACACACTGGTCAAGGAGATACTGTAACAAACAGGGTGGAGAATGTCACAGGTGTCCAAAGGGAACCCAGGACAGGCTTTGAATGAAATCACCATGTGTATAAAATGAAAATGGTTGAATATTAGCAATGTCATGAGGTTTGACCTCATATGAATTTGAAGCCTTACGTGTGTGTGAGTGTGTGTGTATGAGTGTGTGAGTGTGTGTGTGTGTGTGTGTGTGTGTGTGTGTGTAAAAGCAATTCCAAAGACATTTGTTGTGGGTTGACATTTGTTGTTCCTAATTGGAAGCCCTGGCCCCTGGTATCTCATATTGTGGCTGCATTAAGAGACAGGACTTAAGTGTGTAATTAAGGTAAATGAGCTCTTTAGGGTAGACCCTATTCCAAACCAACAGGTGTCCCTATAAAAAGAGATGGGGACACATGGAGAGACAGCAGGTCCTGGGTACAGAGGAACATCCTTGTGAAGAGGCAGCCAGAAGCAATTAGAGAACTGCAAATTAAAACTAGAGATTCCACCTCACTCCAGGCAGAGTGGCAATTAACAAGAATACAAGTAACAACAAGAGTTGGCAAGGCGTCGGGGAAAAGTTTCACTCAGACGTTGCTGGTGGGACTGCAAATTGGTGCAACCCTTCTGGAAAGCAGTATGGCGATTCCTTAGAAAACTTGGACTGGAACCACCATTTGACCCAGCTATCCCACTCCTTGGTTTATAACCAAAGGACTTAAAATCATCCTACTATAGTGACATGGCCACATCAATGTTTATAGCAGCTCAATTCCCAATAGCCAAGCCATGGAACCAACCTAGGTGCCCTTCAACAGATGAGTGGATAAAGAAAATGTGGTATCATACGCCATGGAATATTACTTGGCCATAAAAAAAGAATGAAAGAATGATGGCATTTACCAGCTGATGGATGGAACTGGAGACGATCATGCTAAATGAAAAAAATCAGTCCTCCCAAAAACCAAAGGTCAAATGTTCTCTTTGATAGGTGGATGCTAACTCACAAGAAGGGAGGGTAGGGAGGGAAAATACAGATGTTCATTGGATTCGATGAAGGGGGGAATGAAAGGAAGGGAGGGGGAGGGGAATAGGAAAGAGGGTAGAATGAATTGGACAGAACTTTGCTATGCTCAATATGAACACATGACCGGTGAAACTCCACATCATGTACAACCACAAGAATGGGAAGTTCTACTCCATGTATGTATGAGACGTCAAAATGCATTCTCCTGTCATGCATGACTAAAAAGATCAGCAACCACAAAAAAAAGGCAGCCAGAGGACAGGAGTCTCCCAAAAAACAGCTCCACCATCTCCACCTCCATCTAGGACTCCCAGCCTCTGGAATCTGAGAAAATAGCCTCTGCAGTTGTAGACCCCATGTCTGCAGGACTCTGTTATGGAACTCTCAGAAACTAGTGCAGTGTTTGGGGCTTGGGAAAGGACCAATGATGGGACCTGGGAGCACTTTACCCCTGAGCCACGTCCCCAGCCCTTTCTGAGTTTTGTTTCATTATCTACTTATTTACTTTGATACAGGGTCTCCCTCAGTGGTTGGGGCTGGCTTCCAACTTGTGATCCTCCTGCCTCAGCCTCCCAAGTAGCTGGGATGATGGGCGAGGGTTCCCACGCCTGGCCAATGTTTGCTTTTAAAGTAAATTATTCTAAAAAGAAGGCCACAGGTCCAGAGAGCAATCCAAATCCCCGTTTCCTCTTCCCAGAACTCCAGGCAAGACCCTCAGTCCAGGCTCCTGGGGCGCTGCTCCTGGGTACTATGGTTCCTCTCACCTCCTCCAATCACAGCAGTGGTGTGACGCATTGGCCCATCCGGAAGAGAAGAGAGGACATCAGAGACTCACGTGAGATACACAGAGTGTGCCTTGGCCTTGGTGACTGTGGGGCCACAGGCAGGTTCAGGTCAAGGTGTCTCTCTTTGCGCACCCCCACCTGTCCATCATTCCTCCATCCGCCCAGCTCTGGGCCTGCAGACAGGAGGTAACCCCTGGCCTGTCCAGACCTGGGCTTCTGTTCCCTAAGTGGGTGGCCCTGGGCGAGTTAAAGGCTAGGACCTGTAGACACCCAGGGCCACCCCAGAACGGGACAAGTGGAAATCATCCCACGAAGTGTGAACTCCACAATTCGACTTTCAAATTGCAACTCTCAAAAAAAAAAAAAAAAAAAAAATTAAATAAGAACAAGTTGGAGAGCAGCCGGGAGACACACGCCCCGAATTCCTCCCCGGAGTGCCACGGCGGCGACTCTCTTGAGCCCGTATCTGGGCGCTGACAGTGGAGAGTGTCTGGCACGGCCCCGGGGAGCGTGCCTTGGTTCCAGGAAATTCCCAGGGCACCTACTAGACGCACCCAAGAGCCGAGAGTCTTTCTTTGAGGAAAACAATCCAAGGTCATTGGCCGTGTTCCTAATCGGAGGCTGAAGAGGCCCAGGGCTGGAGGCCAGCTCTCAGGTGACGACGCCTGGGCTGCTGGGTCTCTGACCCCACTCACAGAGGTCTCCCTTGTCTGCCCGTCCCCGCTGTCCCCCAGGGAAGCCACCCCTGCAGATGCATCAGCAGCCCTTGGCCAAGGAGGAGGCCAAGGAGGAAGGCCGGAGGGCAGGGGATTGAGAGGCCACACCCTTTCTTTCCTACCGTCTTCCTGGAGGGGCTAAGCCTCAAGGCTGTGGTTCCCGGGGTCCAGCCCTGTGCCCAGTCTTCTCCCTTCTCTTTAAGCCCTTCCTACTGGGGACCCCACAGTTCTGACTGCACCTTGCATCGGATCCCCCCCCCACCTGGCTGGTGAAGCCGGGCATCCCCGCCCCGCCCCCCCTCTGTCCCAGGTGTGCTGTGAGCACCGAGGGGTTAACCTGCCCCGGAGTCTGCAGAACCTCGATGCGGGAGACATAATTACAGAGAATTACCCTCCGCGGCCTTCTGGGAAGGATTTTGTCAGAGGGAAGGTAAATAAATGATATCGTGCGGTTCTCCTTTCCCCGTGGGCTGATTAACTCTTCCAGAGAACGTTCCCCAGAGACGGGGGGGGGGGGGGGGGGGGGGGGGGGGGGGCGATGAGCGTCGTGGCCAGCCCAGCCCAGGATCTGGGGCTCCCTTTTCTCTCCCAGGCCCTCCCTGGGCTGCTCCGGGCCTGGGAACCCCTTCCTTCTAGGAGGGGATTCTTCTCAGAAGGGGTGCAAACCCCCTGCGGGATGCCAGGGTGGTGCCCTGTCGGGCCTCAGGCCCAGCCCTGGCCCCAGGTGAGCAGGACCTCAAGAGTTAACCATCCTCGGCAGAATTCCTGGGTAAATACCAGCCACGCTGCAGATTTATTGCCTTTTAATGTCCTGGTCCTTCCATTAGCCTGGTCTTTGGATGCCTCTATCTTTTCCATCTGACGTCCCCCACTTACCCACCGTCACCCCGGGGTGAGGAGCTCTCCCATTAGCTCCTGCACCCAAGTCTGGGCATAAAAATCATCCCCACCCCCGCCACCCCCCCACCCCGTGCCCATTGAAATATTTACTTAGATCCTTCTTATCTTTTCCTGGGCATCCAGAGGCTTCTCCCATTTCCCCCACCAGCGGCCAATCTCTCCTGCTGCTGAGACCGTCCATGAAGTCCTTGGTGGCCCGCAGAACTGACCTCGTGCTCTGCAGACTCATCACCCTGGGAAGCCCTTTCTTCTGTTCCAGTTGAGCCCACGCGTGCCACAAAAAGGAGTGTCCCAAACCCAGTTCCCGCAGCGTCCACCACCGGCCACTTGTCTCTCTTATGCAAAAATGTCCTGCAATGTGCCATCTCTCAAGAATGGCATCCTGAGGGCTAAGCTCAGCCTGCGTGGACTCCTGGCCATGTTGTCTCCTGGCCGGGACCCAGGGTCCAGACCCAGGCTGGCTGAGTCCCCGAGGTCACACTGCCACTTGTTGGATCTGGTCCTGTTGGGTAAGGGATTTGACATCCTTAGGCCTTAGTTTTTTGATCTGTAAAACGAGGTAACAACAGTGCCCACTTCCTGGCTGGTAGAAGGGGGTCAGTCCAGGCTGAGAGTCCCACAAGGGTGACAAAGAGTAAGCTCCGTTATGTGCCCCCCATGACTTTGCCACCATCCTGGGGACACTGTACGCCCATCCTTCTCTCTGTGGGCCCCTTGGTCTGTCCTCAGCTGTCCCCCTCCTCCAGCCCCAGCTGGTGAACTCACTTGTCCCTAAGGCCCATCTCCAAAGTCCCCTTGTCTTTGAAGCTCCCGGTCCTCATAGTACTTAGCAGCCATCACTGCAGCTACAGCCAATGACGGCCCCTTTCACAGCTTCGTGTCAGAATCGCCAAGGCTCAGCCAGAGGGCCCTCGGTTCTAGAAGTTTCCCTAGCACAGGAGCAGAGCCTCAGGACCTGGGTGCAGCAGATGCGTGATGGATGCCCGCCTATTTTCCTTTCTATTCTCTGTTCTCCTCAGCCTGGGTCCACTCCCCTTTGTTGAGATGCTGCTATATTTTCTCTATGATGTCATCTGTCTTAGGCTTGTTTCTAATCTGGAGAAACTCCATTCCTTTCATCAATATTTTTGTTGTTGTTGTTTTGCGGGAGTGCCAGGGATTGAACCCAGAGGTGCTTCACCACTGAGCCCCATCCCCAGCCCTTTTTTATATTTTATTTAGAGACAGGGTCTCCCTTAGGGCCTCGCTTTTTGCTGAGGCTGGCTTTGAACTCACCATCCTCCTGCCTCAGCCTCCCTGGCTGAGACGCTGGGATGACAGGCAGGCGCCACCGCACCCAGCTCATCAGTTTGTCTCACCTCTGCTGAGTGCCATGAAGGAGAGCCAGGATGCTGGATGGTCCCCCAACCTGAGTGGCACAAGGGCTGCTCCAGGGAAGTGAGTCACGAGCTGAGATCTGGAGGGTGAACCAGAGCCACTCAGATGATAAGGAGGACACCAGCATCCCAGGTCCCAAGGCAGGAGAAAACAGGGCCTCTTGCATCCGTCAGCTACTGCTGTGAAACAAACACCCACCAAACCCCGTGCTTGAGGAACCAGAAGCATCGCTTTCTCACGTGTCTCCAGGGTCTGCTGATCTTGGCTGGGCTCAGCCAGGCTGCTCGGCCACCAGCTGCCCACCCATCAGGGGTGAGCACCCAGACGCAGGCCGGGCCGCAGTCTGCACCCGGTGTGTTTGTTCTAGATGGGACTCGAGGCCCAGGAGCCACGGCTACTCCGACCAAGCTCTTCGCTCAGCAGGAGCAGAGGTGCCAAAGGACAAATAGAGTCAGAACTGTCCGGCTGTCATTTTCTACCTAGTTCTGATTGGTCAAAGTGGGTCACCTGACCAAGCTTTAAGTCAAAAGTCAGGGGAGTCACCTAATCTCCAGTGAGTAGAATTGCCGAGAATCGCCAGGAAAAGGGCATGGTCGGAGGGGCATGATTTTTTTAGAGTCAATAGTTTGATTTGCCACCAAGTGAAAGCAGGAAAAAAGGACGGATAACTTGAGACCAATTGAATTGGAGAACAGAGAGGGAACTGCAGCCTGCAGGGACTTCCATTAAAACTTTTTTGATTTTTCTGTGAATAGCAAATAGGGAGAGATTGAAGAGATGCAGCATGGTGGTAGATAATGATTCAACTTATTTGGGCTTTCGTTTTTGGTTTTTCTTTCTTTTTTTTTTTTTTTAAATAATTTTATTTTTCAGTTCTCGGCGGACACAATATCTTTGTTTGTATGTGGTGCTGAGGATCGAACCTGGGCCGCACGCATGCCAGGCGAGCGCGCTACCACTTGAGCCATATCCCCAGCGCCCCCTTTTTTTTTTTTCCTATTGTTTGCTTTTGTTTTAAGGTTCCCAGAATAGAACCCAGGGTGCTTTACTGCTGAGCTACATTACCAGCCCCTTTTATTTTCAGAGTCTTGGTAAGTTGTTGAGGCTGGCCTCAAACCTGCGATCCTCCTGCCTCAGCCTCCCTAGAAACTGGGATTAAAAGCAATCTGCCACCCCACCCAGCTCCACTTGGATTTTTAAATGAACTTTTGGCTGCTGTTGGGGAACAGATCAGAGGGAAAGGACAAAACTTCCACACACTCGACGGCTTTCGGTTCTGTACGTGCTTGAGTGTGTGTGAGAGTGTGTGCGTGTCTGTGCCCCCACATTTACTCACCCATCTCTTCTCTGGAGAATATGGCACCTAGGATTTATCTCTCATCACATCTGAGGAGCAGCTTATCTGTACATCAACTGGAACAATAACAGTTCTGTTTCATCATCTCACAAACTCCCCAGGATTCGCCTTTTTTTGCAGCGTGGAGAGCCGGAGAATGTCCATATGTTTTACAAATGTCAATTAATCTCACTCCCAAGAGGTGTTTTCTCTTCTTGTCGTAATTACCATACGAACAATAACAGCTTCCAAACATTCTGCATGTTCAAGTTTGCCAAGGAATTTATCGGGAGGGCCCCCAGGAGGGCGAGCGGGGAGCCCTGGCCCCATGGATGGGGACTGAGGATTAGGGAGGTCGTCTGGCTGACTTTGTTCACAGGATCAGGAAGAGCAGAGTCTGAAGTCAGTTCTTTTCACTCAAAAACCCCCTAGCTCGTTTGTTTTTCTTGCTGTTTTTGCTTTGGCCAACCGGCCTGTCTGTTTTGATGGGGAAATTTGCTGGAGACCTCCAGCCCGGGCCTCATTCCATCAACGCTGACCAGGTTGGGTGGCGACTCAGGTAAGAGGCTCCCAAGGGGAGTCCACGGCCCTCGCACCTCTGTCCCTGAGCAGCCCCTGGTCTGCAGACATTCCTGACAGGGCCTGGCTTCCTTCATCAAGGGAAACATTCATCTCCAACCGAATCACCCCGAAAAACCAGTTTGCCAGCGGAATCTAAGCCATCTTTCACAAAAGACGCGGCAAGAGAGGAGCTGTGGGGTTTGAACAGCCATCAGCCAAAGGAGCCAGGAAGACAGTGTGGCCGTCCCTGTCCCCGTCACCAAGAAACCAAATGTGCGTCAAGGTCCCCTGAGCCAGGCCTGCCGGCCCCCTCGCAGGAGAGCAGGGTGGGAACTGAGAAGGGCAGGCGGTGGGCACAGCGGGGCTGCAAGTTTGCCAAGCCGCAGTGGAAACCCCAGCCCCTTCTCTCTTGTCAGCCTCTTAGAATGAAAGGGAAGATTTAGGGGTGACATCAGCTGAGAGCCTTTGCAGCCATAGCAAATGGATTTGAGGCCTCAGAGGGTGGGAGGTCACGGCTACGGAGGATCTTCGGAGGCTCCTTTTTAAGACTCATCCAACATCGTGGATGCAATGGGGGGGGGGGGGCGCCCCTGGCCAGAGAGGAGGGAGAAGAATTCTGCTGCAACCTTCAGAAGCCAACGCTATGAAACACCCGGGCCAAACAGTGGAGGGTTTCAAGATGTCAGTGTTTTCCGCAGGACGTGCTCAGCCTGACCGTTTCTGTCCATCTAGCAAGATGTACCCACTTGCAGAGTAGGCAAAAGTCTCGAGGTTCGGTTGATGGGGTACTGCATTTATTATTGATAATGGCCCAGGAAAGAATCGCTTGGGGCTGGAAAACACCTGGCCCAGCCCGTTGACTGCTTGTGGAGCAGAAACTTGACATTTAGCCACGGTGGCCGCGAGCTGCGCTGGCCTGTGGAGTTCCCATCTGTGTGGCAGTTCGATCCTCAGCACTGCATACAAACAAAGATGTTGTGTCCGCCAAAAACTAAAAAATAAATATTAAAAAATTCTCTCTCTCTCTCTTTAAAAAAAAAAAAAAAAGTGGGATGGGGCAGGGTTCAGTAGAGCACTTGCCTAACATGCACAAGGCCCTGGGTTCAATCCTCAGTACTGAAAAAACACTTTTTTTTTTTTTTTTTTTTTAAATAAATAGAAAAGAAATGACGCCCGCCTGTCCTGGGGTTGTCCCCCTGCTCCTGTAGGTCTGATCCCACCCGGACAAAGGCAAGCTGAGCCCGTCCCAGTGAACGGGGAGGTGGGCCATCAGCTTGGAGGGACCCCAGGCGGGGGGCGGGGGCAGCCCTGCTGTCCTCGTTCTGCTGTGTGACCATGTGTGCTCTTTCCCCTCTCTAAACAGGTGACTCACGGTCATAAAGGGGCACAGACCCCCTCCCCCAGGAAAGCAAGGCCTTGCTGTGAGCTCTCCTGGGCCCCCTTTGGGCAGCAGAGCTGCCCAGGGAGGTTTGTTTAAAGCCTCCACCTGAGCGATGGCCCTGGCCTCCCTGTGCTCCCCGAGAGTGAGCACTGCCAAATAAACATGTGGGAGAGACACGTGTGCCCCTCCCTAAGGCAGATTGCCCATTTATAAATGTCATCACATAGGACCCCCCAAAGGGACGCAGGCTTGGGCACAGCGTCTTCCTCTGACTCTCCCGGAGTCGAAGAAGTCGGAGTCCTGGACAGTGGGGAGGGGGATCTCCACACAGGAGTTCCACAAACTGCTAGGCGGCGGGGGGTGGGGTCCCAGATGTGCCGTGGGCTTAAGGACCCCTGATAAGGTTGACCCCACCCCCCAGCCCCCCATGGCATCCTGGCGGGACCCTGGCTGCCCGAAGAATTTCTACGCACTTTTCTTTTTAGTACTGGAGATGCATATTTATTTTTAATGTTTTATCACACACACACACACACACACACACACACACACACACACACTCACACACACATACACTGTGTTAACTCAGCAGAAAGGTGCATGACTCACAAGTGCACAGATATTGGACAATGTCTACTCACACCTTAACTCTGAATGGTGTCTTACCCTCTCAGGGATGCGGGAGTACTCCACCCGATACAGGCAGAAAGGAAAGCAATGAGGGAGATACCCCACGCCCCCCAAAAAAAACCATCATCATGGCTGCCAACAAACCAAGAAGAAAGAGAAGTGATACTGTGGATTTCCTGGTGGAAATATCACCACGGTCTGTCACAGGTTTGGTGCAAAGCACTGATGCAGAACTCACCAGGCATACAAGGGACTGAACCCAGGGCCACTTCACCACTGAGCCACATCCCCAGCGCTAAGTTGCTTGGGACCCCGCTAAGTGGCAGAGGTTGACCTCAGACCTGCCATCCTCCTGCCTCAGCCTCTCCAGTAGCTGGGATGACCGGCATGCACCACCACACCTGGCTCACCGGGCATCTTTCTAACCCGAGTTTCTAACAGATACCGGGGACAGAGAAACGTAACCAATGACGGTGCAGAGATGCCAATGGCAAGAGCCAATATGAATTTGGCTGTTGGAATGATGATTTACTGTTCTATTTTTTTATTCGATTTGAAACTTGGTTTCAAGGTGGGGGGAAAAGGTGGATATAAGAGATGTATGATCACACAGGATGTAGACACCCAGTCTGCAACTTGGCTGGAACAAATCTGATAATGGTAATAATGGAGACACCGAGGGAACGTTGAGTCGTGCAGGTATTGTCTTTTGGGGTACATGTGATAACAATATGTGGTTATGTTTAAAAGTCATTCGCCTCATTTGAAGATACACACTGAAATAATATCTAGAGATGAAGATGTGGAATGTTTAGAGATGAAATGACACGGTATCTAGATTTACATTGAAATAGTCCTCTGGGGGGTATAAGTGAAACAAGATTGGCCAGGAGTTAATAATTAGCGAAGTCGGGCTGTGGGGAGAAAGTAGTACCTCCTACCTACCAGTCTCTGCATTTTTTAATGTTGGAAAAATTGCATTAAAAAAATTGGGGGCTGGGGTTGTGGCTCAGTGGTAGAGCACTCACCTAACACATGCAAGGCACTGGGTTCTGTCCTCAGCACCACATTTTAAATAAACTAAAGGTATTGTGCCCAACTACAAATATATATATATATGAAAGTTTATGCAGGGCACAGTGGTATTCACCTGTCATCCCAGCAACCCAGGAGGCTGAGGCTGGAGGATCACAAGTTTGAGGCCAGCTTCTAGAACAATTTAGTGAGTCCCTGGTGGGTAGCTCAGTGGTAGAGCACCTCTGGGTTTAATCCCTATGGTAACACCCCTGAAAGTTGAGAGACCACCAGCATAATACCCCAGCCCCAAATCAGCAGGCACTCAGCCCCTACTCTGCACCAAACGCTGCCAATGGAGGAGGAATGATGAAACCTTCTCTTTCCAGGGCGCTGACTCTGCAGCTTCTCTCTCCTGGACCCTGCAGACCTTCCTGCTGAGCGAGTGTGGAAGAGGATTCCCTCACCCCTACTCCATGGATCAGCAATCGGAGGCCCCTTGAGCCAGCCATCTGCCAAGAGCAGAGAGGTTCCAGGGAGACCGGGCCACCCCAGCTAAGGCGCCAGCCATCGGGATTTTTTTTCTCCTCTGTGACCTTGGAGAATTACCTGGTCACACCTCATTACCTTCTTTTTTCCTCCCTTTCTTCCCTCTTCTCAGGAATGTCTCCAAGGACAAATTCTCCAAGCGCAGAGAATGAAGATAAGCAAATTAAAGGAAAAAGATCCATTTGATGGCCATGAATGATACAGAGCAGGCAGCTAGGGAGTGGGGAGGGTGGGGCTTCTTTGAAAAGGTGGCCGGAGAAGGTGTGGCTGAGCAGCTTGATCTTCAAAGCTGCCTGAGGTGGAACAAAAGGAAATTGTGCCCGGGGTTCTAATTCTAGTTCTGTTTTGTGCTGAGTGACCTTGGGCAAGTCACTTGACCTCCCTGATTATTCACCTTCCCCAAGGAGAAGAGAGAAGGAAGTAATGATTTCCTGTCGGAACCTCAGAGTGGTTAAGAGATAACCAGAGGACCTCCCTCTCATGGTGCAAAGCAGGGAAAGGCAGGTTTCTTGCACAGCCCTCTCATTGCATTGTCCCCTGTCACTCACTGGGCTCACCAGCCACCTTTCTCACGCCTTCTCAGCAAGATCCACCAGCCCCACCACCTAACTTCTAGAATGTCCTTGGAGGCGATATATCCCTCCACTGGGGTCCTGGCTACACTCTTGGCCCCAGACACATGGTCACCTTCTGGTAGATTCTGTTGGATGAATATCAGACCTGAAATCAGTGCCTTTAGATAAAGCAAGGAAAGACCTCGAGGGGCACCTGGGGGCGTGGCACGGGGGCGTGGCTGGCGGGTAACTGCTGTGGTTCTCCTGCTGCTTGGACCCCCCAGACCCACTGCGGGGATCCCACTGACCTTGAACTTGAACTCCCGCTTGCCTGTGGGTGTTCTGACAGCCCCCAGCCTCCTGATTTCTGGCGATCCCTTAAACCAGCCTCCACATGTCCGTCTCAGGGGCTCCGAGTTCCTGAAGGCTGCAGCGCAGGCCTCCGTCTGCTGAGGGGGATCCCCGGTGCTGGGGCAGGGCTTCCGCAGGACTTTAGGGGCAAAAGCACCGCAAGGGTATTTACGGGGTGAGGCTGGGAGAGGGGGCAGGGGGGCCCCTTTTGTAAGTGGGAAAGCTGAGGTTCTAGAGGAGCCAACCTAACCAGAGCTCATTCCAGAGGTGGGGTGTGAGGGGTACAGCCCAGACCCCCTCCGTGAGCCCAGATGGTCTTCAGCCAGGCCTCCGTCCCTCCTGGGCCCTTTGGGAAATATTCCTTGAAATGTCACTTAGAGATAGGCCTTCCTAGCTGGATGTGGGGGCGCACACCTGTCATCCCAGTGGCTCCAGAGGCTGAGGCAGGAGGATCGCGAGTTCAAAGCCAGCCTTGGCAACGGCGAGGTGCTAAGCAACTCAGTGAGACCCTGTCTCTAAATAAAATACAAAATAGGGCTGGGGATGGGGCTTAGTGGCTGAATGTCCCTGAGTTCAATCCCTGGTACCAAAAGAGAGAGAGAGAGACCGGGGGGGGGGGGGGGAATGGCCTTCCTAAACACCCCCTCTCTCTGCCCTGGGTGGCCACTTCAGAAGATTGGCCATCTTCCAGGAGAGCTCATGAGAATCTCCTCTGTCCCTATAGAAACCCTGTACAATTCCCGGGTTCTTACCAGAATTGTCTATGACCGGAATTCACATATCTTGAAGTTGATGGGGAAAGAAGACCTCACTTTCTTTCATTTTACTAATCTCGGTCATATTAGCATTTCCTTCCATTAGGAAAAGAGGCCATCAAAGGCAGGGAATTCTCACCCGTGGATGTGACTTTCATCACAAAGAGAAATCACAAGTATTTTCAGGTTGCATTTCAGAAACGACTGAGACCCCAAAGTGTTGCTTTGCTCATCTCAACTTCAAAAATATTAGAACCACAAATTAGAAGCACTGCTTGAATCGGTTATTTGATATACTCTACAGAGTGCTTGGGCCACTATACCTCAAATCTGGGTTTCACACACACACACACAAACACTGCTGTGCTGGGTATTCTTTTAGATTTTGATATTGTTCTTATTTAAAATTATAATCCTATGTCTCTAAAGGATTATTCAGCCAGGATCAGTGGCACATGTCTGAAATGCCAGAAACTCAGGAGGCTGAGATAAGAGGATTATAAGTTTGAGGCCAGCCTCTGAAACATAGTAAAGCCCTGAGAACTTAGGGAGAACCCTGTCTTAAAAATAGAAAATAAAAAGGAATTGGGGATGGAGCTCAGTTCAATGCCCAGTACCCCCCCCAAAAAAAAAAATCTGAAGAGGTACCCACAGGCACCAGGAGTCTTTGCCATCTTTATGGGTACAGAAAAGTGGGAGATGCTTTCTGGATTGTGGAGAAAGGGCAACCAAAGGCCCAAAGAATAGCAAAAACAGAAATCTCCATCCAGGATCCATAACCCACTAAAGCTCGTAAGGCTCCAGGTAACCACTGGGCCAGAGTGGCCCAGTGTCAAAGCAGAGTGAGGACAGGAGCTAGCATGGCGTCCAGGACACTGAACCCCAGTGGATGAAAACAATCCCCCTTCCCTGTCCAGCCTCCCATGATGACCAGCCACAGGCGCGTTGCTAACCTGGCCCACACCTTTCTCCCAGGGGCTGACCTCCCTTGGATCAGAGAGTGGACCTCAGGCTCAGAACCCGCAGTGCTGCTTGTTCACGTCACTTAGCATTGTATGGCTTCCTGCTGCTTTTAAGAACCTAAAGACAAGCTGTCCGCTTCTAGCACCTGTGCCCTGGCCCCCAGTACCTCAGGGTCTTGCATCTGTAGGTGCAAATGCTAGGACCTTGAAAATAAGGGGTTTGAGCACCCACAGATTTAGGTATCTATGGGGCTCTTGAGACCAACTCCCCATGAATCCCACAAATAACTCTCTAAAGTTTTCATTTGTAATAAGTTATTTTTGAAAAAGTGAGATGATTTGTAAAACCTATGTTAAAGAATTAAAATTGTCCAGGGGGCCGTGCGCAGGGGCACCTGCCTGTCATCCCAGCGGCTTGGGAGGCTGAGGCAGGAGGATCAGGAGCTCAGAGCCAGCCTCAGCAACTTAGCAAGGCGCTAAGCAACTCAGTGAGACCCTGTCTCTCATAAAATACAAAAGAGTTGGGGATGGGGCTCAGTGGTCCAGTGCCCCTGAGTTCAATCCCTGGTACTCCCCCGAAAAATGTCACTGGGTAGGCAATACACCTCCACCCTCTCCTGGATTTACCATGAGGCTGCCACAGCCTGTGCTTGCCCGTCCCTGCTAAATCCCAGGCAAAGCTGTGGCCTCCCCCTTTCTCCTTCCTGGCGGCTGGTGGCCTGTCATCTGCCCCCTCTCAGCCCTCTAGACCTCTGTGGGGCCTGGGGTGGAGAGTCAGGGACTCGGCGTTCCTGGCGTGAGTGTCAAACACCCCTTCTGAGTGCCCTGGCTCCAGGGTCCCCGTCCTGAAGGGCCCGGCTGAGTGGTGCTTTCATCAGCCTCTGAGAGGTGGCAACAAGTCTCAGGGCTGGCGCTGCTGCCCACCGGCCCCACGCCTGCAGAGCAGGAGCCCTGGAAGCCAGATTCCAGAGGCATCTGGATGTTGTCAGTCACTCCAGGGTCTGGCCAGTGGGGTGGGGTGGTGGCAGGGGCAGAAGCTGGCTGGAGGGCAGAGCGAGGAATCCCACAGGATTGCTGGGGCTAGACCCAGCCCTGGGGGAGGGGAGGGGACAGCTAACCCCTCGCCCTGCCCTGCCCTGCCCTGCCAGGCCCCCACGGGGTGGAGCAAGTCAGGGATGGTATTTGTGTGACCCAAGAAATGGGGAGGGATGGGCTGAAGGACAGGGGTGGGTGACAGGCAGTGAGGCCAGGCCACTCACTGGGCAGCACTTGAGGACAATTGCTGTGGCCACCACCACCACCATCGCCTGGAAGGCAGGCAGGGCCGGGCAGAGCTCACCCTCTGGTCCACTTGAAGATTCCTGCTTCAAAACTACCCCTGATGGCTTCCAGACAAGCCGGCACCAAGGGTCATTTCTGGAGGCCCTAAGTGTTGTCAATAGCAGCTGGAGGGACAGGTGTAAATCTGCCCCTGCATTCCTCTTGTCCCCCTCCCAGCTTTCTGCACCTGAAGCAGGTCTCATTTATCACTGCAGGCACACTCAGGAGGCCCCCAAACGCGCGCACACACACACACACACACACACACACACACACACACACACACACGGGCTTGTCCACAGTTAACGCGGGGCCTGCCCTGTGGGTACATTTTTTTTCTCTTAGTGCTCCTTTAAAACAAACCCCATCAGCTGTTTGTTAAAGCAAAGCAAACAGGAGCCTCCCAACAAAGAGAGAGGGAAGAGAAAAGGAAAAAGAGATCCTTTTATTTGCTACCATTAAAATGTCCCTTTTAAAATACCGCTCCTGGCAGACACATTTGGGAGGTAAGTTAGGGAGGCCAGGGGAGCTGTGGTTTATTTGAAGTGATCAGTGATGAGCTGGGGGGGGGGACTCCTGTCAAGTGTCACGAGATGCTGGGGGCGGGAGGGGGGGTGGCTGCACCCCACCCGTCACTCTCCAGGGAAGCACTGGGGGATTTTGAGGGCTGCTGTCCAGCTGACCAAGTGCACTCTGGGAATCCGAGGGCCCTGGGAAGATCCCACATCCTCCTCTGGGCCAACTGGATGGCACCTGCAGACCTTCCTGGTGGGTGTGCCTGCAGGTGTCCGGGTGGGGAGGGGGTGCTTCCTTGTGACTCTGATGGCAGAGTCTTTCCCCATAAGCTCTTGGCCACACAGTCCCCACCCTCTACCCCAGAGGCCCTGTAGGGCCCCTGGAAACCCCTAATGAATGATAACTCATCTCCTGAGATCCCAGGACGTGATGCTTTCTGGAGTTTTTAAAACCACACTCCCCCGGGGATGGAGGCCGCTCAGGGAATTGGGGGTTGGAGCCACTCAGTCTTGATTTAATGGAAGCATTTCTATGGGGCCAGATAATGGCCCGCGGATGTTAGGGAACACCCGGTCACGCGCCTTCCTCATATTTTCATTTTTTTAAAAATTTTCCGCTCCCCCCCCTGCCTTTAGGTACTTTTCTCTACCTTTGTCTCCTCGGTGTCATGGCGTGACATGACCTGGCTGTGCCTGTGAACTGCCCCTGTCTCTTCTCCCTTCTCTTCTTGCGACCACGCCTCCCAGGCTCTGTCTTTCAATCCCTCCATGTCCGTCTGTCTTCCTCCCTGTTTTCTCCCTCTTCTATCTAAGTGCCTTACTCCCTTTCTCTCCGGTGCTCCCTGTCCCTCCCTTCTCACCATCCTGCAGCTCCCCGCCCTGGCTCTCATGGAGGGGGAATGGTCAGTCTCTTGCCCCTGTGGATCTGCAGGGACCCAGAGGACTGAGGAGAGGGACAGTGAGCTTCTGCAGGTGACTAGGAGTCGGCCAGGTGCAGTCTGACCCTGAGAGAGACATCAACTGTGCACAGAGGCCCCCAGGGCCCTGCCTAGGAGTCAGAAATTGCCCCTGGTCCTGGTCCCTGCAGAGTTCACCGCTGCTGGGGGTCCCACCCGGGGACACTCCAAGCACCCACCAGTGTTCCTTCTTTCTCCAAAGCTCTTTTCCTTGCTGACCATTGCTTTCCCCTCACCTGGGGAGACCTGGGCAGAACGAGAATGACAGAGAAGACATCTTATTGCACTTGGAGGCAGGTCCCCTGGTCTCCAAGTCCAGCAAGGACACCCACTGCAGTGTGAGGAAGGGAGGGAGCACTTTACCTCTGGGGTGTCTCAAGGTTTTGGAAATCCTCGGATTCAGGAAAGGGGCCCATAGAGGGCTGAGTATATGCCAGGAGTCTTCAGAGAGAGAAACTGAAGAACAGAGTTCTCTCTCCCTCTCCCTCTCCCTCTCCCTCTCTCTCTCTCTCTCTCTCTCTCTCTCTCTCTCTCTCTCTCCACACACACACATGCACAGTGAGCAGCCCTAATCCAAACTTTCAAAATCCAAATTGAAAATCCCACACCTGACCTCGTGTGATGAGTCACAGTCAACACACAGGCAACATTAAAAATATTGTATAAAATCCCCTTCGTTCTGTGTGTGAGGCGTATACGAAACATAAAGTGAATTTCATGTTTAGACTTGGGTCTCCTGCCCACGATATCTCATGACGCACGTGCAAATATTCCAAAGTATGAAAAGATCCAAAACCCTTCTGGTAACTTAGCATGCCCAATCTCCCGTGATGAATGAGCACTTACTATGTGCTAGGGGTCAGGCCCAGCCATGTCTCACACGTGACCCAACTGGCTCCTCGCAATGGTCCTCGGGCTGGGCCTATTAGTTCCCCTTGTCAGAGGAGGTGACTGAGGTTTAGAGGGGTTAATGGATTCACCTCAAATTCACCTTCCAGGGCTGTAGTGTGCCATCCCTTAAGCACAGCAGGGGTGTGCCAGCCCTTAGCTGGGACCCACTGACCTGGTCTATAAAGACGCCATCACCAACAGCATCACAAAGGACCAGATAGGCACACAGGAAGCATCCTGGCTACACAGGAAGATGTACCTGCTGGTGAGGGCCTGACTTGTCCTAGGCTAGGTGTGCAGCCCAGTCCACAGGTGCTGCCTGCTGAGCCCCGCTGGGCTGTGGGTCCCACTTAAGGAAACCAGGGTCTCGAAGCTGAAGAGTTCCTTACTCAGTGAAAGTGAGAAATTCCCAGTCAGGTCTCCTGAGCGTAGAGGTGGATAAAAGCCTTCGGAGAAGAGTGAGGTGGGAAGCTTGTGGCTTTGTTTATTTATTTATTTTAGGGTTTTGGCACTGGAGATGGAATCCAGGCCTCCTGCATGCAAGGCAGGTGCTCTACCACTGGGCTCCATCCCCCCCGCCCCCAAAGCGCCAGGCTCTGGAGGCGGAGAGCGGTGGTTCCATTTTTGAAGTGCGCAGCAGCCCTGACAACTCCCAATTCATTCCCCTTCTTCCCTGCTCCCATCGCTGATCCGAAAGGATGCGGGGAAACTTAGGCCTCAAGCACATGGCGGGATGCTCGCTAGTGAAGCCCTTGCGCTCCGGCCAGGCCTCCGAGAGCCGCAGAAGGCACTTCTGGGCCAAAGTCGTCAAGTGGGAAAAGGAAGAAGGTGGTTCCAGGCAGCTGCTGGAACACACACCTTCCCAAAATCATCTGCGGGAGGCTGCAAGGACCCGGGGAAGCAGACTGAGCAGGGGATGGGGGTCGGCAGGGCAGAGAGGACACGGAACCAGGGCCGGATTGCTTCCGCCTCTCAGAGCCTGGGGACCGACCCCAGATGGATGTCTGCTCAGTTCCAAGCGGGAGACGTGGGCAGCTACCGAATCACTGGAAGAAAGAGGATGAGGATCTGACCTTCCCTTTCCAGATTCTCTGTGCATAGTCGAAAAACAGCTGGAAAGAGAAAGAAGAGGAGGAGGAGGAGGAGGAGGAGGAGGAGGAGGAGGAGGAGGAAGAGGAGGAGGAGGAGGAGAAGGAGGAGGAGGAGGAGGAGGAGGAGGAAGAGGAGGAGGAGGAAGAGGAGGAGGAAGAGGAGGAGGAGGAGGAGGAGGAGGAGGAGGAGGAGGAGGAGGAAGGGAAGGACCAGGAGGGGGAGGGGGAGGAAAGAAAGGCTGTGGGAGAGACAAAGAGATGAATGTGAAATTAGGATCCTAGCACCAAGCTGAAGGGCAAGGCGATTTCAGGGACCTCCTCCTGTTCAGTTTAGCGTCAGGCCAGGGCAGGAGGACACATGATCCCTTAAGTCCCTTGGCCAGGCCAGTGCCAGCCTGCAAACTCAGCTGGAGGATGGAACCTTCAACCTTGCCCCCTCTTTGCTGGGTGACTTCAGGAAAATGGCCCCATTTCTCTTCGTATCAAGTTCTGTCCTTTTAGTTCAGGGAAGAGCATCCAGCACATGGAGCAAAAAGGGTCAATGATTTGTGCTTTTCCTCCCTTCTTTTCTACAGAGAAAAACTGGCTCTCCACTGCCTTAGTTGACAGGGAGAGGTTGAAGGAGGTGCTTGCCAGGGAATATAAGGTAGGAACACAGCAGATGCTCAATAATTACTCCAGTGTGGCAGGTCTGCCTTACTTCTCCATTCTTGCTATGGGGAAATGGTGATTACCAAGCCGGTTTACAGTCCTGCATAATCTCAGAGGGTTCTTTCAAACTGCCATCAACATCCCGGATCCAAGGTGACAGCAGAGCCAAGCGTCCTATTAAGGAACACACCAGACCCCTAGGCAGGTATCCATTCCCACCCCGTCTTCCAGAGTCAGGGATTCCCGACAGCCCCGGCGAGGGCTCTAACCCCAAGCCCCTCCAGCAGAGGCTGGAGCTTTACCGAGAACAACGAACACGACAGCGGGCGGGTAGAAAATCCGATGAAGTCCAGTGAGCAGGAGAGAACCAGGAAGGGGAGGGAGGGCGGGAACCAAGATCGAAAGGTTAAGAAAGAAGCAAGGCAGGGGACAGACGGAAACAGCCCTGGAGAGCGCAGGGCGCAGGGCGCAGGAGGACCCAGGCGTCCACGCTGGGTTTCCCGCCGCGCCCCACCCCGCCCAGGCGCAGCGCCCCACCGACCAATTTGGCTTGCACAAAACCCGAGCCCCAGGAGCCCTTGCCAGGCCGCTAGGGCTTGATTCATTTCTTGACTAATTAACGGGGAAGCTCCATCGCCCCTTCTTTTAGGGCCCAATTAATTCGCCGCGGGCGGTGGGTGGAGGCTTGCAGCAGAGGCGCCCGCCTGGAGCCCCTTTGTGAAGGGCTGTCTGGGCCATATTGATCACACACACACACACACACACACACACACACACACACTCCCATCTTTTCCTTGTGTAGGCATGGCGTCCTCTGCCCACCAATTGCTTCCTGAAGGGATCAGAGGAGGAAGGCTGTTTCCAGATCTCCCTGGGAAAGGGTTCAATGGCACCTCCTCCTCTAAAGGGCCAAGAGAACAGATGGCGGCTGTGGACCTACTGTGGAAGTGACTTTGCTGCCTACTGAAAGCCAAACAACACCTTGGGCCCCAGGGAGAAGCCCAGTTCCCCCAAACACAAGCTGTGGGACCTCCTACAAGTCTTTGGATCTCTGTGTTTTTCTGTCCGGGTGTTCCTCACCTGCAGAATGGCCATCCCTGGGAAAGTGCTGGCCCCCTGGAGTTTCTTTCCTCGCTGAACTGTCCTAGGGGGAAACTCTCAGGACAGTTCATCTTCGTGAGGATTTTCCTCTCCAACTGACTGCATTCTATAACAAACCCATTTCTCTAGCAGGGAACCAGGAACTAAGGAGAGTGGGATATCTGCGCGAGGATTTGGCAGTCTGATCCCAAGGCCGAGAGGTTCAAGAACGAATTCTTCAAGGAGGCTTCCAAGACCCAATGACTGGGTGATAGATTCACCCCTACACTCGGTGTGGAAATGGGGGACGCTCTCCTGGGCAGGTATCCCGAGGCTCACCTGGGTGGAGCTCATCCTCTCTCTAGTTCAGGAACAACTTTGAGAAATCCCAAATCCCAAAATCTTTTGGGTGGAACTCAAGTGCACAGACGCGGGAGAGACTTCTCCTGTCTTGGAGGGGCCGTCGAGGTCCGTATCGATTGTATTGACCTCGGGGTGAGCTGGCTTGTCTCCTTTATCGATCGCATGAACGAAGTCTGGGTCAAAATATAGGCGAAAGGAAATCATCGCAGGCGTCTTTGCAAAGCTGGTGGGAAGTGGCCCAGCCGCGCCGGGAGCACCCGGTGATCGCATGGAGAAAACGAGCTTCTCTTCCCATCCTGCCTCATTATGTTTCTGATCTTTTTTTTTTTTTTTTTAAGTTATGTCCTATTCAAAAAGAAATTAAACAAGAATTAGTTTATTCAATCAGCAAACATTTGATGATCACAAAACACGTTCCAGAGACTAAGCTGAATTTGGGGGGCTAATGGAGGGAGGGATCTGTACCGCAGAAACCCTGTGGGGGAGGGGCGAATCCTTTTGCAGTCATTTCTTAAAGATGTGACTTGGAGAGACACTCCTTAGCTCTCTAGCCCATAGTTTTCAGTGAATGAAGAGCTGCATTCCTGCCTATTGGTAGGCAAAGAGGTTAGATCCTTTGAGCTCAGAACCCAGACAGGCAGATCCAAGAGAGTCCTTTGGGCAACCCGTGGTTGGGATTAGACTCTTGCTCATTCCTGGTGCTTGGGTAGACCCGGCCCTTCACGTCAGGGATGCCCTCAAGATTTTCAAAACTCTCAAATGCTGTCTCTTCTGGAGAGTGGGAACCACCCAGCACAACCTCCACAAACAGCTGGAGAGCTGGGACCAATTCAGCTCCGCCTTTCTGCTCTAAGACCTTGAAACAACCTCCCAGCTCCCCACCCTTCCTGGATGGACCTCAATCTAACCCATCTTCAAAAGAGGAAAAGTACGGTAAACAAAACTCAAAACAGCAAGCATCGAGCTTGTATTCACCTTGAGTTTCCAGCCCTTGCAAAGATACCTGGCTCTCAGAATCCTCTTAATAAATATCTGTGGCATGATGAAGTGGGATTTTCTGTTTCTTATACCAAACATCACTTCCTAGTTTAGACCACGTCTGCTTTTCCCTGTCTTGTTGGGTGGATCGGAATCCACTGGAGGAGCAGCTAATAAGTTTGATGCTGGTTTTCTTCCAATGAATTTTGAAAGCAGCCGTGTGTTCTATCCAATGCAGGGACAATGTCCCCTGTGCTCTATTTGTCTTTCTGTCTTCCTTGACTCTTATTCTTGTAGCTAATGAATATATTGAGCATCTAACAGCACCCAAGTACTGTGGTCACATTTGGAGAAATGAGTCCCATCCCTCCTGAAGTCCTAATATTCGACTCTTCTACCCAGACCCTGTAGCTCTCCTTGACACACATTTTTTTTTTTATTACAGGTATTGTTTTCTTTCCCCAAGCTTCTTAAGTAACTTTTGACAAGACCATGAAGTCTAAAGGCAAAACCTGGTAGTGTTATGCAGCCCACACTCGATTCATGTTAAATGAATGAATTTATTTTTCCCAGTGAAATAGCCCACAGCTCCCCCCAGAAACAGCCAGTGTGAGTTCACCTTGGTGGAGACCTTTTCCAATGACCCCTGACACCTGGCAGTGGGTAATGCCCAATCTCCAAGGGGCCCTACACCCTTATCATTGCAAAGTCATGAAGGTGAGGTGCATCCCAGTCCCGTGGTTCCCAATTCCAGGTACAATTCAGATTGATCCAGGGTAAGCACAGCCACTCCAATTTCCACCCCAGCAGTTGGGATCCAGCAAAGGGGAGCAGTGTGGCAAGTTTCGGAACTCTGTTCTTGCATCTCCAAGCTGTCTGGCTAGCCTCCTCTCCAGCTTTCTTCACCCCCACCCCCCACACACAGCTTGCCTGTTTCCCGGGCAGGTGGAGCCTTAGCTATGAGGTGCTGGTTCGCTCAAGGACACTCTCCCCACATCCTGGTTCTCACCAGCCTCTGTCCCCTTGTTCCACCCTCCAGATACGGAAGGCTCTGGGTGACCCTGTCTCGCCCCAGCCTCCAAGAAAAACTTTGACTTCGCCAAGTGTCTGGAACTACCATCGCGGAGGCTCCAAACTGGGGCCTCTCCCCCAACCCCATGGGTCCCCGGAGGTTCGCCCAGGCTGGTGCCAGCCGTGTCTTGCGGGAGCGCCATCCAGCGGCAAAATGGCGAGGTCGTCTTCAAGAGCGAATCCTATTGGTTCCCAAGGGGGCATTAGTTCTTCTTCCATTCCTCTCCCTAGCTGGGCACTCCCGTTCTGGTGAGGACTGATTTGGGGGTCATCCAGCCCCTTCCCCTTGATATATGCACATCATGTGCCCTGGAAAAGGACTGTTTAAAAGGTGGAGGAAGAAAAGTGCGCCACCACTGTGGCGGCTGGAGGGGGGGTGCGGGTGTTCAATCCAGGCTGGGTGACGCTTGCAATCTCCCTCCGCCTCGAACATGTTAAGTCCTGCCTTCCTAATTCTACACCTATGACCTTATCCTGGCTGGAGTCAGGCGCCTTGACGCCCTGCCCTTACATGCTCCATGGGCGGAAAACTTCCTCCCCGAGGCTCCGGTGGGTGTCAATCCCACCACTGCTGCGTCTCCAGAGTGGTAACCGAGCCGTGCACCGAATCCTAAATGCAAAGAGAGGAAAAACGCCACTCTTCATACACCCGGAATGTTATCGCTAATTTTTTGGAAAAGTGCCTGTGTACACACATATTACATATATTATTGAGCGGGTTAGTGGGAGACTCAAAACATCGAACAACGGTGGGGGGGCATACTCTCCAATTCCCTGGTAATTTGTAACAGACAGACTTTATTGCTCCGAGAGAAAAGGAGTAGCTGCGTAGCTGCAAAACAAATTTAACTCTGTCTATATTGATCAAATTGGAGTCTGCCCGTGGGGTGTGATTGCAATGCATTTTTTAATCTGAGATTTAATTTCATATTCTGGGCTACTTGGAATGTCCATATGTACACACTTGTACCCACAAAGAGCATTTTTTTCTAACATTCTCTTACATTTAAATAATGCTATGGAATAGAAGCTTGAAGTTGGACCCATGCACGGCTCAGTAAACTCTCCAAACGCTAGGAAGATCTAAATAGAAGCTTTAGAACGAATCGTGCCCCTGCTTTCCCCCAGCAAGCCAGGCCCGCGTCTCCTCCAGATTTAGCCTGGGGACAATACTCTGATCCCCTGACCAAAGGGAATCTCCTGGGTCTCTTACCCCTCTCTTATCCAATCTCCACGACCAAAAAGCTTCACAATTCAACTACAACATCTTAAAACTCCCTTTAGAAAACCATAACTAGAGTGGAAAGAAAGGCCTTCCATTGACTCCAGCTATTCTCAAATTCTAGATGGAGAAATGGAACAGAGAAGCCCATCCGGGTTCCTCACGGCGTTGATACATGAACATAAAAGTGAATGCCACGTCATATTTTAACTTGTCTAACAGAAAATTCTAATTCGGCCGCACCCTCCCTTCTTCTCTCCCCCTTTCTCCAAAGGTCTACAGTTGTGGGAAGGGCAGTGTGGGGGTGGGAGATGAAGTGGCTTGGAACGAGGAGGAAAAAAACACTAGGCATTATTTACACCTGCAAACGTTGGATGACTGTATTCGGCCCCAGTTGGCTTAATTGTAAATCTTTTCCGCATGGCCCCAACCCCTGGACCCAGCGTCTGGGTTTAATAATGCATGCGCCCCGGCACCCCAGTAGGGCAGGGCTGCAAAGAGAGAATCCCCCCGCCCCACCCCCACCCAGCTCAGAGGTAATTAGAGCAGCCACCCTCACCCTCCCCAAATCATGCTTGAGGTACCAGAAGACCAGATTGTGACATGTGAGGAACTCATATTTTACCGTCTGAAGACAAGGGGAGCCATTTCAAAAGCAAACCCTGCAAGTCAGAAGTGGGAGGCGGTGTCCCCTCCTCCCCACCCCGCGGCGCCCTCAGCTTGCAGGGGGGGGGGGGCGAGGAGTGGGAAAGAGCGGGGCTCCTCGCTCCTCTGGAAGCTGGAGCCCGGCTGAAACTCCCTGGGCTTGCAGCGTAGGGCTGACCTGTTTATGGAACTGACTGCTAAGAAAACATGTAAAAACACACCCCAGCGGTGGGAGAGAAGAACGCTCCCTCCACCCGCTCTCCGCCCCGCACTCCGCACTCAAGGTTCTCTCCCGGTCAGCTTGGTCCTGTTTTTCTCCCGGAGGCTATTTCCTTGCCATAGATCGCTGTTCCAACACTTGGGGAGTCAGAGATATATTTTTGCCTTCCCCATATTTCTCTTTCATTTTGGGTACAACTCCCCCCGTCCCAGGTCTTTACCATCCACCCCCGATTTGTTCTAGGAATCATGCTGGAAAAAATATATTGGGACGCCGGGGGTAGGTGAGCGGCTTTGCACTGAGTGCCTGGGTTTCTGCGATCGCGCCCCAGGGAGCCCGCCTCGCCCCGCCCTGGTAGCTGGAGAGCACAGGCAGGTAACCAACGCTGGTTACCTGCCGCGGTTCGCCGGCTGCTCGGCGCGTCGGGAACTCTTCGCCACCGAGGGCCAGGGAAGGCCAGAGGGTCCCAAGCCCCTATTCTCCCCTGAGGGACAGTGTAGCGTTTGGGGCAGGATCCGGGCCCTGTCCTCTTCCGTGTGCTGCCACGGGAGTGCAATCCCAGGCCGGGAGCGTCTTTTCGGGTTCCTTGCTCGGCAAGGCCTGGATCTGCACCGAGGCACGTCCACCTTCTGTTATCTGCAACCAGGGTAAGGGGGCACAGTAGGTGATCCCCCCTCCGGGGGCGGAAACCATCACCCAAAGAACCTCACCGGGCGCCCGGGCGGTCCCTCACTTCCAACTCCTTCCGGGTGCCCAGCTTCTGCCATTCGCAGGGGAAAGGAGAAAGCACGCTTCTGGGGAAGGGGAGGGCAGGATCCCGGTCCTGGAGGCCATTCCTCTCAGCCTGCCGGAGGATTTTGACTTGAGGATGAAATGAATGGGGATTTGAAGGCCAGCAAAAGCAATTCTCAGTAGAAGCAACCTAGCAATTCCAAACACTCCCTCTAAGCTATCTGCCTTCTGGTCTTTCCCTTCCCTAAAAGACAATCGACATTTTTTAAAAAGAAAGAAAAGAGAAACTTCTTAAGCCCCAGTGTATCCAACCACAAGGAAGAGAACTTCAAGGGCTTCTGGGATCTCTCAGGCCACTACCTGCACCCCAGCCTGGGACTTGGGGAGAGAAGCAACTCTCCAATGACCACTAATTACTCTCTAGATGTACTACCGGGGCATAGGACATTTAAAATATGCAGAATTTGTTATGTATTATTGGGAGGGAGGGATGGTTGGGCTGTGGGGGATATACCAGGACTGGACATAAAGCTACATTGTGGAGGCTGCTGTTCCTTTTGGTAACACGGGGAGGAAGTTCTCTGTGTGGTTAGGTAACTAACCCTGGCACAAAGGTGCAGCTACACCTTTGCTTGGTTGCCTGGGTGGATGGGTTTGTGATCAGAGGAGGGTGAGGGGGTGCAAGAGCTAATGCTTAGTTTGGAGTTTATGAGAAGCAGGTATGGCCACAGAGTTCTGACTATAGACAGCTGATTGGTGGCAGGCCAAGCCTGGACTCCAGATCCTGAATCTAAGACCCATATCCTGGCCTCAGCAGCACATTTCCCCCGCCCCACCCCATCTGTCACACACACACCACAGAAGCAGGACCACCATCCTGAGTCCTAGGAATGCAAAAAGATAACTGCATAAAAGATCAGATTTTTTTAATGGGGGTGTGCATGGCAGGAAGGATTTTTATCAGTGTTTAATGAGACAGGGAAACCTGGAACTCTTCATATAAGCACCTCTCAAATTCCTGTGCCACTCAGAAAAGGTAAATCCCTCTCTGAAGCTGTGGCACCCTCAAGGTCAGCTACATCTATCTCTAAGAGCTTCACTGGGCATGATAGCTCACTGACTGACCATGTAATCACCTTTCCTCTTTCCTTTAACCTGGCCGCACATAATACCTGTGGGTGCACAGGTGGGTTGTGCAAGAGCAGAGGTGAAGCTACCAGAAGGAAACAGAAAGAACCCAGAGGAAAAACACAAGTAAAACTTATAGGTCCTGCTTGGAGACAGATGAATCCCCACACACCAGCAAACCTTTGGCTCTCACCGTCTTTAATTGAAACCCAGTACGGGAAATAGTAATGGATATTGTGCTCAAATTGAGAAAACGTGTCCAAGGCTGGAAGGGGACAGTTAGTTCAGCAGATTTGGAAGAGACAATCTTTCTCTGACCTGTCAACCTTCCTGACAGTAGTGGTCATTGAATTTGCCATGCCCTCTCTCTTACAGACCTCCCTGTCCCCTCTGCCCCATCTACTCGTGGGAGTGAGACCCCAATGCCCCCGCAACCCTGGCACCTCATAACACCAATCACAATGGAAAGAATCTAACAACGGCAAGCTGCTGAAGTGGCTGGGAGAGTATTGTCATTCCTCCTCCTCCTCCTCCTCCTCCTCCTCCTCCTCCTCCTCCTCCTTCTTCTTTCCTCTCAAAATATTTTGTCCCCAGCCCCAAAACCCACCAGACAAAATCCTGGCACCAATCTCTGCTGGGCCTTTTACATCCTTACCTGTCTTAGCTAAAAATCTAGGAAGATGGTGTTGAAGAAAGAAAGCTGTGGGGGTGGTCAAAAGACCTGGGGCAAAAATTAGCCCTAGCCAGCATCTTGCTGATTCTGAATCAGAAAAATTAAAAATTAAAAAGGAAAAGGAAAATTTCCAGCCCCTTCCTCGTGAATTCATTTCTGCTCGACTAAGTAATGTCCATTACACTATATTTTTCATCTTCTTTCAGTTTTATGAAATTGGGTAAAACACACACCCGGAGACAACATTGAAGATGCAGATTGGCTTGACATTAGGAAACCACAATTAGTTACTTTCCTGAGAGAGAGAGAAAAAGAGGAAAAACCCTTCCCAGATGTATAAAAGTGTCCTTCCTAGACACACCCTTACCTTCTCCATTTCTCTTCTAACTTATCTAAATCACTGTGTACAAATTTGCCATTTGGAAGGGTGAGGGACTTTGATAAAAGGTAGGTGCTAATGAGAATAATATGGAGAGCATAATCTTTTCATTTCTATCGAAAATAGACATGCATGTAAAGGAAGTAGGGGAGCATGGATTAAGTGTATAACGAACGATGCTCTAGAAACAGCATAAACCAACTGGCGCCAAAGTGAGTCTCTGTACTAAAAATACTGCTTCCCCAAGCTAGACAACTTTGACAATCCTCTCTCTCTCTCTCTCTCTCTCTCACACACACACACACACACACACACACACTTCAGACTCTTGCACTGAATCGCCCTGATCAATAATTTAGAAGGATGTCAGAGGACAGAGAAATATGTGTTACAGGAAAGCTCCGTGCTGCTGGAGCAAGGCAGGAGCTTGGAATGCAGCCCCTCACCCTGGGCTCCGGCCCCAGAAAGGGGTTGGGGTGGGGAAGAGCACTAGAGCTCTCAGACAGGCAGAGAGAATGGGGATGGGGGCCAACTCCAGGAAAAGGTGAATCTGGAAAAGCCAAGAAGAGAAGGTAAAACTTCTAACGAGACAGATGAACCAAACCACTTTTCTATCTCTTAAGACACGTTGTATCTTCCTAGCCAAGGAAGGGAAGGAAAGATGTTTCCTTGGGCCCCAGGAAGAGTATTTCCAGTCTGTCAAAGTCACTGGAAAAGATGAGGGAGGGAGAAAAGAGAAATACTGAGTTTGAAAGACGGTAGTAAATTCAAAAAGAACCAAGATAGACAGAAAAACAGAGAAAAAATAAAGAGAAAGAAAGAATAGAGAAGTCAGGAGGCGGAGGGGAGAGAGAGAGAGAAAGGGAAAGACATTAAGGCTGGGAGAGGGAGGCAGAAAAGGAGAAATTGAAACCAAGCAAGAGCTAGAATCAGGGAGCAGAAGTAAAAGATTACAGAAGATCACACATCTACATTCGAAAAGAAAGGAGGGAGAGGGGAAGAAAGCAACAGATAAACAAAAGGTGAGATGCCCTGCCCTGTCTGGTCCAGACCAGAGGCTCCTGCCTATCCTGAACAGAGGAAAGGTGGGCAAATTGATTGCTTTCTCAAAGGGACCAAACACCAGACTCGACCTGGGAGGAAGGAAGTTCTCAGAGCAAACTTTGGGGAGCAGGAGGTGGGAGAGATGGTGATTCCAAGACTCCAGGATGAAAAGGAAGCCCTCCAGCTCTGCCCAGAAACCTGAACCCCACCCCCAAGCTGGGTTCAGATCTGCACGTGGGCGAGCCAGAGCCTGGGGTAGCACAGGGGTGCTAATGCATGCGGGTGGAGGGCGGCTGTGGGGGGGTGCCAGCAAACACAGACAGGAGGAACCATGAACTGTAAACCAGGTACTCTGGAGGGAGTTTCTTTTGCTGAAATCCGTGATAAGAAAATCACATCCCCATTTGGGAGTGGAGCCTGAAAGAGGATGGAAGACCCACAGTCCGGCTTCAAAGCTTGACAGCATTAGAAGATCAAATGCAGCAAGTTCCTCTCTGATAAAAGTTTACACATGGAGTTCCCCCCACCCTCTGCCACCTCCTAGTAGGAAACTTCTTAATTAGGCCTCAGACCCCAAGAGAAACATGGATACCCTTCTATTTACAGAAAGGCCCAACAGACGACACCTTGGATTGAAAAGAGCTCACGGCAAACCGGGGTGAAAGTTGAAAAGGGAATAGGCAGGAGTGTCATAGTTCCTGGCCAGACCTCACACATGCTGCGGAGAGTACTTACAACAAACTCGCCAAAGTAAACGACCCCGCCTACCCACCCTCCAGGCCCCTTCCTCTCATTTTTTTTTTTTTTTTGCAAACTGCAGATAAACACTATCACGAAAGGATTCCATTATAGTTTGAGGCAGGAGATACCACGGGCAAAACGTGGGATACAGCACAGGAATCCTGGCATGTCTCCGGTGAGGCTGGCACCCCTGACCCAGGCGCAGTTGGTTTGGTTTTGTTCCCCCGCCCCCTCCGCAGAGGCACCTTGAGTCCCCCATCCTGAATCCTCATCCTCGTCTATGTCCACACACTACTCTTTTCCATTTAAAGGCTGCAAGCATTACAGATTATAGAGGGAGTTTTAAAAACTTATTTATTGTTCTAAAATTCCAGGCCCACAATTAAGTAAAAACTTTTTTTTTTCTTCAAAAGATGGAGGAGTATTTCGGGGATACCAGGAAGATTCGTAGGTGGGTCTTTTTTAGACCTGGATTTTGGGTCTCCCTCTCCCTTCTCCAGCTCTTACGACGCCCTCTTGTTGGACTCTGTTGAGGGAACGGCTCCTTCAACGTTTCCCAAGTGCCTTTCATGAACCATGAGGCCGAGGAAGAGAAGATCCAGGTTCTAAAACAGGAAGGGAAGAAAGAAAAAGACCGCGCAGAGCCAGCGGCTGGATTCTGAAGCCAGGACTGGGGACGCGCGGGCCTGTGGATCCTCCCAGAGGCCAGGCCTGGCACAGGGCTTCGCAACGCGCTAGCCAATGTTTAACCCGAAAGCAGTGGCCACCAGGCCGCTTTTGTTTGTTCGCAAATTAATCACCCAGCGCACGGCCGGCGCCAGAGTGGGTTTATCACCCACCAGGAGGGGGGCGCGGCGGGCACGCAGAGACAAAGAGGAGTTCGCACCTTCGCGCTTTTGATCCCAGAATTACAGCGGCCTCCCAGCCTAATACGAGCCCCCTGGGGCCGAGTCTGGGAGGTCAGGCATAATTGGCGGAAGTTTGCAGACCATTAGCAAGAAGTCGACATTTTCGATTAAGAGAACCCCGCAAACTTTCCTCTCACCCCGCCTCGCTTGCACTCTGGGGTGGGGGCGGGGACCAGAAGCGGCGAACTGGGGTGACCCCAGGGTTAGATTAGAGCTACAGACTAAAACAGGCAACTGGGGAGCGGGTGTAGGGAGGGGACGCGGGGTGAGGGTCAGAAATCGCTCTAGGTCCACGGGAGAGCCGAAAGAAGGTCGAGATGTTTATAAGTAAAATCCGCAACTCCCCTCCTCTTTTCAAAGCCATCGGGAGGCCATAATGCTGCGGACCTGGTATCAACCTCTCCCTGCCAGGCCTGTGGGCCTTCGGGGCACCGGGCGGGTGAGGAGGGGGTCAGTCACAACAAGGTGGCAGCATTATTTTCCTTCTACTGGACGCGACAGGGCAGAGATTGGCCGGCGAGTGCAGACAAAACCAGGTCTCGGGGATTTGGGGCCGCTCTTGATAGCGCTGCCAGCGGCCCCAGGCCGGCCGAGAGCACCATGGGGGAGGGGGTGTTTTCTGCCTCCAGAGAATCCTGAAACCCTGAAGTGACCTCGGCGGTGGGTGTAAGGAGGGGGAAGGCCTGGCCTCTTGCACCCTTCAGGATCCTGCGCTGGAGACATGGAAGGGGGTGTTAAGAGCCACCTCTCTGGGCCGCACTCCTTTCTTTTCTCTCTCTTTTTTTTCCCTCTCTGCTTAACGGTGGGCAGAGACACAGATAGAACAGACCAGAAGGAGGAGAAAGGGGAGAGATGGTGAGCCAGACCAAGTTCGCAGCACGACTCTATTCTCTCTGGTGACTTCAGGGAATTCTCAGCGCTGGCGCCAAGCGCTCTTAACCATGTGCGTCAAAAATGCGCGGCTGTAAAAGCTTGTCTCCTCAAAAGTCCCTCCCCTATCTCGAGGCGGTTGGCCCACATGGCACTGCCTTTTTATCCTCCAGTAGCTGCCACTTCGGACCCGGCAGCTGGGGTGTTGGGGGGGGGGTGGACAAAGCAAAATGTAGCAGAGGATTCTGCAGGTCTACCCAGACAGGCGTCCGAAGGCATGGGTTTCTTAACCCCTAGGCCCGGAAACCAGCCCGTTCTCCATTCCCTTTCCAACCAAGTAGGCTCTTATCTTAGCAAGAGTCAAAGAGCATGGTCAAGATTTCCATTCACCTAATCAGGGACGGCCTTGTCACCCCCACCCCACCCCAAAAGCGAGAACTGTGGGTTTGGGAGAATCTTCTGACCCGGACAGGAGTCACCGTGCGGTAAGCATTTCGGGGACAGGCCTGATCAATAAAGTCTGGTTGACTCCCTCCCAGCTGCCCTCAATGAGGCCCCCACCCTACCTGAACTGGAACAAATCCCCTCGCCTCTGGGGTGGGGGCGTTTCACGGTTTGTTTTACAAATTCGCCCCCGACTTCTCGTGAGATAAGTCCTGGGGTGGAGAAAGAACTGAGACAAAAAGAGATAAGTGCGATGCCTGGAGAGGATAGGAGGCTGGCGCACCTCCCCCAACCAGCTCGTCCACCCCTTACCAGCAGTTCCCCCAGGAATTGGTCCCGGAGGTGAAGGCAGCGTCTTGAAAGGGACAGGTCCAGACCCTAGTCCATCACTGCACTCACTTTGACCGGAGTCTCCCTTCTCTACACCTCCCCGCCCCCCAACACACACATCCAGGCAGAATACCAGGAGCCCGCATCTAAATGGAAGCCGAGATCTGAAAGGGTTGGTAAATGCATTTTTATAAAATCCAGAGACCATCTCCCAGAGTGAGCGCAGACAGGGCCGGGCTCAAACTGTGTACATGTTTGAGTGTACGTGTTTTTCGGCGCGTATTAGAATACAGATGCACTGAGGGTACTTGGGTCCCCGCATGCGGCTGCGGGGTGGGGCACTGTGGAAAGGGGCCCACGCACTCATGTGCTGAGATCCTGCCGCAACCGTGCGCTCGCGTTCCCGCGAGCCCAGATGTAGGGGAGACCCGCACCAAGATGCACGAGCTTGGGGACCCTTACTTAGCGGCGGCCAGGCGGAGCTCCGCTCCACGTGGGGCTGAAGAGCGCCGCAGCCTGGAGTCTAGGCGCGCACCCTCGGCTGCCGCCGGCTTTAGTCGCGCCCAGAGGCCGAACGCCAACACGCAGGAGGTTCAGCCGCCCGCTTCGCTCGCCGGGAGTCGGAGGAAGAGGGAGAGCCGGAGAGAGAACGAGCCGCGGCTGGTGGAGAGGCGAGGCGAGGCGAGCGCGCGAGAGGCGAGCGCCCCTGCCCGGCGTCCGGGCGCGCTCTCCGCCCGGCTCGGCAGGCTAGCCCGCTTGCTCCCTCCCTCTCTCCCTCCCCTTCCTCCCAGGCCCTGCCTCCTCCCTCGGTCCCGGGCTAGATGACTGAGGCATTTCAGACGTGGGCTGAGCGAGAGCGAGCGAGCTCTGGGTCTGCGGCGATCTCTCGATAAGCCACCTAGAGGCGACTCTGTGCGCGCACTCCCCAGTGGCTCCCGCCCTCCCTCTGATCATGTTGACATATTCACAGGACAGGCAGTAGTACCGATGCGGCGCTGCGACGTTACAGTTTCCGACACCTTCTTTTTATAACTCGGCTCTATCCCCCAGCACTCGACCTGTGAAAACCACGCCTATGCAGCAACACAATTGGTCCGAAAGCGTCAAAGAGCCAATCAAGAGGCCTCCGGCTCCCCGCAGCCCACGGCGCAGCCCGACCTTCTAGAGCCGCCGAGCAGACGCCCGGGGAATTCTAGAGGCGGAGGAGGGTGGCGAGCAGCTCTCACTAGCTTTCCCTCGCTCCCTCCCTCACTCCCTCCCTCTCCTCGCCTACTCTGTCTCTCTCTCTCTCTCCTCTCTCTCTCTCTCTCCTCCTCCTCTCTCTCTCTCCCTCTTTTCCATTTTTCCCCTCCGAATCCTCCCTGCCCTGCGCGCCTGGACACAGATTTAGGAAGCGATTTCGCTCACGTTTTAAAGGACAAGGAAGAGAAGCAGGAGAGACCGGCCAGATTCGGATTGAAACCGAGACACCCTCCGGAGCTCGGAGCAGAGGAAGGAGGTGGAGGGCGAACGGAAGCCAGTTTGCAGTTCAAGTTTTGATAGCGCTGGTAGAAGAGGCTTAAATCAGTGTGTGTGTGCGTGTGTGTGTGTGTGTGTGTCTCTCTCTCTCTCCCTCTCTGTAAGTGTGGTTTTATCTTCTTCTGTTCTTAAGAAGAGACTTTTTCCGCACTCTTGCTCCCTGCTAAAGCCGAGTCTAGCTGCAGCAAGAGAGAGGAAGATAGGAAGCGGGGGACGAAGAGGAAAAGGGGGAAGAGTCTTCTAGGAGAACCGTTCGCATTTGCAACAAAGGACCTGGGGGCTGGGGAGCGATTCCGGGGACGCAGGGCTGGAGTGTCTATTTCGAGCTCAGCGGCCGGGCTCTGGCGCGAGTCGAGACCCTGCTCGCTCGTCTGGCTTCGGAAACCGACTTCCAGGAGCGGCTTTTTAAAATCACAAGGCACAAGGACTGTCACCCAGCGACTATGTCTTCTGATTTGTCGCCTTGTCCTCTTTAAAAGCGACATTCCCCTCCCCAAAAGACAATTTCCCCTCTTTGAAGTGATTTACTTGTGATTTCTTCCTATTTTTTTTTTGCGTTTTTTTTTTTTAAAAGTATGTGCTGCTGTTGAGCAAAAAAAAAAAAAAAAAAAAGCAAAAGGCAACAAAACAAAAAAGCAAGACAGCCGCTGCGGACTTGTCCCCGCCTGGAGTGGATGAGCCTCTCCATGAGAGATCCGGTCATTCCTGGGACAAGCATGGCCTACCATCCGTTCCTACCTCACCGGGCGCCGGACTTCGCCATGAGCGCGGTGCTGGGTCACCAGCCGCCCTTCTTCCCCGCGCTGACGCTGCCTCCCAACGGCGCCGCGGCGCTCTCGCTGCCCGGCGCCCTGGCCAAGCCGATCATGGATCAATTGGTGGGGGCGGCAGAGACCGGCATCCCTTTCTCGTCCCTGGGGCCCCAGGCGCATCTAAGGCCTCTGAAGACCATTGAGCCCGAAGAAGAGGTGGAGGATGATCCGAAGGTGCACCTGGAGGCTAAAGAACTTTGGGATCAGTTCCACAAGAGGGGAACCGAGATGGTCATTACCAAGTCTGGAAGGTAAGCAAGCGGTGGCCACCCTCTCCCCCCAAGCTCTCCGAGGTTTCCCCCCTCCCTTTATCTCTCTCCTCTCCCAAAAGTCTCTTTGCCAGTTGTTACGGCTGGGACGAAAAATTAGTTCTCCTAAAAATGTGTGCAGAGATTCCACAGCCCTGCTCCGGGTGACAGCAGTTTTCAGTTTACCTGGGCGACTGCATGGGTGGAATACAGATATCGGGTCTCTACAGAATAGATAAAATATTCCAGGAGAGTACAGACATCCCTTTAGGAAGCAAGAAAACCACCCCATTGCAGGAAATTTACTCTCCAAGGCTTTTTTTGTAGCCCCCTATTTCATTACTGATGTGTTTTTGATCAGTTTTATTTTGTTCTCAGGAGAAAAACTTAAAGCTCCTTTCTTTTGAATGGTAGGGGGAGGCTGACACTGTCCCCCTGGTCTTCTGCCCCTCTACCTAGCCTCCGGATCTGAAGGGGCCCTGAGCCTGCCAGGGTCAGAGAGAAATGGAAGGGCAAATGGGTTTGTTTGCCCACACCACTTCACATGTCTGTAACCCGAGGAAGAGTTCAGCAGGCAATTTTGGATAATTAAGATTATGTTTGTAGACCTAAGGAGTCCACGAGGACATGCACATTGCTTTTGTATATGTGAATTATTATAAGCCATATTTTACATAATGTTTAGTGGTCCTCGCCTGAACGAAACATGTTTGGAAAAGAGGACCCCAGGATTATCATTTACAATCACTCAGTTTTGTTTTTTTTTTTTTTTAGCTACAGTGTTGGACTCTATCAGGATAAAAATAAAGTCCCCCTCTTGAGGTCTGTAGCTTTCTGTCTCCTTCCAAGCTACATGAGGCCAAAGTTTGGCATACACTCTTCCTTAAACCCACAAGACATTTAGTCAGTGTTCCCAGCAGAGTGCTTCCTTTTAAGTCAGAAGTACAGAATGCCAACACTTGTGTGAAATTAAACAGCAATTTGGTGGCACAACATTGGAGTTTGGGGCTGGCAGCAGGCATGGGGGAGTTCACCCTAATCTGCAAAATTTATTCGGAGAACTTAACTGAAGCCCGTTTGCACTTTCGCCAGCAGCGGGATTGCTCTTGCACCGAAGGGACCCGGGCAACTTGACCTTTATTTCCTTGATAAGTTTAGCATTTTCTCATCAATGGGTGGTGGAAAATTCTAGCCATGAGTAGCACTTCACTGGAATCCTACCCTGAGCTGTTTAGAACTAAATGCACAAAGGAAAAAAAAAAAAAAAAAAGATAGGGGCAAGAATTTCTCTGTACAGAGGGCAATCTGTACAGGCACATAGAAAAAAAAAAATAAAGACATTGTTAGTCTCTGTAGAAAAATGCAGTGCCATCCTTCATTTGTTTTGAATCTTGAGATATTTAAATATAGAAAATCAGGGCATGTTTCATACTTCCATGTGGAAGAGAATAATTTTGTACCATGTTGCTCTAGTCTGAAAAATATAAGCTCCTCTGTAACAATAAAAAATTTTAAAAGAATAAACAGGAAGCCAACCCTCAAGATTCTGAGCAATTTATCTTTTTTTCTTTTTCTTTTTTTTTTCTTTCTCTTTCATTCTTTTCCTATTATAGGCGAATGTTTCCTCCATTTAAAGTGAGATGTTCTGGGCTAGATAAAAAGGCCAAATATATTTTACTGATGGACATTATAGCTGCTGATGACTGTCGATATAAATTTCACAATTCTCGGTGGATGGTGGCGGGTAAGGCCGACCCTGAGATGCCAAAGAGAATGTACATTCACCCCGACAGCCCGGCTACCGGGGAACAGTGGATGTCTAAAGTTGTCACTTTCCACAAACTGAAACTCACCAACAACATTTCGGACAAACACGGATTTGTAAGTTCCTTTGCTGCTTCCTGCAGATGTGCTTTCTACCCCTCTCTCTCGGAGGTAGTTCTTTTGAGTTCCTTCTAAACTCCTGCGTTTCGGGTCAGACTTCTCCCTTGATCGCTGTAGGTAAAGCTTGGCCAATTTGTGCGGTTTTCCCCAGAGCTGGGGGAGGATCCGGGGGTGCTTCTCTCCGGATAATGAAGGCCTTGGTCTTCTAAAGAAAATGGGAGCGAGAAAGCACCCTTGTTCATGTTCTGTAAGCCACCCCAGGTCCTTGGTAGATTCTCCCCCCCTGACAGGGAAGCTTCAACCCCACAATTGAGAGTGGAAATCCATTGCATTCAGGATTTGTTCTGTGTGCAAACATGCAACTTCTTCTCTTTGGAATCCAGCCGTCCTCTTTCTTGGGAGAGTTTAAGTCTCCCAGGCTTGATTGTGTTGGTTCAAGGGTGTGAATATGGTTGCGATAATGTGGTTTTCTTTTTCTAAAAGAGAATTGGGCCAAGGTGACAGTCAGGTTTACAAGAAATGAGGGTGAGGTCTTTCGGTGTGAAAATAGTGCCTAGATGTGGATTCAGTGAGAACCGTGCTTAGAAACTTTCAGAAGACTGGGATTGCTTGTAAAAGTCAGGCGAGGCACCTTTTGCCCCTTCCTCCACCCCTCCCCAGCATTTCAATAAAATAAACAAAGTGATAAGCGAGGAATAAGGAGAAAGATTAGGCCCAGGAAGACGTGAAGGGCGCGGAAATATCTTCCTCGGGCAGGAATTGCATTTAAAGCCCTTGATTTGATTAGGGCATAAATATTCCTCTCTGAGTTCAGCCTTTCAGGGCTTTAAGTGGACTGGGCTCGTCAATTAGTGGGCGCTTAAAGTACTGAATCATTTTCTAAATTAAAATGCATGTTTTTCTCTATCTTTTAAGACTTTGGCCTTCCCAAGTGATCACGCAACGTGGCAGGGGAATTATAGTTTTGGGACGCAGGTAGGCTAGGGTTCAAGGCATAAATGAACCTTAGATGGCGAGGGTGGGGGGGGTTCCCTATTGGAAATTGAGGAGCAATTTGGATTCTCCAGAAGATTACATCTGTGGAGTGAACTGTACCTGAGAGGTACTCCCATCCAAGTGTGGGACCCTGCCGGTGGGGGAAGATGTCAGCCCACAGGGGTCCTAAGATCCCATTTGTCCTGCTAATCCTTAAAAAAAAAAATGGTGTATCTCCTCTTCCCTGCCACTGCAGACTATATTGAACTCCATGCACAAATACCAGCCCCGGTTCCACATCGTAAGAGCCAATGACATCTTGAAACTCCCTTATAGTACATTTCGGACGTACTTGTTCCCCGAAACTGAATTCATCGCTGTGACCGCATACCAGAATGATAAGGTAACTGAAAGGGCTTTTCTTATTTTAATGGTGATATTTCCCCTCCCCTTTAAAAAACTGCTTTGGTTCAGGGTGGGAACATTTAAAGGGAATTGGGATGGGAGCCTCGGATTTTCTTCTGTGATTTGACCTTCGGCTGGAGCCGTTGTGGGAAGAGGCTCTGGCACCTTCCAGGAGGAAGAAACAAAACCTTCCTCCACCAACTAGGGACCCAAAGCTGAGCAAGAAAAGCCTCCTTGATTTTTGCCAGCAAGAAGCTCCTGTACCCACAGTCCCTGATACACTCTAAACCCTGAGCCCTGGGGCTGTTTTGTGTTGGTTTCAATGTTCGTCCTCTTCCCCTTTTAGGAAGAAGGATCCAGAAATAAGGTTGGGGGGAAAGGAGGCTAAAAATTTCAGGCAAAAAGTCTTTTGGGATTCAGGGAGGAGAATTCTAGTGGAGACCGGCTTTTCTCCTCTAGCCAGAAATCCTGAGAAGCTGGTCTGGCTTTTATTACCTTTTATGCTGCTGTGTTTTTTTATGGTGTGTGTGCGCGCGCGCCCGCGCGCAAGCATGCGTGTGTATGTGTGTGTGTGTGTGCACACCCGTGCGTGTTTGGAAGAACCTATCCTGATCACAGGGTCCTGTGAATGGAGTTGTCTGTGGCTTTCTACTTGAGGTAGCCAAAGTCACCACTTTGTTTGAAAGTTTTTTCTCCCTTGGACCTGATGCTGGGTGTTGGAAGGGCCCTCAACAGGACACCTGAAATGCACTGTTCTGATGGCCTGAAGGTCAAGGGCACAGAGGTCCAGAGAAAGCAGTGCTTGACCAATGCCAACCCTGGCTACTTGAAGGCAGTAACGGGGGTGAGAGCAAGGGCTGGGGACTCCTGCTCTTCAGCTGCTGAGCCCTCTGCCCCCCTGTCAGCATCCATCCTGCATTTAGAACTCACTCTGACTGTCATGGGTCCCTGTGGGATGATCAAGGTGTTCCAGGCTGGAGACTAAGAGGACATCATCACCTTCTCCCCCTGTCAAATGCAAAACCTGAAGTTAGGCATCCAGTAGGGACATTTCAAGACCCACACACCAACCCAGGGCTCTTTTCCCACCTCTGGTAACTTGGCATATGGGACACCCCCCACACCCCAAAGGGAAGGGATTTGAAAGATGACAAACTATGGCATTTTCCTCAGTGTGCAAAGTGCAGATCCCCTCTAGACCCAGAATCCTATGAAACGAAGTTGTTCATGTAAAATAGAGCATTTTTGATCAGACAAAGAGGCCACTGGGTCTCCTCCACCTAATTGTGGTGGCAAAGAATATAAAGGAAAACAAATGTTTCCAGACACTATCTTTCAGTCTTTTTAAAATCTGTGATTGTCAATAGTGTAATACCTCAAACCACCCCCCACCCTAGGAGGAAAAAAAAAAATCAAACTTTAGCCCAAGGGTAGTGAAATCCCATAAATCATTTTATTAGATTCATGGAAAAGGTTGGCGTGTGTGTGTGTGTGTGTGTGTGTGTGTGTGTGTGTGTGTCTGTGTGTGTGAGAGATGGCATATAAAGGCAGAGAGGAGTGTGCCTTAACATATATTATGATTAATCGCATTATATAGAAATTCAAAATGAAGACACAATTTTAAGATCAACAATTTGTCCCTCTTGACAACCTCAAGAAACTTTGCATTTCTAACCCCAAGCTGTCAACTGCCTCCTATGGAACAGACTCCTCTTTAACCTGGCACATCCACGGGACCTCTGTTGGCACCCAGACTTCTAGGAGGCTGTTGACCTGGGGGAAACATCTCAGAACATTCTAGAAAGTGAAGCTCATGCCTCTGTCTTGCTTGTGTCTCCTCCTCTAGATAACTCAGTTAAAAATAGACAACAACCCATTTGCGAAAGGTTTTCGGGACACTGGAAATGGCAGGAGAGAAAAAAGGTGGGTTGAGACAATTATTCATTTCTCGGATAATTTAGGGGAAAAAAATTACTTTTCTAGGACTAAACTTTCAACTGTTAGAAGTGGGATTCAGGAATTTATTCTAAGAAGAGCGGGTAGAAGCTAATTGACTTCCCCCTCACTACACTTTGTGAATGTACATTGCAATTTTTCTACATATGACTTGTAGCCTCTAAAGAAACAGATGAGTCTATACCATAGTTGTCTCTGGAAAAAAAGCATTGAGGATAACAGATTACATAGGGATGCCTATTAATTGTAATTAATTTAAATTCGTCTTGGGCAGATCCCAGACAAGGACCAGGCCATTCACAAAATGCTTTGGAATTTTTGCAATCTTGCCTTCCAAATACCATCAGACAGAGCTAGGCCCCTTGAGAAATCTAGTTCCCCCCACCCTTTAATAGGGACATGTATCATTTTGCATTAAGCAGACAGCTAGAGAATATATGAGAGCAGTTCTCCCTCCCCCAACCAGTTTTCAAAGATTTTTTTTCTAAAATCCAGAAAAATGCCTCAAATTTCCATCCTGCCCCTGGAGAGTGAACATTGAATTTTTATTTATTTATTTATTTATTGCTAACATCTAAATGAATTTTAACTCCAATTAACGTGTTGGTGTACCAATTACTGTAGAGTGCACCATGAAATAACCACTTCCTCTCGACCTTAGCAACCATCCAGGAGCTGGGGACAGACAGCATTGTGTTCTCAGGGTTGGACACCCACTTGCCTCCCTCTACAAGGCTGCCATTCAGCTGTCCCTGGCCACCTCCTGCCCTCTGTCCTCCTGGTTTTAAACCAGGTTTCCTAGTTCAAGCAAATGTCCTTTCCCAGTGAAACCTTGATCTTGAATATCTGCACCTGAAGACCCCCCCCCCATGCCACTCTCTGTATCTCACTTAAAGGCTCAGAGTGGGCTGGGGCTGCGTGGCTGCCCTGGGGCCATCAGATTTTAGAGAAGGAAATCTGTTGTGTGTGGGGAGGTGTGGCAGACAGTGAGGTGTGCCTATGCCACTTTGGTAGGAGTGAGGGACACAGGGGAGGTGTGTTTTGCTCTGTAACGCTGGGTGTGGGCTTCTGCCACAGAAAACAGCTCACCCTGCAGTCCATGCGGGTGTTTGATGAAAGACACAAGAAGGAGACAGGAACTTCGGATGAGTCCTCTAGCGAGCAGGCGGCCTTCACCTGTTTCACTCAGGCCTCCTCACCAGCAGTGTCCACTGTAGGGACATCAAACCTCAAAGGTAAGCCTGGCCACCTCTGCAGGACCTGGACTCCTGGTCATTGGGCCTGGAGGTGTTGGGGGTGGGGAGGCCTGGAGGCCTCGACCTGGAGACTCACCTAGTGCACGCTGCAGACCCTTCCAGACATCTGGAAACAGGAGCCAAAGTTCAAAAAGGGGTTATCAGGTGAGTCCCCTCTCCGCAAGGTCATAGAGGGAAAGCTCAGAGCCTCTTCTACAGCCTTATTTGGCTCAGGTGGGGTGGTGTGTTTGTATATTACTTCTTGGCAGGGGCCTGAAGCACTTTCTCTCTCTCCCTCTCCGTCTACCCTCCCAATCCCCAACCCCCAAACCTCCCACCATGACAGTCTTCAACTACTGACATACCCTTGGCCTGAATTCTACCTTAAAATGTGTTGGGTTGGCAGGAGGGAAGGCATTCTCTGCCCCTGGAACTCAGGAGGTGGCTAAGGAGACACTCGACTGGAGAACTACAGTTCACCTGGGGTGGGGGGTGGAGCCCTGGAGACGTGCAGCCGGTGAGGTTGGGGGTGGATGAGATGGTTCCAATCCCCAATTGGTTTCCTGTGTTTAAAGAGCAAGCACTATTTATTTGAAAAGACACACAGAGCCTCTCAACTGGAGGAAACCTGTTTCTAAGTGAAATCCTTAATGTCTTCAATCCATTTAAGCTTTAAACATAAAATAGGATCCCCCTCCTTTTTGTAGGACACCCACAGAGGGTGTGGAGAAAGAAAAAGGAAGGAGTCTCTGATTGTCCTGGGGCAGTTGGGGGGGGTGGGAGCTGCCGATCACCCATTTTGTGGCAGACCCAGAAGGCTCAATTGAGTGTATGCTGGGGGAGGGGTGTTTGCTTCTGCCATTACCAATTCAGAAGTCAGGATTCTTTCCAAGCAAATCCTTCCAAAGTAATCCACAAATTTGTGGAAGGTGCTGCTCTGCATCTCACTCCCCCAACACAGACTGGTGATAATTGGAATGTGCTTCAGCAGTGACTTTTAAAGTAACTTAGTTTTTATTTTAAAAAAGTTAATTTGCAATCGAATGGAGGAAAGCTAGTGAAGGTTCTGACCCTGTAGGAGCTCAATCCGTGCTTCTGGTGGGGGGAGAGAGGAGGGGGAAAGGACAATTCATTAGAATAAGAAGAGCTTCTGGTTTGGGGAATTTCTCCAGGAGGTGGGTTAAGCTCCTTCCGAACACTTAAAATTCCTTGTTAGCTTATTGAATCTAAAAGCTAAGGTGTTAGGTATCCTCCCTCCCCATTTTGCAGATGAGAAGACTGAGGTGCCAGAGGCTAAGGGGCCTGCCCGGGCTTCCACAGCCAATTGGGATTCAGATTAGGAACTGGACCCCCGCTGGTGCACTTCGAAGCTAACGCCCTTCCGCTTTGCTTTTTGTCTCCCCCTCTTCCTTTCTCTGCTAGATCTGTGTCCCAGCGAGGCTGAGAGCGACGCGGAGGCCGAGAGCAAGGAAGAGCACGGCCCCGAGGCCTGCGACTCGGCCAAGATCACCACCACCACGTCGGAGGAGCCGTGTCGCGACAAGGGCAGCCCGGCCATCAAGGCTCACCTCTTTGCCGCGGAGCCAGGCGGCCGTCCCCGGGACAGCGGGCGACTGGACAAGGCGTCGCCGGACTCGCGCCACAGTCCGGCCACCATTTCCTCCAGCACCCGCGGTCTGGGCGCCGACGAGCGCCGGAGCCCGGGCCGCGAGGGCGCGGCCACGGCCAAGGTCGAGGAGGCGCGCGCGCTGCCAGGCAAGGAGGCGTTCGCGCCGCTCACGGTGCAGACCGACGCGGCCGCGCACCTGGCCCAGGGCCCCCTGCCCGGCCTGGGCTTCGCGCCGGGCCTGGCCGGCCAGCAGTTCTTCAACGGGCACCCACTGTTCCTGCATCCCGGCCAGTTCGCCATGGGGGGCGCCTTCTCCAGCATGGCCGCGGGCATGGGGCCCCTGCTGGCCACCGTGTCCGGGGCTTCTACTGGCGTCTCGGGCCTGGATTCCTCGGCCATGGCCTCTGCTGCCGCTGCGCAGGGACTCTCTGGGGCATCCGCGGCCACCCTGCCCTTCCACCTCCAGCAGCACGTCCTGGCCTCTCAGGTAGGTGTCCCCTCTTCCTGCCTCAGCAGCTGCGGTTTTCCCACCTTTTGATTCCAGACCCTCGCAGCAGCCCCCTTGCCTTAGAATAATAATATATAATAACAGTCATTACAAACTATTATTTTTAATCGACCCATTACTAGGTGCAAGACTTAACTCACTGAGTCATCATGACCTCACCCCCCCCCCCCTCCTAAAAAGGCTTCCCCAGGGCTGTTTCCTGCAGAGTAGATAGTGCTAGAGATAACAGCGGGACCTGGTGCTCACAGAGCAACAGGCTGTCTCCTAGGCCCTTCATCTCTTCTGACTCATTTGATCTAAACCTTCAGCGGGACTTTTGACACCTCCACTTCTCAGCTGGAGAGGAAGAGGCCTGCAGATGTTGAGTAACTTGTCTGAGGTCACACAGCTAGTCCTTGGTGGAATTGAGACTCTGTCCCAGGCTATCTGACTCCAGGACCTTTTTCAGGGTTTTTGGATTTTAGTTTTGGAGCTAAAATCTCTAGTGTCAGAGAGCCAACTGTTCCCCAGGAATCCAGGGACTAGAGGGTGACTGAGGTCTGGGGGGTGGGAAGTGACTTCTGGGTTGAGGATTCATTCAGTCTCTGCTCCCTACCCAGGCCCCAAGTAGGCCAGCCTGTCCCCCATAGGGTTAACAGTTTGAGCACAGTGGGAAATGTTGGAGGAGAGGGACCGGCAGGGGCTGTGGCAGGCCTCTGCATGGTCAGACAGCTGTGCTGGGGAGCAGGCTCAGGCCGTTCAGAATGCTCTGAACCTGCTGAAAAGGTTCTCTGGGATTTTCTGCAAGCCCTTGTTTGGTCTGAGCACTTTGTGTCCCTTGCCAGAGCCACAAGGCAGGACTGGCCTCCCCTCTTGGGGAGGAGGGGGCGAGAAAAAGGGCTGGCTTGTGGCCTCTCTCAGTTCCTCCCCTGTTCCCTGAAGGATTCTCCTGGAGACTGGGTCACAGGCAGCAGTAATAGGTGCATGTGCACCTGCCTGGGCATTCAAACACTCTAGTCATGGTGCAGACCCAGGCTCCCTACATTTTAAAGTCTCTTTCTGCCACTTATTAGCTGAATAAATCCCTGGGCCCCTGAAGCCTGCCTCAGTTTCCCACCTGTGACACTCAACAATTAGGCCAGGTGATTTCTTTGTCTCGGATAGCCAAATGCCACCCCACTCAGTTTGCTTTGCTTCACATATTCCATACTTATTTGGGGGTCTCATCTGGGAAACTTGCAACTGGAATCAAAGATTGGAGAGGATAAGAATGCATCCCCACCCCCCAAAAAAGTCTCATAACATGTCCCCTTGGTTTTCCTTCAGCCATCTCTGTGGGTTCGACGGAATCCATAGCCCACTTAACAGGTGCAGCAAATTTTTTTTTTGTGGGGGGAGGGTAGGTGGGACTAGGTGCTGTGGGCCAGGTACTATGTGTGACAGTTGTGGCCATTACCTTATTTCCAAACACCAGTCCTCAATCAGTATATGATGCTTTGCTGTTCCCTGATTGTTCATATCAGGAGGCTGAGACGCAGTGGTTCCGTTCCTCTGCCTAGGGGGACATAGCTAAGACTGGAATCTAGACATGTCCTATCATCCCAGTGCCCCCAAAGGAAAGGCTCTGCCGGGTGGTGGGGAGGATTTGGAGGAGACCGGCTCCTCCCCGCTCACAGTCCCTGATCTCAGTGTGGTTTCTCTTCCTTCCCCAGGGCCTGGCCATGTCGCCTTTCGGAAGCCTCTTCCCTTACCCCTACACGTACATGGCTGCAGCAGCTGCCGCCTCCTCGGCCGCGGCCTCCAGCTCCGTGCACCGCCACCCATTCCTCAGCCTGAACAGCATGCGCCCACGGCTGCGCTACAGCCCCTACTCCATCCCAGTGCCGGTCCCCGACAGCAGCAGCCTGCTGGCCACGGCGCTGCCTTCCATGGCGCCGGCCGCGGGGCCCCTGGACGGCAAGGCCGCCGCCCTGGCCTCCAGCCCCGCCTCGGTGGCCGTGGACTCGGGCTCGGAACTGAACAGCCGTTCCTCCACGCTCTCTTCCAGCTCTGTGTCCTTGTCGCCCAAACTCTGCTCCGAGAAGGAGGCGGCCACCAGCGAACTTCAGAGTATCCAGCGATTGGTCAGTGGCTTGGAAGCCAAGCCCGACAGGTCCCGCAGCGCGTCCCCCTAGACCCCCTCCAGAAAAGTCTCTTCATTCCAGTTCAGTCAAATCTGCAGCGCACTTTGTTGGATGTAAACGAAACCACGGGCCGTGGGGTTACTCCCTTCCTTTTGCAGTGGTGTCTGGGAAGGGGCGCCGGGCTCCCTTGAGAGAAAGTCCGAGAGACAGACCCTGTCGTCTTGGCAAGGTTTATAGATCTCGGATCTGGCTCAGATTCGGGGGGCTCAGAAACCACTGTTGCATCGAGCCACCCGGTGGAAGCATCTGTGTCCTGAGACTGCCATCCAGGCTGGTCTGGAAGCTGTGGCCCAGGAAGAGGTAGCTGAGCCCTCCAGGGGGGGAGGTGTTGAGAGGCATTTCCCTCAATGTGGATTTATATGATCTATTTTTTTTCCCCTTTCACCGTGTCAAGTAGAAACAAATAAAATTTTTAAAAATCGGGGGCAAATGCATACATTAAACATGATTGTTTGTGAAGAGTGAAAAACTTCATAGTGACTTGCATATTGGTTCTCAATAAATTACTGAGCAGCCTTGTTTGGGGAGGGAGGTCCCTGCCATTCTTGTTTAGTCTATATTAAGGAAATCTGTGTCTTTTTAATCTTCTTGTGATGTTTTAAGAGCCGCTATAGGTCTCTTCTTGCATGTTCCACAGTAGTATATTTGTGGTTTTTATTTTGAACGCTTGCTTTTAGAGAAAACAACACAACCCATCCCCTCTCAACCTGTGCTCTCAAGTCTGCAACCCCAAGGAAGTGGGGGGTGGGGGGGACACAGAAGAGGGGTGGGGGAAATAAAAACTGAATTTATTTTATCTGAGCTCTGTAGCTGGATTGGCGTCCCTCTTCGTCAGTTTGTTCTTTCCTGTATATGCAATAACAAGGTTTTAAAAAAAATAAAGAAGAAGCGAGACTATTAGACAAAGTATTTATGTAATTATTTGATAACTCATGTAAATAGGTGGAATATGAAAATGCTTGGAAAATTAAACTTTAATTTATTGACATTGTACATAGCTCTGTGTAAATATGATTGCAATTGTCAGGTTTTTGTTCTTGTTTTCTTTTAGTCGATTTTATTTCCAGGTCACAGAATTCTTGTTCACACTTAGAAAACAGACTTTCTGCACCTACATCTACACACTTTCAAAAGAGTTGTCTGCAAAATTTATTTTTCTTTTTTAATGTCAAGAGTTGGGATGGGGGGGGTGGAGTGCTGTTTCCTATTTTAGCCAAATTTTGGGAGGAGTTAGCACTTCCCAGCTCCACTTGAAATTCCTGAAAATATAACACCCTGAGAGTGGTCCTGGGATTGGTGTGGGCTGGGGGGAGTGCAGAGACTGTGGTTTGACTTCCCAACTTTCCTTTCATATTTGTATCTGCTAGTCTCTGATTTCCTCCAAATGAAGTGGAATTTTAACTACTGTTGTCAATCTTGATGGCGTTTTGAATTGGTGCCTATAGAGAGAGTCTCAGTTCAAAAGTCAGGTGCTGAGGGATGGTTTAAAGACAAAAATCCATGAAGGTATATTTTGTGTTATAGTTGGCGAGTTCTTTGGTTTTCTGTATTTTTTTCCTCTTTAAAACATCACTGAAATTTCAATAAATTTTTATTGAAATGTTTTTGGGCCTTGTGTTAAATGCTTTCTCGCAACTTTCCCTGAAGGTAGAGAACCGGAGAGGATTCTTTCTCTTCTTTGGCCTCCCCCCCCCCCACCCTTTCCCTTGTCTTTAAATAATTTTAAGACCGCCCCCAGCCAACCAAAATGAGATGTCACTCAAGTTACAAAGCTAAGAACAAAAGTCCCGTACTACAGCCGAGGGAGCCGCTTCAATCTGAAAATACTTTTCTTTTAAATTAGGGAGGAAAACGGCAGAGAAAAAGGAGCCTGATTTGAATTCGAAAGAATAGTAATTTCAGATACTTAAGTTTTAATAGAAAAAGACCCGTCCAGTTCCGAAGTCAGCTTTTCCCACAGGAATTAGACCAAAAATAAGTTTGAGCTCCAGGAACGGGTTTTTTTTCGGTTTTAAGTTCGCTCTCCCTTTTGACATATATCTGGGAACTCCAAGTCAAAAATATCTCCTGCACAATGTTTTGGGCCCGGGAAAAAAAAGACTAGCAGAATCCCCAGGCGACCAGAGCCGCTGGGCAGCCGGTGACTCCTCCAGGTTGTAGGAGAAATGGATCCAGAGGAAGGCTTCTCGTCCCCACTCCACCCGGCAGGGCAGTCCCGGGCGTCTCAGACCCCACCAGGCTGGCCCGGGGCGCCTCTACGAGGCCCTGTCCATCCTCTGGCTGTGCGTGCAGGGCGCCGACAGTTCTGCGCACACTTAGCTGTGTCTCCAGAGGGAGGAGGGAAGTCTTCCTTGCATTTGAAAGGCGCCTATTTCACCTCCTCCAAGGTAAAAGTCGCCCCCGAGGGCGATCCTTACTTCTCACCCGTCTCCAAGAGTTTAGGAAGTTGCCTTTTGAAGTTCAATTTATCTTTAAAACATTCAATTAAAAAAAAAAAAAAAAAAAAGGCCGGGGCCCAGGCAATTTTAAGCTCCCCACCCCCAGGCTCACCTCGGAGTTGTCTCTATGTCTTGGGGGTGGGGGTGGGGGGGTAAGGGAAGTTTCTGGAGGGCTAGTCCTTAGGCCTTTTCTTGCCCTGAGGCCCACGACGCGAGGACACAACTGGAGCCTGGCTGGCGGCTGACTTGCTCCCCCCCACCCCCACCCCCGAGCCCGCCTGCCCGGCCCCACGTCCCTATCACCTTCAGGCCTCTTGAACGGCCGGCGAGGAGGACATCCCCCGCCCCGCGCCTCCCGGTTCTGTACTTGGAAGAGGATTGAGGTCGAGACCTTTTGGAGAGGGGGGCAAAACCCCTTCCATCCCCGGTCAGGCACGTGGGGACCCCACGGCCTCTCCAGAGCTGTCTCAGGGAGTGAGCAGGAAGACAACCAGAGTGGAGGGGGGAGGGAGCTTAGAGGGCCTGAAGATCTTTGGGGTCAAAGCAACCCCCCTCCGGGCCAGGGATCTCCAGGGTGTGCAGCGGGACGCATGGTGGCTGGTGCCCAAGGGGGCTGGTTCTCCACGCAACGAAAATGCTCGGTGCCCACGCGCCTGACACGGTGGTGGTGGGCTGGTTGCGCCCAGCTGTGCGCTTCCAAATTGGGGAGAAAATAACTCGGCCTCCAAGAGAGAAAAATGCGTTCCTTTTCCAGCCCAGGTCGCTTGCCTCCTCCCTACTCCCCCCCCCCCCCAAATTTAGGGACAGTGCTCAAACATGTGTCCGGCCTCTCCTGCGGGCTTTCCTTCCTCCTTACTGTTTTTTAATCTCCTGTGTATCTTATTTGTATATAGCGATGTTAATAAGTAACTCTCCTGGCGCTGATGGACTGGGGTGAACGGCTTGCAATCTCTCTGGATTTCGTTGCCTATTACTCACCTGGCGCCGGTCGCAATCTCGCCGCGGGCTTTATGGTGGCGGCGGCGGCCGCCGAGGCCACTCAGGGCAGGCGCCTTCGCCTTTTTTTCCGGGCTTCGAGTGCCACCTATCTGTCTGGCCCACAAATGCGCCCTGGTAGCCGCCTCTGGCTAGGCGCCCCAGCGCCTCCCGGGTTCCGGAACTTGGGCGCTTCACCTTTGCCCCTTTTCGTCCCCGCCACCTCCAGCCCGCAACCCCACCCCCACGCCGACCCCACTCCCCTCGGAAGAAGCGGCTGTCGTCTCTTTCCTGGATATCACTTTCATTCCTGTTTGGGCCTCAGATGAGAAAAACAGCCCTGTCCTTTGGGTTTCCAAAGAATGTTTGGAAATTCAGGGAGGGGACCGTCGCTCATAATTCTCTCGCCAAGTGGAAACCTACCCCGGCAGGGCATAACCTGAACTCGGGATGAGCAGATAGAGAAAGGACCCTCTCCCCGATATTCACACCTCGAACTCTACCCTGGGTCCAACTGCCTTCGGCTTTCTTACTTTAACCACAGCAAAATTTCGTTCTTTAACCTGGCAGCGTCTACAGGGACAAAGGCCACGGCTCGCGGGAGCAGCAGTTCGAATAGCCCCCGGCGGTGGTCAGCAAAGCCTGCAGGGCCGAGCGATTCGGTGATGTGTAGATTTAAGGTGACAAATGCGGGTGCCGGCCAGAGCCCTCCGGTCCCCGCCCGTTGGAAAGGTCGGCTCCAAGCCGGGCAGCGCCCTGGCGTCTGAGACCCGCGGAGGGGAGGGGTAGGGTCGCCTTTGGCTGTGCTTTGAGCCGCGGGCAAAGGCGTCCGGGTTCCTGCTGACCTCCCGGCGCTAATTGCTGGGGCCGAAGGGCGCGCTCGGGCAGAGGCAGGGGTCACGACCCTGCGCTCCCTCCCCCCCCCCCCCCGGGTCCCCGCAGCCCCGAAGGAGCGAGGGGTGTGTGCAAGCCGGCGACTGTGTGTGCGTGCGTAGGGCCTGTCTCTGGATCTACGCTGTCTTGGGACCCGCCCTTTCTGTGTGTGGGGAAAGTTCCCGACGAGTAGGCCCTAAAAAAAAATTCCATCCAAGAAGGAAAACCCGGGTTCAGACGTTTCCCCTAAGCCAGCAGACAGGCAGCCGCCTTCGGGCGCTGCAAAACGCTTGAAACGCTTTGCGTCCGCGCACTTTCTGCCTCGCTGGTTTCCAAATTTGACCTCACGGCACCCAGCCAAGAGAGTGACTGTTGGAGTGTGTAGCTTTGAGCCCAAACGGCGACCTGGGCTCTATGTACGGAGCCTTAGTTGGAGGTACCTTTGGGTAGCTCCTGGGGTGTTCTCCTTCTGAGGCCAGGAACTGCAGGTGTTAGAAAGGATACGTGTGTGTTTGCGTGTACTTGTGAGCGCTCCATCTGTCGCCGTCTCTTCCAATTTGGATTTAGAAGTTCATGCGCAAGACAGTTCCGGATGTAGATGCATTTGGTTGTTTTATAATCAAGATGCGTATAATCAAGAAGTATATGTTGCAGATGTCGGCGTTCAAAGTACACAGAACAACGATAATAAAAATAGTTGGCATACAAGGGCCACGTGCACGCGCCAGGCACTCGGTTAAGCACCCAGCAAAAGTGACCTCGTGTGGTCCTCACTATTAACCCTATAAGTTGTGTACGATTTTTTTATCCCCATTTTACAAGGGAGGAAACTGAGTCTCAGAAGAGTTCAGTCATTTTACCCAAGATCACACCCGTGGGTGTGGGGGGGATTATGGAACTAGAATTCTCTCTAATCACAATTCCTAATTCAGATGAAACACTTACCCGCTGTATGTCCCGGATGTAGAGAAGTATATGGATGTGCTCTGGGTTTGGGTGTGTCTCTGTCTCTCTAAAAGAACATTTTAATTTCTTCGTGAATCTGTCGTGCAGTGTGGAAGTACAGCTTTTATTTCGGCGTCCCACTCTCCTCTGCGTCCTGAAACACCTATTTGGGTGAAGATCCTGGGGTTTGGGGCCTTCGATCCCAGGTAGATTAAGACAGAGGTGACTCGCGTGCGGAAAACCCCATTTTAAAATGCCTGCAGCTGGATCTGAGCCGGAGGGAAGCTGCGAGCGAGAGGGAATGAGCATAGCGCCGGCGCCCGCCAGGGACAGCAAGGTGACCATGCTAACTACACGGTTTCTGTCTCCTGCCAAGTCGGGGAGCAAGACTTGGCTGCGGATGTCGCGGGCTTTCCTCCATCCGCTTCATATCCTACCCCAAGTCCCCAGCATTTGCTGCGCTCTCTCTAACCAGGTGGGAAGGCCGAGCACTATATGTGGTCTGCAGGTGGGGACTCTCCAGGCACAAGGATTATTTGCTTTTTTTTCTTTTTCTTTTTTTTTTTTTTCTTCTTCTTCTTCTGGTTCGATCCTAACCTGCTTCTAGGAACCTAAGCAAATAGTTTTTCCTGCCCTATTAATTCCAACTCCTTACTTCCAACTGGAAGTCAAGGACTCAACTAGTAGAGAGATGGATTCTCCCAGGAAAGTGCGGAAGGGGTGCTCAGCGCACAGCGCGCAGCCGGGGCCCCACACACCTGGAGAGCCAAGGCCGGGTCTGGGTGCCCACTTGGATAGGGGTGAAAACTAATTCCCTGGGTAGGAAATAGCGCCTAAATCCCGAACGCAGGGCTCTTTGTGCCCAGAGGCTGGGATGAAATCGGGCCCTTGCACCCTGAATGGGGGGCAAAAGTAGGGGTTGGAGAGGGGCGTCAGAACCCGGCCCGGTACCGCCCAAGTGTCCGGCTTTCCACTCCCTCTACCCTCAGCCATCCCGGTCCCAAGACCCCCGTGAGCCAGTCTATTGGAGCTTTTGAAATGCGATCCCCGTGCCCCTTGGGTTTCTCACTAAGGACCTGGACTGTGGTTTCGGGTTGCGGAGCTGCCTCCCCGGACGCCTCAACCAACCCTCGCCCGGGTGCTCTTCCCGCCCGCACAGCGGGTCCAGGAACCAGCGTCCCCGGCTTCTGTAAGCTCCCCCCCACCCCCCAAGCGTCCAGGACACTTGGAAGCGAACTTCCTTCCTGCCCCTTTAGCACGATGTCTTCCACCCGGGTCCCCAGAGCCGGCATCTTGGATGTAGCTTATTATCTGTTTTTATGCCAGGGACCAGGAGCCCCTCACTCTTGTACTGTCAACCGCCTCCGGTCTTTACTCCCAGCCCCCAACCCTCCTACCCCTGGCGGAGAGCCAGCGCTGACAGTGCGGTGGCCAAATAGCAATCCTCCTCCCCCAGGACCCCCTGTCCCCAAGGCCCGCAGCAAGGAATTCATGGACCGCTTCCAGGGTGGGGTTGCTCAGTTGAATGCCCTGAAAACGCAAAGGTGGTTATTGTGCATACGTGGATTTTTGAGGGGACCTTATAATTTCTCCCAAATTCTTAACCAAATTAAGAACCGCTCTACTCTCAGGGGACAATAAGAAATGGTGGAGGGGGAACATTTGGGATGGTCCTCCCTAAGCAGAATTTAACTCCCCCCCCCACACATTTGGAAGCTAAGTTTACAGACCCCAGGGACCTCAGGCACTATGTAATTGCTTGATTAACTAATGATATTAACTTATCAACCAGATGATTATGCACAGTCATTATCGCCCCCACTGCGTTCTGTGTTAATTTCCTGTTACTGGGGTCACCCTCCCTCCATATCACAGGTAATAAAAGGGAACCACTTTTCATAAAACAAAATTACTTTTTACTAGACGCCTCCTACTTCAAGATCAAGGGTAAAAGGAGCGACAGGGGCCAAGGTTGGGGCTCCCTTGGCCTCTACATACATCATAACAGTTTGGTTTTAATGTGGGCAGTTTTCCTCTTTGGGATCATTTTTGGATCTTAGTTCTTTGACTAAAGAAGCCCCCTGGTGTAACTGGGGGTTTGAATTTTGGAAGGTAGTGTGTGTGTGTGTGTGTGTGTGTGTGTGTGTGTGAGAGAGAGAGAGAGAGAGAGAGAGAGAGAGAGAGAGAATTTGGAGTCTGAGGGTCACTTGAGTCTTTCTTTTTCCCCAGGGCAAAAAAATAACAAGGTGAAGAATGGTACCCTTTCAATGCAGATAATTCCTTGTATTTCTATCACCCAACAAAGCCTACCACACCTATGGGTTGAGTCCTAACATGCCTAGCCACCACTCTGATTGGAAGGTGACCCCTCTAATTGGAAAGCAGAGGTGACAGACAGTGGGTGCAATTTCTATTATTCTCTTGACTTATGTCTCCTTCACTTTTTATTCAGCAAAACATATGAACAGCACACGGACATTCACAAACACGAAAAGAAACATCTTAGACATTGCAGAATGTTCCAGAAGTAGGGCTGGTTCCTCTTTTCTCCCCTCTGATAAAAGTAGGAACCCTAAAGCCTGTCTTAATACACCCCTCTGGGTCCTGCTTGGCCACTTAGAGATGCATTGTTTTTCCCTGGGGTCAAGGCCAGGTTGATTGGGAACAGCTGATGTAAGCTAAGCTACCTACTTATCTCTAAATCAACCTCCCACTGATCCTAGCCCCCCCAAACAAATTTACCACCAATCTCTATTTTACTCTTAACTTCCCCCCACCCACCCCCCCGCAATGTCTTGAAAGGAGATCACAAAGAAAATGTGACTGTCTGCCCTGCTGGGAGTAGGGGACCGGTGCCTTTTCTCTAATTGTCACATGTCACTTCTGTGATGGTTTGGGTTGACACTAAAGTCCTCCTGGTGTTACTTCCGTGGTTTCTTGAAACCTTCTTCTCTTTGAATTGGGGGCTGAGAAGTCAAACAGGAAGGGGGGACTGCAGTGTATCACCTTGAGCTACCTGTTCTGCAGAGCTCAGGGCAGGAGGGGTATAGAAATGGCAAGGACTGCCTGCCAGCCTGGCTCACCTCGGCTAGGCCTTTCCTCTGGCGTCATCTGCTGGTGGTCTGGGGGAAGTGCATGGGGCTTTTCCAACCCAGGGAATCTGTCGCATTGATTTATTATCCTTTCTTCCTTCAACAATTATTGAGAAATGATTTTTCTTAGGGATTTTGCATTCTAGTGAAGCAAAAATTAGGGCCATTCTCTGAAAGTAAGCTATCTGGGGATGTAAGTCGGAAGAGCATTTGCCTAGCATGCCTTCGCCCCTGGATTTAATCCTTAGCACCTCAAAATAATAATAATAATAATAATAATAGTGATGATGATGATGTTGATAATGATAATAAAGGTAAGATACAGGGGCTGGGGACATAGCCGTGGTGCAGCTCTTGGCTTGCTTTGGGTCTCAATTCCTCATAAAATAAAAGTAGAAACAATGAAATCTACAAACATGCAAGCAGATATGCTGTGAAGAGCAACAATAGTTCCTGTTCCTTCCCCTTTTGGACTTTTGAGGCTACATTCCAATAAGGGCAGAGTTTGCTTAGGTAGCTCTCCTTCCTCCAGAGGGTCCTGGAGAGTTGCTTTGTCATTCATCCTGACTGCACCAATCCCTGGCAATTTCATTTTTTATTTTTAAATTTTAATTTTTCTTTTGTACTAGGGATTGACCCCAGGGGCACTTAACCACTGAGCCACATCCCCATTCCTTTTTTATATTTTATTAGAAAGAGGGTCTGGCTGAGTTGCTTAGCCCCTTGCTAAGTGGCTGAGGCTGGCTTTGAACTCATGATCCTTCTGCCTCAGCCGGCCCCAGCAATTTAATTCAACCAACTGGACAGGGATTTAGAATATGGGTTAACGCTCCTAGATGCCCAAGAGGAAGTTGGCATTCCAGCTGCCTGTCCTCCTAGGAGTCCTTCTCCTGGTCACACACTTCCTGAGGGGGTCTCAAGTGATCTGGCCAGCTGCAGCTTCTGCTCACCAGTGGCCATTCTGGTCTGATGGGCCTTCTGCTGTCCTCTCCTGAGATCTGCTGGCCACCCCTCAGCAAGACTGGTCTCAGGGCCTCCTCAGCCTCCGGTTTCAGTGACTCCCTCTCCCTGGTCCTAAGGCTTGTCTGATCTGGCCCCTGCTTCATTGATAGTGTGATCACACTTTGCCCAATTATTTGGGATGGCACTATCAACTCCAAGTCAACATTTTTCTCCTCCCCAACTCAAGATCTGCATACTGTTCCTTTAGACTGTTTTTTTTTTGTTTGTTTGTTTGTTTGTTTTTGTTTTTGTTTTGATCTGGGCACAGTTGACATTTTTAAAATTAATTATTTATTTTAAAAAATCGTTTATTTACACCAGGGATTGAACCCAGAAGGTGCTTAACCCTGGAGCCACATCCCCACCCCATTTTTATTTTGATTGATTTATTTATTTTTACATTTTGAGACAGGGTCTCACTAGGTTGCTCACAGCCTCCCTAAATTGCTGAAGCTGGCTTCAACCTGTGATCCTCCTGCCTCAGCCTCCCGAGCCTCTGGGATGACAGGTGCATGCCACCACTCCTGGCTACTGTTGACATTCTGAACTGGATAATTCTTTGTGCAGAGTGCTGACTTGGGACTGCAAGTCGCTTAGCAGCATTTATCCCTGATTCCGACCTGTCAAATGTCAGTGCCATCCTCTTGTTCAATGGCAACAATAATAAAAAAAAAAAATGCCTCTAGACATTGTCAGGAATCCAGCTGGGGGAAGAGGAGGAGGGGTAAAATAAATCAGCCCTGGTTGAGAACCACTGCCTTAGCCCGAATCCCCAAACCATCTTTTAAATTATCTATCTATCTTTTTATCTATTTATTTATTTATTTTGTGGTGCTGGGGATTGAGCCCAGGGCCTTGTTCATGTGAGGCAATCACTCTACCAACTGAGCTATGTCCCCAGCTCCACCTTTTTAATTTTAATTTATTTTCAGTGCTGGGGATGGAACCCAGGCCCTCACCCACCCTAAGCAGCAAGTCCTCTACCACTGAGCTCCACCCCCAGCTTCCCCTCACCATCGTCCTCTTGGTTAATGCCAACATGGATGTCCATGTCACTCCATGAAGGTTTCCCTAACCTCCAAGGCTGGCTTGGGTCTCCCACTGCAGGTTCTCGGGTTCTCTGACTTCTTCTGTGGAGCAGACAGCACCAGGTGTGCAGTGTGTCCCTACAAGAGTACAGGCAACCAGAGGGCAGGGGCCCCCTGCACCAGCTTCACTGAACCAGGTAGAGGGAGGACTGCAAAGGAGAGGCGCTGGGCTGGATGAGGAGCGGGGGCCAAGCCTGCCCTCCAAGTCTCCTTTAGCTCCCCGGGGGTGGGGGTCACTTTGGACTTTGCCTGTTTGCAGCCCATTCTGCAGTCCTCAAAGGGCTCCAGGGGCACAAACAGCCGTAGGTGGCATCAATCAGCAGCCTGCAGACCAACCCCGCCCACTGGTTTTCATGCAGCCTATGAGATAAGAAAAGGTTTTTACTATTTCACTTTATTTTATTTTTATCTGGGGGTGGGGGATCAAATCCAGGACTGTACATACACTAGGCAAGTGCTGTGTACCACGGAGCCTCAACCCCAGCGGTTTCTGTTATTTTAAAAGGCTACAATGGGAAAAACAATCAAAAGAAGAACAATACCTAATGACATTGAAAATGGCCTGCTTTGCAAATTTTAGGATTCATAAACAAAATTTTATTTGGAATCCTACCATGCCTGTTCATTTACATATTGTCTTGTTCAAACAAGAGGCCCTTTATACCCAAAACAGGAAATATTTAGTTTTCATCCTCTTGCAGAAAATGTTTACCCACTGTTGGTCTAAGTCACTTAGCAGCATTTATCTCTGATACTGAGCCTCATCCCCAGCCCTGTTTTGTATTTTATTTAGAGACAGGGTCTCACTGAGTTGCTTAGCGCCTCTCTGTTGCCGAGGCTGGCTTTGAACTTGCAATCCTCCTGCCTCAGCCTCCCAAACTGATGGGATGACGGGCATGTGCCACTGTGCCTGGCAGGGACACAGGGTCCTGAGGAAAGGCTCTGCTGGGCACAGGGTGGAGGTGGCCTCGGTTTACAGCAGCTCAGCCCACATTCAGGGTGGCAGAGTGGAAGGAAGGGGAGGGCAGAGACTCCAGGTGAAGGGAGATTTGTTTGTTTTAGACTCCACTCCACCCCTCCCCCCAGCAAAACCCAGGAGGACTAAAGCTGGGTGACAAAGGCCAACATGCCCTTTTGAATGGCTTTTTCTGTGGCTTGCTTTTCTTTAGGCTGAATAGAGGAGACATAAGGTCACTAATTCTCCCAGCAATTCACTGAGCACAAAAGAAGCTGCAATAATTTTCTTCTCTCTTTCTCTCTCTCTTTCTTCCCTCCCTCCCTCCTTTCCTTCTTTCTTTCCTTCCCAGATTCCCTCCCTCCCTGTTCCAGATAACAGCCTGGAGGGTCAGGCAGGGGAAACTGAGGCTTGGAGAGTTACCCATGGATCCCTGGGGCTTCATCACAAAACCCAGGGGCCTGTCCTTCTCTAATGGCGACGTGGCTCCGGCTCCCTCCGACTTTGGCCTAAATGAGAATCTCATTATTTCTTTCTTTCTTTTTTTTTTTTCATTTTGAATGCCTAGGATTTTCAGAACCCAAATCCAAGCTGAAAATGGAGGCAATTACGCAGATAATTTAGGTAAACCTCGGGGTTGTGTCCTGAGTGTTTTAACATCCGTGTCTGAATTATTGGGGTCATGTTTCCACCCCTACTTATCATTGTGCAGTTGAAGAGGCCAATTCTGCCCTGACAGCCCCTGTTTGTTTTGTCCCTGTGGAACAAGGCCCCCGGTAGCTAAGGAGAAAGGACAAGAACAAAACCCCAGGGAGGGAGGGGGCGGACCCCAGAGGGCCAAGCCAATTTGCAGTTGGAGGTCAATAACCTTTGTAACTCCACAAAACCCTACTCAGGAGGCACCCCCCAGCCCCTAGCCATTCTGCATCATGAAAACACTCCCAAATCTCAAAGTAACAATGAGACATATCCAGCTCCTCGGTTTAAGTTGCCCAGGCTGACCTTGAACTTGCTGTCCTCCTGCCTCAGCCTCCTGGATTACAGGTATGCATCGCCATGTCCAGCAAAAATGCAGAATTTTAAGAAACTGAAAAAAAAAAAAAAAGCCTTCTATAATTTCTTAGAAAAAGAGAGGGAATTTTGGAGTCCAATATTTGTGTCCCCCACCCCCACCTGCAGTTTGCTTACCAGCTGTAGGACCCTGGACCCTTCCAGAACTTTTTACCTTCCTTTTAAAACAGTATCAGGGGGCTGGGTTATAGCTCAATGGTAGCACATACAAGGTCCTGGGTTCTATCCCCAGCACCCCGTCCCTCCCTCAGATAGGACCTATAATGATCCTTGCTTTATAGGGTTGTTGGAAGATAATACAGATCAGGCGCACAGCCCCAGTACACAGTAAGTTTGACGCACGCCTGTCATTGCTATTATTTATGGGGATTGAGATTCCATCTGCATATCCAAGAACAGAGCAGCCACCCCCAGACCTCCCAGCCAGCTCCTTTCCTGGCTGGCGCAGGCATGCCATGGGGAAACAGGAAGCCTGGTGCCCCACGGACACTCCAACAATGGGAAATCCATGCATTAAAATTTTATAGACTGCAGCGGCCAGTTCAAAAGAAACAGGCTCTAAAGAAAAGCAAACTGGTGTCCAATGACATCAAGTAGAACCAGGAGCCCCAAAGGGCATAAACTTCTTGTCTCTGTTCTTGTTTATTTATGACTGCACCCACCAGTGGGGGCAGCAGGAGCAGGCGGCCTACTCGGCCTACTCATGAGCAGAGATAAGGCGTGGAGGTGCAGAGGATTAGCCGAGTCTCGTCCCCCTGTCTTTTCAGTATTCATGTTCTCCTTGTTCCCAGGGCTCCTAAAAGAAACATCACCATGCCGGTCATTTCTAAAGGTCTATATCTGGGCAGATCTTTCTCTTGACTTCCAGAACCATGTAGGTGTCTCTATACATAGTGTCCTTTCAATACCCTCAAAGCCAGTGTAGTCCATGATACCCATCATGAACCCGTTCAGGTACCCCCCTCAGAGACCTAAATCTGCAGACACTGAAGTTGCTTACATAAAATGGCATAGGGCTAGGTGTGGTGGCACACGCCTATAATCCCAAGAGGCTTGGGCGGCCGAGGCAGGAGGGTTGCGAGTTTGAAGTCAGCCTCAGCAACTTATAGAGGCCCTAAGCAACTCAGCGAGACCCTGTCTCTAAATAAAATAGAAAAAAGGGTTGGGGATGTGGCTCAGTGGTTAAGCACCTCTGAGTTCAATCCCTGGTACCCCCCCCCCCAATGGCATAGTATTTGAATACAACCTACACACCCTTCTGCATACTTAAATCATCTCTAGGTTGCTTAGAGTACGGACCACACTGCCAACCCTAAGCAAACATTTGTTACACTGTGTTGTCTAGTGGTTATTCTCCAAAAATGTCCTTATGTGTTCAGTATAGATGTGATTTCTTTTTCAAAGGTTTTCGATTCGAGCTTGGTCGAATCCCCACACGGGAACCCACAGACACAGAGGACTGTCCAATCAGCTTGAATCTGTCCTTCCTTTTCAAGCTGAATTTCCAAGCTGAACGCTGCCCTTCTTCATGCTTCCATTATTGACTGACATCCATCCATCCAGTGAGTATCTGCAGAATCCCGCCTTGGCACCAAGCCCTGTGCCAAGTGCTAAGAACAGCAGGGATGGGGGCTGGGCTGCAGCTCAGTGGCAGGGCACTTGTCCAACCTGCAAGAGGCCCGGGATTCCATTCCCAGCACAGAGAAAAAAAAAAAAAATACAGGGATGCCCCAAACAGATAGACCCCTGCTCTCAAGGGGTTCCCAGTCTGCAGGAGGAGAGAGTCTCCAGGCAGGGAAACACACCCCTATGAAGATGCACCCGTGTGCTATGAGGATTTCATCTCAAAAATGGGACAATGGGATTCCAGGTCAAATTGTCACCCGGACGGATGCCCAAGCCCCCTGAACTCAGATGCATCCGTGAGGCATCTAAGAATAAGCTGGGCCTGGGAAGCTTTCCTTGATGTGTCTGTCCTCAGAGCTGAGATGTGAATGACAAATGGGCGCTCAGTGGGTGATGAGTAGGTACTGAAAAGATGAAGCATACGGTGGTCAGCAGACCCAGGAACCCCGGAGCAGCCTCTGACCCATCGGGCATCCTGGGAGAAAGCGGAAGGAAGCGGAGAAGCCAAATGCCTCGCGCAGAGCCAGAGGGAGTTTGGCTGAAGCCACAGATGGATGGGACGGAGCCCATCCCCTGCCCACTGAGGGCTATTGAGCTCCTACTGTGTGCCTTTCACTGTGGCTGACGGCCACAGCGATGATCAGACTCTCCTCCTGGGAGTTTGTTGCTGTCACTTCCCACTTAGGGAAGGACTGCCCACCTCTCGGAATTCCTTTACCTTTTTTTTTTTTTTTGAGTCATCGACCCGTCTGATGGATTTAGGAAACCAATAGCACCCTTTGCGGATGGATTTTTTTTTTTTTTTTTCTCTCACGGTGTTGGGAGTTGAACCCAGAGCCTTGGACATAGGAGGCCAGGAGTCTACAGCTCAGCCCCCGGATGAATGTTCTTAAATGAATAAAATAAAACACAGAGGATTTCAAAGGAAATGGATTATTTTGGCCTTTGCTTGGATTTAGAAGATGACTGTATCTCCAAGGTGCAGATGAGGGCTCAAGTCCTTGGTGCAAGCCACGGTAGGTTGACAACTTGCACTCCACGCCCTGCTCTAGGTGTGTGGCTATTGGACAGTCTCCAGGTCAGTCATTCCTTATGCTGAATGCATTGCATGTTCCCCGAGTTATTCTCCTTTCCTTCCTTCCTTCCTTCCTTCCTTCCTTCCTTCCTTCCTTCCTTCCTTCCTTCCTTCCCTCCTTCCCTCCCTCCTTCCTTCCTTCTTTCCTTCCTTCCTTCCTTCCATCTGTTTTGTTTGTATTGAGACTGACCCCAGGGTCCATCTGAGCTGCATCCTCAACCCTTTTTTTTTTTTATTTTGGAACAGGATCTCCATAAATTGCCCAAACTGGCCTCGAACTTACAATCCTCCTGCCTCAGCCTCCCCAGTAGTGGGGATTACAGGCATGAGCCACTGCACCCAGTTCCCACAGGGTTTTTCTAAAGAAATGGCTGTCTGGTTCTTTTTGAAATTTTTTTCTCTCCTCCTTCTCCTTTTTCTTTTTAGAAGAGGACGCCTTGGTCAGGGGACTCTCGAGGAACTGATTGGCAGTTGTAGGGTTTTTTGTGATTTCATAATTTGGATTTCTAGTGGATACATCTGACTCCCATGATGTGTGCGTGTGTGTGTGTGTGTGTGTGTGTGTGTGTGTGTGTGTGTTGTTTGGGACAAGGCCTCATGAGTTGCCCAGGCAGGCCTCCAAGTTGCAATCCTCCTGCCTCAGCCTCCAGGGTATATGAGGTTACAGCCTGCACCACCATGCCTGGCTTGAGGATATGAATTTTAAATTAGGTGCTATTGGTGCTTTTCTAAAGAAAGGGTCTGCAGACATTTTCTACAAAGGGCCCCTAGTTGATACTGCAGGCTTCCTGGTAGGTGATACTCCAGGTTTCATAAGCCACACACCACCCAGGCTTTGACATGACTGCTGGGCTCAAACAAAGATGTGTGACCTCTTAAAGACACTGTAAATTTTATATTAAGTAATAGTTTTCTTTTGATTTTTTCCAACCATTAAAAGAGGTACGAACCACTCTCAGCTTGAAGGCCTTACAAATAAAGTCAGCAGGCCCAGGGAAGCAACAGGCCAGGGCCTGCCAATCATTCCCACCCAATTCGTATGTTGAAGACTTAAACCCCAGGTACCTCAGAATGTGTCTATTTGGAGACACAGTCTTTAAAAAGGGAATTAAGCCACCATAGTGGCACACGCCTGTCATCCCAGCATCTCAGGAGGCCGAGGCAGGAGGATCACAAGTTCAAAGACAGCCTCAGCAATTATCGAGGCCCTAAGCGACTCAGCAAGACCTTGTATCTAAATAGAATACAAAAAAAGGATTGGGGATGTGGCTCAGTGGTGAAGCACCCCTGATTTCAATCCCCAGTACCAAAAGAAGAAAAAAAGTTAAAATGAGGTCATTGGGATGGACTCTAATCCAATGTCTGGTGCCATTGCAGGAGGAAGTCAGAACAGATGCACAGGGAGGCCTTCACGTGAGCCCATCAAGACTGCAAGCAGGAGAGCTGATTCCAGCCAACCTCGATGACACCTTGATCTCAGCTCTGGAGGCTGGAGGAGATAAGTGTCTATTGTGTAAGCCCCTAGTCTGTGAGGTTGTAAGGGCAGCCCCGAAACACACATGCTGTGAGCTGGGCACATCCTCATACAATATCATTCTTTTTATTTTCCTGTGGTACTTGCTAAGGCACTGGGGCTGGCTTTGAACCTGAGATCCTCCTGCCTCAGCCTCCCTAGCCTTTGGGATCACAGGCATGTACCACAGCACCTGGATACATTGCCATTCTTAATGATCTCACTGACCTGATAATGAGGTTGATCTTTCTTTGTTGGTGGAAAGACAGAACATTTGAGCAGCTAGAATGATCCTCCAAGCTCACGAAGTGAATAAGTGGATTAAAATTCCAGAGATTCTTTTATGTGCATCATCTAAGGACAGAATCCCGATTTGGCCTTCATACAAGACGTGAAATGCAGTAGAAACCTTTGGACGGGAGAAACCAGTTGTAGAAACAGATCTCACCATTAGAACCCCAGAATGACTTTGTTGGGTTGTGGGAGCCTCGCGCAAGCTCCCTCCTCTCCCTGGGTCCCTCTATTTTTATTACTGGGAAATGGGCACCTTGGACCCATGGAATACCCAAGGCTCTTGGCAAAAGCGTCAAGGTCAGATTCAAGGCCTGGGGGCTTGGAACTTCCTTCTCTCCTTCTTCTTTGCTGGTGAGCACCCAACTTTTGAGTGATATTTAATTGTCTGAAAACCGTGGGACTTCAGAGAAAATGATAAATGCAAGGAAGTGGCATATTTGTAGCCAGAGAACCCCAACACCATCCTCTGTTCTTTCCTCTGGGCTTCAAAACATACACAAGCTCTATTTCCTTCCCGTGGCAGGATTCATTTTACGAGCTCAGAAGGGACAACAAAGGTCCCCCTCCCTGGTCAGGAATACCAGCGGGCCCCTGCTCTGTTGTTGAAGGCAGGATGGGCACCCCTAGATGGGGGGGGGGGGTCTTTGGCAGGAGGTTTAAGGAGCCTCCAGGGATCTGGGTGCTTCCTCTGTTCCACACCCGCCTTTCCCCAGGCCTGGACATCCCCCGGGCTGGAGAACAAGCTATTCTTTCTGGAATTGACATCAGGGCTGGAGTGGGGAGGAAGTGCCATGGAGCAGGGGCGGTGCGGGGGCAGATCCTGCAGACACCTGGGAGACCATACCAGCTGGCAGGACAAGGTCAGCGACGTCCAATAGGAGCCTCGATGTCCTTCCCTTTTCTGAGGGCCCTGGCTGGGCGGAAGTGGGGCAAGAAGGCAGCGTCCCTGCGCAGGCCCGGGAGGCCGGAGTGGCCCCCGCAGGCTCCAGAGGAGCCTCTTGACCCCGACTTCAGACAGGCCCCCGAGTTCTGCAGATTGCGGAAAGTCAAGTGGGAAGCCGGCCGGAGCCTGCGCACTGCGCTCCCCAGCTCGGGTCAGGGCTGAGGCTTTGATGGGGAATCACGAAGCAGCCACATATTTACTTTAAAAAGATAAAAAGCTGCTTTTGAAGGTGCCCATCCTCCATGCATGAGGCACTGCAACCAAGAAACAGACTGGGAAGCCACCCAGGGGTGGCACTAGGGACAAACCCAATTTTTCCGAAAAGAAACGCTCTGCACGCCGTGCCAGCTGCGCCTGGCCTGTCTAATCTAGGGGGACACAACAGTCCCCATCCCTTAGACAGTCTCACATCAGGATGGAAAGGCAGAGAGCACCTGGGGGAGGGGGGCTGCAGCGAGGAGGGGCGGGGCGAGATCGAAGGTTCTGGATGGGGTGAAACTTGATTCTTGGGGGTGCTGAAAATCAGACTCTGCGCATAAAGCAAGAGAGACAGGTCCGCACACATGCGCAGTGCACTGCGGATAATAAAATTGCACCGAGTTACTCCTCGTCTCCTGCAGCGCCCGGGCCCCTCGCGGCCCTCCCTCGGGCCCCCTCTCTCCACCGCCGCGGCCCCTGGAAGCCGCTGCTCGGCTCTCAGCTCCTGGAGGTGGACACTTCCCGCTCTCCCACAGGGGCCTGCAGTAGCCATCTCTCGGTGCCCCCCGTCTTTCCCTTGGCCCAGGGTCCTCTAAGCTCACCCATGTCATTGCACAAGACAGATCAGGGGCCACTTGGAACAGCATGTGGGATAACTCCAGCTGACCACCGTTAATTGTATTGCAAAAAAGCTCTCGGACAGGAGGACGCGGAACCTTCCCGACACAGCAGCGCTCCACGACTGATCATCACTCTCGGCAACACTGTCTGCAGGTACTGAAATGTCACTGCACCCCATAAAATGCACACTCGTTATACTTCAATTAAAAATTCTAAGCAGAGATGGACACCGTAGCACACGCCTGTAATCCCAGCCGCCTGGGAGGCTGAGGCAGGAGGATCGCGAGTTCAAAACCAGCCTCAGCAAAGGGGAGGCACTAAGCAACTCAGTGAGACCCTGTCTCTAAACAAAACACAAACTAGGACTGGGGAGGTGGCTCAGTGGTTGAGTGCTCCTGAGCTCAATCCCTGGTACCCCTCAAAAAAAAAAAAAAAGTCTAAGAAAAACTATTCATGGGGTTGAGCAATCAGGGGGAAAATGTCTGAAGAGGTCTCTTATGGTATACAATGATGAGAAGGATGAGAAACTCTGACCTAGAGCATATAGATTCTGGTACATTCAAAATCCACCTTTCCTGCTTTCTAGCTGTGCATCCTTGAGCCAGTTACTTAACCCTTCTGAGCTATGTTTTCACATGAAACATAGATATGAGAATATAATGCTGTCTATGGATTTAAACTCTTAATATCGGGCTGGGATGTGGCTCAAGCGGTAGCATGCTGGCCTGGCATGCGTGCGGCCCAGGTTCGATCCTCAGCACCACATACAAACAAAGATGTTGTGTCCGCCAAAAACTAAAAAATAAATATTAAAAAAAAATTTCTCTCTCTCTCTCTCTCTCTCTCTCTCTCTCTCTCTCTTAAAAAAAAAAAAAAAAAAAACCTCTTAATGTCCATTGTGGCTAAACCAATGTGTGACATCTATAGCAAGCATTTTGTCACCAGGAGTCATTTTTATCATCAGGAACTCATAGGATCAACTTCTTCTAAAGGCCAAGACAGACCTCCTCCAGGATTTGGGGTTAAGCTTTCTAACAACACTTAACTTGAATCCTACATTGTTGCCCCAACAGCTTGATTCTTAGATCCTGGCTATGAGGTGATTGTTAGAAAACTGGTTCACTCAGGGTTTAATTATCAGGCATGCTGCTTCTGCGGCTGGGAGCCACAGGCCACCAAAAGTCCTATGCAGTGACCTATATGCTGGCCCATCAAACGCCCTCCATGCCTATCAAACACGAGGTGCTGGAAAGGCCTCTAAGAACACGGTTGGGTGGTCCACCAGTTCAGCTCTGTCTTCCTCCTCCTCCTGCGGATCTGGCTGCATTTCCAGTCCACCCCCTGGAGAAGCTCTTGAGGACCTAACAGAACCTCCCTAACCCTAACCCTCCGCCAGCTCTGTGCTGGGTGCTTTGAAAGTGTCTCTGGAAACCTTACCATTTCCTGTGGGGCGGAATCTCAATGGGCAGGTGAGGAAACGGGGTGGGACACTCGCCTGAGTTCTCTAAGGCCACACAAAGAGTCCATCCCTGCAGGCGCCTGCTTGAGTCAGATTTCCCTGTTTCCAGTGACAGAGCTGTGTCTTCAAGACAGGGCAGCCTCCAACTGAAGGCGAATACAGAAAATAACGGGTGTGGGGACTGCAGAGTGGCTCTAAGTCAGAGGGTGCTGCCGGACTGGCACTCAGTGTGCGCAGTCAGCACAGCATTCCTGTGTTCCCGTTCTTCAGATGGGGAAACTGAGGCTCACACAAGTAAACGTCATTTACCTGTGATTACACACCAGGGAAGTGGGGAAGACAGGACTTCATCCAGGCCTGACCCTGAGAGTGTGCTTCTGATGGCTCATTTCTTCTTTTTTTTTTTCTTCTTTTTGGTAGGACGGATTGAACTCAGGGCCCTTTACCACTGAGCCACATCCCCAGCCCTTTTCATTTTTTAAATTCTGAGACACGGTCTCACTAAGTTGCCCAGGCTGGCCTCAAACCTGTGATCCTCCTACCTGAGCCTCTAAAGTTTGTGGGATGATGGGCCTGGGTCACCTACACGGCCCATTTTCTTTTCTTTCAAGCAAATCGGCAGTGAGAATCTAAGACACCGAGATTGCCCGATTGTGGTCTGTCTGTTCAGGGGTTTTCTTTCTTGATTCCTCATTGCCCCCCCCCCCCCCCCACACAGTTCCTAAATATGGCTGGGAAGTGAACATCCTATTGTGAAAGTCAGATGAGATAAAGGCGGTGACAATGCTGTCCCTCTCTCCCTCAGGCAGGCAGAGCCTGGAGACCCTCTGTGAGTTCAAAGCCCTTCCTCTGTCGGGCCTCCGTCTCTTCACCAGGTAAAAACAGGGATAATAGCATCAGGCAGAAGGAAAAGCACTTGCTTCAAATGCTCATGAGAAACATGTGGGAAGAAGCCACTTCTGTGGGTGTTTCCTGAGCCTTTAGCAGGGTGGACTGAAGGACTGGAGAGGCCAGGGCTGGACCCGGCCTGCAGACTCCCCAGTGGCCCACTTGTCTTGGTTGTCACTGTGCAGGGTGACCAAGTTGGGACAGCCCAGGTCAGATTTCACGCCCTGCTTACACTCTGCCCCCTTCAGCCGCCTACCCGCTCGCTCACGGCCTGCTCCCCCACGCCCGACCCACAGATTCGCCACTCACTCATCTGCTCACCCACGGGCTCAATCACTCGTCCACCCATGCATCCATTCACTACCTCGTTCATTCATTCCCCACCTCCCTCCAGCGGCCTTGATCCCTCACTGGCCACCTTGGCCATTCACAAATTCATTCACCATCTTCATTCAATAAGCTGCTTCTCAGGACACCGCACATTTCACACGGCTGCTTGGGACCAACCGGCAGCTAGGGGACAGCACAGTCAAGGTCTATGCGCGTTCTAGTGGGCAGAGACAAGGAGAGTGGAAACCAAATAATAATAATAATAATAATAATAATAATAATAATAATAAAACCACAGGTGATAAGCATCCTGAAGAGACTACAAAGAAACTCAGGAGACCCAGAGCCAGAAAGGGGCCATTCAGGGGGGGCTGTCAGAAAGGGGCTCCAGGAGGTGACCTTGGAGAAGCAATCTAAAGAGGTCAATGGCCAGGGGGGCCGTCCCAATCGGAGCTCTCTGCCACCCCTTCCCAATAGCTTCGCTGCTGTCATGGTGACATGCCATCAGGGGACTGGCTGTGGCTCAGTGGTGGGGCCTTTGCTCACCGCCTGTGAGGTCCGGGGGGTTTCCCTCCCCAGCACCACAACACAACGAAAGAAAAAAAAAATTAAAAAGGAATTAGGACTCAAAGTCGAAAAGAGAGATGTTTTAAATAAGCGAATACACAACCAGGTGCTCAGGATGGGATGTCACCCAGTGTTCTTTTCCTTCCAACATTCTCTCTCCCTATCCTGACCCTGGGCGCCTCTCTCTTGGGCTTGGAGTTCTGGGTGGAACCAGGCCCTTGAGCGAGCACTGAGCTGCACCCCCAACCCCTTCCCTACTCTTTCAATATATGCAAAGTTTGGTCAAAAGAAGGCCTTTCTCGATTCTGTCACCAGTTCTCCTTTGGCCAGCCTAGATACCTAATTGGCACTTTAACTGGTCACTTTCAGCTCTTACAACCCTCGTCCAGGGCCTTGGTTCCTCCCATCTTATGGAGAAATCCTGAGAAGAGGGAGGGAGGGCAGGAGGCAGATGAAGCCCAGTTTTAAGGTGGCTGATACAGGTCACCAAGCTGACCTTCCCTGATTCACTCAGGGACCCCAAGGAGACCGTCCAGGGAGCCCGTCCCGCGTCCTTCCCTGCTTCCCACCGGGAAGGGAGCTCCTGGAGTCTCCAGAAGAGGCCGGGGCCAGCCTGCTGGGTTGGACTTAATTAGGGCTAATGATTTCTCCGTCTTTGTGGGGACAGCCAGACGCCACTGGGTCGGGGAATCCCAGTCTGGGGAGGGAGACTCGGAGTGACATTGAAATGCAACCTCTCTTTGAAAACAGGGGAGGGGACGGCTTTTCAATGGATCCGGGACAGCAGCCCCGGGAGTCTTAGAAAAACAAAGGGAGGAAGACCTGGGAGCCGGCAGGCAGGGCCCTGGGGCCTGCTGGGCCCCTGAGATGGACTCATTGAGGCGCTTCCCGCCTCGTGCCTGCAGGAATGTGAAAAGAGGAGAAAACAAACATTTGCTTATTCATTCTTTGGGCTGTCTCCTGAGGTCTCACACCACCTCCAGACCTAGTGATCTGAGGCAGGGGCTCCAGGGAATGCTTCAGACAGGAATTCCAGGCGACAAGGAGCACTTTATAAGATGAACTGGGGTAGAGGTGGAATTAGGGGGATAAGGCTTTAAAAACAGGGCTGGGAAAATTTTGAACAAGCCCCCAAATAAGGACCTCCCCCCACCCCCCAGCATTCAGCTTCAACAATTATCATAATTTGGGACAGGGACTTTTGAAAGATTGTGTAGGTCCCAAGCTTTCTGACTTTGGGGACCCCTTTACCTCACATCTCAAAATGCACCCACAATAACAATTTTATATGGCCCAGAGCACTGAGCCAGGGACCCTTGGGCATGTTTACATTTTATTGATATTTAATCAGTTTTAATCCGGCAAACTGCCTACCCGTCGCTTTGAGTCATCTGGGGGAAGTTGTTCTTTGTGCCCAAAGATTAGATTGGCCCTGGTTTAGATATGCAAGAATCACACCTACATCCATAAAAAACAGCACTCCCTCTGGGAATTTCCTAAGACAGTGGGCTGGGGACCCAGGGGGGCCAGAGGAGGAGGTGCTGGAGATTTAGGCAAACTTTCCCTACTAATGAAATAAAATAAAATAAAATAAAATAAAGGGATATTCCCTGCCTGCCCCTTTAATTAACCATGCTGTCCTCTTCTTGATCACATTCTATCAAAGGCATCGGTACCAGCAGCATGTGGTCCAGGGTTGGCACTGAAAACTCTCAGTCATGTATGTGTTCTGCTGTTTTTAATCCTCAAGCCAAGGATATTCATCTTTATGGCTTTCAGAAAGGGTATGGGCTCAGAGAGTTGAAGTCACTGCTCTGAGGTCACACAGCATTATTGGGGTCAGAGAGCTCAGACTTATCAGTTCTCCTGGGATCTCTGCAGTCAAAGACCCCTAGGTGCAGAATGTGGCTTCTATTGTCTGCAGACAAACCTGCCATTCATTCCTGCATCCTGCATCTGTGAGTTTTGGAGTCCCTCCGGTTACACCAAGATAATAGTAATATTTACTGGTAGGACAGTGGTCACAGGTTTACACCAGGGGGTGGTGTGTGAGATCATCCTATAATCAACAACCTCTCCCTGGCTATTTTTTGACCTCTATTGCTATTTTCACAAAGGAAGGACAGAAGCAGATTAAAAGGGGCTGTAAACCAGGGGACCAGAAGGGCCAACTGCTGGCAGGTGACATTTTAACATCTCACTCCCCTGTGCCCAGGCACATAGTAGTTTCTTTCTAAATATTTACAGGAAGGAAGGGAGGGAGGGAGGAATTCATGAATGAGAACACTTGGGTTCCAAGCCCCAGGACCCCAGGAGCTACTGACATGGATCTTGGGGGTGGGTCTAGGAATTCCTGTGACTGGGAGGCCAGCTACCTTGTGGGCTGTGCTGTTTCCTAGGAGGTGAATAGCAGGCCTTCCTGGGGCGTCCTAAGGTCTAGGCCTCATTAAAATGTGGGAGGAGTCCTGCCAGCAGGGTTTGCCCAGGAAATTTGCCCCTTGGCAAAGTTCCCTCAAAGGGCACAGTAACAAAGTAATAAGCATGAACACTTGCTGCAGTTTAATTCTAGAACAATTATATGTGCAGTGATAAGAGCAAAATATAAAGCTATTTAGTTACATGCAATTAGATACAAAACTAGGTATGTTTGTTTTTTTTGTGGTGCTGGGGATTGAACCCAGGGCCTTGTGCAGACTAGGCAAGCCCTCTACCAACTGAGCTATATCCCCAGCCCTACATATGTGTAGATTTTTTTTTCTTTTCTTTTTTAAGTCAGGGTCTTGCTATGTCACCCAGGTTGGTTTACAACATCTGGGTTTAAGGGACTCTCCGACATAGCTGGGACTGCAGATGTGTGCCACCACCCTTGGCTAACTCCTATATACTTATTTAAAATATTATAGGGCTGGGGATTTAGCTCAGTTGGTAGAGTGCTTGCCTCGCGTGCACAAGGCCCTGGGTTCAATCCCCAGCACCACATGCACACACAAAAACTAGCAAATCTTACTGTATGTTAATTATACCTCAATAAAATTGGCACAAAAATTATTTTTAAAAATCTCTTTAAAAATATTATAGATACTGCACATATTTTGCTTCTGGCCAAAGCAATTTCATAACCACAATCAATGATATACTGGACCACTTTTCCTGACCTGTGTTCAGGAATTCAGTCATTGCTCAAGAGTAGCTGCCATTTTGAAATATATCTATTTTTTTTTTGTTATGACTCCTTATAATGTGTTTCTCAGGTTGCCAGATAGATCTCCCACCCATTACTTTAATTGTTATTGAATGGTACATTCTCTTATATAATATTCCTGGGTTTTTTTGGTACTGGGGATTGAACTCAGGGGCACTGAACCACTGAGCCCCAGCCCCAGCCCCACCCGCTTTCCTTTGAAAAATATTTTTTTTAGTTGTGGATGGACACACAATATCTTTGTTTATTAATTTATTTTTTTATGGGGTGCTGAGGCTCCAACCCAGTGCCTCACACCTGAGGGGCGAGCGCTCTACCGCTGAGCCACACCCCTAGCCCTTTTTATCTATTTTTAAAAATTTATTCTGGTGTCCTTTTTATATTTTATTTATTCTGATGTCCATGCAGACAAAGGGAGGGGCATCTAGGAGCGGTAATCATCAGGTTCTCCCTGAGTTGCTTAGGCCTGGCTAACTGGCTGAGGCTGGTCTGGAACTGGTGATCCTCCTGCCTCAGCCCCAGGAGCTCCTGGGAAGACAGGCGTGTGCCACTGTGCCCGGCTGTAATATTCCATTGAACACACTAGCAGGCGTGAGAACTGAGTTTGTGTTATAGATGAACTTGGTTTTGCTGTTTGGTGGTGCTGTGAACGAACCCAGGGTGAGTGCCACCCTTGAGCTACACTCCTAGCCCCAACAAATGAACTTGGGCTGGTGTTGGGCACATTGTAAATACTCAATGAATGTCAACCTTATTTTAATTCTATCCTTACAAGTTTATAAGGTAGGTATCATACCCGTTTTGTGGAAGAAAGGAAGGCACAGAGAGGTTAGGTAACTTGTCACTGGTCACAGAGCGGATAGGGGATAGGGAGTGAAGGCCAATGATCTCTGAACCATCTGGCTCCCGTAGGCAGGGCCACTAAAGGACACAGAGACTGGCCTTCAGGTGCTAATCCCTTTGTTTGCATGGACATCAGAACAGGATCCTTGGTTTATTTATGCGGCTCCTGACTCCAAGTTCCCCCTCATCAGGCCTCTAGAGCTTAGTGAGCTATTTCATTTGTACAAGGTGAAGGCTCTCATGCTCACCCTGCTTTTACGACCTCAGGAGATACATTAAAACTTTCAGCTTGAACCTCAGCTTCTCCATCTCACATTTGCAGATTCTATTCCAGAGGGGGCTGGGCAGGCGCGGCACAGTGCAACCCACCTGACCCTGGACCAAGTTCATATCTGGGACACTCTGTGCCCCTCTCCCTCCTCTTCTTAGTGACCTTCCATGACTACCCATAATCTCCCAGTAAAAATGCACTTTCCTTGCCTCAAAAATGAGAATACCATCAGGTTGCTATTGTTGTTCTTCTTATTTTGGTACCAGGGATGGAACCCGGGGCACTTAACCACTGAGCTACACCCCCAGCCCTTTTTGAAAATATTTTATTTAGAGACAGGGTCTCACTGAGTTGCTTAGGGCCTCGCTGATTTGCTGAGGCTGGCTTTGAACTCTCTATCCTCCTGCCTCAGCCTCCCAGTATGCACCACTGCATCCCGCTATTATTATTTTTGAAGACAGGGTCTCCCTATGTGTCCAGATTTGCCTCTGGATTCCAGTGATCCTGCCTCAGCCTCCCCAGCCACTGGGGTTACAGGTGTGACCACCAAGTCCAGCCCATTTGCTATTGATTAGGACCCAGTTTCTGGGAAATTTAGGGTTACACTGTGGAAGACTGAAGAAGCTGGGATCGATTTTTTTTTTTTTTTTGCCTGGGACAAATACAAATCCTCTTTGTCCAGGAGAATAGAGAACCTCAAAGAATAAGATGTGATTGCCTTGTAGGGCATTAACCAGTCTTTATTTGTTATTTAAATTTACTGCAACTGATTTGGTTTTGAGAGTCTGGCTGCCCCCGACTTCTGGGCTCAAGTGATTCTTCTGTGTCAGTCTTTCAAGCAGTTGAGAGGACAGGTGGACCTGGCTCTCCGTTCAGAATTTTATTTTATTGATTGATTTTTTTTGGTGCTGGGGATTGAACCCAGGGGTGCTTTACCCCGTAACTACAGTCTGTAGCCCTTTTAAAGAATGTTGTTGTTGTTGTTTAGAGACAGGATTTTACTAAGTTTCTCAAGACCTTGATAAATTGCTGAGGCTGGCCTTCTTCCTGCATGAAAAAAGGCATGCAGTGGCCTTTTTTCAGAATTGGCAATCCTCCTGCCTCAGCCTCCCACGTTGCTGGCATTACAGGTGTGCACCACCGTGCCTGGCTACAGTTAGAAATTGTGATGAGGGCTAAGTGATATTTTATATATATATGTATGTTATCACTGTTGTGTTGCAGAGTGTTAGGCAAGCATTCCACCCCAGTGCTACACCCCTGCCCAACATATATTTAAAGAACAGCGTATTGCTCAAAAGGCATGTTTCTGCTTGGTTACTGTTGCTAAGAGAGTAACACGTCTAACTTGTTAGGGAACAGCACTAACTGGATTGGCTAATTAGGAGTTGCAGCTGATAACATTTGTTGGATAGTTTCTGTAACATTTCTTTTCTTTTCTTTTTTTTTTTTTTTTTTTGGCACTGAGAATTGAACTCGGGGTGCTTAACCACTGAGCCATATCCCAACCTTTTTTTTTTTCTTTTATAGAAACAGGGTCTTGGGCTGGGGTTGTGGCTCAGTGGTAGAGCACTTGCCTAGCACGTGTGAGGCATTGGGTTCGATCCTCAGCACCACGTAAAGATAAACAAGTAAAATGAAGGTATTCTGTCCATCTACAACAACAACAACAAAATAATAATAATGATAATAATAATAAAGAAATAGAAAGAGGGTCTTGCTAAGCCATGAGGGCCATGGTAAATTGCTGAGGCTGGCCTCAAACTTGCAATCCTCCTGCCTCAGCCTCCCAAGCGGCTGGGATGACAAGCACGCGCCCCACCCCCACCCCCGCCCCCCAGTTTCCATAACATTTCTGACCCACGCAACTAAAGTTACCTCCAGCCTCCTCCTAGTGGACTGGGAGAAGCTTTCTCACACCATCAGGAAGGCAGTACTCAAGTGACCACCAGGTGGCTCCCCGCTGAGGCCAGACTGGGAGAGAGCCCCTGCCTTAGAGAAGGGCATCCTGCTGGGGTTGCAAAGACCCCCGAGCCTCTCAGGGGCTCCCACCCTCTTGACTGTGAATCATCTCCTGGGAAAAGGTTCCCGAGCCTTCTCTCCTTGTCTCCATCCTTCCCTGACACCCACTTTCAAGGCACCGACAGGGCGGTCTGGTCTGGTGTGTCCAGCCAGGGCTCCAGATAGGCCATCTGGCCGCCGCCAACCCTTTCAAGACAAAATCAAGATCGAATCCTGGAATCATCTACCATCTCCGACCTCAGAAGCCGGGGGGGTGGGGGGGTGCTACTTGGGAACATGCCCTGATCAGCCTCCTGTCTGATAAGCAGTCAGTCACCTCTGAGCAACCTAAGCAGCCTCCCCAGGAGGCAGACCTTTTGGGGGGCTCGTGGTTCTGCAGGGGTCCCCAGACTGCCTGGCACACTGAAGGTGTGACAGTGACCACCCCCTTCTTCCTAGGCACTGGACATTTTCCAGAACTCTCTGCTTTTTTTTTTTTTTTTATCTCTCTTGACGTTCCCAGCAGATTTCCAGGGCTGCTAGGCAATGAGCCCTTTGGAATAGAAGAAGATACCAAAGTTCAGAGAGGTTAAGTGATGCCCAAGGTCGCTTAAGTGGTGGAACCAGAATGAAGACCCAGAACTTTTACACCCTGGTCGGTTCCACCTCTTGGTCCTCCGTTCTCTGCGTGAGTCCCCTGCTCCACTAACTGTCCTATATTTATTTATATTCTTTGTGCACGCGGTGGGCACTGGGGATTGAACGGAGGACTTGGAGCACACAAGGCAAGGGCTGTCTCACCGAGCAACACCTCTGGACCCGACTGTCCTATATTTAAAATCTGCTGCTAGAAACGAGAACTTTCAGGAAAGACCTGTCTGCCTGTTGCTGGTTTGGAAGTAAACAGGTCCCAGGCTGCTTGTGGGTGAAAGGAACCCAGGGGTGGAGTGCTTTCCGCGGGCCTCTTGGGCACGGGCACCCACCCAGAGATTCAGGAGAGATGGGAAAGTTGGAAGCAGGAGGTCCCTGAGGGCGCCTGTGACTGACAGTTGGCTTGCGGGGAGGCTTACGAGGTCACGGCAACCCAGAAGTTAGACGTCTGCAGGCAAGCTGCTCTCCTCTTTGCCAGCCGGGCTCGCTCACAGGAGCCTCCAGAGCCTTTTCTCAAATGGCAAAGCAGTGAGGGTTTTATTTGTGTTTTTAAAATTTTTTGGTACAGGCAATGTAACCCAGGGTCACTTTATCACAGAGCCACATTCCAGCCCTTTTAATATTTTATTTAGAGACAGGATCTCACCGAGTTGCTTAGGACCTCAATAAGGTGCTGAGGCTGGTTTTGGACTCACAATCCTCCTGCCTCAGCCTCCCAAGCCCCTGGGATTACAGGCGTGCAAGGCAAAGCAATCAGGCTTTTTGTTTGTTTGTTTTTGGTACTGGGAATTGAACTCAGGGGAACTTAACCACTGAGCCATATCCCAGCCTTTTTTATATTTTATTTAGAGACAGGGTCTCACTGAATTGCTTAGGGCCTCATTGTTGCTGAGGTTGGCTTTGAACTCGTAATCCTCCTGCCTCAGCCTCCAGAGCTGCTGAGATGACAGGTGTGTGCCCCGCAAGCAGTCAGTTTTGACATGACCAAAACTTGAGTGAGCAAGAGGTGGGTTCAGTGCCCAGTGGAGAAAAACCACGGAAATAGAACTCTGTATTTTTTTGGAAATAAGGTTGGAATAACCCTGAAGCTTAATATCCGTGTGTGTGTGTGAGAGAGAGACAGAGATAGAGGGTGGGATGGTGAGTTATTTTAAAAAATTGAATTCTTTAACTTTGGCCAAAAGATATTTTTTAAAATAAATACCTTTAGGGGCTGGGGATCTACCTCAGGTGGTAGAGTGCTTACCTCGCATGCACAAGGTCCTGGGTTCGACCCCCAGCACCCAAAAAAGAAAAACCTTTAGAGATTAATTTATCTTATTTTAGTCTTCTTTTTGTTTCATACTCAGTTTGTGTTTTCCATTCACAGATTTTTTTCCCCACAACTGGACAGTTTTCAAGTTAAATGCCTTAATTGTAAAAGATATACATATATATGTAGTAAAAGTTATATATAGTAATAAATGTAATATGTAATATATACCTATATATTAAATGCCTTAATTGAAAGTTATATATAATATATATATTATATATAATATATAACATATACATATATAATATATAATACATTTATACATATATGTCTTGTTTAAAAAAGTTTAAATATGCTCCTTATCTTTAGTCTCCATACTCCACATCTTAGGGTTTTGTGTGTGTGTTTAAAGATAATTATTATTATTATTTTATTATCATTAATGCTAGGGGTGAAACACAGGGCCTCCCACTCCACAAGCAATGCTCTACCTCATACCACACCTCTGATCCTTTTTAAACTTTATTTTGAGACCAGGTCTCCCTAAGTTGCCGAGGCTGGCCTCCAACTTGACATCCTCCTGCTTCAGCCTCCCTAGTAGCGGAGCCACCTCAAGCCTTGCGGTGGGGATTTTGAAAATCAGATGCAGTATCTTAACGCCGGACCCTGTCCAAGCACCCCACCTCCCTCCTGCGAAGAACACGACGTGCAGCATCTTCCTGGGGCGCTGCAGACGCTGCCCGTTCCTCTCCAAGTCCCTGTCACCCCCACGCTGCCTGTTGCCCGGCATTTATGCAGCGCCTGCCGGGCGCCGGACACTGAGGAAGGCCCTCCTCACCCAGAGGTTCTTCTCAGAGTCCCGAGTCAGGGCCACCACACTCCCCATTATCCACCTCCAGCTGAGCTTAGAGAGGCAGAGGGCTTTCCCGGGGGGCCACCTGGAGGGGGGCTGACGGGAACCTGGTGCCAGGGGCACCACCCTCCTCACCCACCTGCCAGGCGGGCTCCTCAGCTGGGCACTCCTGGCCTCTTGGAGCGGATGGTTCTGCACTGCGTGAGGCTGATCTGTTCATCTGTGGCCCTTTAGTAGCATCGGGCTGTGCCCACAGGATGCAAATTAACACTCTTAACCTTGGGTGTGACACTAAAGTAGTGTGTTCAGGGAGCGACAAAGTCCTCTCCCCCCAAAATAAAAAATGGCACCCACTCTGATGCCGGCTTCTCATCTCCAGGTCTCTTCCATCGGGTGGTGGAATCTGGGGAGCATCTGAAGCTCATTCGTGAGATGTTCTCTCCTCCCTGGGGAAGTCTGACCCCCTGTTTCCTTCCTGTACAAACCCTGGGTCCCCCCGGGTGGGCCTTCCCTCTGAGACAGCAAAGCAGGTGAGTTTTACTTCGTCCTTTGCATCTATCTCTTTGGGTTTAAGGTCATTTTGTGGCCTTGGCTACAGCCCCAGCTGGACCATGGGAAGGCCCTTTTCTTACCCATCTTGGATCCCAAAGCCAAGCCCAAGGCGGGGCACAGGACGGGTGTGCAAATCTGTTGGGCAGATAAAAGGATCCACCGATGGACAAGTCCTTGAGGTGGTGCAGGTCTGTAGTCTCAGCGACTCAGAAGGAAGGCCGGGGCAGGAGGATCCCAAATTCAAGGCCAGCTTCTGCAGTTTTTGGGAGGCCCTAAACAAGACCAAGTGTATGCTTCCAAAGACAGCCACAATATGCTTCAAAAAGACGTTAAAGAAAAAAATCGGTACCCAATGACACTTGGGGAAAAGACAGCAAAATATTTCCTTTGTTCCTTCACGTGGCTCAGGAGTCCTCGGGCCACACACTGGAGGTGCCTCTCTGTCACAGGGGCCACCCGGCAGGCCTGCCCAGCTGCCTTGCTCACCAGCTGTGTGACCCGAGGCAAGCAAGGTCATCTCCTGAGACCCCCTTGTTCCTGTGCAGAATGAGAGACTATCTGGGACCCCCTTGTAAGGGTGAGCAGTGATAACGGGGGCTGGGGGTGGCTCTGGGGTGGAGCATGCAGGAGCCAGGGCTTCACCCCCTGCACGGCAGCCAGGATTGGGGGGCGCTGAGGAGAAGAAGGAATGAGAATTGAAGTGTTGGCAGGGACACCAGGCTCCATAGTCATTCTCACATCATTTGCATCCGGCAGACATTCTGGCCCTGTTAACATGAAGAGAACGTCAAAGCTAATAAATGGATATCTTTTAAAAAATCCTGGATGGAAGGATGATTAGATCTCCTTTTCCTGCAGCAAGGAGGCCATGTCACCTAGTGCCCCGGAGGGGACCCCAAGAAGCCCCTGCGGCCAAGGCAGAAGAGGCTTCAGTGGCCCATGCTGACCCGACCCTCCTGAACCCGGAGACTGCCTAATCAGATCCCTGGCCTCAACAGGGAGGCAGCGGGCAGAGGACCCCGCGTGTCCCAGGTCCCAGGTCTCGGGTCGCTGCCCTGGGCTCTGAGGTCCGTTTGAGGAGGTTTGGTCTGCCTACCGACTTGGCTCAGGTTGCTGAGGAAGCAGCTGATCCTATTGTTTGAACAGAAAACAATCCCAGACTGCAGCAGAGAAGAATTCAGGGCTCCTCCTGTCTACCTAGTCCTGAGTTCAGCCTCCGCCGTCACCCAGCTGGGACGGTACCAACTCACCCATCTGACAGGCGAGGAAACCAAGGCCGATGTGGTCACGAGACTTCGCCAAGGCCAGGGGCTGGTGAGCCACGCAGGCGGGGAATGAGCGGAGACTGGTTGTCATTTGCCTATGATCAGGACAACTCCAGATCATGAGCTATATAACCTGGCCTGGTGTTAGGGAGAACACCGCGCTCCTTTGAGACCAATCCAACATGTCCTCACTCTAAATCCTTCCATGGCTCCCTATTGACTTTGTATTAACTTTTTTTTTTTTTTTTTAGTTGTTGATGGACCTTTACTTACTTAATTTATTTATATACGGTGCCAGGAGAATCAAACCTAGTACCTCACACATGCTAGGCAAGTGCTCTACCACGGAGCCACCACCCCTGCCCTGTATTAACTTCTCCTTGTGGCTTTCGCCCTCCTGGACTCTGCCCTCTGTGGCCTCCCGGTTCATCTTGCTCCTTTACTATAGCCCACACTTCACGGTGTGTCCTCATCCCTCCCTGACACACACCCCTGCCCCTGGGACCCTGCCTTCTACGGTCACCGCCTGGAGCAGGCTGTTTCTCTACCCTGGATTCGTCTTTCTTGCTCTTTTGTTCTTTTTCGGGCCCTTCTTTGAGGAAGTCTTTGAGCTTGTCCCAGCACGCAGGGCTTATCATGGGACATTGCGACTCCTGCCTGTGGACTTATCTCCCCTCTAGATTTTAAGTTCCTTCAGGACAGAATCTGTGTTCTCTGGGTCAACATGAGCCTCAGCCCTAAGGAAAGCTTCCTCCGCGTTGGGGACCATCATTGGCTTCCCTTGTGTGTGTGTGTATGTGTGTGTGTGTGTGTGTGTGTGTGTGTTTTGTTTTGTTTTGTTTTTTGGTATTCACTCAACCCCTGAGCCCCATCCCCAGCCCTGTTTGTATTTTATTTAGAGACAAGGTCTCACTGAGATGCTTAGTGCCTCACTATGGTTGAGGCTGGCTTTGAATTCTCGATCCTCCTGCCTCAACCTCCAAAGCTACTGGGATGACAGGCGCCGTGTGCCACTGTGCCCCTGGCACCTAGTATGGTTTAACCGTCACACAAGGATCCCTAAATGTAGAGTTTAATTTGGCCTCTGCTGCTTTTAAGCTTTGTGCACATGAAGTGATGCTCCCTGTCTGCAGGTTGGGGGTCTGGCCTCCTCCCCTCCACCTTCTACTCCCGAGATCCAGCTGCGATGCTGACAGGGGCTGGGGGGACCTGGCCTTGTCTCTCTGTTTTTTTTTTTTAATTCGATTCAAGGCCCATCCTGGTTTAGAGCTGAGGCCAGGCTGTGCTCCCTGGGGCCCTGAGCCTGGATCTCTCTAGAGATCGGATCCAGGAGTAGAGTTGCTGCGTCATCAGGAGGCTAGGGTTTAGCTTTGCCACCTAAAGGCACAGGGTCCTCTAACATGCTCGTGGTGCCTGACTCCTGGTCTCCTGGCTGAGAACGGGAGCTCCTGGAAGCTCTCTCAGCTTCTCTAGAAAGGCAATAAGATGGCGCACGCTCTGGAGGCTGAGGCAGGAGGATCACAAGTTCAAAGCCAGCCTCCGCAATTTAGCGAGGCCCTAAGCAACTTAGCAAGATCCTGTCTGAAATAAAATACAAAAATAGGGCTGGGGAGATGGCTGGGTGGTTGAGTGCCCTGGGTTCAATTTCCAGTACCAAAAAAAAAAAAAAAAAAAAAAAACCTAGAAAAAAATGGGGAGGAGAGAGAAAGAGAAAGAAAACTTTTAATCTCCAATAGCTGCAGGGCTTTTCCTTTGACCTGCCGAGGCAGGTACTGGCAGAGCCTGCAGGACAGCAGGAACCGCTGTTTGTGCGCCTATCATGAGGGTGGATGTCTTTGGGGCTTTGGCAGTGACTCAGCCAGGAAGATCCCAGCTGAGAGTCCCCAACCCCCTTCCTGCTCCCAGGCAGCACAGTGAGCTGCAACCTTGCTGGGCAGCTGGGGAGGGCAGTCCTGAGGATGCCTTTGGCCCACCCAGGGTCTGAGCTCTAGTTTCTCACCCTCAGCTGCAAACACCTTCAGGGACCTATTGGGAAGATGATTTCCATGTCTTCAGCAACAAAAACGTCATAGAAGTCTTCTTTTTTGGGGGGCGGTAAATACTGGGAACTGAACTCAGGGGCCCTTGACCCTTGAGCCCCCTCCCCAGCCCTATTTTGTGTTTTATTTAGAGACAGGGGCTCACTGAGTGGCTTAGCACCTTGCTTTTGCTGAGGCTGGCTTTGAACTCGGGATCCTCCTGCCTCAGCCTCTCAAGGTGCTGGGATGACAGGCGTGCGCCCCGCCCCCCACAGCCATCCATAGAAGTTTTAAAAGTATAAAACATATTTAAAACATATAAGAAGGAAAACAAAAGTTACCTTGATAAAAAACATTAGAAATACATGCGTATATATGTTAGGTGTATATCTGTGTACATATGTGTTTGTGTCTGTATATATGTGATCGATGACATTTGCATTTGATAATAGAGATGACTTCATGATTCTGTAAAAGCAAATCTTTGCTCCTAGGAGATTCATGCTAAAAAACTAAGGGGAGAAGCATCTTGATGATTTTGCAGCTCACTTTCAAATGGCCTCACAAAAATCATCATCTTAACACATGTATAAATGGATATAGGTCCAGATGCCCACAGTGATGGCAAAGCCAGATCTGGTTGAAGTGGGTACAGGAGTCCCTGGAAATATACCCACAACTTCTCTCTCAAATCTGAAAAAATATATATATTTTTTCAAATGGAAAGTTAAAAGTGACCTCAAAATCCCATTACCCAAAAGAAGCCTCAGCATTACATGGGATCAATTGCCCACTCAGCCCTTTAAGGATTGACACACGTGTGCACACATGCACGATCACACACCCAGGGGATGGCTGTGTGTGTGTGTACTAGGCTCAATGACTTGCAGCATTTATTCTTTATTTCTCTCTTCTGCCAGTGTCAAGGTCAAGGCTAGCCACCCTAGCTTAGCGTGCCTTATGCCATTTCCTTTTGAACTGGGAATTTGGGAACTTTTAATTTTTCCATTTTCCCTGGGATTATAAACGATACTGCAGTGAACATCCTTGTGTGTAGACCTTTGTATAATCTCTCAATAATCCTTTAGTACATTTTTTTCTTAAGTCTTAAAACTTTTTGGTGAAAAACTTCATTGTATGCTTGGCTTTTTTTAAATTTTTTTTTTTTTTTTTTAGTGTTGATGGACCTGTATTTTATTCACTTATTTATATGCGGTGCTGAGAATTGAACCCAGTGACTCACACATGTGAGGCAAGCACTCTACCACTGAGCCACAAGCCCAGCCCCAAATGCTTGGCTTTAGTGACTGTTTCTTGTTTGGGGGTCCTTACCCTGCCTGCAGCACTTAATGTGATCTCAGTTTTCACAACATTGTGCCAGGCAGATAGATAGCCCATTATCCATATTTTAAAGTCAAGGAGACTAAGGACCAGCCCACATGATCTGATTCCAGAAGTCCTGGGCTCTTCAATAATTGATTTGCTTATAGCAGAGGCGCGGGTATTTTCCCTCTAGAATCAAACCCCACAAAAGCAAACCTGTTTAGACTATTGAGGTCCCCAGGGAGCAAGGCCTTAGTCGGGCTGGGAGTGGTGCGACTAGGGGATTCTACTAGTGCTCTGCTGCCCCCCTGTGGCAATTCTGCCTCATTGCTGGGATGGTTAGTCCCGTGGTGTATTCAATTCTCATCAAGAAACCAGAAACCTTAGGGTTTTTCAAATACCCTATCAATCCAAATCTTGCAACGTGACCATGATCCCCATACCACAGAGAAGAAATCAAGGTTCAAAGAGGTTGAACACCCCCCAGGGTCATGTGGCATCCTGGTGGCAAAGGTAGAACTCAATTCTAGTGCTCAGACAGCTGGTTTTCTACTGCCCTATACTTCCTGCCCATCTGGCATAAGCAACCACCTTGTGGCCCTTCAGGAACAATCCAAGCAGCATGGAACAGGGACCTGGAGCCTGGCTTCCAGGTTCTGACAGTCCTAAATCCTATGCCTGCCTCTGCCACCTTCTAGATACACAACCTTGACAGAGTTTCTTGACCTCTAGGACACTCATAAGAAAACAAATAAGAGGCAGGGGAGAGGCACATGCCTGTAATCTCAGCTGCTTGGGAGGCTGAGACTGGAGGATTGCAAGTTCAAAGCCAGCCTCAGCAAAAGTGAGGCGCTAAGCAGCCCAGTGAGACCCTGTCTCAAATAAAATACGAAATAGGGCTGGGGATGTGGCTCAGTGGCCGAGTGCCCTGAGTTCAAGCCCTGGTACCAAAAAAAAGAAAGAAAGAAAAGAAAAAAAACAAATGAGATGCATACTACAAGGAGCTTTATGTTAACTTTGCAGCAGGAGCTTTGGGTTGAGACTAGGGTCCGGGATTGGGGTCCTGGTTCTTGTAAAGACACAGAGCAGGTTTCCTTGATCTCTGGGACTCTATTTCCTCCGCCATCAAAGACATTCTTTCAGAAGTTCTTTATTGGATTGCAACAAAAATCTGTTTATTTGATTTCATTCTGAAGCAGATGCAAACTTTGCAGATTCCTCATCTTTAAAATGGAAACAAATACAAAAACACAATTTTTCTTATTAGCATTCTTGCGAGGTAGCAAATGTGACAGCGCTGCCCGTGGCTGTGCCGGCCTCGGCCTCGACAGTCAAGGACCTTGAGATCCCTCCAGGGTGTAAAAAGCGGTAAACTATCTGGACACGGTGGTGCACGCCTGGAATCCCAGGAGCTCGGGAGGCTGAGGCGGGAGGATGGCGAGTTCAAAGCCAGCCTCAGCTTACTTAGTGAGGCCCTAAACAACTCAGCAAGATCCCGTCTGTAATGAAATACAAAAAGGGGGATGGAGATGTAGCTCAGTGGTCAAGTGCCCCTGGGTCCTGTACAAAAAAAAAAAAAAGAAAGAAAGAAAAGAAAAAAAGAAAAAAAGAAAAGAAAAAGAAAGGAAGAAAGAAACTGAGGACGAGTGTGTGTAGAACACCTAATACTCACCAAGCGTATTTTTTTGAACACTCACAAATATTAACTCATTTAATGCTGTCATCAGTTTTGTGGCAGGCAATTTTATGGGTTCCATGTTATGAATGAGGAGGGAGCCACATGACCCAGACTTGGCCAATCAAATCCTTCCAAGTCCTGGCTTCAGTGATTGGTTCAGGGAGGGCCCTAGGATCTGGCCTGACCAATCCCATCATTTTGTAGGAGGCACGTGACCAGACCTTAGCCAATCAAAGCCTTCCACGTCCTGGCTTCAGTGATTGGTTCAGAGAAGGCCCTAGGACCTATGCCGGACCAATCGGATCATTTTCTGATATTGTGCACCTGGACGCTGGAGGGAAAAGTCATTTTTCTCTCAGTTTGGGGGAGCTGTATGTCAGCCATGCTGGGCCCCAGAAAAATCCAGCTAAACTACCCCTAAAATGGGGCCAGCACAAAGGAGAGAAGTGAAAGAGTGCAAAGGCAAGTCAAGATCAGCCAAAATTGTTGGTTCTGAATCTACTTTTTTTTGCTTTCCACCAACATGAACCAGTGAAGCCCATTCTTTTTAACCTTCTTAGAAATGCGATTTTTTTTTCTCATTGGCAATTGTTGGTCCTCACCAATGCACATTCATATTCATTAAAAATATTAGCAATTGTGGCCAGCCATGTGATAATGATTATGGCTTTGGCTCTGGTGGGCATATGACATGGTCTTCAAGGCTCGGATGGTGTCTCTATCAACCTTGGTTGGATGGAATTCTCGCAGGGGAGGGTGGTCACTGTTTAAGAGTGCACTTTTCATGATCATCACTGGGCCTTTATCTCTAGATTTGTAATCAGATGCACTTCCGTCCTTCCCTTTTGGTCGGGGGAGCAGTACTAAGGATGGAACCAGAGGTGCTTAACCACTGAGCCCCATCCCCAGTCCTTTTTGATATTTTGTTTAGAGACAGGGTCTCATTGAGTTGCTTAAGGCTTTGCTAAGTTGCTGAGGCTGGCTTTGAACTTGCCATCCTCCTGCCTCAGCCTCCCCTGGACCTGGGATCACAGGCCGGGCCTCTGCACTTGGCTGGTTTGCCCTCTCCTCCTCATCGCTAAGCAATCAGTCTTGTCGTTATCAAGAGCAGCCATTTGCAAATAAGATGGAACTGGGTTCAGACTCTGCTTCTTCTATTTCCTGGGTCTCTGACTTGGGTGGGGTCACTTCCCTGAGTGATTTCTCATCCAAGGCCACGTGGCACCCCCGATCGGTATGGCTGCGTTCAACCCTGCTACTCTCTGAATGACATTGGGTCGTGGGAGGCTGTTTCTTGGTAGTGTTTGGGGCTGTGGTCAAGGGTCAGTGGTGCGGGGTGGACTGGAGGAGAGGCTTCTGTTTGAATCTTCCCAGCACGGACTGCAGCCTTGGTTCATCAGCACGTATATCGGGGGCTCCGTGTAAGCCGCCATTTATCCCCAGAGATGAAGGAATTCCCATAGAACTGTGGGCTTCCAAACAAACATCTTCCCACACTCAGCACGTCCTATTCCCACAAACTGGGGCCTCTCCAAGGAATACGGCAGTGGAAGGGAACAGGAAGGGTCTCCTTAGGGGAGCAGGAGGGGCTTACCAAATGCTCCATGCTGGACTCTCACGTGGGAAAACGTGTTCACACAGTGAAATGCCTACATCCATCTTGTCCATTTGGAGGACTCACCTCTGGGTTCCATGGTTCTGAAAGATGCTAACTCATCTTCATCCTTCCCAGCCTTGTCTTGCGTAGGTGTTTGGCAACAAAAGAGTGTGGTTAGCCAGGCAGGGTGCTGCACATGCGTGATTCCAGTGACTTGGGAGGCTGAGGCAGGAGGACAAGGTCAAGGCCAGCCTCAGCCATTTAGTGAGACTGTGTCTCAAAATAATAAATAAAAAGGACTGGGAGGTGGCTCAGTGGTAGAGTACCCCTGGGTTTAATCCCCAATACTGGAGGGCGGGAAGCACATGGGTTCTGTGGCCAGAGGGACCAGGACAGGAATTCTGGCTTGTCCTCTTGCTTGCTACATGATTTGGTCAAGTTATCTGCTATGATTTGGATCCCAAAGGGCCTTATATTAAAAGCTTGGTCCCCAGTGTGGTACTATTGAAAACTTTAAGAGTAGGGCCGAGTGGGAGGTCATTGGGGGTGTGCTCTTGAAGGGGATTTGGGGGCCCCCTCTCAATCTCTCTTTGGATCCCTGGCTCACGGTGAGTTGAGTGGCCTCACTGTGTCCTGCCCTCCAGCCATTGCTGGGAGCCATCAGCCAAGTAGGTATGACAAATTCCTTGCCAGCTTACTCCCATGCTGTCTAGTGGAAGGACTTCTGAAAGGTGACCTTGCTCAAGGACCAGGGCAGGATCCGTGTTTAGGGTGTTCCCCCTTTAGAATAGGGAAGTTTAGCATAATAGGAGAGTAGGGTGTTTCCCCTTTAGAATAGGGCAGTTTAGCATAATAGGAGAGTAGGGTGTTTCCCCTTTAGAATAGGGCAGTTTAGTATAATAGGAGATTAGGGTGTTTCTCTTTTGGAATAGGGCGTATCCTGCTGCTGAGTTCCTCTTGAGTGCTTAGGGTCAAACAGTATATTTTGGGAGAAGCAGCCCATGCGGTAGGGATTTGGCAGGAGTGGATTAGGGCAGAGTGGAGATTTGGGAAGAGACCGTGGATTCCCCCAGAACGTGTTTGTAGACGGCCGGTGTGAGTTCGGGAATAAAGAATTGCTGTTTGAATCTACAAGCTGTGTGGAGACTCGTGATTTGTGCCCAGCAAAAGACTGCGGCATTTGGTGGCTCGTACGCGGAACGTCTGAAACTTGAAGGTAAGTGAAATTGCTCGCCCCTGAGGGAAGGCGAGAGAATGGGTGACCATTTCAGAAAACAATGTGTTCTTCTTTTGATTTATTTTGTTTTTCTTTCAAGCTGCCTATCCCTAGAAATTTCTCAGGCAAACTGGAAAAAATGGTTGACTAAAGGTTTGAAGTTTGTCGGCCCTGAGGAAGAGAAAATTGATACAACGATTTTTTATTCTGTTTTTGCTTCATTCAGTTTCGGTTTTGTTTTGTGTTATCTTATTGGGTTGCGTTATCTTTATAGTAGATTAAAACAAACTGAAAAGATGTTAAGTAAATTGTTAGAGGTTCAGAACATGGTGAAAGACGTTTTAGATCAAGCAAAAGAGAAGGTCTCTCCAGCTAGTCAGACAGAGGAAGAAAATTTAAAGGAAAAGGGGTTGTTAGGAAAAAGGCCACAACAGGAGGCTGTTACTAACTCCGTTTTATCACAAGAGGGTTTAATTCAACCAACAGCCCCACCGATAGAGACAGCTGAGTGGCCCTCAAACCCCGTAGTTGATAAATGGGATCCTGAGACAGGACCTCAAAGATTAGCATGTCCTGTACTTGAACAGGCAGGAGGGCAGCGAATTCACCGTGCTTTAGATTTTAAAACAGTGAAGCAGTTAAAAGAGGCTGTAACAACCTATGGTCCCCAAGCTCCCTTCACGGTGAGCATGGTCGAGTCTATTACTAACTTGGACATGACGCCAGCAGATTGGGCTAGCATGTGTAAATCTGTGCTAAATGGAGGACAATATTTGTTATGGAAGGTTGCCAATGAGGAATTTTGTGCAGAGACAGCTAGGAGAAATGCAGCAGCCGGTTACCCTCAAAGAAATTTAGAAATGTTGCTAGGAAAAGGACCTTATGAGGGTCAGCGGCAACAAATTGAATATGATCCTGCTATATATGCACAAATTGCTGCAGACGCAGTTAGGGCATGGAAGACTTTACAAGGACATGGAGATTTACAAGGTCAGCTATCTAAGGTAATACAGAGAGCTAATGAACCTTACGCTGACTTTGTAGATAGGCTAATTCAAACGGCTGCCAAAATTTTTGGGGATACGGAACAAGCAATGCCATTAATAAAACAACTAGCTTATGACCAAGCAAATCGTTGCTGCAGAGAGGTTATTAGACCATGGAGACATGAAGATTTAAACACATATATTAAATTATGTAGAGATATTAATGAACAAGGGCAAGTCTTGGCAGCTGCAGTACAACAGGCTTTAGATACCAGGCCAAAAACATGCTATGATTGTGAACAAACAGGACATTTTAAAAGGAGTTGCCCCATAGGAGGAGGATTTAACAAAACTAGGTATCAAAGAAATAGAATACCGGGTATTTGCCCACGATGCCGTAGAGGGAGACATTGGGCTAATGAATGCCGTTCTCAAACTACCATAGAGGGTACTCCCTTACCAAAAAACGGAAAAGGACCAGGTATTTACCCACGATACCGTGGAGAAAGGCATCAGGCTCCGTTGCCAAAAAACGGACAGCCGGGCCCAATGCTCCGGGGCCCACAACCACAAATATACGGGGCAGTGGAGGAACCCAGCAACACCATCAGAGTAGTGCCCAGGACACATTGTCCATTAAATCCCTCATCAGACAAACCCGAGGGAGCGCAGGGTTGGACATCTGCGCCTCTGCCAGAGCAGTACTAACTCCAGAGATGGGAATTCAAATCATTCCCACAGGAATAAAAGGACCTCTTCCCCAAGGGACAGTAGGCTTATTATTGGGACGTAGTTCATCTACATTAAAAGGACTTATGATAAGTCCCGGGGTAATTGATCCCGATTATGTAGGTGAAATAAAAATTATAGCTAGTTCTCCAAGAGGTATATCAGTAATTTCACCTGGAGACAGAATAGCACAGTTGTTAATAATACCCAGCCTACATAATAAATTTCCTAGTCATAGTGTAGAAAGAGGTTCCAGGGGATTAGGCTCCACAGGTGTAGATTGGGCTATGTTGTCTTTAAATTTAGATTCTCGCCCAATGTTAAAACTAAATATTCAAGGACACGACTTTAATGGGCTACTGGACACAGGTGCAGACCTTAGCATCATATCTAGTAAGGAATGGCCAAAACATTGGCCATTACAACAAGCCACTCAAACGCTTCGAGGCCTAGGAGTGGCTACTAATCCCCATAGAAGTGCAATGATATTAGATTGGAAGGATCCTGAAGGTTGTGAGGGAACTATACAGCCCTATGTATTGGATCATCTTCCTATAAATTTATGGGGACGAGATGTCCTAGATCAATTAGGTTTGACGTTAACAAATAACATCAATCCTAATGCCCCCACTACTAGGGCTAGACAAGGTTTTAGGAAAGAAAAAAGATTAGGAAAACAAGGACAAGGTATAGCAGCACCAATTCAAATAGATCAAGGAACAGACAGACATGGGTTGGATTTTCAGAAAGGGCCACTGAGACAATCAAAATTACTTGGAAATCAGAAAGACCAGTGTGGGTTCCTCAGTGGCCCCTGACTAAAGAAAAGATACAAGTAGCCCATGATCTGGTCAAACAACAATTAGCAGAAGGACATATACAACCTTCCATATCTCCCCATAATACTCCCATTTTTGTCATTAAAAAGAAATCTGGTAAATGGAGATTATTGCAAGATTTAAGAGCCATTAATAATGAAATGGTTATTATGGGACCTGCTCAATCAGGGATTCCTCAATTGTCTGCTTTGCCAAAAACCTGGCATGTTTTAGCCATAGATATTAAAGATTGTTTTTTTTCAATTCCAATTCATCCCGAGGATAGTCCACATTTTGCATTTACTATCCCTGCATTAAATCATGAAGGTCCTGATCAGAGATATGAATGGAAAGTACTCCCTCAAGGGATGGCTAACAGTCCAACTATGTGTCAAATATATGTTAATAAAGCAATCCAGCCACTTAGAAATCAAAATCCTGAACTACAAATATTTCACTATATGGATGATGTATTATTGGCACATAAAGATAAAAACATATTGCTGGAATGTTATGCCACACTTACAAACTTATTAAAAAATTATAATCTAGAGATAGCAATAGATAAAGTACAATTAAATTTTCCAATTAATTATTTAGGAGTTCTATTATCCTCAACCATGGTCCGTCCACCAAAAATTCAAATACGAGTAGATCAACTCAAGTCACTTAACGACTTTCAAAAGTTATTGGGAGACATAAATTGGATAAGGCCTTATCTAGGCATACCAACAGGAGAGTTGGGACCTTTATTTGATATTCTAAAAGGTCCATCAGATCCAAACTCACCTCGCATGTTAACTCCTGAAGCAAGAAAGGCATTGAAAATTATTGAAACATATATGGAAAATATACATTTGGATAGAATTGATATAAGTTTGCCTTTATTATTTATTGTACTACCAACAAAAAATATTCCTACAGGAGTATTTTGGCAAGAAGGTCCATTATTGTGGATACATTTATCTTATTCTCCTAACACTATTCTTACTAGGTATCCTGAGGCTGTAGGACAATTAATACTCAAAGGAATAAAAGCAGCAAAGGGAGTGTTTGGAATTTCTCCCAATAAAATTATTACTCCATATACTATGGATCAAATTGATGAGTTAGCTAATGAGTTAAATACTTGGGCAATAATCATGTGTAAATCTAATGTTTCATTTGATAATCACTTACCATCTAATCCTTTGTTGTCTTTTTGGTCTAAGCATCCTGTAGTTTTTCCAAAAATGACAAGAAAAACCCCTATCATGAATGCTCCAAATATATTCACTGATGGGTCAAATAATGGTACAGCAGCAGTAGTTACCCCTGATCAAACTTTTACATTTTTAGTACCCAAACAATCAGCTCAAAAGGTAGAGCTTAATGCAGTATTACAAGCTTTTTTAATGTTTAAAGATTCTGTATTTAATTTATTTTCTGATAGTCAGTATGTAGTTAATGCTATAGTATCTCTTGAAGATGCTGGTAGGATTTCCCCTTCTTCTACTGTTTTCTCTTTGTTTTCCACTATACAAAGTCTAATCTGGGACAGAAAAGATCCATTCTTTATAGGACATATTAGAGCACATACAGGATTGCCTGGAGCCCTTAGTTTGGGCAATGATTTAGCAGATAAAACTACACATGACATACATATTTTCTCTACACTAGAAGAAGCTACGAATTTTCATAAAAAATTCCATGTTAATGCTAATACTTTACAAAAGTGTTTTAAAATAACTAAGGAACAAGCCAGACATATAATAAAACAATGTCAAAATTGTGTGACCTTTTTACCACAAGTTAATCTTGGAGTCAATCCTAGAGGACTGATACCTAACCATATTTGGCAGATGGACGTCACACACTTGTCAGAATTTGGAAAATTAAAATATTTACATGTTACAGTTGATACTTCTTCCGGATTTTTGATGGGCTCCCTTCATGCCGGAGAAAAAACTAAAGATGTTATAGCTCATTGCTTACAAAATTTTGCCACTGTGGGCGTTCCTAAACAGTTAAAAACTGATAACGGTCCTGGCTATACCTCTACCTCTTTTAAACAATTTTGCTCATCATTTGGTATTACTCATATAACAGGAATTCCATACAATCCACAGGGACAAGGCATAGTTGAAAGAGCTCATCAAACTATTAAAACGTACTTACTAAAACAAAAAGAGGGAATTGGAAAGGGGTATATATCCCCCAAAGATAAACTTAAAATAACCCTTTTTACTCTAAACTTTTTAAATTTGGATTCATCAGGACTTAGTGCTGCGGAAAGGCATATGTATCCAAAAAATGTGCATAAGCCTAAAGTTCTTTGGAAAGATATTCTAACAGGACAATGGAAAGGTCCAGACCCAGTGATTGTCTGGAGTCGGGGCTCTGTTTGTGTGTTTCCACAGGGAGAACAGCAGCCGATTTGGATTCCAGAAAGACTAACCAAAACGATTTCTACAGATCAAAAAGAAGATAATTTGACTCAAATCCATAACAGCTGATATCCAGAACTCCAGCTTGGCCATTCTTACATCTGCAACAGTGATTAACAAGGATGCTTTTTTCAATATCTATTTTATTATTGCATTTTTCCCACATCATAAGGTTCTATTTTTATTTTTTGAGCTCATACAAACCTAGGTTAATGTTTTTTTGATCAGTTTTATTTTTTGACTATAGAGTTTTTAAACATTGCAATGGAGATTTCACCTAGGTAAAGCTACAAGGCCTTTATTATTATCTTATGTGTTGTACGTTTGTTTGCACATTTGTGTTTTGTGTTGTATGTCTGTGTGTGTGTATTTCATATATGAGGAGCGCTCATGAGAAAATGGATCCAAATTATTATTTTTTTTATTCACGTGATTTAAATGGCTTAATTTAAATTAGGTAAACAGCTGTTAAGGATTGTTTTTAAAGGTGGTTAACAGATCTGCTTGTTTACTAATTTAAATCAGGTAAACAGCTGTTAAGGATTGTTTTTTAAGTAGGTTAACAGATCTGTTTGTTTACTTTCACCTTTCCTTTTCATTATATTTAATAATTCTTTTCAGGTTAATGTCTTTTTAGCATCATTGCCAGAATTCCTATCTTCATCCCAATGAATATAACTCAACAAGTATGCTCAATCAAGGAGTCAACTTACTTTGGGAGGAAACGGACTTTGGGAAGAGACGGACAGATTGATAGATTCCTCCCCTTTGAACTGCTTACAGAACTTGCCTGGACTATGTAACTACGTTTAGTGCAGCAAATTGTGGTAATGCTGGCATATCTTTGCTGATGGTGTCACCAGTGATCTTTGCTGATGGTGTCACCAATGATGCAATTTTTCCAAAGGAACTGTCAATTGGCTTGGTGTCGTGGCATTTCTGTATCCTCCTCCCTTCTGCTAGTGATGGTCTAAATTTGGGGGCCAATGGCTATATGCTGGACCGGCAGTCAGTGACGGGTATGATCCAATTGCAATGGTATCAACCTAAGACAGGAGGCTGACGCCTAAAGGTCAGTTGCCTAAAGGTCAGTTTTCCCATGACGGGTAAGAACCATATGTTGAATTGGACAACCTACCAGGCGCGGTCCTTAAGCCACATTAACCTCACTCCCCCACTGGCACCAAGGCCAAATTTGGGGGCCAACAGAGGTGAGGCAAAGAACCTCACCCCCCCACTGGTGCATAGACCTATCCACAAGTATGGCTGTATGCTGGACCGGTAGTCAGTGACGGGTATGATCCAGTTGCAATGGTATCAACCTAAGACAGGAGGCTGACGCCTAAAGGTCAGTTACCTAAAGGTCAGTTTTCCGATGACGGGTAAGAGCCATATGTTGAACTGGACAACCTACCAGGCACAGTCCTTAAGCCACATTACTTGTTGTTTAATCAGAAGGGGGGAGATGCTGGGAGCCATCAGCCAAGTAGGTATGACAAATTCCTTGCCAGCTTACTCCCATGCTGTCTAGTGGAAGGACTTCTGAAAGGTGACCTTGCTCAAGGACCAGGGCAGGATCCGTGTTTAGGGTGTTCCCCCTTTAGAATAGGGAAGTTTAGCATAATAGGAGAGTAGGGTGTTTCCCCTTTAGAATAGGGCAGTTTAGCATAATAGGAGAGTAGGGTGTTTCCCCTTTAGAATAGGGCAGTTTAGTATAATAGGAGATTAGGGTGTTTCTCTTTTGGAATAGGGCGTATCCTGCTGCTGAGTTCCTCTTGAGTGCTTAGGGTCAAACAGTATATTTTGGGAGAAGCAGCCCATGCGGTAGGGATTTGGCAGGAGTGGATTAGGGCAGAGTGGAGATTTGGGAAGAGACCGTGGATTCCCCCAGAACGTGTTTGTAGACGGCCGGTGTGAGTTCGGGAATAAAGAATTGCTGTTTGAATCTACAAGCTGTGTGGAGACTCGTGATTTGTGCCCAGCAAAAGACTGCGGCAAGCCATGATGGGCTGCCACATCACAGGCCCAGAGCAATGGGGCCAGTGGATCATGGACTAGAACCTCCAAAACGTGAAGCAAAATAAACCTTTTGTCTTTACAAGTTGATTATCTCAGGTTTCTTGTTATAGAGATGAAAAGCTGACTAACATATCCTCTTACCTCTTCAAGTCCTACTTCCTAATCTGTAAGACAGGGATACTCATGTGGCTGCTGTTTCAAAGATTAAATTAGGCCATACTTTTGCTCAGCGATTTGACACCTAAGGTTTCAAGTATTAAGGCCAAACCACCTTAATACTTCGTGGCTTAAAGTGACAGCAATATTCATTTTACTCACAGACTCGTGCCATCTGGGTGTGGAATGGTAAAGACAGTTCATCTCTTCTGCACACCACATCCAATGATGTGGCTTGAGGTTTGGGGCCAGGGGCCATCTGATGACTCAGTCCTTCGTGTGTTTAAGTTGATACCTTAGCTGAAGCCATTGGCCAGAGGACCTCCTTGTGGCCTCTCCATGTGACTTGGGCTTCCTTACAACATGGCAGCTGGGTTTCAAGGGTGAATGTTCCCAAAGAGAACAAGCCCAAGCGGAAGTTGTGTCCTCTTTTATGACGGCGTCTCGGAAGTCATGCTGCTTGTCCTGGGCACCTTTGGATTCCTTGACTCACTTGCAAAGTCCTGCCTGTCTTCCAGGAGAAAGAAAATGGTCTCGTCTCTTTGATGCAGAATGACAGGGTTCTGGAAGAGAAGGTGACACATGCATATTTCCACAGTTTGTTTTTTGGGGGGTACCGGGGATTGAACTTAGGGGCACTTGACCACTGAGCTACATCCCTGCTGGGAGCCATTAGCCAAGTAGGTATGACAATTTCCTTGCCAGCGTACCCCATGTTGCTTAGTGGAAGGACTCCGTGGAAATAGGACATTTTGCAGTGACATTGCATGTAAGGTGACCTTGCTCAAGGACCAGGGCGGATCCGGGTTTAGGGCGTTCCCGGTTTAGGACAATCCGGGTTTAGGGCGTTCCCGGTTTAGGAAAGTTATTCCTGCTGGGAATAGGGCGTATCCTGCTGCCTGAGGGCTTCTTGAGTTCTCACGGGATTCAGATAGTATTTTTGGGAGACAGAAGCCCAGTGGAGGTGTGGATTTGGGCAGAGAATGTGGATTTCCCCAGAACGTGATTGTAGACGGCTGGTGTGAGATCGGGAATAAAGAATTGCTGTTTGAATCTACAAAGCTGTGAGTGGCTCGTGATTTTGTGCCCAGCCAGACTGTGGCACATCCCCAGCCCTGTTTTGTATTTTATTTAGAGACAGGGTCCCACTGAGTTGCTTAGAACCTCACTAAGTTGCTGAGTCCGGCTTTGAACTTGGGATCCTCCTGCCTCAGCCTCCCAAGCTGCTGGGATCACAGGCATGCACCACTGTGCCCAGCTTCCATGGTCATTTTTGGAAAATTCCAATAGCCTCTTCTCCTAAGTACTAAAGACAGAACAAGTCCTAAGACCACTTCCTCCATCTGAGCCTTCCATACAAATTTTCTAAGACATTCTCCTTTCTTGTGGAAAAATTGGAAAACTGACAAATAGTATAACAAAAATTCCTGGTATTCAGTAGATACTCAATAAATGTGTAGTTAAAATTGTAATAGCTCATTTATTGAGCCACAGTCAGGTACCCAGCTCTTCCTGCTGAGAGTTTCATGTGCTTTGTTTCATTTAGTCTTCAGGGAAATGCTGCAATTCAGGTTGTAATGTTATTGCTATTTAACAGATGAGGAGACTGTGGCTCAGAGAGGTTGAACAACTTGCTAAAACGTCACACAGCTGGCTGGCTAGTAGGACTCCAGGCAGTGTGGCTTTAGCATGGATGCTTTTAAACACAACCCTGACCTGCCTCTTAGTGAGAAAAGTGAGGTGGAATTTCAGCGTTTGCAGTGTGACCTGCTGGAAGATGTTAAACTCACAGAATCAAGACACAGAAAATGCAATTAGGAGTTAGGAGTTGAGGGGCACCCAGTGCCCGGGAACTGAAGACTGGAGGTCAGTTGTTTGTCCCCCACAGCTATAATCAGCAGGGCACACAAACGACACCCTGGGCTTGAGGGAGTCCTGGTCACCTCTTAGCTGAATTCAGCTAGCTCTTGATGATAGCCTTTCCTATTTTCTGCTCAAAACCCACCCCCCGCCAAGAAGTTGAACTTCTATTGCACCTATAATTTTGCCTTGGTTTTACTATGAAAATAATATGGGCTTGTTGTAAAAATGAAAAGGCAAAAGTATATATGGAAGAAAGTAAAAGTTTACTCTAGCTCTTACCCTATAATCTTGCTCCCCAGAGGAAATAAAGGTCAGTGGCTTGATGAGTAACTTTTCTCATTTAATTTTTTTCTTAAACTAGAAAACATTAGATAAGCCCCTTTTCTAACAAGTTGCTTTTGAAATTTGGCAATATATCCCAGACGGCTTTCCACGACCAGCACGTTACAGTTTCAATGTACTGAGTGTTCCATAATATGGCCGTGCCACAGCGTGTTTCGTAAATCCCCAGTTGATGGACACGGAGGTTGTTTCCATCTTATGTTGGTTATCAGCAATGCTGTGCCAATTACATCATTGTGTGTTCATGTGGGTCTTTCTGAAGAATGGATTATTAGAAAGAAGGGGCATATACTTTCAAATAAGTTAATTATGTCACAGATAATGTGCCCTTTCTCTATAAGTTCATAGGTCAGGAATCTGGAGTCTCTCACTGACTGCTCTTTGATTCTGATGTTCCTGGAAGACACTGTTGCTCCCCTCCCGGCTTCCTGAGCTGTACTCGCTGAGGACTTTGTCTGCAAGAACTCTGCCTGTGCACGGGGCGAACTTGGATTGCAGGGGAGTGCACTCCAGTGCCCACCAAGTTTAACCCCCATCCGGGTCATTTTGAAGCAAATCTCAGCAGACATTGAACACTTCTCCCGTAACTAGGGAACCTTCCCCTAGCAGCTGGCAGAGGAGAGGTGAACTGATTTTGACTACCACCCTTGAGACACCCAAAAGCATCTGAGAAGAATGCAGTCGGACTGCCAGGCACAGTGGTGCACGCCTGCAATCCCAGTGGCTCGGGAGGCTGAGGCAGGAGGATCGAGAGTTCAAAGCCAGCCTCAGCAAAAGCGAGGCCCTAAGCAGCTCAGGGAGACCCTGTCTCTAAATAAAATCCAAAACAGGGCTGGGGATGGGGCTCAGTGGTTGGGTGCCCCCGAGTTCAATTCCCAGTACCAAAAAAAAAAAAAAAAAAAAAAATAGAGTGTAGAGTTGGGTCCAGGACCCAGAGTCATGCCCAGACCTGAGAAGCTTTCAGGCCAACCACAGGCAGACCCCAAGTGACCTACGACCTCTAGTGAAGCAGGAACCATGGGCTGCTGAGATCTTTGGTGCCCGCATCAGTCCTCTCCCAGGTCCAAGGCTTGGGTGTTCAGCCTGGGCCGTCCCCGAGCCGTCAACTGGGAGGACGCAGCACTTTGCTTTACGGGGCTCTGTGATGCTCCCTGCCCTCTCCGCCCCGGGATGTTGAAATTTGTCGCTCTGCTTCGTCTTCCAGCCGTGGGTGTAATTACTGTCAGGGGGCCAGCAATTAGCCTTCCGCAGAGTGACCAGTGCCTCCTGGGCCGTGTCCTGGGGCAGGAGGACAGGGCCGGTTGAGTTCCAGCGGAAGTGCCTGCAATGTGTGTCCCCAGGGAGGAGGCGGTGGGCAGGGGACACGGGGCCGGGCCACGGTCAGCGTTTCCCACTGGTCCCATCGGAAGCATGGGGGGTCTCTCTGGACTTGACGGGAGAGAACCATGTCTCCACTGTGTTCTGAGGACCCGGTCGGAAAGTTCCCTACCTCCTTGTTTCTCAAAAAGTCCTTTATTAACAAACAAACAAAAGTACTTTATTTTGCAAACAGCCCATCACACTGCAAATGCACACGTGCATTCATCCCTTGGTGTCTGAGGGGGTTGTTTACAGGACGCCCTGTGAACGCTAAAATCTGTGGATACTCAAGTCTCTTAAATATAAAGGGGAAATATTCGCATATAACCTGTATATGCAAATATGCACATCCTCCCATAGACTTTGAATCACCTTTGGATTACTCATGGTACCTGATACAATGTATATACCCCACAAATATTGTTAAACTGTATCATCCAAAGAATTATACCTAAAATGTATGGACATATTCAAGGCAGATGCAATTTCTTCCCCAAATAGTTCCCATTTGCAGTTGGTTGAATCTATGAACATGGAATCTGTAAACCTATATTAAGTGTGCAAGTGGATGACTTTTTCACGTGTTTACCACCAACTTTAGTAGGCTGCTGACTCCCACATTTAGTGTCCTGCAAAGATAAGCACCGTTCTGACTTCTATCACTCTATTTCATCTATTTTTTTAACTTTAGATAAATAGGACAGCCCAGCCTCTTTGTGTCAGGTTTCTTTCAGTCATACTATGTCTCTGAATTCATCCTTATTGTTGTGCATAGCTGAAGATTGTTCCTTTTCATGCCCGTATACTATTCCGCTCCAGGACCATGCCCATACGCCAATATTATTTACCTATTCTGTTCTCAGAGGAGTTACAGAGTTAAAGCAAGTCAATCTTCTCTAAATATTCTTCTGTATGTCTTTTGTTGTACATAAGCACTCACGTTTGAGGTGAGTATCCATTTAGGAGTAGAATTTTTGATTTGGGGAGTAGAGATATTTTCAGTTTTAATCAGGTATTGCCAAGCAGTTTCTCAATGGGAGTCTACCCATTTATATTCCCAACAGCCAAGTGTGACAGTCACGATTGTTTTACAGCCCAGGCTTAGTAACTGACAGTCTTTTAAATTTTATCCATTCTGGTGAGTGGCAGGCATTGGGGGGCATAGGGGATACAAATAGGCCCTAGTGCACAACAATGTAGCAAAGAGTAATCCTGAACGCACTGTATTTACAACCCCTCAGGGCGTGAGTGACCCAGGCTGTCCTCCCCTCTCCACCTTTGCCCTTCGGATTTTGGTGATCTCAGGAAGGGCCATAGGCAGAAAGATTGACATTGTTTAAAAGACTGAAGAAGAGAAAAAGAGACTCCGCACAGCAGATTCACTGTTGCACTCTCAAGGTGACAAATCCTCAAGATGAACTGTCAGGACATCGGGGACTGTGTGCGCATCTGTGTGTGTGCCTGTGTGCAATTACGCGCACGGGTCCGGGCACAGGGGAATGCATGTGCATGTGTGGACACAGGCTCGGACGTCCAGGCACGTGTATTTTCCTAACCGGCCTTTTGAATGTGCACATGGCTGTCACGTGTGGATTGGAAGGAGAGAGGGACCCTATCCCGTGTCCATGTCGCCGTGGCTGCCTCCACCTCCTCCATAGCCCGGGCCTTAGGTCATAGTGGCTGGCGGGCTGCGGGGAGGTCCGACTCTGTCTCTTCCTTCTTTGGGGACATGGGAATAAGAACAGCTTCCTCTTGGGATTCCGTGTGCGTCACCCAGGACTGTACGTGCAGGGCTCTGGGTCCACGTCCAGCCAGTGACCAAGGCCTGCTGTGTGCGCCTGTTCCTTTGGGGGTGAGCTGACGCCCGCTCTCCCTTCCTGGCCACCCTGTAGGAAGTGGGTCGGAGGGTTTCTGGGGCGGGGGCCGAGACCTTGAACTTGCAACCCTCCTGCAGCAGCGTATGGGCAGGTCCAGGCCGAGGGTGACCTTCGCGGGCCTGGCCTGTGCTTGGGGGGATTTCTGGCACCTGGTTTCTGGTAGACCAGAGGAACGTGGGGGGAGAGGCTCTGCCAGAGAGAGCCTTCCTGTGTGTGCTCCTGTCTTCCTTCTCCCCTGGATGCGACCTCAGGGGGCCACAAGAGTCCCCATTAGAGTCAACTTCAGGGGCGGGCGCAGTTGCTTCACATCATGCTGGGAATCCCCGAGAAATGGTAGGTTATCAGTAAATAATGAGCCCTTGGCTGTTCTGTAGAAGTTGGCAGGCCCCCACAGCAGCGGCATTGGGGCCTTCTTGTAACCTCTTGCTGACCTTGTGTGTTGACAAAGAGTGAGAGAAAACTTCCCAGGCAGACAGACCCCGTGGGGCCAGGGCCCGCGGGCTGAATTCATCCGGTGTTTATGTCCACAGGGGCTCTGCTGCTTTCCCTGATCACACAGGAGAAGTAGGAAGAAACCACGCAGTAGAGGGAGGACTCTTTTCATACTTGACTTCGAATGGGAATAACCTAAATGCCCAGCAGGGGGGGATGCGTTGAAACAATATATTATATCTATAAGGAATATTATACAGGCTTTACAAACAATACGTGGCCTCAGACATAACTTTCCCATGTACCTGTGTGAATACATCACAGTGAACCACAGAATTGTGTGCATAAGATATATTCTTTGCTGGTATAATTATATCAAAATAGAATCTACTGTCATGTATGACTAAGTAGAACCAATAAACAATGAGAGAATAAACAATTTGTGGATCTGTCTTGTTGACCTGGGAAGACAAATAAAATACTTCAAGTAAAAATAGTTGGTAAGAAGATGGTATAGTATCTTTAATGTTATTATCAAAGATCGTATGCCTGCAAATCAAAACTACACTGAGATTTCATCTCACTCCAGTGAGAATGGCAATTATCAGGAACTCAAATAATAATGAATAATAGTAATAAATACTAGTGAGGATGTGGGGACATTAGTAAGTTAATGATTAGCAAATTATGTACAACCACTCTGGAGAGCAGTATGGAGATTGCTCAGAACACTAGGAAGAAAACCCCTCCACCATGACCCAGCTATTCTGCTCCTCCGTCTTTCTCCAGAAGAACTAAAATCAGCGTACTATAACGATATAGCCACATCGATGTTTACAGCAGCACATCTCACAATAACCAAGTTGTGGAACCAGTCCAGGTGCCTATCGATGAATGAGTGGATGAAGGAAATGTGGTATGGGCTGGGGACATAGCTCAGTTGGTAGAGGGCTAGCCTTACATGCACAAGGCCCTGGGTTCAACCCCCAGCACCAAAAAAAAAAAAAAAAAAAAAAAAAAAAATGGCATTTGCCAGTAAATGGATGGAACTGGAGAACCTCATGCTAAGTGAAATCAGCCAGACCCAGGAAGTCAAGGGCCAAATGTTCTCTCTGCTCCGTGGAAATTAGAACAAAGCAGGGGGAAGGAGGGAAATCAGGTACCATAAAGACAGAGGGGAGATCAGCGGCACAGGAAATTGAGGGGTGGAGGAGGAACAGGAAAGGGAAGGACCTACAGAATAAATTCGTCAAAATCATGCTATGTGCATGGACAAATATACCATGGTAAATTCCACCTTTACGAATGTCTATAAAACATCAATTAAAATATATCAATGAGTAGAAGGCAGATCAGTGGAGCAGAGGAAGGAGAATAGGGGAGGGGGAGGGGAGGGGAGAGGACAAGAGGGAGCACTGGGGACTGAAGGGGAATAAATTAAATTCCATGCATGTCTGGTTATGTCGGAATGAACCCAACTGTTACGTACACTATAATGCACTGCTAAAAGAAAAAAAAATAAAAGAAATCGCATGCATGAATCCATTTCCACAAGGGTATAGATGCAAATGTGAATAGTGTTTGTCTCTGGGTGTGGATTCCAAGAGCGCCTCTTCTTCCCCAAGTGCACATCTGTATTTTCTATTTCTCCTGCAGCAAACGTGTATTCCTGCGTCATTAAAACAATAAAAGTAAACATAACGTGGTCAGAAAAGTCAAACTAGGTTTTTTGTTCTCTTGGCAATAAGTCAGGGTTCAAGAAGCCTGGGAGGGGAGGCAGTTGGTTTCTGGTTGCAGTGGTTTGTATTAATTTATATCATGTCACTCGGGGAAGGGAGAGAACTTGGTGATTAATGATAACAACTGCTATCACCACCGTCTTATGAATGAGGAAACTTAAAGCTCAGAAAGCTAAACCCACGTGTCTGAAGTCCCCCAGCCAATTACTGTGCTCCGGGAATTGAGTAGCCTGCTTCAGGGTCTGTGGGCTCAGGTCTCCCTCATCTCGTGGGGATCGACCGTTTCAACTCCAATTAACAACCAGAAACGAAGAGGTTTAAGGAAGGGCGGGATCTGCCCCATGTGTGCTAACTAATAAGTGACAGAGCGCAACCCAGGTTTCCTTGTCCCCAAACTGACCCCCTCCATTCAAAAAAGGGGTCCCCTGATGACCTGAAGAAAGGAGGCCATGGTTCACGGAGAGAGACAGCACCTTAGCAGTCATCAGGAATGGCAATAACTCCACAACCAGACGGATGCACGGTCTCCCACCCACCGAGAGGCCGTCTCCAAGAACGAGACAGAAAATACAAATGCCGTCCAAGACGGGGAGGGACGGGCGCTCGTGGGCACCATGGTGGGAACGGGCCATGGCGTGCTGCTGTGCCAACAGCTTGCTGGCCCTGCAGACGGCTAAACACAGAGTCACCCTGTGACTTAGCCATTTCACTTCTGGCATGTGCTCAAGGAAACCAAAGCGGAGACTCCAAGGGAGAATGTAGACCTATGTTCCCAGAAGCCAAGTTCACAATAGCCAAGGGTCCAGGGGACGATAAATGGAAACAAAATGGGGCCTGGCCATGCATGGCATGTAACTTAGCCTTAAAACGGAAGGACATTGTGTCCCCTGTGTGACAGGGATGCGCCGTAAGGGCGCTAAGCCAACTACAACCAGTCAGTCCAGGAAAAGATAGATACTGTAGGTCACCAGGGACGTGAGGGACCTAGAGCAGCCAAGTTCACAGACACAGGCAAGTAGAACCGGGCTGCAGGAGATGGGGTGGGGGTGCACGAGCAGTTCTTGCTCACGTCCTGCCAAGTCTGAGTTTCTTACCATGAGAGGAGCTGGGTGGCCTGACGGTGGTGACGGCAGCCAACGAGATGGACAGGGCACTGTCTGTGTGCTTGAACTAGCCACGATGGTAGATTCTATGCTGGGCCTGTGTTTCACCACCACTTAAAAAAGGAAACCACGGGGGCAATAGGTGTGTGTTTTAGAATTTGTGGATGGGGACAAAGAGATCACAATAACAGGTCAGGGAGGAGCAGATAAAGATGGAAGTTGTCAGAAAAATAACTTTTTTTTTTCTTTCTTTTGTGGTGTTATGTGTCGTGGGGTGGGTACGGGGATTAAACCCAGGAGTGCTTAACCACTGAGCCACGTCCCCAATACTTTTTATTTAGAGACAGATTCTCGCTAAGTTGCTTAAGGTTCACTAAGTTGCTGAGTTTGGCCTCCAACTTGAGATCCTCCTGCCTCAGCCTCCAGAATCCCTGGGGTTACAGGTGTGCACCATCAGGCCTGCCATTGAGAAAGAACATAGTAAGAGGACCAGTCGTGCCTCCTTATCTGCGGGGGACATTCCAGGACCCCGAGAGGATGCCTGAAGCATTTGGACGCTATGTGTTTCCTCTACCTGCCTACGATATTAGTTTCCTTCACAGTCAGCCATCAGCAACAGTGACCCATGTCATAGAAATCATGCGAATGTGGTCTCTCTCTCTCCCTGTCTCTCTCACGGAATGGGAATTTCCCAGGTGATCTTTTCAGATTGCCGTTGACTGCAGGTGGCTGCCGGGGTGGAGGGGAAGCCCTGAGCTGCTGTGGGTTCCTCTCAGCCGCTCCAACGAAGGTCCCTTCCTGTGCTGGGGATGGAACCGGGGACCTTGTGCGGGCCAGCTGAGCTTCTACCCTGGAGCAGCCCTCTGACCTCTTGGTCCTCTGCAGACCTGGCCTGTAAGCTGGACGACCACGTGAGGTGAAATGAATGAATGAGCTGTGGGGACCCAGCGGGGACCACAGACATGACCAAGCCTGATGGGCGGACGGGGAGTGGCGCGTGTGGTATTTTTATTCCCCGAGATGCCATCTGAGTCCACCCTCCTACTTATAAGCGGGGAAACTGAGGCCCAGGTACGTGCCACTGCCCAGGTGAGGTCCTCCTTCCAGGAGGCCTGCGGCTCACATTCTCAGTCCCACTGCCAGGCCCCCTGGCTTCCAGAACCAGCCTCGTTTGTGCCTTCTAGAAAATAAGCCTAAGTTTATCCTCCACTAGGGACCCCGCGAGGCCACAGTGTGGAGCCCTTTCCAACAAGAAGCGCCCTTGTGCAGCCTCAGCATCAGGTGGTGGGGGAGACGGGGAGGTGTGGGGCGTGGGGGGCTTGGGGAAGGGGGTCCCCCCTTCTCATTTTCATAGTGGGGTGGAGGGGAGGGAGGCGGGCCAGGCCCATAAGCGTCATATGCCACGGGGTCTCATTTCCTTTCAAATAATTCTCTCAAGCTGTATAAACTTTCTGCCTGAAAAATAAATGACGCCCCCCCTTAAAATAAACATTTACGCCATCTATTTGCCTGTGTTCACGGCCCAGGAATGAGGCTCCCCCAATGGCACTTCCCAGAATTCCCCCCCCCCACCCCCAAAGAGCCTGCAAACTTATATTTTTCTCCTGGTCCTTCAACAACCACTATTTTTCCAGCCTCCACCTCCCAGGTACCTATCCAAGGAAAAAAGGCTGGCGGGGTGCGTGACGATGGGTGTGTGAAAGGAGGACGGTGCCTGGACCTTCCCAGCCACCCTTGGAACCTGAAAGGGGAAATCCAAGAGGAAGGTGACCAGTGTCCACCTCTGTAATGGGGCGGGGGGTGGTGGAAGTCTTCCCCTTTCTTGAGCAGGAGCTGGGGAGACACAGAGGAAGCAAGAGCCATCTGTGGATGTCCCCCACTTATTTAACTTAGCCTCGTGGCTGAGTTCAGTTGGAAACTGCAATCTCGTCCTTCATCTCATCAGGGTGACATGGCTCCAAAGGCAGCCTTTGCCCAGGTCTCCTCTGGAAGAGTCCTTTCTCTTCTGCAAAGCCTCACTGGATTTTATCTTCTTGCGTGCCCTGGAGGGAGGTGGCGGCTTTGGGTTGTTGACACTTACTGGGTCACAGAAGGGAAAAATGAGACCCCTAGAGGTGCCCTGTGTTAAGGGATTGGCAGAACTTAACTCCTCTCCTGAATTGTTGGAATTGAAAGGTTAAGAACAGTGTTTTGTTCCTTACAAAGTTCAAGTGAAGGGTCCTTTAACTTAACTTATGCATGTGTTTATTCATTCCTTTGCGTATTTAACATGCACATGTGTTGTGCTTTTTGTGTACCAAGTAATGAATTAATTATTCATCTTTTTTTTTTAATTTTAATTTTTGGCACTGTGGATTGAACTCAGGGGCACTTGATCCCTGAGCCACGTCCCCAGCCCTTTTAATATTTTATTTAGAGGCAGAGTCTTGCTGAGTTGCTCAGGGCTTTGCTAAGTTGTTGGGGCTGGCCTTGAATTCTCGATATCCTTACCTCAGCCTCCGGAGCCACTGAGATTACAGGCATGGGCCGCTGTGCCCCCGGCCTAATGCCAGCCTTTTTAACCCCATTTGTGTGACTTTCAAAAATCTTCCTCAGAAATTTTCAGATGTGGGGCTGGGTATGTGGCTCAAGCGGTAGCGCGCTCGCCTGGCATGCGTGCAGCCCGGGTTCGATCCTCAGCACCACCTACAAACAAAGATGTTGTGTCCGCCGATAATTAAAAAATAAATATTAAAAAAAAAAAAAAAAAGAAATTTTCCGATGTGTAACCCAAGTCCCTTCTGTCCCCACCAGTGTGTGGCCCTGATAGTTTGAACTTCCTGAGAAGCAAATTCAAAGACAGGGATTCAAATGGTCAAAGCTGATGAGGAGGGGATCTTAAGAGATGCTCAGAAGACGGAAAAGCAGCCCGGGAAGGCAGGTCAGTGAGTGAGGCCCTGGGGCTTGGTCCCACGGAGGTGCGGGGCGGGGGGGGGGGGGGGCTCAGTCTTCCCAGGAGGGGTACAGGAAGTGGGGAGACCCCTAGAGGTTCTGTCTCAGGCACACACCTGTCTTGCTTTTCTGCACAGGCAGAGGAAAAAGCCCTGAAGCTAGGCCCAGCACCTGCAGTCCCTGTGCTCAGGAGGCTGAGGCAGGAGGATCCTAGGTTCTAGGCCAGTCTCAACACTTGGCCAGACCCTGCCTCCAAATAAGGCTGGGGATGTAACTGTCTTAAAAGCACCTTCCCAGCATGTGTGACGCCCTGGGTTCCCCAGCACCAACCCACCCACCCACCCGTCAACAAAACACCGGCAGGTTGCGTCACAGGTGTTTGTTCTAATGATGTGGGGTTGGTGAGGGATGTCCCTTTGACATCCCTTGAGGCACAACCAGAGTCAAAGGAACTGTAATTCTTGGTCTCTGGGTCAAATCCCAAAGAATTGCCCTGATTGGCCCCCTTTGGGTCATGTGTCCACCTCTTGGGCCAATCACTGTGAGGGTGGGTGGGTTACTATGGTCACGCTTGGTTACTATGGTTACTATGGTTACGCTTCAGCTGGGACTAGGACGCGGTACCTTGCTCTGAGGTCATTGGGATCCCCGGGTACAGATGGTGGGACCAGGCAGAAGCAGGCTAGGCGGCTCCTCTTGGACTTCAGAGCGTCCATCAGCAGATGGACCTGCGCTGCCCACGGAAGGAGAGGTGGACACCCGCGAGGAGGGCAAGGCTGAGCCGCCCTGCAGGGCACAGTGAAGGAGCCCCTTTGGCAGCACCAGCCAGCTCCAGGAAAATTGGTGCTGAGTTCCTTCCCTCTATTGCAAGCAGAAGCTCCAGGGAAACACGTTCTTTTCCATGGCATTCCATGCTGGAAACCTGGGACTCTCCTCATTTAATTCTTTCATATTTATACTAGTAGAGTGACCCGGATACTAGTGACATTTACCTTTTCTCTTTTGCTTTTTGGTGCTGGGGTTGAAACCCCGGGGCCTTGCACAAGTGCCCTACCACTGCTATGCCCCAGCCCCTGAACACGGAACTTGACACGAGTTCAATTTAATTTTTGACAAGAATGCTTCATAGGTGGGGTTAGGTACCACCCTGTAATGCCATCGAGAACGTCTCCCCTGGGCCTGGTGGTGCCCGCCTGCAAGCCAGCACCTCAGGAGGCTGAGGCAGGAGGATCTCGAGTTCAAAGCCAGCCTCAGCAATTTAGTGAGTCCCTAAGCAACTCAGCAAGACCCTGTCTCTAAGTAAAATATATAAATGGGCAGGAGATGTGGCTCAGTGGTAAAGTACCACTGGGTTCAACCCCTGGGAAGGAGGGAAGGAAGGAAGGAAGGAAGGAAGGAAGGAAGGAAGGAACGTCTCCTATCTGTTTCATAAAAGTCTGACTCACTTGTTTTGAAGTTTACTATCAAATCATCAATTTTGTTTTGAACCCAGTGTCCCCCACATACCAGGTGAGGCCTTGCTATGTTGCCCAGGCTGGTCTTGAACTCCTCTGGGGTAGCTGAGACTCTAGGCACGTGCCACCATGCCCAGCTAACACTCTTCGTTTTTCGTTATTATAAGCCTCCTCTCTTCGAGATCCCCAGCTGGAGGTGACGATAAGGAAGATGAACAGGAATGACCTGACTTTTGGGGGGGGGGCACTTCTGTGTAGAATGGTCCCAAAGGAATCGTACCTCCTCCCGTGTTTGCCTACAAGAGCAGTACATCAGAGTCATGCAAAGATTCCAGTAGGTGGATGATTTTATTATGAAACAGATTATTATAAAGGCATTAAGAGCTTTCCCCAGTTTGCACTTTACCGACCGCATCTCTGTGGTGTCTTTTGTTTGTTTGTCTTGTTTTTTTTGGTGCTGGGGATTGAACCAGGGCCTTGTGCATGCAAGGCAAGTGCTCTACAACTGGGCTACAGCCCCAGCCCCTGTGGTGTCATTTCATAAGGCCCCTGTTGTGGGACTTTGCAGGGCTCTTTTGGCCATGACCTTCCCATTCACAGGTTACAGAGCTCTCCCCAGCTGACTGTCTGTTTCTTTGATCCCCAAAGGCAGCCACGGAGCCTGCTAGGTTCTTCGTTTGGCTTTTGGAGACGTCAGGATCCAGTTCAGCTTCTTCAGCAAGCCAAGCAAGGGTCCTGGGATCTCGTCCTTGCCTTTTTCCTTGGACGTGGACCCAATCCCCCTACAGACACGTTGTGGTTTGCTTACGTCTTTGTGTGTGTGTTTGTGGGGGGGGTGTGGGGGGGTAACAGCAGGGGTGGGAGGACTGGGGATGGAAACCAGAGGACCCCTATCACTGCAATAATTCTCTGTCTGATCTGAAAACCTTTTATCATAGAAAATTCCAGGTGAGGGGAATCATATAATATAATAATAATGTAGTAAATCCTCATTTGCTCATGACCCAGCCTCGGCCGTTACCTTGTTTCATGGAAACTTCCAGCCTCCCCCACCCACCCATTACTTCGAAGCAAACCCCAGACGTGATCGGATTTGTTCTATATTTAACGTTCCAGGGCACATCTCTAGAGGAGGACTCATTTTTAAAATAAAGACTTCAATTTTTAAACATTTTTTAGAGACGATTGAGGTTCAGAGCAAACATAGGAGGACGGTACGGAGAGTCTCCTGCAGCCCTTCCACCAAAACTGCCCCCATCACGACGCCCACACTGGAGGGGCCCAGTGTTCCAACAGACGGCCCGCCCCTCAGCGTCATTACCACCCAAAGCCCATGTGGACTAGCTTTGCATTGCTAGAAACCCTCCAGAACTCTTTCTTTTTTAAATCAGTTTTTTAGTTATAGATGGACACAATACCTTTATTTTATTTGTTTATTTTTATGTGGCGACGGGGATCGAACCCAGTGTCTCCCACTCTTTTAATTGGTCTCACTTATCCATCCCTATCTAAACCGATACTTACATAGAGCGATAGATGTAGACAGACGTACACAGTTGCCCTTAGTTATCTGTGGGAACTGGCTCCAGGATTCCTGCAGGTACCAAAGTTCACACATGCTCAGTTTCCTTACATAAAATGGCCTAGTATTTGTGTATGGTTTAAGAAATAACAAGAAGAAAGTCTGTACATAACGGATACAATATAAATATATATTTTCAGATCTCCATTGGTTGACTCCATGGATGTGAACCCTGCAAACACAAAGGGCTGGTTGCAATTATATTTACTTATTTATTTATTATTCTATTAATTAATTAATTATTATTATCTTTGGTACTGGGGATTGAACCCAGGGACACTTGTACCACTGAACCACATCCCCAGACCTTTTTATGTAATCCCAGCTAAATGGCCGAGGCTGTCCTTGAAACTTGCAGTCCTCCTGCCTCAGCCTCCTGAGCTGTGGGGATTACAGGCGTGCACCACTGTGCCTGGCTGCTTGTGTTATTTTATATGCATAGTTTTCTTTTTGTCCTGTGTAGTCTCCCCTTATCTAGCTTCCCTGACCACCTCTTGTGTCTTTCAATGATTTCTTTTGCCCCACTTCCTGTAAAGTGATTTCTAGGTCTAGGGGCTTGATCATATTCAAGTTCGTTCGTTCGTTCTTTCCTTCTCTCTCTCTCTCTCTCTCTCTCTCTCTCTCTCTCTCTCTCTCGTACTAGGAACTGAACTCAGGAGCTACATCCCAGATCTTTTTAAACTTTTTTGTTTGTTTGTTTTGCTGTGGATCTCACTAAGTTGCCCAGGGCCTGCCTGGAACTTGAGATTCTCCTGCCTCAGCCTCCCAAGTACCAGGGTTACAGGCTCAGCATCAAGTTCAAGCCCTGTTTTTGTTTTGTCGAATGACGTCACAGACAGTTTTCCTTTCATCCTGTGGAAGATGCATGGCACTTGTCAGTGTCTCTCTTGTGATGTTGGCAACCATGATTCAAACCCACTAGCCCGCCAGGGTGCCGGTAAAGTCATGGGAAACGTTGGATTCCTGAAGTCTTTTTTTTTGCTACTGGGGATTGAACTCGGGACACTAGACCCCTGAGCCTCATCCCCAGCCCTATTTTGTATTTTATTTATTTTTATCCTCTGAGTTGCTTAGGGCCTCGCTTTTGCTGAGGCTGGCATTGAATTCATTCTTGATCCTCCTGTCTCAGCCTCCAGAGCTGCTGGGATCACAGGTGTGCGTCATTGTGCCTGGCTACCTGAAGTTATTTTTTTTCTTCCTTGATTTTTGTTTTTATTTAATTCAATTATTATCAATTTTTTTTTTTGTTTACAAAATGAGATAAACAGAAGATCTGACTCAAACAAAGTCCATTTTAGGTAGCGTGGATCCCTGGCAAAGTAAGGAACAGGTCCTCTCCCTCTCTCCTGCCTTCCCTCCCCCCATCCTGACTTCTAAGTTATATATATTTTTTTTGGCTTTTTATCACCAGTGTTTTTGAAACTAATATTCTATTTTTTAATCATGATTCCTATAGGTCTTTTTAACTTTTTTCAAAACATTTAAATTTTTAAACTTTAATTTTTTGAATTTTCAATTGGCAAAAATCGCATCTACTTATGGCATGCACTGTGATATTTTGAAATATGTATACGGTGGGGAATGGCTCAGAAGGGCTCATTCGCACGCATACCACCTCATGCATTTACGTTGCTGAATGCTGAAAATCGACTCATCAGAGTTCTTTAAGCTTGATTTTGTAGTCACATGGGTATGGGACTCACCATATAAGGTAAGGTACAGTTCTTTTCTACGTCCCCAAATTCTTCATATTGATTGACATTTGATGGTCGGAATTTGGTCATCAAGTTTTCATGGTGTGTATCATTAATTTAATTATTCAAAGTTTCCTCTAGGGATTCACTTTTTTTTTTTTTTTTGTACCAGGGATTGACCTCAGGGGCTCTCCACCACTGAGCCCCATCCCCAGCCCTATTTTATAGTTTACTTAGAGACAGGGTCTCACTGAGTTGCTTAGCACCTTGCTTTTGCTGAGGCTGGCTTTGAACTCGTGATCCTCCTGCCTCAGCCTCTCAAGAGGCTGGGATTACAAGTGTGTGCCACCATACCCAGTAGGGTTCATTTTTAGTAGCAACGATACAGTAAGCCATTATCCTGAGCTGGGTGTGATGGCTCATTCTGGTGATCCCAGAAGCTCAGGAGACTGACAGAGAAGGATCACAAGTTGGTGGCCAGCTTCTGCAACTCAGCAAGATCCTGTGTCAAAATAAAAAAAATAAGGGGCTGGGGATGTGGCTCAAGCGGTAGCGCGCTCGCCTGGCATGCATGCGGCCCAGGTTCGATCCTCAGCACCACATACAACAAAGATGTTGTGTCCGCCGAGAACTAAAAAATAAATATTAAAAAAAAAAATTAAAAAAAAAAAAAATAAAAAGGGCAGGGGGTGTGGCTTGGGGATAGAGCCCTTGCCTAGCAAATGTGAAGCCCTGGGTTCAATCTAAAAAAACATCAACAAAACCCAGCCGTATTATGTGCTTGTGTGCATGCATTTGTTTCAGGTGAACCTAGATGTCGAATCCTTAAAATAAAGTGGCTGGGTGCAAGAAATTAACTTCTAAAAATTTTGCAGAATTGCTCTCCAAAAATTTCTATCTCTTCTTTCTCTCATTGGCATCCACAAAGCCTGCCTCCCACGCCTTCACAGCCACTGGTTATAGCAGTAACTGAACTTCCTCTGAGAGCGAACCTGATGTGTCTTAAGACAGAGTCCCTGGGTTCGAATCCCAGCTCTTTCCACTTGTTGGAGGTGTCACTTGGGCCTTGTTTTTCTCTTCAGAGAATAGATCCCTTGTCAGGGATGGAACAAAGTCCTTTTGTTCAGTGCATAGCACTCACAACAATGGCCTGCAGAGTAAGAAAAATAATGTGAAGTGATTGCCATAAATATCACAGGCGTCAGTTTTTCATTTTATGATCAAGAGTGAGGAGAAGTTTCCTGCACTGCTTGATCAGAAATAGAGAGAGGGCTGGAGACACAGCTCAGTTGGTAGAGCGCTTGCCTCGAATGCACAAGGCCCTGGGTTCAACCCCAGCACCACCAAAAAAAAAAAAAAAAAAAAAAGAAGAAATGAAATAGAGATGGCATCTCTGCTCTTTGTGAAAACCAGAATATATACACCCCCAAAGAAGAAAACAACTCCAGATGTTATATTACATGAGACACAGAAAGACACCACGTGTTTCCACTCCCCTGTGAAAAGCTAAAAAGGTGACCTCAGAGAACCAGAGAGTAACCCTGATCTCCAGGGGCAGGTGGCTGCCAGGTAGAACTTGGATACTAAAGTGCAGTTAAGAAGGAGAAATAGTTCTTGCGTTCTGTAGCACCATCACACTCTCTTCCCTAGACACAGGCGCTTCATGACATTGAAATGACCTACATACACCCAGAGGATGACTATGAAGATAGGCGTGGCAAAAATAAAAACCAACAAAACGGAAGCTCTGGGGCGTATCTTAGAATCCGGAGCTGAGAGCAAGTTCAGAATCGGCTGGTGTGTTGGCCGGCCCTGGGGGAGAGGCGGGGAGGGGGAGGCCCACTGCAGGAGGCTGGGGAGGCCAGCTCAGTCTGTGGGTGGTTCCCCCCAACCAAAGAGCCAGTTGTTTCTGGGTTATGATTTTGCAGGTGCGAGAAGAGGGGGTGGGGGCTGGAGAAGTCCCTGGGTCCCCGCCTGCTTTAGTGCCTGCCCTGGGCCGCTGCCTCCCTTAATGACTGCCTGCTGCCCGCTGTGCACCCCCACGTGGGGACAGCTCCACTTGGGCGGAGAAAACACCTCTGAAAATAGGCTCTATAAAAGGGAACTCAGGAAGACTCATAAGTTCTCCGGCAGGCCGAGCTGAGGTTCTTATCTGTCCACTGAGAGCAGGTGGGCGGCAGGGACCACCGGGATGCTCTTTTCCAGAACATTCTAGAAGCTTTCTCGGAAGACTATGGAACAACAGCAAGGCATCCCTCTTACTTTCTTTAGGGGCTCTCTTCTTTGAAAAAAAAAAAATAGAGTCACCAATCACTGAAATGCTTAAAATGACAAAGTTGGAAGGGCTAAGGGGTAGCTCAGCGGTACAGCGCTCACCTGGCACCTGGGAGGCCCTGGGTCCCAGCCCCAGTGTGGCATGCGCCTGCACACACACACATTAAAGCTGCAGACTGTTGAACATGGACCTCTATCGTGTACACCCTGCAGAGCGCCTGGTGACTTGTTTGGGGCACTGGGGTTTAAAGAGACATCTAAGTGAATAGCAGCTGATGTCATCTCTCCAAAGCATGCCGGCCTTCATCTGGGCCCCCAGGGCTAGCTGCTCCTCTTCCTCAACTCAGTGTTCCACCTGTGCCGGGTGTGGACACGCTGACCTTGTGGGGTTGCCACGAGGGTTAACTGACCTCTATGCACAGTCCTAGCCTGGATCCTGACATGTGTTGGACACTGGGTACATGATGCTATTAACCACCAATTACTGAGCACTTTTGTTTTTGGTACTGGGATCGAACTCAGGGGCACTCGACCACTGAGCCCCATCCCCAGCCCTAGTTTATATTTTATTTAGAGACAGGGTCTCACTGGGTTGCTTAGCACTTCGCTTTTGCTGAGGTTGGCTTTGAACTCACAATCCTCCTGCCTCAGCCTCCTGAGCCACTGGGATGATAGACGTGCACCACCACACCCAGCTTCCAGCTGTATTTTTGATCCATTAACCAAAACTTCTCTACGCGCCTTGCCTCCTGCCCTCCCCAGCCGGCGCCAACGGTGATTCTGTGAGATCAACTTCAAGGGAAGCTACAGGAGTTCTTGGCCCTGGAGTGGGTTCACCTGAGGAGGTGAACGCATGGGAGAGAAAGGAGGAGAGTTTATCCAGGTCATGGTGGCCCTGGGTGGTTCTGCAACACCAGGCCAGGCTCTGGCCACAAGATGTCAAGGGTGCTTGAACCCACGCCTGGGGAGCCAAGGTCCTGGGGAAAGTCAAGTTGGCCCGTTACCGCCTCAGGTCCTCATGGTTATTTATGACCCTCTGCTCAGATCACCGTCCTTGGCAGACGCAGGGAGGACCAGGTGTCTGTTGACATGGGAACAATCTTCTGCAGCCCTGATTCAGGTCAGAGGTCAGAAACTGGAACCATACAGAATGCCCACAACAGAAAGGCAAGCAAACACACCAACAAAACTCCTAGCAACAGGAAACCCACCTCAGACAAAAAACCAGCAACAGAAACTGCTCTGGTGACATCGTGGTGGTGAATATTCTCCCAGAATTCTCTTCTCTCCCCTCCCATCAGCATAAGTATTCAAACACAGATCCTCGTGTCAATGTGTCTTTATTTGGATTAAAGGGAGGCACGGATTGTTTTTTTTTTTTTTTTTTGCACACCTGATCATGTTTTGATTGTGTGCCAAACGGCTTGGATTTTATGTTGTTAGTTGATGTATTTTGCTGTGTTCCTTTCAATAGTGTTGTGCTGTGGGTGGACATGCAGATTGGTACAGTCACAATGGAAAACAATCCAGAGGATCCTCAAAACACTGAAAATAGGACCCCTGTATGATTCAGACCTCCTGCTCCAGGCCATAGACCCAAAGGAAGTGAAATCTGTACGTCAAGGGGACCTTCGCCAAGGCCTGGGGGATGGTGTGGGAGAGGCTGATCAGTGGACACTGAGTCACGGCTACCTAGAGCAAGAAGTTGCACCGTTGCACACAGTAGGGCCACTGTAGTTAGCAATTGTGTGTGTTGTATTTAAAAAGCTAGGAGAAAGGATTTTGAAAGTCTTCACCATAAAGAAATGATGGCCATTCGGACATACATAAAATAGACATGTTGAACCCCATCGAATGACAGAGTACGGACATGTATGGGAACATTGCATGAAACCTGATTGACATGTAGAGTGTTGAAAAACAGTGCCGTGGTTTGTCCCAGCCTGCATTAGGTCACCTGGGATGCAAGAGATTCTTTCCAGTCTTGCCCTCAGGGTCAGGGAGACTCCAGGGCAGCCCTTGATCAAGGGCCCATGTCTCCCCACCACACAGGCAATAACCATTGTGCACATCCCTGCGTCCCTCACTGGAACAGGGGAGGATGCAAACTGTGACCCGTGCTGAGTGGGACCCAGCAATCTGTCTTTGACTCCTTCCTGGTGGTTCTTTCCACGACGTCAGGCAGTTTCCTCTTGGCCACGTGCAAATCAGCAAAAGGACCGACAGCATCTCCCTGCTCACGTCCGGAGACCTCTGTCTGTCTCTCCTGCCCCTCTCCATCCTGTCTCTGCAGTTCCTCCTCCCATGGCCTCCTCGACCTCCACCTGCTCCTAGGGTCCTGGGCTGGGCTGGCTGGAAGGGAAACTGTGGGAGATGTGGAAGGCAGGGACAGCAGCCACCACACTGTGCTGGACGGTGGGTGCTGTTACCACCTGGGCAATCTGTCACGGTCTCTGGTTGCCCTTGGGGTGAGGGCAGAAGCCAACCTTGGGCTCTTCTGCCTTCTAACGTTTGACCGTCTTCAGCTTCTCAAAGTCCTATAGAGTTCCAAGTGGGGCTTGCACCAGCGGGTGGTGGACTCCTCTGCTCGTGACCTTGTTGTGGGGGCAGGAGGCGGGAAGAGGCAGGTGTGAGTTTCACTGTCTCTTGTGGGTCTCAGTTTGTTCTTAACAGATTCAGCTCTGCTTTCATTTCCCCCCATTTCGTCGGCCTGCCCTGCTGACTTTCAGTAACATTCAGACCCACCCACTCTGAGATACAGAGGCAACCCCCATCCACGGTCATCTTCATCAACTCCCATGTGGCATGAAGTCTAATCCCTATTATAGATCCCTAATTCCATATCACTCCTCTTCCTTGATCAAACCCTGCCTGATGCAGACCTCCCACTATGGAGCATGTGTTGATCTTCTCAGTTGGCCGACACAGAATACAGACTGGGTGGCTTAAATAATTGGCGGGGGGAGGGGGTGCCGGTGGGGATGGGGACTTGGAATGATCCATACATGTTTTGTGCACACACGAACAGGACCCACAGGAACACACTCTGCAGTGTAATAGGCACTAATTAAAAACTTCCTGGAGGGCAGCGAGCCCACAGCATCCCCTATTAACCCTTCCTCCTCTTCTGCCCAAGGGTTGTTTTGGCAGAGACCCAAAATACCTTTGGGTACGTTTAAACTAATGGGTTTTATTATTTTCCAAAATATAAAATCAAAATAAATGCAACGAAATGAAAGTTTGAACCACAAGAAATTCACCGCCTACTTTCCACCATTTGGGCCTATTAGAAATGACAAATTCTTAGATTCAGCTGAACAATTTAAAACGAATACGGCAGAACTCAAAGTCTCCTGACATAAAGTAATGATAAGGAGATGGAAATGTCAATCACCCTGAGTTGACCGTTGCACACTGTATACACAGATGAAAATATCCCCCTGGTCCCCGTAAATATGTGTGACTCTGTGTCAATCAAACTCTGTCTTGGCTTGTTTGGGGGCTGGGGATTAAACCCAGGGTCCTCTACGTACTCAGCGAGTTCTCGACTCTGTTCGTCTGCTTTTTTGTCCCTGTGACCAGAATACCTGACATCAACAACTTAAAGGGGGAAAGGTTCCTGGTGGCCCCTGGTGTCAGGCCACAGTCAGCAGCTCCATTGCTCTGGGCAGAACATGGTGGAGGAAGGGCCTGGAGAGCAAAGCCGCTCAGCTCCTGACAGCCAGAAAGCAGAGAGCGAGCCGAGCGAGAGAGTGGAAGGGGCCAGGAACAGGAATGCACCTCCAGGGCCTGCGTCCAGGGACACATTTTCTCTAACCAGGCCCCACCCCCTATCCTGTCCTCAACTCCACAAGGCCATCAGCTTGTGAATCCATTAGTGGATGATCCCTGGGGAGTAGCGCCCTCCTGAGTCAATCACTGCCCCAACCCCCAACCCGCTCCCCCACCTCCACGGCTGCACGGGGGACCCAGCCCTCAACACACGAGGGGGACAGTCCGGTTCCAGACCATGACACCAGATCATGACCCTCCCGGCCCCTGAAAATATGTTCCTAGAGGTGGAAACGCTAACTACTCTGACTTGACCATTACACGTTCTATTTGTGTATCAACGAACCCATGTCGGTGCCAACAGAGCTCTCTCTGCCTCGTCCCGGTCCCCTTTCCCATCACACATGCAAACAGTTGAGAACGTGAGCAACAACAGTACCAACCCCCTCCCCTCAGCTTCTCCCTGTCACTCTGGGTGGCCTTGAGTGGCCCTGGGATTTTAAAAGCTCTATTGAGAGTGTAACTCATAAACCACAGAATTCACTCATGTAAAGTGGTGCTTAGTGGATTCACAGTGTTGTATGGCCATCACCAGGATATTCAGAATATTTTAATAGCCCCCAAAGAAATCCTGGGCGCCACAGCAATCACATCTAAATCCCATCCACCCCTCCCCCAGCGCCAGGCCACCACGGGTCTGTAGATTTGTCTCTTCTGGACATTTTCTCCTACCTGGAATCCTACCCCCAGATAGTGCTGGCTTCTTGCCCTGGGCAGTTTTCCCAGGTCCATCCGTAGTTAGGTATAGATCTGTGCTTCATTTATTATATTGCCAAATATCATTCTATGGTGTGGAGACAGCACGTGTTGTAGATCCACCATCATCTGATGGCCGTTTGGCTTGTGGCTACTCTTCAGCTATGACGGATAACGTGCTAGGGAACGTTGCTTATGGTCTTAGGCTTCCCTTCTCTGGGGTGTGTGCCTAGGAACGGGATTTATGGATCATACGGTTACTCTCTCTTTAGCCATCCAATGGGCTTCCAGAGTCTTCCATAGCAGCTCTGCTGTTTCATGCTCCCTGAGCAGGTGGGAGCATTCCAGTCCCTCCACCCGCCCCTCAACACTTGCTGATGTCTGCCTCTTGGATTCTAGGCCTCCTCGTGGGTGAGAAGCGGATCTCACTACAGTGCTGATTTGCTATTCCCTGATGACTGCTGATGGTATCCACTGCTTCACATGCTTACGGGATGCTGTGGCCGGTTAGAACCCGTGCCTGGATCAGCTCAGACATCTGCAGGGCAATCGTGGCTGCGCGGAGTTGCTTCTGCCAATCACCCTGCAAACCACATGATGAATTGGAAATCCACACTTCCCCTTTGTCCTCTGATGGCTGGTCAAGGGCGAGGCTTTACATCAGGAAATAGATGTTTTCTTCAAAAAAAAATTTTTTTTAAAGAAAAAAGTTGCCTTTCAGTAAAATAAGCCGTCATCAAGAAGCCAGTGTCCCTATCGTTTTCTTTTGCCATTTAGCAAATGGCTATAAAGTCTGCAGCTTTAGGCTGCAGCCCTCTCCTCTGTAGGTCACAGATCTGGCACCCGGTGGCTGGTTCTTCGCTCAGGACATCACAAGACTGGAGTCAAGGAGGCAGTGGGCTGTGGTCTAGCCTGGGAATCCTGGGGGTGGGGGAACTTCTGCTTCCAAATTCACTGTCAGTGGTGGTGGCAGTAGAGCCCTAAAGGGGACATACCAAGTGCCTGCAAAGTCCTGCCCTCCACTCCGGGCTCTGCCTCACACTGGTCACCTTTCACATCACTCCTATGGACACTCCATTTGCTTGTGGCTACAGAGCTGAGGTCCTTGTTCCTTGCCGGCCATCGGCTCCTACAGGCTTCCCAAACCCCTCCCTGTCCCCACAGCATGGTGCACAGAATCCTCCTCACTTCAATCCCTGACTTCTCTCCCTCTGACCTCTAGGCTCAGAGTTCAAGGACTCACATCAGGCTGTCTCCTCCACAGCCGGGTTGTTCCTGGGCAGTGGGGCAGGTTGCAGACAGGCCAAAGAAAGTGCCCAGAGATGGCCGGGAAGCAGAGGACGTATCACAAGGGATCAGTGGCTGCTCCAAGAAAAGTTCATTCAGCGGTGACAGGCTGACAGAGGTCACCTGTCCTTCACAGTGCTCCACCAGGCAGCGCCTCCTCTCCCCTGTGGTGTTCTGTCCGGGGGTGGCCAGCTGAGTGAGTGACACACATCCTCTCCACAGTGTCCTTGGTCCACCCCAGTCCCCACTGAGAGGGGCTTTAGGCCTCAGGCCGCAGAAGCAGTGACCTCAGGGGCTTCAGCTTGCTGGGTTTGCTTGTCTGACCAGCGTCCAGGGAGCGGCCGTCCCTGGGGACAAGCAGAAAGTGGCTTTGCCCAGAGAACCCGACCTGCCCTGGTCCCAGAGCACACAGGACAAAGCCAGGCTCCTTCACGGCCACAGGACCTGGACTCTCCCACCCAGGCCTGCTCCCCTGGTTGGCTTAACTTGGCAAGGTTTTGGACAGGGCATCTTACTGTCCCCCTTTGCTTTAGAGAGGACGCATGGGCCCACTGGATACCTCTCTTTGTTAATGTCCACTGTGCCATGTGACATGTGCTACCTGTAGGAGTCACACCCCTCCTATTCACCGTCTGGTGACTGCAGATAGAGGACAGTACATCAGGAAAGGCCGCCTTAGAATTCTGCCTGCACAGCCCGCAGAGGGACGGGTTTGGGATGCTTTCCAGAAAAATTCTAATTTCATGGGGCCTCTGCAGGAGCAAACTTTGGTTATTTGGAAAACTTACTTTAGTGTCAATTCCTTCTCGTTTCAAGATCACGTAAGACATCGAAAACACGAGACCCAACGCTGCCGCGAAGTAATGCCATCAGAGTCCCACAGTGTGTGTGTGTGTTTTTTTTTTTTTTTTTAATAGAAACCAAACACGAATTATTCAGAGATTTGGTTAAATGAGTGATAACAGATCCACAGGGCGCAGTTACACCAAGTAGCTGGGTTGTTTTCATAGGATGTCACCGATCATCACAAACCGGGTCACTTGACAAGGAGAAATCAATTCTCTCGTATTTCTGAAGAGTGGGAGTCTTAAAGGGAGGTGTTGTGAGGCCGCTTCCCTCTGGAGGCTGGGAGGTGGTGTGGGCTCCCTGCCCCTCTCTCACCTGCAGACTGTGTCCCCAGCCCCTGGTCTTATTTGGCTGGAAGCTGTTATCACTCCGGTTTCGGCCTCTGTCTTCCCGTGGTCTTCTTTCCTCTATATTTTTGTGTCTCTGTGTCCAAAATTCCCTCTTTCTCAGCGGGGAGGGTACTGAGAACTGAACTCAGGGCCACTTGACCACTGAGCCCTATCCCCAGCCCTATTTTGTATTTTATTTAGAGACAGGGTCTCATTGAGTTGCTTAGGGCCTCACTAAGTTACTGAGGCTGGCTTTGAACTCGAGATCCTCCTGCCTCAGCCTCCCGAGGTGCTGAGATGACAGGTGTGTGCCACTGCACCTGGCCGAAATTCCATCTGATAAGAACAACAGTCATTGGATTTAGGGTCTGTACCAATCTAATAACACCCCACCCTAACCTGATGACATCTGCAAAGACCTTTTTTTCCAAATAAGGACCTACACATGGATTCTGGGTGTGTATAAGTTGTGTGTGTGTATGGGAGGGGGACACTGTTCAACCCAGGACAGTGGCCATCAAAATGTCCACAATTTATTAAGTGAAAAAAGTCAGCTGTATGATTTTTTTTTTTTTTTTTTTTGGAACAAGAGAAGAACGTTGCATGGGGCGCATGGGCCTCTTGCACTTCCCTCCCTGATTTCCCGTGATGCTTACCCAGGGAAGACCCCCAGGCACTAGAGAATGGGCAGGTTTTCTGAGAGTCCTCCCCAAGCAGCCACAAGTCCTCTGAAGACAGCGGCTTCTGTGATTATGGAATAATTCATTCTGATGGACAGGACTTCAGGATGGACAGCTAAGTAAAAATTCCAGGGACGGGACAGGCACCGGGGGTGACAGGCACACTGATGGATAAAGAGGCATAAACAAGGAAGGAGGAGCTCATTCCGTGTCTCTGGAAGGCACAAGCGGTGACCCAGGCAGCTCTGTGAGTGGCAGCGGGAGATGGGCACGGGGCCCGCAGGGGGGTCTGCGGGACCTGGCCTCTGGGACTTGCCCGGTCCTCTGTGGAGTCAGGCTGAGCCGGGCGCGTTTACAGCCAAAGTTCTGTCACTTTGTGGTTCCCCAGTGGCAAAAGAGAGATTCCTGAGCAAATTAAATTCCTCCGGCGGAGGAGGGAGGGCAAAGGGGCCCAGATTTGAAAAGTCGTGTTTTCAAGCCAAATCGCATTTGACTGTGGCCTTCGCAAACACGGGAGCTGGCCTTTAGAACACACACACATCTGTCTACATGTGCGTGGATACACCCACGTGCACACACGCATGACCGGCTCTGAGCGGTATGTGATCCACCCGGCCCTGGGCAACCCCCCTGCGCCAGACAACGCGGGTCCCCGTCTTGGCAAAGTCGCCTGCCAGCGTCCACCGGTGGAAAGTGACTTCACCTCTCGGCGTTCTAACGTCCTCACCCGCAAGTAGGCACCCCTGGCGATGACCACGGTCATCCCGGAAGATCAATTAATTCCTAGTGACATCATAGCTGTCAGACCAGACTCACATGTTCCCAGGGCGCTCCCAGTCATGGGACAGTACAGCAGAGTGACCTTGCACAGTGTGTGAGGCTCCATGACGATCATGAGTGACAGTGTTACCAGTTTGGGTATCTACGCTTTCAATGATCATTTTAGAATGTACTCCTCCGACTTAGAGTGGGGACATGCCCAGTTGGCAGAGGGCTTGCCTCGCATGCACAAGGCCCTGGGTTTGATCCCCAGCATCACAGAAAAATAAAATAAAATAAATAAAGGGTACTGTAAAACAGCCTGTGGCACCAGGCGGTGGTGGCCTGGTCCACCCAGCACATTCCCTTAGAGTCCTGGGGTTTAAGCTTAGTAGCTCTGCACCCCTGGGATGGACTCATTTAAATTTTTTTAAAACTTTTTATTTTATTTTAAATTTTAAGTCAGAGACTCGCTAAATTGTCCAGGCTGGCCTTGAACTTGTAACCCTCCCGCCTCAGCCTCCAAAGCAGCTGGGCTCACAGGTGTGCACCCAGTTCCACATCTCTCGATGACTTCAAGATGCCACCTTGAGTCATTGACCTATGCCATCTATTCCTGTGTCAGTGCATGATGTTTGTCTAGTGACAAAATCACCCAATGACAAATGTCTCAGAAGGTCTCCCTTTTGTTAAGGACGCACGACGAGGTTACCATTCCCGCTGGATTTTGCAAGACGGCGTTAGCTGGCGGTATTGATTATTTTGAGTTCTTCTCACTTATTGAGTTGAGTTGGTTTTTTTTTTTTTTTTTTTTTTTTTTTTTTAAATTTTTTTTTTTTTTTAAGAGAGTGAGAGAGGAGGGGAGAGAGAGAGAGAAAGAGAGAGAGAGAGAGAGAGAGAGAGAGAGAGAGAGAGAGAGAGAAAGAGAATTTTTTAATATTTTTTTTTAGTTATCGGCGGACACAACATCTTTCTTTGTACATGGTGCTGAGAATCGAACCCGGGCCGCACGCATGCCAGGCGAGCGCGCTACCACTTGAGCCACATCCCCAGCCCGAGTTGAGTTGGTTTTTATGGAAAATATGCAGCAAGGATCAAACAATGGGAATTTAGGAGAAAGAGAATTGGACTGAAAATCTGGAGGTGCCGAGATGAGGCTGGGACTCCAACCCTGCGACCCGCTCACTGGTAACTGTGAGCAGGTCACCCTCCACCCATGGGCATGAGCTCATCATTGCCAAATGCAGACCTGGGGGCTGACCGGAGGTTTTCTCATGGCTCTCTGAGGTGCCCACTTCAGAGTACTAAACTTCCAAAGCAACTCAGTCTCTTAAAAGAAAAATCTTCGAGATGAGAGGTGTTTCACCTGCCCCTGTGGGAAAGAATCCAGAAAGGTCCCAGATAGTGTGCGTGCGGTTTCCCCAGGGACATCTGCCTACGTACTAGATACCATCACCAAGAAATTGAACCAGTGCAACCCACAGAGCCCCTTCAGATCTCACTGGTTTTACACGCACTCATTTGCATGTGTGAGCGCGCTCAGTTCCACGCCATATGAGCACATGGATCGGCAAGACCACCACAGCCCAGATTCAGAACCGTCCTCAGAAGTGTCCTTCATGCTCCCTGCCACAGCCACAGCCACTTCCAACCTCTGGGCCTCCCTCACCCCTGACGACCACGAATCTGTTCTCCATTCCTATGACCTTGTCTTTTCAAGAATGTCATGTAAACGGGGTCTTGCAGCACCCGCTCTCTGGAGATCAGCCTTTACCCGCTCAGCACTGATCCCTTGTAATTCATGCAAGTTCTCCACTTATTGATGTTTGATTGTTTTCTTTTTATTGCTGAGTACTATTCCAGCAGCTCTTATTTTAACTGATATGTGTTTGTATACATATATACGTGTGTGTTTGTGTGTGTGTGTGTATAATTTATTTTTTTATTTTTGAACTCAGGGGCACTTTACCACTGAGCCATATCCCCAGCCCCTTTTTACTATTTTATTTTAAGACAGAGTCTTGCTAAGTTGCTGAGGCTGGCCTCAAACTTGCGTTCCTCCTGCCTCAGTCTTCTGAGTTGTGGGTTGTTTGAGAAATTTCCTTTTCAGAAAAGCTTTCCTCAATTTCAAAATGATATTTTTGATAACGGTTCAATATAGGAACTAGGTCAGAGGATTTCAAGACTCTGGTTGTGACACAGAGAAATATAATCTCTATATTGGAATTCTTATAGCTGTCTCCATTTAACAGTGAAACAAACTCCTGATCCTGATAATTTTATCTAATCTCTGAAGAGGAATGTGAGAGGGAGAGAGAGGAATTTTCCTGGATGAGGATTTAGGAGACCCAGATCTTTTAAACTTGTGAGGGAAAACATCTTCGGTTATCTCTGTAAAGGTAACTTAGCTTTGGTTCTCCTCCTTTCTTTCCTTTGCCCAATTCTCTCTTAACTCTCTGCTGTTCTTCAGAGAAAAAGAGATAAAAAACAAAAAACAGTTGCATGTCAGTCAGCTTATATGTTTTGTTATCACTGTGACAAAATACCTGAGGTAGTCAACATAGAAGGAGGAAAGGTTTATTTGGCTCACAGTTTCAGAGGTTTCAGCTCAGGTTCCTTGGCCCTGTTGTGTTTAGGTCTGTGGTGGGGCCATACATCATGGAGGAACAACTGGCAAAGGAAGCCTCTCTGGAGGGAGAGGAAGGAGTCAGCATCCCAAGCTCCCCTCTAAAGCCACGCCCCCAGTGACCTAACTCCTCCCACGAGGCCCCACCTCCCAGTAGCACCACAGCCTGGGACCACAACTTCAACACCGGAGCAGAGATGTGTTTCATTTCTTGCCTTCCCCGCAGGGGAAAAGACTGCTGTTTATTTTGGATGGAGAAACACTAAACATTTTCTTTTCTTAAATGAATGATTTCTGGTTAATCATCAAGAGAAACTCCCGGCAAGTTACAAATGATGCGAGGAAAGCCCGCCAAGCTTTTGCAGGCCTGGGTTCTTAAGCGACCGTCCTGCGCATTTGTGAAACTCTCAGGGAAGGGAGGGCCAGCCTTTGATGGGGCAGGGGGACACCACGGGGGCAGTCCTCCACCAGCGAAGAACCAGAGCAGATAGCTCCTCCCCGGGCTCCCTGCCCTCCAGGGGGAAGATCCTCCACCATCCCCAGCGGTTCCTGGGGAGTGAGTCCCCAGAACCCACTGGGGTGAGTGGCTTACCAACAGATCACCTGGTTTTTTGTTTTGGTTTGGTTTTGGTCTTTCTTCTCATTTGCTTCCCGAGATAACTTGCCAAACCTCCTTTGTTTCAGGGCTGCTACCTCCTCATCCAGCGTCTGCTTTCCTGGAGACGCAAATATAGACGGAGCCCGTCCAGGGGCCTCATCCTTGGAGCATCGGAAATGGACTCAAGCTGTGCACTTGGGGGAGCTTATGGGGTCTCTGATGTGCACTATTGATTGACAAGATGTGACCCCGTGCCCTCATTCCCATAAGGACCATCCAAGCTGACCATATTTGCTCACATCTGTGGGGTCTTCCTGCAACCTGAAAGCATCCACGTGCATCTTCACCTGTCATTCCCCGACCCTCACCCTCTGCAGGGGGAGGGCTGGGCTCTGGCCTGCTGTGGGAGATGAGAGGGTCAAGATAGTGGAGGAACTGGTGAACCTGGGTTTGTGTCTGGGGTGCCGTTGGTATGCAGAGGGGACAGGCTGGGGAGGGAGTGAGCTCAGGGGCATCCCTGAGTTCAGTCCTCAATTCTGCAAAATAGTAATAATAATAATGATGTAAAGAAGTGACCTGCATAGAGAAAGTTATCTGCACAAACGGGAGAAGAGAAGAGGGAAGGAGACGTCTTATTTGTGGAGGGAAATACCATAAATATGGTACAAAGAGAGGATTTGCTTCTTCTTCACCTTTCCCAAGGAGGGGGGAGACATTCTAAATCTCTTTGGAGTACAGAAGGGCCACCAGAATCGGATTAAATCCACGACGCTCACTGTGAAATACTCCTTCCCTATTAGTCACTGATTTGCTGCTAAAACATGATCCCAAACTCAGCTTCAAACAGCAGACACTGTTGTCCCCCACTGTTTCCAGGGTCAAGCATGTGGACACGGCTTAGTGGGGTTCTTTTATTTAGGAGCCGTTCTTGGGGGCCAGCTGGATACTGGCCACCACAGAATCTCCGCTGAAGACTGGGCTCCAGGGAGGCCTGATCCCTGTCCCAGAGGGCGGACACCGGCCTCAGCTTCTCCCTGATGGACGTCCCCAGATCTTTTGTTCCTCTCCTCCACACAGGAGCTTGCTCGGCCCAAGTGTAAACTCAAGGGGCAACAGAGAGAGGTTGATGGCACAGAGAGAGCACTGTCATTTGTAGCCTGGTGACAGATGTGACACCTCATCCATTGTGTGTGCTGCCTTCTGTTGGTTTGAAGCAGGTGCTAGGTTCAGCCACTTCCATGAGTGGAGGACACACCGAGGGTGACTCCCCAGGGGACCACAGGTGCCATTTAAGAGGCTGTGCACCCTTCCGTGTGTCTAGAAGAGAGAAAATTGGCAAGCCCTTTGCCACGGGCCCGCCAAGCGGCCTTGGGTGGCCTCGGCCCCGAGGGTGCGCCCGTCTGTGCCATCTGGACCCAGTTCCAGCACAGCTCTGTGTCTTCCAGGGACCTGTGTGTTCCCGCTGCCCCTTGCACCGGCTCTGCCCCTTGGCAGGTGGCTCTGCTAGCCTGCAGGATTCTGATGAGATTCAACTGCCGCTGATTTCTCCTTTACGGGGATCTTTCGGAATCATGTCAGAACAAAAATCTTAGGGAGAAGGGGAAGGGGACGGTCCAGAGCCATGTGAGACAGTTAGACGGGAGGAAGAAGCGTGGGTTTCTGAAGCTCCACGGCGCAGCACGGGAGTCTGGGTCAGCCACAGAGCGCTGGCTACTTCAGGGTCACTAAGAGAAGGTGTCAGATGTCCTCACTACAAAAAAGAAAAAAAAATAAGTATCTGAGGTGCTGGAGTGTGAGAGTCTGTGAACAAGGCTGGGTGGCGCCTGGCCAAATGCCAGGGGGAGTGGTTTGTGAAGTAACGCCAGCGAGCCACTGAGTGTGGAGATTCCTGATTGGTTGACTGCTGTATCTAGTTTATGTTAATTAGATAAGCTGTGTGGAATGTATAAATACCTCTGTTGTCCTACAATAAAGGGCTCCCACTCCTGATGTGTCAATCTACACAAGTTGTTCGTCACCCCTGGGTTATTTTGCTGCAGCCGGACTGCGGCACTGGAGAAGTTGACTAGCTCGAGGTAGACATTCTACAGGTATCCATAGATCCTAACACCACTGTGAACCCCATAAAGACACGATTATGGCATATACAGAAATAAAAAATTAGTAACAGGAATTAAAATTAAAAAAAAAAAAACACAACAATTCCCCTAAAGCTCTCATTTCCCTCTCCCGGGGAAACTGTTCAAAAGCTTGGGCGTCTGACAAGCTGCGGATCCCCTTCCCTCCTGCTTGGCTTCTTTCCTCTCCCGTTTCAAAAGGTGGAGAAGAAATAAACCTGGAAAGGAAGATGAGCCTCCTTCACCCGTAAGAACAAGCAGGTTCTAATGCTAATGAGGTTGTTTTTTTTTTTTTTTTTTTTTTTTTTTGTGCATTGAATTGGCAAAGACGGAGAGCATGAGTGACAGGTAACGTTGGCAGGGAAGTGGGGACGGTGAGAATGGAGTGTGATTTGGCAGATAAACCTCAAAGACACCTGCCTTGTGAACCACCGCCATTTCTAGGAACGTCTCTTGCAACGGTTCTCCTGCAAATGCACAAAGGTGCGAACATGAGAGTGCCCCCTATGATGTCATTTGGACCATGAGCGTGACACTGGAAGCTGACACCAATTTTGTCCCATGGGTAGGGGAAACGGTGACCCCCATGGCACTCTATTTCACGACAGTGGGAAAATGATGCCTCTCGCCTTCTCTCTGTTCGGCTCCCTAAATATGGTCACCTTACCAAGCCTAGGGAGAAAGGGTCCGTTCTTCAGAGGATTGCCATCTGTGGCACTTTTAGGGCATTTGGATGCGGTTTCTCTACACCCATCCATTCATTCTCTACATTCCTCACTCCCTGGGTGGCTCTGCAGTCCTCCCCGCCTTCCCAGGGCCCGGAGCTGGCACAGGCCTGCAGGAAAAGGAATCCCCAGGCACAGGGTCCCGGTCCCTGTGGGAAGAAGCCCCTGGTGTTTGTGAAAACCGTGCGTGCTCAGGGGATGCAGGTCGGGCACTTGTGCCATAGCCAGAGACAGGACAGGGTGAGATGGACACGGTCCCTGACCCTCATGGTGCTTACGTTCTCCTGGCTGCAGAAAATATGTAAATGAAACAAACAGAAGAACTGACCCACACATCTTGCACTGCAGGAAAATAAATGTTCAATAACAGAGAAAAAGGGGAGGAGGAGGAGCCTTCCTCTTCCAACACAGAAATTCTGGGAAACCCTGTAACCAAAAATATCTAATGCACGACAAAGATTAAAATGAAGGCGGAGATGTCGTCAGGTGCAAAAACATAAAGGGTTGGCCAAGCCATCATAGGGAGTGGGAGTTAAAGTCAAGCAGCACGTGACATCCATCGCACACTTTTGGTGGGAGGGCAAATTGGGATGGCCTTTATGGAGAGCACGGTGGGTTTTCCTCAGTGACCCAGCCATGCCTCTGCCAATACACTCCTGCAAGCAATGAAATCACTACTTCAAAGAGTTAGCTGCACCAGGTGCAGGGTGCACGCCTGTCATCCCAGTGGCTCTGGAGGCTGAGGCAGGAGGATTTCAGGTTCAAAGCCAGCATCAGCAACAGGGAGGCACTAAGCAACTCAGTGAGACCCTGTCTCCAAATAAAATATAAAATAGGGCTGGGGATGTGGCTCAGTGATTGAGTGCCCCTGGGTTCAATCCCTGATTCCCCCTCTCAAAAAAAGAGACAGCTGCACCCCCTTGATCACCGCAGCCTTATTTACAACAGCCAAGCCGTGGGACCAACCTGTGTCCATTGCCAAGTGAATGGACGGTCGGGACAGTGGCACAAACACACAGAGAAACATTATCTAGCCCTGGAGAAGCAGTGATCCTGCCGTTTTGCAAATGGTGGGGCACAGAGGACATGAGGCCAAGCAAAACAAGCCAGATACAGAAAGAAAAATACCACATGACCTCATTTGCAGGTGGCATCTAAAAGTGGTCGAATACTTGGAGAGTAGAATGTCCTTACCTGGGGCTCGGGGACCGGAGCAATGGGGCTGTGTTGGTCAGAGAGTACAGATTTCCGGTATAAAATGAGTAAAGTTCCAGAAAGCTCATGCACACTATGGTGACTCTAGTTAATGCCACTCTATTGTATGCTTGAAGTTTGCTAAGAGATTAGACCGGAAATAGTATCACCACACGCATGCACACACACGTACACACGCATGCACGCAATCATGTGAGAAGACCTGTTAATTTTCTCAACTGTGGTCATCGTCGCACTATGTACATTCAAATATCATATTTTCCACCTCAAATATATACAGTTTTTATTTAAAAAATAAAGAAAGCATGGGGCTGGGGATGTGGCTCAAGCAGTAGCGCGCTCGCCAGGTTCGATCCTCAGCACCACATACAAACAAAGATGTTGTGTCCGCCAAATACTAAAAAAAAAAAAATAAATAAATATTAAAAATTCTCTCTCTTAAAAAAAAAAAAAGAAAAAGAAAAAGAAAAGAAAGCAAATTGGCTGGATGTGAGCTCTCTGCATCAAACTGGGAGCCAGGAAGGGGACTGTGAAATGCCCGGGCGCCGGGTCTGGACTATGAGGGGAACAGGGTCAAGTTTGAACAGCTCCGCTCACGTGCCTTTGCCACGTGTGAGTGACATTCTGGACTAGTGTGGAGGGCAGTGAACCAAGAAGCCATCCAAAAACAGGTCCATGGGGTCACACCCAAAGAACTACAGCTGGGAGAGGTCTCCGACCCTGAAAATCACTTTCAAATAAATGCGTTTAAAGTGTCCAAAGAACAGAGAGGAGGGAGCATGACAAGAAGAAGCCCCGAGGACCCAACCCAACAGGGGGACCAGAGCATGAGCCAGGTAAAGAGGCGGGCGCTGGCGGGGTGGTCAGGGCGAGGGGAGGGTCTGAGAAAAGAGGGGGCGACAGGAGTTGGAGGCACCCAGGACAGATGATCTCTCAAGGTGTTTCATTTCAAAATGGAGCAAAGAAATAGGGAGGCCCAAGGCAGGTGGACCGTGGTTTCTAAAACGGGAGCAGGAAGGTTGCACAGTTTGGGCACCGACCCAGACGGGAGGGAAACAGGGATCCACCAGAGGAAGGGAAAACGTGCAGCTGAGGGGGCACGGCATCTCCAGGTCCAAGCTCCCAGACCCTCAGAAACCGGGAACAGTCCTCTGCAGAAACAGGGGGCTCAGAGGAGGTGGACGGACCCCCCACAGGACCCCCCTGGGACTCTTGGATGGCGGCTATGTTCCCAAAGGTGTAAAAAGTAAGGTTGTCACCTGGGCTCAGTGGAGAAGAAGGAGCTGTTGGGAGTTTGTGGAGGAAGGACGAGCCACAAAATAATTTTTGTAGACGGGGAGCAACAAGGCTAGAGGAGAATAGGAAATGGCGGTTTGGCTGCTCCACGGTCCTCTTGAGGTTTGTGGTTCACAACTCAAAATTAGTCTAATTTCCATGGCTGTGAGCTTCCCCACCAACTGCGTAGGAGAAACAAGCGTTTGTTTTTGCCAAGTGAGTTCTATCAGGCTAATGATGGGAGGGGAGTCCAGAAGATTAGAAAAATCAAGCACAGAAATGAAAGAAAAGAGGGGAGAGGGGACATCAGGGTGTGAGAAAAAGAGGAATGAGAAAACCTTGAAACCCGTGGGAAAGAAAAGGACGATAAAGAGGTGGTGTTGACTTACAAACGGTAGGTCCAAGGAGCCTCTGGACCTCTGGAAGGGGTGACATTTCAAGAGATCTAAAAGGTAAGGATGAATCAAGAACAGGACAAAGGGAAAGCACTTGGAATATTCTAAAAAGCATTAAGAGCATTAAAACAATGGGAAGGTTGACTTGAGAAGGCTTGAAAAGCTGGATGGAAGCTGCCGTGAGGGCTCTGTTGACCAGACTGATTGAGTCAGGATTTTATTCTAAGTGCTAAGGAGAGTAACTGAGGGATTTTTAAGAAGGGGTGTAATAAGGTCTGATTGATGTTTTTTAAAGTTAATTGAGCACATGCAAAATGATACTGATAGGCCTTTGACGGGTGTAGTGGAGCTACTAAAAAAAATCACAAAGATTTCTTTTTAACAAATAGGGCAAAAAAAGAAGCAACAGTTAACTCCAGGAAAAATAAAAAGTCAACCAAGAAAACATAGTTGGGAAATACTGTTTAGCTCAGCTGTGAGAAATATTAACAGAGTAACATAATATAAACATTAAATTTTGATTTACTCATAATTGGCAGGACAGGGAGGAGGTAGAGGGAGGAGGAAGACATAAGGGAGCTAAATACTCATTAGTAGATAATGACCAAAATTGATAAATAAATTTAAAAAACCAGCATGAGTACATTATTTAGCTTTGTGCAGGTGGATAGAAGGAAGTGGTTGTCTACGGAAAGTGAATCTGACATTAGGATATTAAAATATGTGTATAAATCACCAGGTATGGAGACACATTATCTGTAATCCTAGCTACTCAGCAGGCTGAGGCAGGAGGATTGCAAGTTCAAGGCCAGCCTCAGCAACTCAGCAGGGTCCTAAACAACTTAGAACTTGTCTCAAAATTAAAAGGGTCGGGAGTGTAATTGAGTGGCAGAACCCATGCCCAGCATAAGCAAGTGCCTGGGTTCAATCCCCAAGAAAAAGAAACCGCCCTGGCAGAAGCAGATCTGTGTTGGTTTTATTGTTTTGTTCTCAAACCTAATGACTGGCTGTTTATACCATGGCCCATTGTCAGGGTAGGGGTAGAGCTGAGCAGTCCCAGTCCTTGTTCTTTGAGGTCTACTCTAGATGATTTTTTTTTTTCCATCAGGGCACTAATTGACTTATGAATCATTGTATTTTGTGTGAGCAAGAAATAGCTTCTGCTGAGTCAGCCTTGGGGACTCGGAGCTCTGTATTTTATAACACAACTTTCTGGGAGGTGGATTCATAGCTCTGTGTAGTCAGAACTATACACATTTTGGACGGGATCATTCTGTGTCATGAGGGCTGTCCTGCGTATTTTAGGATGTGGATCAGCATTCTTAGCCCCTGCCGACTGGGTCTGAGTGCCGCTTCCTTCTTCTCTCCTTAAGAAAACGGTAAAAACGTCACCAGACATTGCCAAATGTGCCCTGGTAGGGAAGCAAGATCACCCTGGACTGAGATCTACTGCTTCAGAGCATTTATAACAATTGAAAATTTTATATATATTTATAGGATCCTTTGCTTAGTGGTCATTTCTCTTATTGGAATATAAAGTCCATGTTGGTAGGGACTGATTTTGTTTTTTTTTTCTGAAGTGCTTGGGGTGGAATCACCATTCAACCTTCGCTGTTACTAAACTGAAGCTCAACTGGATCCCTCATGTCTCCCACCCCCACCCCCCAGGTACCCGGTGAATTCCTCCCACCCCATTTGACTTGGTGAGTTTGGACAGGAAAACCTGATATTCAGCCTCCTTATTTTATCTCACCAGTGTCCATCCCATCCAGATCTTTTCCATCCTCCATCTACCATGCTCCCTTGAAAATGTGCTTTCCTGAACACTTTTTCTAGAACATACCACAAATTGCTGACTGTCGCTATTTCAGGAAGTGGGTTTATGAACATGGGATTTAAAGAAATTCTTGAATTTCTTTACTGTGTGTGTGTGTGTGTGTGTGTGTGTGTGTGTGTGTGTGTGTTATACATGGTTATTTATTTAATTAATTTTTTTTCAGTACTAGGGATTGAATTCATGGCTTCTGTATTAGTCAGGATTCTCTAGAGGAACAGAATCAACAGGAAGCATAATTATAAAAAGGGGACTTATTAGATTGGCTTAGGCAACCAGAAGCTGGATAGTCCACAATGGCGTCTGCAGGCTGCAGAGCTGGAAGAACCAGTAGTTGCACCGTCCAAGAGGCTGAGGCCCCAGAACAAGAAGGATCAATGGTGCTACCCCAGACCCAGATGGAAGGCTTCTAGAGAATCACAGGCAGAGTCCGCTTTGGAAGACTGGAGAAGTGAGAGTCTAATATCCTCAGAGGACCGCAGCAGCAACCAAAAACCCGTTTCAGAAGACTCAAGCTTGCATCTGCTGCTGCTTCCTTGTTCTTCCAACTCTTATTCCATCAGAGCCTCCATCCTGTTGGCTGGCACTACCCATGCTTAGGGAAGATCTCCCCTCCAGTTTGCTATCCCACATGCAAATCATTCCTAGACACACCTTCTTTGACCCACCCAGAAGCCTCTTCATCTTTGCCATCTCTTAATCCAATCAAGTCCACAATTCAAATAACCATTACAGCCTCATACATAGATACATATTAGGCAAATGCTCTACCACTGAGCTATGTCCCAGTCCTTTTTATTTTATTTATTTTAATTTTTTTAGTTGTTGATGGACCTTTATTTTAATCATTTATTTATATGCAGTGCTGAGAATCGAACCCAGTGCCTCACACAGGCAAGGCAAGCAGTCTACCACTGAGCCACAACCCTATCTCATTTATTTTATTTTATTTATTTGCACAGTACTGGGAATAGTATCCCACTGTCTGTATACACCACATTTTCTTTATTCACCCATCGAGGAACATTTGTATTGATGCATATCTTGGCCAGTGTGAATAGTGCCTGATGAACTCAAATGTCTCTTTGACACACTGGTTTTAATTCCTTAGGATATAGACCTGGTAATGGGATTACTGCATCTGATGGTAATTCTATTTTCAGTTTTCCTGAGGAAACTTTGTACCGTTTTCCATAATGGCTGTACTAGTTACATTCCCACTGAGAGCAGCCAGGGGTCCCTCTTCTCTACATCCTCACCGGCACTTGCTATCTTTCATAATTTTTAAATTTTCGAATATATTTAGCTTCATAGGAAAGCTGCAAAGATAAGATAGAGAGACCCTATTTAGCCTACCCCTAGTTTCCTTGTTGTTGACGTGTTAAGTTTCTAGGGCAGATTTGTCAAAATGAAAGAAACAATATTGATATTCATTGTTAAATATAGGCTCAGCTCAGGCAGATTTCCTTAGCTCATCCCTACTGTCCTTTTCTGCCCTAGGATCCTACACAGAACACAACTGCAGGGTTCTCCAGAGAAACAGAGCCAATGTAATAAATATATACAGAGACAAGAGGGGATTTGTGAGATCACCTTATGGGATCAGGGACAGAATGACCCCCCAATGGCCGTCTGGGGTCTAGAACTGGGAAAACCAGTAACTACTCAAGTCTAAGAAGCTGGAGCCTCAGAATAAGGGGTACCAATAAAGCCACCCCAGTGGGAGGCCAAAGGCCTGGAAACCCCTGTAGTCACTTGTTAGAGTCTGTAAACAAGTCAGGATGGCGCCTGGCATTTTGCCAGAGGGAGTGGTTTGTGAAGTCAGCGAGCCATTAAGTGTGGAGATTCCTTATTGGTTGACTGCTGTATCTAGTTTATGTTAATTAGATAAGCTGTGTGGAATGTATATATATACCCCTCCTGACCTACAATAAACGGCTCCCACTCCTGCTGTATCAATGTACACAAGTTCCTCGTCACCCTCCCGGTTATTTTGCTGCAGCTGGACTGTGGCAGTCACTGGTCCAAGTCCATGTTCAAAGGTTGGAATCTGATGTTCATGGGAGATGCCCACAGCCAAAAAGGCACCTGTCCAAGCAGAGTCCAGCAGGAACACGTACGTAAGCTACCCCCTTCTTCCCCTTTCTAGTCCATCTGTGTCCCCAGCTTATTGGATGGCACCACCCAGGTTCAGGGCAGGTCTTACCCCTCGATGTGCTGACTCACATGCCAGTCATCTCTGGAAACACCCTTGCAGACACACCCAGAAGCATGCTTTGCCCATTTTCTAGGCATCTCTCAATCCAGCCAAGTTGACCCCCAAGATAAACGATTGGATTGCATTTCGTTGCATTGAGTCTGTGTCGGCTCCTCCCAGCTGTGGTCATTTCTCAGACTGGCCTTATTTTGCTGTCTTTGGCAGCTTTGAGAAGTTCTGGTCATATATTTTATAGAATATCCCTCATTTGGGGTTTTCCTTTTTCATGATGATACCAGGCTCATGGGATCTCAGGGGGACAATCACAGGGGTCAAGCACTCTTTTCATTGTATCCTATCAAGGGCACAGATATGACTTGTTACCATTAATAATTTATTTGGCTGAGGCTCAGGATCTGCTCCCCCCACATACAGCATCTTGGCATTTGAGCAGCAGAAGCAGGTCGTAAAACCTAGGAGGATGCTCTTTGAACTTGTGCCTAGCCCTTCTCTTCTCAAACAGGTCACAAGACCCTCATTTGACAGGCACCTTCCACATACCCAGAGGAAAAGGATGTCCTTGTCCTCAAAGACAGTCAGACCTAAAAAGAAGAATTTCAACAACAAACCTTCCTCCATTGGATTGGACCATTTTCACCTCTGGCCAAACTTCCCCACAACTGTCAAATGTAAGCATAAAAATACTCAGGTCCGTTTCTCTGATCCTTCATTTATGAAGAGATGTTACGCAAAACTTACACCAAGTCAATTGGCCAGTTTTTCTCTGGTTAACCTGTCTTTGGTGGAAGGCACTTCACCCATGAGCCTGGTGGTGGGAGGAAAGAAACATTTTTATCATTACAACTCAATCCCCTGCCTGGGGTCCTGTTTGCCAGGTCCTGGGTCAATGGCTTCCCCTCTTTGGACATCTTCAAGTTACTACTCATGAGTAACAAATTAGTCCCACACTCAGTGCCCCCAAAACAACCATTGTATCTTGTGGGCCAGGAATTCTGGGTGGGCAGCTCTTGCTTGGGATCTCTCAGGCAATTGCAGTCAGATGCTGGTGGACACTGCAGGCATTCGATGGGGCCATGGGCTGGACATCCAATGGCTTATTCAGATGGTGGGCAGGTAATGCTGACTGTCAGCTGCTCAGTGGGGCTGTTGAGCAGAGCATCTCTATGCTATCTAACCTGAGGTCCCAGGGAAGATTGATGTCATATAGGGTGACTCAGGGAGCAAGCAAGAAATCTGCAGCAAATGAAGTGGAAACAGCTTCATCTTTTAAGATGTAGCCTCAAGAAATACCCAGCTTGTTTGCAGCATTGTCTTCTTTCTTTCTTTCTCTCCTCCTCCTCCTCCTCCTCCTCCTCCTCCTCCTCCTTCTTCTTCTTCTCTCTCTCTCTCTCTCTCTCTCTCTCTCTCTCTCTCTCTCTCTCTTTGGTACCAGGGATTGAATGTAGGGGCTCTTAACCACTGAGCCACATCCCCAAGACCTCTTCTGTGTTTTATTTAGAGACAGGGTCTCACTGAGTTACTTAGGGCCTCACTAAATTGCTGAGGCTAGATTTGAACTCTCAATCCTCCTGCCTCAGCCTCCCGAGCCACTGGGATGATAGGTGTCTGCCACCATGCCTGGCTTCCTACTGATTTTCTACTGATTTTTATAGACTCACTGAACTCAGTTCAAATTCCAGGAAAGGAGACATAGACACCCCCTCCCCTCTATTTTTTTTATTTTTATTTTTTTATTTTTTGGTACTGGGGATTGAATCAGAAGTTTTAATTTTTGCTGTTTAAAGGGTTTACATTTATTAAGCCACATACTCCATGCTGACATGGCATTGAGATTACGACCTTTAGTTTCAGAGTTACCCCAGTTTGAGCTCTTGTCCATTTAAAGTTGCCCTTGGGAAAGAAACTTGCTCTTTTTCTCTGAGATGGAAAATAAATAAATGGATGAATAAATGAATAGGCAAATCCCTGAGGACCGAGGTCTCAAGGGCGCCATCTACTGAGAGAAACTAGCAAGTGCTGTGGACACTTCCTTGTCTCTGGTATCTTGGTTAATTTGGCAGGACGGGGAAGTCATTTCTTAAAGGTGGGCTCTCTCCACGCTCTGCAAACACCCAGGATGCCCTGGGGCTCCACAGTCATCTAGGCTCAAAGGTATTTGCTGGTGATTTAATATTACATCGCGGATTTTAGCGTATAATATTCTAACAATGCCCATCCTATGTGAGGACGCAGAAGTGAACAAGCATGCGTGTCAATCTTCACAATAGCAGTGTGCTAATATTGTCCCCCATTTTCACAGACGGGAAAGCAGAAGTTCAGAGATTTAAGCTTGCTTGCCCACATAGACATCGATCCTTCTCAGTCCAATTCAAAATGTCTGGGCAGTAAACCGTGTATCTTGATGTTTGATTTTTTTTGTTTTTCCAACAGGACGTTAATCTGCTTGTATTGTACATTATGTGTTCACTTGCTTGATCTCGAGTTTTCTTTTCTATGTAGGTCAGACTTCTTTTTAGCCATTCTGGGATCTGGGGCTAAGCTGTTTTCCACTCTTGTTTCATAGTGACTGACACAAAACTAGTCTTCATTTAATGTAACTCAGAATGAACAAATTGTTTCTTTCTTTCTGGCACTGAAAGAGAGAAGAGACAAGTCGTGAACTATGTTGCCTACTTAGAGAATTTTCCTCTAAATATTCTATGGGTTTTTAAAAGCAATGGGAAAAATATAGGCATTTGCCGTTGTTATGGAAATCAGGAAATGTGAATTAGTGAAATTCATTCATAGTCTCCCGTCTTCAAGGGGGCAAGAATTTTCTCTTCCTTCCTTCCTTCCTTCCTTCCTTCCTTCCTTCCTTTCTTCCTTTCTTTCTGTATTTTTTTTTTTATTTTGAGACAGGGTCTAGCAAAGATGCCCAGATGGACCTCAAACCTGAGATCCTCTTGCCCCAGACTCCCGAGTTGCTGGGATTACAGGTGTGTGCCACAGGACCTTGGTTCACTGTGTTGTTTTCTAACCCTGCAACTCCAGCTGAGTGGACTTCACTGTTTCCAACTCACCAGTGACAAAGTCGTTTGAAAACAATTCTGGATCTCACCCATGCAGTGTTCTCAATGCAACTTTTAAATCCAGTCATCAGCTCCCATGATTCTATCTTTTCTCCCATTGGTACCTCTCTTCTCCCTAGCAGAAGAAGAATGTGGAAAAAGATAACTGAATTAAGGGTTAGATTATCTCATTTCTTTTTAAACTATATTTAAAAAACTGTAAAAGTTCTGGGTACATATATTTAGGGAGAACCTATAGGTCAATAACTTATTGCAAAATGAGCAACCACAGGGCTGGGGAGGTATCTCAGCGGCAGGGTGTTTTTCTAGCATGTAGCAAACCATGAGTTCAGTCCCCAGTACCACAAAACATAAATACATAAATAAATTTTAAAAAGTGGAGTTTCCAGGTCAAAAAGAATACTTCTAACTTTTACAAGTAGCATGATGAAGGAAAAAACGATTTTCCAAATGAACTTGGCAACAGAAGGTATTTATCAGTGTGAAGAAGTGACTTTCAGTGGGGCTCATGCAGGCAGAAGACGCCACCAGGGAAGGACCCGGTGTTCTGAATAAAGATATGGAAGATTTGCCTTCGGGCTCCAAATCTGCCTTGTTTCCAATTATCGGGATTACATCTTAGATTTCAATGGTTTCCATTATAAAAATGAATTACCTCGATTTCAACACGAAGAGTTGTACAAAAATTAAAGAATTTTCAAAGCCTTACAATTTCTACAGTCATAGAAATTGAAATAATATAGCGTTTGCCCCTGGCAAACGAGGAAATTAAAATGAAAATTAATCGCAGAAAGATAACTTGGAAAATTCCCAGATGTTTGGTGGATCAACAAGGATCAAAGGAAAAGAATCACAATGGAAATTTAAAAATGTGTGGCATGTTGCTAAAGCAATACTAGAAAAGAAGCTTATAGTGTTACATTCTTAGCTTAGATTAAGTAGAGATCTCAAATAGACAAAAGCTTCTTCCTCAAGGAAACAGAAAAAGAAGAGAAAAATAAACCCAATGCAAGTAAAGGGAAGGAAATAATGAAATTATTGCAACAAGCAAACAATTAGCAAAAGTCATTTAAATCCCCCATATGGATGGTTACATAAATTAGGTAGGCTAGACACATCAATTAAGAGGCAGAGATTATCACACTGGGTAAAAGACCAAGAACCACATAACGCTGCCTACAAGAAACCAACTTCAAATATTCAAGAAAAGATAGGGGAGAGGAAAAGGCTAAAAAAATAATAAATCAGGAAAATAATAAGAAAACGCCCTCCCAGATCTGGCCACGAGAGGGCGCCAACAATACACATTTCCAGCCGGGACCAGCGCCCCTGGAGATTGGGGGATCCACTGCTTTTCATCCTGTCTCCCAGAAACACAAAGAAAGGACACCGGGCATCTGTCCCAACCTGGTGGGACTCTTCCAACTAATAGGGCAGAGGCCGAGCTGGGATGGGTCTCCTACCCTCCAAATTCTGAGAACTTTATAATATCCTGTGAAAAAAGTCTTATAGCTTTAACCAGGGAAGAGAATCTACTTACCATCCAGGGGGGAAAGTTTGATTTGACTCCAAATAATTTTTGACATTTTTTTTTAATGGTTGTGGATGACCTTTCCCACTTTTTAAAAAATTTAAGTCATTTTTTTAAAAAATTAAATGAACATTTAACTTAGCCTTTTAACGGATACATAAAAGCATAAAAATGGTACCCACTGATGGGCAAGGACGATCCTGCATCATCCCATGGTTGCCTCCTCCCTAAGACCCTGGACCTCCGTCTCTGGACAATGCGGGCACTTGGCTTCACCTCGGGGATGGAGATGCCTTTACCCATTCATCCCTCACCTCCCAGCACGGTCTGAGCTCCTCTAAGTTTTCTCCTAGATCAGACTCTCGGCTTCAAAGAGAATTCGTTTCCCTGGGAGCAGAGGGGAGAGGAAGAAATCCGTCATTCCTTTCAATTGCCCTCTAGCTTTTATTCTTAATTGAAAAGGTGCCTGGAATTCTCATGTTTTCCCCGAGTGGATTTCTAAAGAGGAATAGAGTTTGAGTCCCAACTAGGAAAAAAAAAATGTAGGTGCACCTCCTTTTAAGAACCGCTTTGATTGGCAAGAGACACAGCACCCCATCCAGAAAGCTCTTTGTTTGCTCTCCCCCGCCCACTGCACGGCCCTGTGTCTGTTTTCCAGTGACCTCTTCATTGATCCTCAGTTCCTGCACCTCTGAGGCTGAGACTTTTTGGTTATCAGCCAACCCCAGGAGCCTGATAACTCTGGGAGGGGTGCCTCTCCATGAGAAGGGACCTATCTCCATAACTTTCCGCCGTGGCACAAGAAGAAAATGTTTGGGGGCCAAGATAAATGACTCTGGTTTTCGTGGAGGACCTGACATCCATCTTAGCCAAAACTAGTTTTCAAGGGATTAAAAAATGTGTGGCTCGGAGGTTAGACAGTCACTCCTCAGGGGAAGTCTGTGCCGAGATAAGGCCGATTCCTTGGGAAATGCATGCGACGTCTTGACGGCTCCCACTCTGATTCCTCTTTCTGTCCCTCTCTGGAGAGCAACGTCTGCTCCGAGTCTCTTTCCTGCCTGAATGTCTACCCGTCGTGACGCTCGGTTACTTAGACCCACCTCAGATCTCTAATATTGCACTTGGCTGGGCGGGGGACAGTGTGTGACAGGGGCTTTGTGGCCAGCCCGTGCCACGGACCCCATTAGGAGCACAAAGAGGAAGGAACACGTTGAATCAAAGAGGCTGTGCCGCTGGCCCCCGCCCTGACTCGGTGTTTTGAATCCACTGAGTGTTATGTCAACGTTGGGTCCTGAGTGGGTGGATAGTGGGGGGAGGGGGTTCAAAGGCGCCCTCTGATATTTGGATGTAGCGGACTCGGTGGAATCTGTGCTACGAGGCGACGGGTCAAGGACGGAGTCCAGAGGGGTGGAAGGCTGCCCAGATCCCCTGCGCTCCAGACTGGACTTCCCGGCCACCCGGCTGCAGAGGTCAGCTCTGTGCGCTCGGACTCTTTCTTCCGAGCATTTTGGTGATTAAATCTTGCAAGATCACTGGTCTGCAAGACCCAGCACCCGAGGGTCAAAACCGACTTTAGAAAAGTTCCCGAGATGTGGCCCATGGGGTATTTTAATGTAAATTTGAATTCTGGCCGCCTGTTCACCTAGGCTCACACTTAAAGCTGGACGTGGAGATGCCTGTTGGTACCCTGGTAAGAGTGTCACAGGGGAAGGATGTTCAGAATGATGAAGAAATGGGATATTCAAGATTCCCTGTAGGGTCAGTAGATGTTTAATGTTGGATTAAAGATGGGTGAACAGAGGCAGAATCTAGACACAGAGGGTAGATTGGCCAGGGACAGAAACTTCATCATTCGTATTTTTGGTGAAGGTGGTCCTGAGATGGTGGTGGTGGTGGTAATGGTGACGGAGACTAGATCCCAAATCCAAGGGATCTAGTCTGACTAACTCCTAATACTGCAACCTGCTACAAAGGACATTACAAGTCAAAGCTGGACCGGGCATGGTGGCCCACGCCTGTCACCCCAACAACCTGGGAGGCTGAGGCAAGAGGATTGCAAGTTCAAAGCCAGCCTCTGCAACTTATCCAGACCCTGTCTCAAAATTTAAAAAAAAAATTAAAAAGGACCAGGCGTGTGGCTCAGTGGTTAAGCGCCCCTGCCTGGGTTCAATCCCTGGTACCAAAGAAAAGAAAAGAAAAAAAAAAAACAGTAAAAGCTGACTTGCAGAATGTTATAAGGATGGTGTCAAGTTTTAATGTTTAACGTGTCAAGTTTATGGTGTTTTTCCTGATGATAATAATAAGGACTTACTGAAGCAAACGTAGAAAATATTTGAAAGTACAGAGGAGAAGTAGTCATGCCTCTGGGCGGCGCGGCTTTGGGATATGCCTGCTTCTGGTTTTTAATACACATGTTTCGTACAAAGGTTTTACCAGGACATTTTATTTTTACAAACAAGAAAAAAAGACTTTAGGAGGTCAGTAAAAGCCCTCATTTTAATGCTTTAATGGCCCTATGATGCATTTATTTCAGTTCTTGAGATTTCTACTAATGTGGAGCCCCCAGTGACTTTCCACCTGCTATGGTTTGGTTCTAGAGGACCCCCCAGCTTGGCACTTTGGGTCAGTAGTGGAACCTTCAAGAGCTGGAGCTTAGTGGGAAGTGTGGGGTCACTGAGGGTGTGTCCTCACTGGAGGGGATCATGAGACCCCAGTCTCTTCTTCTTTCCTTCCCATTTTGTTCCCCACTATGAGGTGAATAGCTTGGCTCTCCCCTGTGCTGCCTGCCATGATGAGCTATCTCACTGCAGGTCCCAAAGCAACAGGGCCAACCAATGATGGATTGGAACCTCCAAAACCGTGAGCAAAAATAACCTTTTTTGCTTTATAAGTTGATTGTCTGAGGTATTGGTTATAGTAACAGAAAGCTGACAAACACATTGTGTAAACTCCATCAATTATACAGAATGAGGTTCTTTTTTCAACAACGCAACTGTCTAGATATTTGTGGATAGCAGTCCTCTATCCTCAGGATTAACAGCTACTTCACCTGACCATTCTGACTTCTGGAATCCCTTCCTCTTGATATTTCCTGTCCTTCAGAGATAGTGGGCCCCACACAGAAATCCCAGGGCTGTTCTCACCAATCAGCCTTGGCTCAGCTCTCCTCTCTGAGTGCAGTCCTACACACCATGAGGTAAATTTTTTTCCATACTTTTTATTGGTGCATTATAGTCCATTATAGTTCAAACTGCTTTTATCTAGATATAAATCACATAACAGACAATCCATTCATTTAAAGTACACAATTCAATGATTTCCACAATATTCACAGGTCTATACAACCAGCCCGGTCATTTTTTGAACATTTTCTTCACTAAAAGAAACTATGGACCCTTATTTATTATCCCCCACCAGGTCTGTTCAGCCAGTTTTCCCAGAGTAAACTTGCGGGTTAGCTAATCCCATGAGACAGTAATGGACATCATGGAGGGTCCCTTAGTCCAGTGACCAGGCAATGCTGGGCTCTGAGGCCCCGGGATCCTGCAGCCTAGGCGATGGGGGTGCAGTAACAGGCGGGCAGCAGGTGCTAGGTTTGAGGTCTGCTCTCCCGCCTGCCTCCCCCTGACACAGGTCAAGCAGCTGCTCCTGTGCAGAAAGCCTTGAGCCGATGGCACTTTCTAGAAAGAGGTTCCTGACTCCCCCTGCCCCCGCTCTGGTTCTTGGACTCTATCTTCTATCACCCCACAGGGACCAGTACCAGGACCCACGGCACTTTTTGCCTGGTGAGAAACCGCAATTGTCTTATCACCCCAATTCCACATTTGAAGACTCCCCAGCTTGGAGACCGAGGGTGGGCAAGCCCACGCAGGAGCCTGGAATCTTCTGAGCCCCCTGCACCACATTCCCCCCCGCTCTTCTTTGCTTTGACAGAAAGAAAAGTCACCCAAATAAAAATAGAGAGGCCAGCCGGGCCATGGTGTTTTCCAGAAGGTCTCTGTTTTATTTAGGGTTTAAATTAGATGGGCTGCACAGGCTCCAAGACTCCCTGGCTGTCTTTATATATATATATATATATATATATTTTTTTTTTAAGTAAAAGATCAAAGATTGAGGCCCGAAGGGGTAAAAGGGGCTGGAGGGGGAAATAATGGCCAAGCTTGGGGAGAGTCTCGGTGGCTCAGGGGCGGACCGGGTCAATGCCTTCTTTTATTGTTATTATTTTTTTCTCATGTAGACCTCAAATGTCTCCGCCTCGTTATCTAACAATTGCAACATTTGGAAAGCAGTTATAACAGTTTATAAATCGCTCCCCCACATCTATTCTCCTCCCCTTCCCATCTCCCCCTTTTCTTTTTCTTCCTCCTCCTAATTCTTTTTTTTTTTTTTCCTCTCTATTTCCTTCTCTGCATTTAGATCCTCACAATAACCCTCCAAACCACACAAGAGACTTTTCACAGATGAACAAACCAAGCCCCGGGAAGAAAGAGAAAGGAAAAGCCGGGCATTTTTTGCTGATTCCCTACCCCGACGGTGTCTCTCCGCTCAGCCTGTTTAACTCTTAGGAAAAGAGAATTCTGAACCCCTTGGGCACCGGGTTGCTGGGGAGAAGGGAGATCAGCTAGTTATTGAAACAAAGGCACTGGAGAAGCCTGAAAGTTTCTTTGCCATAGTGAATTCTTTTTGTTTTTGGTTGGCTTTGCTGAGTTGCTGAGGCTGGCCCCAACCTTGCGATCCTCCTGCCTCAGCCTCCCGAGTAGCCGGGATGACAGGCCTGTGTCACGGTGCCTGGCAAGTTAATTCTCAATCAAGGGCATCTCCCCTTCCCCATCCAAAACCCGAGACAATGATATGCTTTGCTTTTCTTTGCCTGTGTGTCTGACCTGCTTATCTCGCCTGCTTTCAGTTTGCTTCTGGATGTGCACAGTAAAGGTGGTCAGGAGACTTGGGGACATTCTCTGTCATTAGTTAATGCTGTAGAGAGGGTGCAGCCCCAGCTCAGGGTCTGGGCTCTGTCCACCTACATGACTGACCGCCAACAGGCCTGCCCGGCTCTCTGGCTTCCCTCGCCAGTCTCTGCCCCCAACGGGGCTGCAGATCCGAGGGGCTGGAGACGGGTTTAATTTAAAGACGAGCCCCCCTCGCGCAGCCAAAGGAAATGGCGTGTCAGCTACGTCAAAAATAGATACTGTTGCGCAGATATATGGACGGGAGGTGGACGCCGCCCCTGCCATCCATTACCTGGATTGCCTTTAAACGTCAAAACAAATCCTTCTCCAGTCCTTCTCCAAAACCTAAATCATCAGGAGAGACAGGGTCAGCCTCTGCGGCCAGGAATGCTGGGGGGAGGGGGAGGGGGAGGGGGAGGGAGGGGGAGGGGAGGGGAGCAGGCGGCTCTGCACCTGGGGGTCGTGTGCCCACGTCCAGCCAGGCTGTCCCTGCTCCCTTCCGAGTCTGCCCTCGCCGCCGGGACACTATGTCACGATGTCAGGCCATGGCATGCAGGTGGGTAAAGCTAAGAGGGCACGGGAAGCGCATGTTGGCAGCCCGCGGGGACCTCGGGGTGGTGCATTAAAGCGCCCTGCAAGCGCTGCACCAGTTACACGGGCCAATGCTTTTTATGCCCGGGGTTCGTCCCCTTCAACGCGATGGCTTTACTTATTCCCATTTCTCAGAGGAGATGACTGAGGCTTGGAGAGACCCAAGTGCCTATCTAAGGTCGCAGCTCCTGCCACGCAGCAGGACTCCAGAGCCTGTATTTTAAGGTCAACATGGAGGAGGTGATTTAAAAAAAAAAATTTAAAAAAAGTCACAAACTATAGGACATCAGAAGGTAAATGAATCGGTCAGCTTATATAGACATAAGCATTTTAGACATAAGTAATAAAGGATTATACTAAGTAACTTCTAATGAGCAAAAAAAATCGGTGCATCAAGAATAGCAATAGCAAAGTCAGGCCTGGGGCTCAGAGGCAGAGCACTTGCCTAGCATGTGTGAGGCCCTGGGTTCCATCCCCAGCACCACATAGAAGTAAATAAAAATAAATAAAGGTCCATCAGCAACTAAAAAAAAATTTTTTTTAAAGAAAAGATTAGAATTAAGGATAAAAATCACATGATCATCTCAATAGATATATAAAAAAAAAGACTTTGAGAAAACTCAACACCACTTTGTGGTGGAAGTGCTGAATAAATCAGGTGTGGAGAGACCAGATCATGGCATCGCAGATCAGATACGGCAAACCGCAGCTGAGCCGGAACTGAATGGGCCAGTCTCCTCTCAGAACAGGGTCAAGCCACGGTGTCCAGGCTCCCCACTGTCTTTTGCTTTAGGAGAACAATTGGGCCTTAAGAGAAGGAGAGAAGAGATACAGGTAGGAAAAGAGGAAGTCCGACTGTTCATTGGCCGACGGCTCCATCTGAAGACACCGCTAGACCTTTAGAACCAAAGAGCAAATTCAGCAAAATAGCAGGACACAGAATCAACGTACAGAAATCAGTGGCTTTCCACCCACCAACAGTGAACTCGCTGAGAGCAAAATTGGAAAGCAGTTCTAGTCACAGTAGCCTAAAAAAAAAAAAAAAAAAAAAAGATCTAAAAATCAACCTGACCAAGAAGGTGAAAGCCCTGGGTAATGAAAAGTCCAAAATGCTAAAGAAAGAAATTGCAGAGGACATTAGAAGGTGGAAAGGCCCCTCTGTGATCTTGGGGAGAATTAATACAGTCAAAACGGCCATCGTACCCCAAGCAATCTAGAGTCAATGCAGTCTCCATCAAGCGCCAATGACATTCTTCACAGAACCAGAAAAAACAATCCTGAAGTTTATATGGAAGCACACGAATAATCCAGAATTAGCTAAAAGCCGTCCTGAGCAAAAAATGAGCAAATTCAGCAATTTCAGACTCTGGGGGCCTCAAAATACATTTCAGAACATATTACAGATCCATGGTGACAGAAACAGCAAGGTACCCAACTAAAAATGGGCATGTACGTGAACTTTCACACGTAGAAGATTGAAATTAGACCTCCCATCTATCGGAAAAAAATCAATTTAAAACAGATCACGTATGCTGATGTGAGACCCGGGACTCAGAAACGACTAGAAGAAAACTTGGGGAAAACCGTTCAAGATACAGAGGCAACGGCTTTCTGAATAGGAGCCTCATAGTTCAGGAAGACAGGGAAGGACTGACACACAGGGTCACAGCCAATTCGAAAGCCTCTGCAGGAGCCGAGGGGATGATCTCAAAGTGGAGAGCCCGCCCGCAGGGTCGGGGAAGAGGCTGGCCAGCCGCCCCTGGGAAGATGATTGAGATCCAGAGGCACGAAGAATCCAGAAACCATAACAACCAAAGAACAAGCAATCCCGTCCAAAAATGGGCCAAGGATCCAAACAGACACTTTGCAAGAGAAGAAGTCCAGATGGCGGATAAACATAGGAAGAACTGCTCAGGATCCTTAGCCACTGGGGGAAATGCAAATCAAAGCCACACGGAGGTCCCATCTTACTCCAGTCAGAAGGGCTAGTGTCAATGAACCAAAAAAAAAAACCCAGAAGTTCATGCTGCTCTGAGGATACGGAGGAAAAAGGGACCCTTAGATGCTGTGGGTGGAGGGCGTGGCGGTCCTCAGAACACTAAAGGTGAAAGTCCCTGTCAAGATCCCACCACACGCTCCTGAGTGAGTATCTGAATGAAGTCGGCTTATGCCAGAGATATGGGTATCGCTGCGTTTGTTGCAGCACCGTTCACAAGAGCTAAGCTGTGGAGTCAGCCTGGATGTCTGTCCAAAGATGAATTAAACAAAAATGGTATATTTACATTCAGGAGTATTATTCAGCCATAAAGAAGAACAGAATCAGGCCATTTGCATAGAAATGGACCAAACTATAGCCACGCTGTGTAAGTGAAGAAGCTAGACACAGAAACAAACCTGAAATAGAAGAAAAAAATAACCCCAAACCAGAAGAGGGACTTTCAGGGAAGGGGAAGGGGGTCAGGAGGAGTGGGGGGGGGGGGAAAGGGGGAGAAGAGAGAGCCAATGGGAAAATGGATGTGATTTGAAAATGTCACGGTGGAATCCATTCGTGGCCCAATTACTGTATGTTAATAATCAAAATAATTTTCAAAATCGGTGTTTGCATATTGGAGGAGGCTGGAGGCCCGAGTCTGGCCTCCTGGCTTTGAATCCTGTCATTTCCTAAGCAGGTGCCCTTGGGCACGTCATTTATCTTTTTAGTCTCTTAGTTTCCTCATCTGTAAAATCAGGGTACTAAGAATGCCCTCCTCTGACAGTGGCCAAGAGGATAAAGTGATGGACACATGCCAAGCACCTCAGTCACTGCCAAGCATTAGATACACTGTTAATCAATATCATGCTCACGCGGTCCTAGCTCATTCCACTGTTCTTCTTTCCTGGGTAAATTTATGGCTTCCAAGATGGAAAATTCTAAACCATTGAGATTTTCTTGAGACTGTGAGAACATGAGCTAGATTAGATAGACAGCTAGCTAGATAAGCAGTATGGAATCTGTTTTGTAGCATTTGTGTATTTGAAGAAATTCTTGTATTCTGGGTTGTCTGTGTGTATAGGAACATACCAGCATTTCCTCCAGTACAACTATAATGCATAGTAATAAATACATTTTAAAATCATATTTTAAAAATGCAATAGAGAAATTGGAATGGAACCACCATTTGAGCCACTCCTCGGTTTATACCGAAAGGACTTAAAATCCGCATACTACAGTGACACAGCCACATCAGTGTTTATAGTAGCTCAATTCGCATTAGCTAAACTGTGGAAGCAACCTAGGTTAGCAATGAGGGACAGGGAGCTAGGGAAAAATGGAGGTATTTTGGATTAGACAGAGGGGAGAGAAGGGAGGGGAGGGGAGGGGGTGGAGGGATAGGAATGATAGTAGAATGAATCAGACATTATTGCCCTGTATGCACATATGATTATACAACCTGTGTAACTCTACATCACATACAACCAGAAGAACGAGAAGTTCTACTCCATTTATGTATGATGTGTCAAAATGCATCCTACTGTCATGTATAACTAATTAGAACAAATAAAAAAATACAATAGCATCTGAAAGTGAAAGCAATGTGAACGCCCCTTGACTGGTGGATGGATACATACATAAATGTGGTGTATCTGCCTGCTGGAGTACTATTCAGCAATGAAAAATAACAGGATGGGGATCCATGTGACAGCAAGGATGAATCTCCACATCCTTACGCTGAATGAATGAAGCCAGAAGCAAAGGACTCCGCACGGTATCGGCCAGTTACACCCCATGTTCAGAAAAGGCAGAGCTATAGTCACAGAAACTCCGGGTTAAACCTTGAGGGCACCAAGCTGGGCTCCTGCAAAGGGTCCTCTCCCGTGTTTCGCCAGCCTGGACCCCAGAGGGAGCTGCGTGATCAGCCTGCAGGGCGGGCTTCCCAGCCTCAGCACGATGCTGCTTCGGGCCGGTTGGCTCTTCTTTCTTGTGTGTGGTGTTGGGGATGGAACCTGGGGCCCTGTGCTTGCGCAGCAGGCAACTCTACCAACCGAGCTGCATCCGCAGCCCAGGCTGGTGGGCTCCTGGGGGGCCTGTCCTGTGCTGTAGGATGTTTTACAGCCTCAGTGGCTTCTTCCCGCTAGATTCCAGTGACATCTACTGCCCAGAGCTCCAGGGTGACCATTAAAAAATCTCCAGGAATCCCTCAGTGACCCCAGGGAGACCAGACCCCGAGCAGCGGGCCCCGCCCCCCCAGTCCTGGGGAAGCCCCTCCTCCCGCCTTGCTCCTTCTCATCTGGTGTTTCTGCCCGGGGTTCGCTCACGTCCTGCGGCCAGTGGGATCAGGATGGTTGATGGGAAAGACCCTTTCAGGAAATATTTGTGTTTTATTTAGGAAAAAGTCATTTCCTTTTGATGGATTCATTCGTGTCCAGAATATATTAAGTTTTATAAAAAAAAAAAAAAAAAAATACCAGCCTTGGGCTAGTGGTACAGCCCAGTGGCAGAGACCTTATCCAGGCTGAGCAAGGCCTGGGATTCAATCCCCAAGTCCTCAAGGAAAGAAAGAAAAAGAAAAGAAAAACGATTTTTATCATGTGATTACCAAAGCATTTCAAAATCAAACATTATAAGTATGTATGATTTATACAATGAAAGTTCTGGAAATCTCATCCGCTTGGAAAACCACCGTTAGCATTTGATCTCCAGAGTCTGGTACATCTATGCGCACATGAACGTAAACACATGCAACCACAGACACAGGTGTTAGGAAAAGAGCTTACTTTGTGCATTTTTCCACTCGGTATTGCTATGGCAAAATAACAGAGGCTGAGTAACTTACAAAGACAAGAGGTTCATCATTCTGATAGCTTCAAAGTCCAAACAGCTTGGCACAGGTGTCTCTTGGGTCCTTGAAAAGACAGAAGACGCAGAGGGAGATAGGAAAGAGGAGACCGGGTGGGGCCGTGTTTTATAACAACTGTTTTTCGTGGGGACTTACCCACTCCTTCAAGGCCTAACCCACCCTGCAGGGCCAGCACTGACCCCTTCTCAAGGGTGGTCCTGACTCAATCACCTCCTGCCAGGCCCCACCCTGAAGGACCGCTGTGTCAGTAGCCTTATGCTGGGGACCAGGCTTCCAGCACAGTGACCGAGGTGACCAAGGGCACACCCTTGGCCCATCAGCTGGTTCTTGCCACAGGGATGCTACATACCAAGACCACCCCGAATCCAACAGCTGGGGTCAGCAGCAACTCGGTGGAGAGAGGATGGACTTCAGGATCTGGGATGAGTCCAGGTCTGTCTTTGTAGGACCAGTGACCACACAGGGCGTGGGACCCGGTCCACAAAACCCAGACTGACAGGCAGTGGCTACCTTGGGCTCCTCACTCCCCCCACTGGGGATTGGACCCAGGGGTGCTCTACTGCTGAGCTGTACCTCCAGCCCTGTTTATTTTGTATTTTAAAACAGGGTCTCAGCCAGAAGCGATGGGGCACACCTGTCCTCCCAGTGGCTTGGGAGGCTGAGGCAGGAGGATCGAAAGTTCAAAGCCAGCCTCAGTAAAAGTGAGGCCCTAAGCAACTCAGCGAGACCCTGTCTCTAAATAAAATACAAAATAGGGCTGGGATGTGGCTCAGTGGTGGAGAGCCCCTGAGATCAATCCCTTGTCCCTGCCCCCATCCCACCAAAAAACAAAACAAAACAAAACAAAACAGGGTTTCACTAAACAGTAGAGGCTGGCCTTCACCTTGCAATCCTTCTGCCTCAGACTCCCGAGTTGCTGCTATTACACTACCATGCCTGGTGGGCAGAGTGCCAAATTCCAAACACCTGCTTGCACCACAACCAATACAGTCCCATTGGCTCAAACAAGTCATGTGGCCACACCGAGTCAAATAGTGCAGAAACACAGTTGGTGACCATGGCAAGGTGTGGGTGTATACTACAACCCCAGAGGACCAAATCATTGGGACCAATGTGGACTGCGCAGAGGAGGGCAGTACAGACAGGAGCTGTCTCCATGCCGTATAATTGATTATTTCAGCCCTTGCCCCACACGATGTGCAGACCCGACCCCCCATCCAGCTACTCTGTCTTATGTAACTTAATGGTCAAAACTTATACCTTCAGCCACAGGATCCCGTGACATCGTGACTCAGCATCTCTGGGCCTCCATTTCCTCATGTAAAAAATGGATGACGGTAACATCTGATGTGCAGGCAGCCAGGGGGAATAAAGGGGACTCTTGTGACAGTTGCCAGCACAGAGCACCTGCTCAGAATTTGCAGCTCTCGTAGTAAAACTCGAGAGCTGCTAGAATATCCCGATGCCCGGGAGAGCTGGGGGAACTCGGGTACAGAGGTGTCAGTAGATCAGATAAGAACGCAGGTGGGAGGTCACCAACGGCCACCCTGTGAGGATAACTGGGTGAGCTGTGGATTGGGGACTGGACCTTTAAAACAAAGCGGCTTGTTTTGTGGGGTCCCTTCTATGCAGGACACGTACGTAAACATTATGGCCCTGTCCTAAGACTTCTTGGTGACGTTTATTGTTGAGTGGAATTGTGTTTGTTATAGAAAACTGGAAAATAAGATGATGAAAAAAAATTTTAAATAACTCCATTTTAAGTAACCCAGACAGGGCCTCTGGAAGCTTATTCGTTACAGCCTTTTATACACAGAAGCCTTGTAACAAAATTGGGATTGTCCCAAGCATGGTGTTCGAGAACCCAGTTGCTCTTAGAAAAAGATCATGCAGGGTCTGGGGGGTGGCTCTGGGGTAGAGCACCTGCTTAGCATGTGGGAGGCCCTGGTTCAATGCTCAGCCTTAACAATCCTTTCGTAAAACATGAAACTTGTCATAAACTCATCAACCACTTTCTTATTGATTGACACCCCCATTATTTCCAGTTTTCTTCTATTATAAACAACACTGCCGCGAACATCTTTACCTAAACATGGGTGCAGAGTTTGATTTTTTTTTTTTAACCATAAATTTCTAACAGACTGACTTGATTTCAAGTCTTTTCGAAACATCTTTTAAGTTCCCTCCAGAAAAGTCTATCCATCCATAAGCTCTTCGGTGTTTAAGAATCCGTATTTAGGTTTTGATGTGCCCCAAAGAACCTCAGGGTTAGCTGATATTCTCAGCTGCAAAATTCACCCAGATGTTCCATCCTGGGTCCAACAGTGAATCAATCATTGAAGAATCATTTATTGAACACCTACTACACACCAGGCATTGGGGATCCAGCAGTGAGAAGAGCACATGAAAAAATCTTTGCTCTGGGCGGGAGTGGTGGCGCTTGCCTGTCATTCCACCAGAGGAGGCTGAGGCAGGAGGATGGAAGGGTTGAGGACCACCTAGGTGCCTCCCTGTTGCTGAGGCTGGCTTTGAATTCTCGATCCTCCTGCTTCAGCCTCCCAGCTGCTGGGATCACAGGCCTGCACCACTGCGCCCAGCAAAAGTAGCTACTTTTTGAGCAGGACCTACACTCGGGTGGATCCCTTCCGATGAGACCAAGGAGCAGCCACTTTATTCCGAGCTGATCCTCTGTCTGATATTTTCAAGATCCCATTGTTCTCCTCTCGGAGGCCTCAGAAGAAAGGGAGTCCAGGAGGCCGCTAAACTCTTCAAGCAGCAAGAATCCCGTGTGACCTCCCGGCTCCCCCAACAGTGAAGGAGAGGACCGTCCTCAGCACCGGGGGCTGCTCACCCCACGTCCGCCAGGCCCCGTCCCTGGTGTTGTGATCTCAGGCGCCATGAGCACCGTGCAGGGAGCCGGGTGATGTCACCTGCGCACCATGATGTATTTACGGCTCTGGGCCGGGCCACCTGTCACTTCTCCTCGGGTTCATACATCAAGGGCCGGTCCCGGCGAGGCCAGCGAGTGCCGGCAGAGTGGTTTACGGTCGTGCCAGAGCCGAGACGTGTGTTTGCAGACCGCCTGGCAGGTCCCCAGGGGTGAGTTTCCAGGATGCCCGTCCTGGATCCAAAGCCGGGACGTCCCTGAGCCTGCTTTTCCCTCTCCCCTGCTTGCAGCCCCTGTCCTCGGTGTCTGTAGGCCCTGGGCCCCTCTCAGCCTGTCCTTTCCCGTGTCACAGGCAAAGGAGAGAGCAGCCCCCCACCCCGCGGGCCTCCCCGGCCGGATTCAGACCTGCCTGGCTCCCATCTCAGCGGCTTTGGGTGTGGGGGGGCCTGAAGGGGAAGGGGACGGGAATCCTGGCTCTGAACTTGATCTGATAGGTGGCTTAGGAAGGGGAGGGGACCCTCAGGCCCTGTCAGGGAGCCAGTTGCCTCCCTGTGCGTATCTGGGACATGGAATCCATCAGGCTTCCGATCAACACACCTGGAGCCCTAGAGGTGGAGCCATGGCCCTAGCTCACAAGAGATGCCTGCTCATTTAAAAGTGAATGCAGCGATGGATGAGCTGCCCTGGTCCCCCTTCCCGGGGACTTCCTGAATGGATGTCGCCCATTCACCCACTCACTCAACAAACTACAGGGGCCCCTGTCCTTCCCCAGGCTCTAGATGACCACCGTGAACCCTGATTCCGTTATTCAATCCACAAACGTTTATCCATCACCTACTATACACCAAGTTCTGAATTTGATAGCAGGGCTAACGTGGGAATCAATTTCCAATTTCATGACCATCGGTTGAGTCCGGAAAAAAAAAAAAAATGAACAGGCAATTTTGATTTTGCCATGGGTATGGCTCTGTGGAGGGGAATGGAATCCCGTGGGAGACCCAAAGCAGGGCTGGTGGCTCAGATTGGGGATGGGGGTCTTGAAGGCTTCATATCATGGAGTTTTGGATATCACTCTTCTGCTCAGTTGTCAACACGCAGAACACCATGGCCACCAAGGGGATCCCATGACGTTCCTAAAAATAATACCCCCAATTGGTAAAAATGATGCCATTTGACAAAACTCAGGGATGGCAAGGACATGGAGCAAAGGGGCCACCCGGCCACTGTTGAATTGTTTTAAAGGGCTCAAACATTTCACCCCAACAGTCCAACAGCTGCTGTGGTCCTGGAGAAACTCACGGAGCCCGGGGACCAGGAACACACGCGGCCACATTGTTTGTGATGCTAAACACCTGGTTCCCCCGTGTCAGGGCCATCGAGGGAAGAGTGAGTGAATAAATTGAGGCACACAGGCACAGCGGCATGTCCCAGAGTGGTCACAAAGAGCCACCCTTGTCACTTGTCCACATAGATCAAGCTCACAATCATGACGTTAGGCAAAATTCGCACAAAAGGTCTGAGTGGTATTATTATGAACAGGAAGCTTCTCAATGTGTGAGATAATGCCTTATGTGACCTCATGTGTGGGTGTGTGCGTAGATTCAGGGTAAATACACACTCACACTCTCACACACACGTGATGCACTTCAGCATGGTGGCCGCCCGGAGAGAGCAGGGTGGATTGTAACCAGGGAGAGCTACGTGGGTGCCTCCGATTGCGCCTGAGACTGTATTTCGGGCACTGGCTGTGGACCCAAGGGAGGGGATTGTGTTATTCCCTGTCCTTTTGTGAGTCTGAAATATTCAAGGATGCAGGTAAGAAGTGCTGCTCCATGGGTAGGGTGCTTGCTCGGCACGCCGAGGCCCCGAGTTCGACCCCAGCACCCAAACAAAACCCCAAAACCGAACCTAGGCAAGCAGCGCCTTTTCCTGCTCGGGTTCTTTAAATCCTCCCTGCAGTTTTGAGTGTGGGAAAAAGGCCTCCCGGTGTTTAGAGAAATGACAGCAAGAGCTGATCGACACCGAGGTCCCCTTATCTGCATGCGGGTGGCTTCAGTGGCCCTCTGGGGGCCGTTCGGATGTCACCGTCACAGATGCAGCCACTGAGGCCCGGGGGCAGCGGGTGGCTGGAGCCGGGCGCTGGGGAGGTGCTGGTGAGCAGGATTTGGACCTTGACATGGAGACACAGGAGGCAGGGGGGAGGGCCACCTCTAAAGCCACCCCCCATCTTAAACTCCCAGGGCCATGTCCTCCGACCGTGTGGCCTCAGCCGGGCTCACTCTTGGGTGCCTCGGTTTCTTCGCCTGGCGATGGGGGTCGTTATGGTGAGGTTGTGGTGAGGGATAAAAGCATCTGGCAGAACCGACAGGTGATGGATCAGTGGACAGGCCCTCCCCTCCCCCCCCCACCCCCCGTCACTCACTGGCTCTATAAACAGACTTCCCAGGACCCTCTCCTTGCCTTTGAAGTCTCCTCATCCACTCTCCTCCCTCTCCAAGGAGGACCTCACGTCAGCAGTGGCCAACCAGATGGGGCAGAGACGCAGCCCAGGGCATCCTCTGGAAGGTCGGCTGGGTTCACTCCAACGCCCACTTTCTGAACACTCACGGGGTTGCCCTTGCAGGGGTTTTGCTGGGGAGAGAGGACCACAGGGGATGGGAGAAAAAACTCGACCACCCAGGTGGGAACCAGGTTTTGCAGACCATTTCCTTGGGAAGCTGCACTGCCTCTCTGACCCTCAGTTTCCTTTTCTGTACCGAGGGGATACTCGCAACCTGACCTCACTGTCCCAGGGGAGGGGCAGGCGATACAGGGCAGGCAACGCCTTCAGCTTCCTGCAGGGCAAAGCAGGTCTCAGCTGGTGGCAGTTTCTGTTTTGAGCACAATGAAGAAGAAAGACAGTTTCCATGTGATCTAGAATATTCAGTGAATGGAGCTCCCATCGGCAGAGAGGAGAAGGCCGGGAGTGATTCAGTTCTGAAAGGAAGAGAATCAATTCCATTTGGCGCCTGTTGACTTGGAGGTACCTGAGCATGGACCAGGTGGAGAGAGCAAGGAGACACGGCAAACCCAGGTCTGGAGTCTCAGGGCTCAGGATGGGGACCTGCGGTAATTCCTACCCTCAGTGACCACACAACCACCGCAAGAAGCTTCCCCCCAGCCGCTAACCAGGCACTCCCATAAGCACCTCTGAGCCGGGTCAGGGAATGTCATTGAAAATAAAGACTCCAGTTCAGAGAATGGCCAACTAAGAGCTTTCTCTCAGAAAACACCGTGAAGCCTCGTCAGAGAAGGAGATTTGTGAGAGTGGACACGGATGCTCTTTCAGAGAGACTGGCTTTGTGAAGAGCTCACGGCTCCTTGAGGTCTATCTCTCAGCATGTCACACACAGGCGCAGCAAGTGATCCTACGCAGCATTCAGCAGGCGCTCACTATGTGTCCAGGAGAGTGAAATGGTCTCTGGGTAGGATGGCCCCTGGGCCTGAGGTTGTCCTCAACTTATAAGGGTGGGGCTGGAGGAGGGACAGAGTGGGACCCCCGAGGACTGGGATTCAACCCTCTTGGCCACGGATTAGGAGTAAAACTATATATCTGATATCTGCATCCACCTGCATCAAGGAAAGGCCCACGTGAAGGCTGTACAGAGTTTGGAGAAACCCAAATTTGTTTAAATGAAGATCATCAAGCTAAACGCAACGGCGCACACCTATAATCCCATCGACTCGGGAGGCTAAGCCAGGAGGATTGCAAGTTGGAGGCTAGCCTCAGCAACGTAACCAGACTCTGTCTCAAAATAAAATAAAAAGGGTGAGGCTATGGCTCAGTAGTACTGGGTTCAATCCCCAGAACCCTCTCCAAAAGAAAAAAGAAAGAAAGAAAATGGTCAAAATCTGCCCATCAGTGTTATCAGTATAAAAAAATGAAGAAATACAAACTAAAACTCAACACCTGCTCCTTTCCTCTTCCCGTCCTCTGGAAGGGGGTGCACGGTTGGATCCTGACTCTCGAGCCATTTTTCCATGTGCAATATATAGAAAAAGCTGAATGGCATGCGCCCAATCAGTACAAAAGGTTTCGACAAATTCCTGCTCCTTTCATAGTTGAGAGAGGAGAGAAACAATTGCCCATAAACATGTGTACTTGGAAAATTCACAAATGAGCACTGGTACTTTGATGCGCTGCAGGAGAATTTATTAAGCGCCCGCTTCTCGCAAAGCAACATGTGTATTTATTTGTGTGCAAGAGAGCAAAGGACAGCTGATGAGGCCCGCGCCCCCCGCCAAGTGCCACAGCCATGGGCCCGAGGCATGTGCAATTCGGACGTCGATTTTTTATCTCAATTGGTTCCTTACCCTGGGTCTGCTGGTAGCTGCCCGGGCTGGCGTGCAGCGCGCGGGGTGCGCCCAAACCTCCCAGCCCTTTTGGGACCCTTTGCTCTCCACCCCCGTTTGGAGATTTTATTTATTATCTGCGGGGAAGTGTATTGTTTGGAGATTCTGGTTTTTATTTCTGCGCTGGCTTTGACAGATACTCAGGGAACGGGAGGGGAGGCCAGCATTTGGTTTTGTTTTACGGTACGCGGTGGAGGCTCTGTTAAATTCGCAGAGGCCTTCGGGCCTGGAGGACCGTGTCCATGAAAGGCATCGGGGATGGTTTATGAGGGTTTGTGGTGGGCGCCGTGAGGACAGGGAACGAGGGTGGTCACTCCCTGCAATGGGGGCCGTGGGAAGAGTGGCGCTGAGTTTAACGCAGGCACTGATTTTAACAGTGCTAATAACCCAGCAGCAGTCATATCAATGCATTTTATGCAAACATGCAGGAGGTGGTAAGGTCAAGTTGTGGCCCGTGGACTCCTCAATGCACCTCTCAGACCAGACTGCCTGGGTTTAATTCTGGGCTCTGCCACTACTTTCTCCCTGAACAACCTCGTGCTAGATGCTTGGTCTTTCTAAGCCTCAGTTGTCTCCTCTGTGAAATGGGCATGACAAAACCCACCCATGTTCCCGGGAGGCTGCAGGGAAGGATGTAAAGCCTGCAGCACGGCCCCGGTGTGGATCCTTAGGGTGGATACGCTTTTCTGTGGCTTTTCAAAAACAACGAATCCCCTTTGCAGCCCTGGTGGGGAGGAGCCCATTGAATCTTTCTCTGGATGAGCCAACTGTCGATGAACCGTGCATGTCTCTTGGAGAAGAATTCAAATCCCTGCCCTCAGAAGCCCCACATGTCCAAGATCCTCATTGCTCATCTCTTCCCTCGCTCTGCCCAAACCATGGTCCTTGAAGCTGCCCTTCCGGAGTCCTCTGAAATGCACTCTGTACCCGAGTGGCCTCCAGTGTCAGAGGCACAGGAGGCAAAGGTCCAAAACCCACCCGTGCCGGCTGCCCGAACCAGAGGTTTGGGTTGAGCTGATCTGGGGAGGGTGCGGAGGTCCAGCAGCTCCGCCAAGAAAACTTCCCCAGATGATCTCCATACTGGGCCAGGGCGGCCCTGGAGGAGCTGTGCACCCAGGAAGGGACACTCCTCTTCCTCCTCACCCTTAGAGAATCCTGCCCAAGACAGGCTCACTCGCCCCGATTCTCTCCACCCTTGTGCCAAATTGCGTTCCTTCCATTTCTCTCCAGGACCGCTGCAGAGATCTCCCCACTGGCTTCTGAGTTTAACGCAGTTTAACGTGAGCATGACCCTGTCCACCATGAACCCAGACACCTTTCCGGTCCCAAGTGTCCCTTCCACAGCATGCACCCAAGCCCAGCCCTGATCCTACCGTGGCTTCCCAGCGCCCACGTACTTAGTCCAACACCCTGGGTCTCACTTAGATGTCCTCACCACGTCCTCCCCCTGCCCCCAACTCCTCTGCCACCAGGATGAGTGCCATCTGGCCACGCCCTTCTATCCAACACTCTTCCTGCCCTTGTCCAGCACAGGCCCCCAGAGCCCCAAGCCCCTGCCCACTGCCCAGGCAATATGGATGGCTTCCTGGGGACTTTCTACCCTCATGTGATACATGCTGTCCAAGTGTGAGCAGTATGGTTTTTATTTACATGGCCATCTCCCCTCTTGGCCTTGGGAATTCCTCAAGTTCAAGTTCATCCACTTGCTTATTCATCACCCCTCAGAAGCATTTGTAGAGCAGAACAAGTTGGACCCCTCCCGGGTTTTACTCTGTGGCAGATCCTATGTTCCAGAGACCCCCACAACCATATCTTCCATCTTCCATCTCCCTCTACAGCATGATCCCGAGAGTCTGGTTTCCCTCCTTCTGAATCCGGGTGGGTTCATGATGGCTTCTGCCAACGGAATGAGGAACAAAGGATGATGTGCGACTTCCAAGACTGGGCTGTCAACAAAGGGGCTGCTTCAGCTTTGCTCGGCTGAGCCCTGGTGCTTGCAGCCATAAGTCTCCAGGGAACAAGTCCTACATGCCAAGGTGTCCGCCATATTGTGAGGAAGTCAAGCTCCATGAGGAGGCCGAGTATAGGTGGTCTGCCTCCTTCCCCTATGGTGCCTCCCTATGGTCAGTGACTCTTGATTCCCGTATGTTTCACATAAATGTATCAGAAAATGTAAACATACCAATAATGAATAATTATCACGTTTGAACATATAATATAAAAATCAGACGTATTATAGATTATGGCCAATAAACTCGTGAAAAGGTGTTCAATCCCACTGGTAATCAGGGAAATGCATTATACATACACAAAACTGGCTCTAATGAAAACGGCTGGCAACACAGTGTGGAGAAGGATGTGGAGAAACCGAAAGCCCCCTGTGTGGCTGGAGGGCGTGTGCAGTGGCAGGGCTGCTTTGGAACCAGTGTGCCCGTTTCTTGGTAGTGTCCTTCAAAGAGTCACCTTGTGAGCCATCAAGTCCCTTCCTGAGTGTGCACCCAGGAGAAGTGAAAATGAGACATTGGGCCTAAATGTTCACAGCAGCTTCATCTACGAGACCCCCGACTGGAGCCAATTCAAGTACCCATCCGCCGCCAGGGGAGGAACAAATGTAACTGTGGTCCATCCTCGCCCGGGGACACTGCTCAGTGGCAAAGAGGAGCAGATGGTGATGCCTGGGGCCGTGTGGGTAAGTCCCAAGTACACAGGGTCAAGTGAAAACAGCCACCACCCCAGCTCCAGGGCGGGTGATGCCATTTACACGTCATTCCAGAAAAAGCCAACGCTCGGGCCCAAACCAGATCCGTCAGTGCCAGGGGCTAGGAGAGAGGCTTACATGCAAAAGGCTCACAGAAACTTTGGGGTGAGGGGAGTGCTCTCTGCATTGATGGACTCGGTAGATGTGCCTGCCACTGGTCGACTCACTGCACAGTTCAGTTGTCAGAGAGCAAGGTGCTCCATGTTTACAATTTTTGACTAACATCTGATGTTTCTCCCCATTGGGGGGCATAGTATGATAATGTGATAAAGGCATCCAGTGCATACCCAGTCGTACAATGATGTGCGTAAATTATATACCAATAAGCCTATCTTTATAAAAGTCTCTACATTTCTAACATTACAATATACACGTATTCATTTGCATATAAATATGTACACACACACGTGTGTGTGTGTGTGTGTGTGTGTGTGTGTGTGTGTGTATTTTATTGCAGTGCGGGGGATTGAACCCAGGGCCTCATGCATAATAGGCAAGTGCTCTACCACAGAGCTCCACCCTAGCCCTAAGCTTGTTTATGTGCCTTGTCTTCTAAACTGGTGACCCCTGAGTCCTGCCTTAGACCTCTTGCTGGCCGCTGCATCCTAAAGTTCTGGTGCTCACCGAAGGCCATGTCATAGATCCTCAAAATTGGATTAATTGATAGGAAATCCCAATGCTTGAGCCAGCACTCACAGCCGCCTACCCCGGAAGATTCCAGAGCGGAGCTGGATCTGGACTAAGCGTCTCCTCAGTCAGACCCTCCCTCTGCCAGAACCCCCAGCCCTTTCAGGAGAGACAAATGCAGAGGATGAGGATCCCGGGGTGACCCAGGGCCGGGGACAAGATAAGAGCTATTCTGCGGACAGGCTGGGGTCAGGGGGAACAGGCTGGCTCGAGCGCGGCTCCGTCCCCACAAGTAAAAGCCCCTTCAAGAGGCTTGTGCCCTTTGGGTTTTATTTCATTGTATTTTATTATTAAAAACCAAACATGTGGAACGCAGATAATTTGGTTCTGCATGAAGTTTCCTTTGGTCCCCGCCTCTGAGGGCTTTAACAAGACAGAAAACAGAGGGAAACGAACTCGGGGCTCTGTGGCGCATTTGGAAAGGTCCAGAGAGAACGGTGACTTCAAAGGGCTGGCTGGGGAGCCTCTCTGGGCGGGCGAGCCGTGTTCCCTAAATGGTGCCTGGATCATCACACTGTGGGCTCGGTAAAGGTTCTGCAGGTCGGCGGGGGATTGTAAGGTTTCTGTTTTTGTTTTTGTTTTAACATCGATTTTAAAGGGACGACGACGGTGACGTCAAGCCCAACTTATAAATATCCTTCTTGGAATGGTTGGAATTGAATTTCAGACCTTAATGTGCTCCAAGGGACAATAATACAGGCTGGGAAATAATTATTTTCCAAGCAACTGGGCTCCTCCCCCCTCCCCCCACACTGTCCCCAGCCTGGTTAAGTCCCCAGGCACGCAGGGCAGATCACTCTGTTTGAGTTTGTTCTCTGCCCTTGCCCACCTCGGCGCTGTGAAACGGGCAGGTCCCTCCTCATAAACTCCTGGGGACCGTCCTAAGACCATTGCTAGCCGAGCAGCTCACCCAGTCTAGCCCTCGGTTGTTGGAAAGGACCAGCTGGGGTCCTGGCTCTGCCCAACCCTCGGGTGGAGAAGGAGGTTCCACAGGAATCAGAACTGTCTGCACCTCCTTTCTGTCTTGGTTTCTTCACTCAATTTTACGCTGATGAAATTGGTTCTCTTTCAGGCAGCTGAGGTTCATTCATTTTCTGCAAAGTGGTCTTTAGTGATGAGCTGGATACAATGTATTTGCCTGTTTCCTTGCGGGATGGATATTTGGATAGTTTCCCTTCCATGGGAGATGGAGGTTCTTAAACACCTCCTGGTGAATACAGGCACCCCTTGACCTTGGCCTGGTGAATACATGTACCCCTTGACCTTGGCCCGGTGAATACAGGCACCCCTTGACCTTGAACATTCTTAACTCTTAGTGCAGGAGTTCAAAGCCCTTTGGGGGCCATAGACATCTTGGATAAGTTGAAGGAAGCTGGACCCCTCACCCAAAATATGCATGTGTGTGTGCTCTGCTGTGTGTGATGCCTGTTTACACCAGGGGGGGTGGGGGGTGGGCAGAGCCAGGCCACAGCCAACAATAAGCCATGATTCTGCACACAACAGGTCCTGCAGAATTTGTTCCCAGAGGAAACTTGGCCGAAGCTGGGGCTGAGCGGGGCTAGGACCTCGGGAGTGGACACACTGTGTGTCAGAGGCACCCACCGCAGAGTGTGCAGGCTGGGAGGGGCTCTGGGGGCATCCACTGTGGGTCCAGCCACGGGGGCAGTGCCACTCTTGGTCTTGTGTGAGGGGGCCCATGGGCTTTGGAGGGCTCACTCCTGACTCTCTCCTGACTAGGTCCCCCATGAAGTAGGAAGTTGGTGGAGGCCATGTCTGCCCAACATCTGTACCCCCGTGGTCAGGATACTCAGAAGCTGAGCCTTCTGTCCAAAGGGACCAGAGCCTGTATCCAGGCTCTACTTGGTCTTTTCCCCGGGGTCCATCACTGAAGAGGAGACCCCACCCTCTTGCTCCGTCTTAGGCCACCAGAGAGGACCAGGGTGGCTGTCTGCTAGAGGGGCTTGCAGACTGGCGTCTGGACACTTGTGAGCTTCACCTGGTAAAGGCCGCCTGGCAAGGGGGTCAAGGCACAGTTGGAGGCTGGTGTCCATTCTTCTTATGTCCCCAGATTCTGGAGCAGAACTAGGTCCACCATGACCTGTCGGGGTCTCTGGATGGCCCGCCTGTCCATATCGAAGGCTGGAACCCCTTGTATCGGATGCTTTGCCAGTTTGACTTGTAACTCAGGAGACTCAGGCCCCATATGAGACTTCCACATGTGTTCCTGTCCGCCGGCCCCAATGCTGGGGACAGGCCCAGCACAACCTAGAAGGCTCTTTTTTCTCTGCCTGGGAAGTTCAGCTCAGAGCCCGAGGTAGCAGTTTGGGGTCAGGAGCCTGAAGGCAAGTGCCCGCCCTTAGAAGACCCTTCTGATCCCATCCTATCAACCTGCTTCCTAAAATCCCCGGGGACTCAGCTTCCCCTCCCCAAAGACCTGGGAGGGAGCTGGGAGTGTCCAAGGATCTACCCCTGGCTCAGCCACCCTCTCGGTCTTCTGGAGGTTCTGAGAAGTGGACCCCCCCCCAGGGGTGTGTGCGCGTGTCTGCTGAAGGCTGAGCTCAGGAGAAACCGCGGAGGGGAAACATGGCTAAGCGGATCTGCGGGGGGCAGGTTGGGGCAGAGGCCTGCCTGGGCTCCACAGCATGAAGCACATCCCAGAGTGTCCGGCCTGGGCCAGGGGTGGCTCGGAGTCCTCTGGGGGGGCTGCCAGCAGAGAGGTGGGGTCATTCCTGGGCCGGTGAGGAAGCTCCGTGGGCCCAGGGTCGATCTGGAGAAGGGGCAGCCACGCAAGGACCATGGCTGGCTGAGACCTGCTGCTGTTCCCGGGGCAGGGGGAGGGGTGATCTGACTCAGTGAGGGGAAGGGGCACCCCAACAGCACTTGCCCCCCACCATGAAATCCCTGAGGGCTCTCGGGCAACAAGTCTGCTGAGTCCTCACTCCTGGCCTCCAGATGAGGCCGACCCCTCTCCAGCCTCTCCTGGCCTCCCAAGAGCTCCTCACAGCCCCTCCAGTTTGCAACTTGGGGATGGCTTACGGGACAGCTCCCCCCGACCCCACTTGACAACGAGTTTCAGAAGAGCAGAGACCTCCGCTGGGAAGCGCCCAGGGAAGAGCAAGGGCTCAATAAATAGTTGTTGAGGAAAGAGGTTCCTCTTCTGTGCCGTGGGCCTGGCTCTGAGGACCATTTCCTTTTGTCCCCTGGAACTCACTCTGGGAAGGTGGGGTCTGGCTCCTCTCCTTGCATGACCAATTTGGGGTTGGGGGTTGGGGATAAATCCATCTCAGCTTCCTATCTTTATGAGCCAGTGAACTTTGGGAAAAATTCCTGACTTCCCTGAACCTCAGTTTCTTTATCTGTGAACTGGGGACAAAAATATCTAACCGGGGGCTGGGGCTGGGGCTCAGAGGTAGAGCACCTGCCCTGGGTTCGATCCTGGGCACTGCATACAAATAAAATAAAGATACTACCTATAACTAAAAAAATAAATATTTAAGAAAAACACAATAGCTAACAGGGCCAACTTTGGATACAGTTTTACATGCATCCGGTAAGGGTGCTGATTGTCCTATTGTCAAGCTTAGAAAGGAATGGAGATGGGGAGTCAGGACAGAGGTCAGAGATCACCGGGGGAATAGGAGCTGGGCAGCTGACCCAGAGTCCCAGGGCCACTGTATGGCAGCGTGTCCGCCCAGGATGGCAGGGCTCTGGGGGATGCACACTCTGTCCTGGGTGCTGTGATTCTCTCCCGTGACTCCGCATCTCTCCACGTGTCTGTCTATTGCTCCCCGGGCCTGGACGGACGTCTCACTGTGACTTTCCACCATTCCTGGGTGGACTAGACTCTCAGTGTCTTTTCCCTTCAAAGTGGCCACTTGGGGCAGCTGCCCTCAGAGATACCCTTCCTCCCCAAGCAGGCCATCCTGGGCCACCTGGAGGAGAGGGGCAGAAGGAGATCAGCCCGCTGTGGAGGGACCTGCCACCCACCCACCCTCTCTCTCTCTCTCTCTCCAGGGCCCTAGGACCTCTTGCCATGGGGGATCTTCAAACAGCCTCGTGATACAATTTGAACTCTGTTTCCATGTTTCCTAAAATGGATTGGGGTCCTCTGAGCCTCAGCAGGGGGTGGGGGGCTGGAAATTCTCTACAATCCAAGCAGATCTGGGTTTCCAGGATGCCGTCATCCCTAAGGGGTCTTCCCAACTGAATGCATTACCTACAGAGAAGGGGAGGGGGCCTCCCGGAAGTGTGGAAGTGACCCCTCCACCCCCACCCCCACCCCTGCCCCAGCACCCTGCTGCTGAGCCGGCAGGAACCTGTATTTTTATTATCATTATTACTTAAAAAAAAAATTAGGTCAAGATGACTGCAGGCAAACACGACTCATCCAGACTTTAAACGGGGAGCAGTTTGATTCCAATGCAAAGGGTCCAGCCGAAAAATTTGCAAAAACAACAACCAAAGTTTCCCAAGTTGCTCCAAAAAAGCCCTTCGGAGCCTCTTGAGTAAACTGAGCGCAAACTCTTGCCTGTCCCCAAAGGGCCTTTATCCCCGGGAGACAGTCCATAGCTCTGGTCAGATTTTCAAAGAGCTGCCAGGGCGCCCATCCCACGGTGGTCCAGGGTGAAAAGGTTACGGACCCGGCAAAGGTGGCCGCCGCCCCCCCTCCCCGCCCCCCCCCCCCGATTTTTTTTTTTTAAATCTCCCTCCTCCTCGCCCCCTCCCTTTTTTCTTTTGCATTTCTTTGACATTTCAAAGCCCTTCTCCTGGTTTCGATTTGAAGCTCCCAGATAAAATCGATCAATTTCAGAAAAGAAGAGGAAAAAAGGTGGGCGGGGGTGGGGGGGGGTGGGGAGTTGGATTCCGGGTCTGGAATTCAAAGTCCTCCCGGGCTGGAGCCAAGGGCATAAAAAACGTTGCTTCGGCACCTCATTTTCCTGCTACTTCCACCATCACCCCCCCTCCTCCCCCAAAAAGAAGGGGATCAAAGAAAGGGGCTGGGAGTTTATTAGAGAACGAGCGCGACGCCCCCAGAAGGCCTCGGACGGGGAGAGCGGGCTTTTTTTGAAGGAGCTCCTCCCTCTGGGGGGGGGGCGGGGCGGCGGGGGCGACGCAGAGCTGTTTGCTACCTGATTTGGCGACCTCAGGTATTTGAGGAAGCCGGGCTGGCAGCTTGGAAGTGGCTGAGAGGTGGCCAAGGTCATAAAGTTGAAGACACAAGAGAACGCTTGGACCGGGGACCTAATTCCTGTTTTATTGATTAAGGAGGGGAGGGGAGATGGAGTTTACAGAGAGGAGACGGAAAGTTGGAAGGTCCCCCCAAGTCCTCCTGGGCTGGCCTCGCCTTCCCAGCTTCACCCGGGCTCACCTCTGCGGGGAGGTGGGACGGGGCAGGATGGGATGGGCACATCAGCAGCCGGGGATTCAGAGCCTTGAGGCCAAAGGAACCCTGGAGAACGGGGTCTCAGGCCACCTGGTCACATGGGGGCTGCGGGGAGAGGAGGCTGCTTTTCCTGAATTACAATGTTCACTTTTTATTCCTCTTGGACTCCCTTTTTTTTTTTTTTTTTTTTTGGTACTGGGGATTGAATTCAAGGGCACTTAACCACTGAGCCACGTCCCCAGCCCCCCACCCCCCTTTTTTTTTGTATTTTATTTAGAGACAGAATCTCCCTGAGTTGCTTAGGGCCTCGCTAAGTGGCCGAGGCTGGCTTTGAATTCACGGTCCTCCAGCCTCAGCCTCCCCAGCCGCTGGGGTGACCGGCGTGCACCACTGTTCCCAGCTAAAATATGATTCATCTTGATCGCTGAGATGTTGTGGCAGGATTTTAACCATGGCACCCAAAGGCTCCTTCTGGTCCCCACCCTCCTGGCCAGGGCAGCTGAAGGAGCCCTGGAGGTGGAGTCTCTCTTGGGAGACCTCTGGGGGTCTCAGCGTTGCTGAGAAGAAAGGGACCCGGGGAACTAGAGGACCGAGCATGGACATTTGAAGGGCGCTAAAGCTGGAGGCCCAGGTCAGACGCAGGCAGGGGAGAAGCCTCTTTTCCTCCCCTCAGATCGCCAGGGTCCCCTGTGACATGGCCGGCTTGATTGAGAGCAGAGGGGCTCCGCCATCTGACGCGGGGTCAGGGGCCTGGATTTCGTTCCCGGGAGCCTGAGTGGAACTCACTGTGTGGCCTGAAGCAGGCTGAGCCCCAGCAGCCTGTGGCTTCCCAAGATGCCTCTCGGCTTCTGAGCGGTCCCCCTGCCCCCACCCCAAACCTCTAGTGATTAGAAGCCCCGCACCCGTGGCTGAGATTCACCGAGTGCACGTCCCCAGGTCAGACCCTTTGCCAAACGCCCCCAAAGCATCACCTATTTCAATCCTTGCCAGAGCTCAGAGGAGAGATCTGCCATTCATTGGTGTTTTACAAGTGAAGAAACCGAGGCACAGAGAGGTGAGGTCATGTGCACGGAGAGCCCAGGGGCGGACTTCAGAGGTCACCAGGGATTCTCCCTCCCAGAGACCCTCATTTCAGCAGGGAACGCTCGTTCATGCTCAGTCTGGCGACATTCGCATCCAAGGCTGTCTCAGGACGGGGAGCAGGGATGGGTTCCGAGGGTGGAGGGCACGTGCTCCAAGCCTCAGGTCCGTCGGGGGCTGCAGAAGCGCCTCTGGGTCCCCCTGTCCTGGCTGCATTTCAGGGCGACTTTCAGAGCTCTCTCCCTTACCCTGCGCCGGCCCCCAGCCTGAACTAAACCACACTGTCATCCAAAAACAGCTGGGTTTCTAGCCAGCCACCACCGAGGCCTGGACTCTGTGTACCGGAGCCCTCTCAATGGGCCACAGATTCTCCCGAGACAGAAAGCCCTGGAGGTCCAGAGCCAGGGATGGGAGGGCGTGGATCCAGACCAAAGAAGCAGGGGTTGTCCTGATTTCACCTAAAATTCCAGGAAGCAAGGGGCACATCGTTTGGAGAAAGGGGTACAAGCTTAAAGAGGACCGTGGGGAGGAAAGCCAGCCCCTCGGTCCCCCATGAGTGGCCTTTGGTATCTCTAAGGTATTTGTTTTGGGAGGAGAAACAGCTGTGGGGCCAAAAACATTTCCTGAGTGAAGCAATTCTGTGTCCCACAGAAGCTGAGACGCATCCGATTTTGTGTGACGCCTTCGAGGCAGAGCTAAAGGGGATTCGACTTTGAGCTTTTCCCATAAAGCACCCGGGGAAGGCATTGTTTTTTTTTTTTTAAAGGTCTATCAGATTTGGAGGTTCTGATTTGGGGTTCAAAAGCCAGATAGAGCATCCAAGATCGGATGGGTGGCTAGAAGTGAATGACCTATAAAAATAGGAAGTATCTTTCCCTGTTGCTAAGGATAAAATTTATATTGTTGCTTCAGAGATTGCTTAACCTAAAATGCTTTAAACACATTTTCTCCTTGTGTTTTGACATCTGTGTGTAATAGACAGCGTGAGAGCGCATTCATTTTTATATCTGTAAAGCACAGCAAGGTTAACATGCTCTCTCAAGGCCACACAGCTAGTATATGGAAAAAGCTAAGATTCATATGTTCATATGACATGTGACATGACGACGTCTTAAGTTGTTCCAGGAACCTTCTGGCTGGGGACGAAGGCTTATCAAACATACTAAACATCTTGCAAGGCTGTCCAGGGTGCCTCAGATTCAAAATAGCACAAAAAAATGTCTGACAGAGATTTTTGGAATCAGTATAGAAAATTCCCTCCCTGTTCCTTCTCCTGGCCAGGGGACAAGAAAGAGGTCACCTTCGGGGGCTAGGAATTATTATCTGGGACAGCCAGAGTGCTTAGAAGTATGGAGGGCCAGGGATAGATAGACTGAGATCAACTGAGATCTCAGTAGCACCAAGACTTAATGTCATGTGAGATTTTTGTGTGATTCGTCACTTGGCTACCAGAAACAATGCCATCCGATCAGCCAGAATTTAGAGAAGCCAATATTTGTTAATGATCTGTGTGCTTTGTCTACCAAAGTGCAAAGTAAACACTTAGCAGACAATATAAATTTTTTCTCTTCCCAACAATCCAGTGAGGAATTGTCAGGGTGACCATGTACAGTTGTATATGTCATGCACTGCACAAAACATATGCTACTCACATTCTTCCTCCTTTGCTTTTGTGTGTGTGCCTCTTGCTATGTGACCCACATCCACACCTACTCCCACACCCACACTACAACAGTTTTCCAGAAGATGGCAGTAAAGTGTCTTGTTTAATGAAATCAGTATATTATGACACATTTCTGCCATGATAGTTAGGTGGTTAGAGGAAGGTGTGTCTTTTTGTAATTGCACAAGGGTTCAGTGTGAGTTGGCCATGGCCCTGGCTCAATGGGTCTTGTCTTTGACAAATGGACACTCTGAGGCTGGGAACAGCAGGGGCCCTAAAAGCCAAGCCAGCTTTCGACCTTCCCACTGCCTGCCTGGGGTCTGGGCTCCCAGGTACTGTCCTGGGACTTGGGGAAGGATGGGGACGGAGCTCTGGACATGTGATGTCCACATCATGGTTTGGAGAGGAGCAGAGGCCCGTGCACAGAGTGAAGCTGCTTTGATTCTATGCCCGATTACGGGCATTTCGGGGTTCAGGGCTCTTCCACATTGTCACGAAGAAAACCCTTGATATGAGTTTGGGCCAAATCCCATGACCACCACATTCTGTGCTAGAGTTGGCTGGCATTGAACATGGTGGCTGCAGAATTGATGGAACCCAGGGCCCGGCGCATACAGGCAGGGCTCTACCATGAGACCACACCCCCAGCCCTTTTTACTTTTTATGTTGAAATAGGGTCTTGCTAAGTTGCTGAGGCTGGCCTCCAACATGCAATCCTCCCGCCCCAGCCTCCCAAGGTGCTGGGGTTACAGGGTGCACCGCTGCACCCTCTACTTGCAAATATTTTCATCTTGCAGTGGTACAGTTTGTTGTAGTAGCAGAACACCGTGTTTGGGTACACGGTTGCTGGAGTCACCGGATCTGGGCAAGGGGTTTATGTCCTCTGAGCCTCTCTTTCCACATCTGTTAAATGGGTAGAATAATAGGCCCAACTGCAGGAAAAGTGCGATCAGGCAACTGAAGCATTTAGCTCCATGCCCGGCAGGTTACCTACCTCTAGGCTGGCATCCCTGTGGACTGAGTGTGGAAGGTTCCAGATGGAAGCCGACATCCCTGCATACGGGTTTGGGAACTTGACATGCTTTCTGGTCACCAGGGCTTCCTGGAAGGGTCTCTTGCTCGGGCGCAATCTGTCCTCATTTTCTTGGATTTGCAGCTGGAGGTGGAGGAATTATTGGGAGTGGGAGACTAGACAAGCCGGCCAGCTGGGGCTGCCTCGGGTTGAGGGGGTGGGGACGGCAGAGAGGGAGAGGAGGTGGCAGAGGTACGTGCGTGGTCCACCCAGAAATGTGCACGGGGTCCCTAAATGGGTTTTGCAAATGAGGACTTTAATAATGATAATCCCAGCCCCCAGTGCCACCTCATTCGGCACCTCGGTGACATTTGGAATTCAGAAACCCGTCCTCTCGGTTCAGCCCGATGATGTCAGCAGGTGCAGACTCTGGGGTTTCCATATCCCGCCACCAAAATCAAGTGATCAGGGACGCTGGGGACCTGAGGACCCTTAACATTTATTAAATAATTGTTATGATCATTTCTGCTCTAATTTATTTCTCTACTTAAAAATGTCCCGGTAACTGTAACTCATTTTAGGCTGATCCTCGAAAACCAGGAGACCCTCAGATTATTTAGAGAGAGAGAGAAAGAGAGAGAGAGAGAGCTTTCAGCCAGGTGCTTGAGTCTCAAATTTCCTCCAGACTGCTGCAGGGTCTCATTCGATTCAGAAAGAAGCAAAGAACAGTGTGTGTATTATATCAATATTACGATAATGTGCACCAAATGCAGGGCCTAAGTGATTAATTCGGTCATTTTCCAAGCGGCGTCCCCCGGGGGTTTCGATCCTAAAGCCCCGTGAATGCTGGCCGCGTGGCCCCGATCCCGTCTTCCCAGGGCCTGTGCACAAACCCCTCCATGCAAATGTGCGGTAAAGATCGGGTCTCTGTGGCGGGAAAGGCACCTAGTCAATGTGGGCTCAGTCTTGTCTCAGAGCTGTTGGGGGGCGGGGGGGAAAGAGGAGAGGCCAGGAGAGGCCATAAAAATGGAGAATTGTATCACGATGTGGAATTTCAGCGCTATTTTAATATTATGCGAATAAAAAAGCTCTTACAGGGAGAAGTTTGCCTCTGAGGTGAAGCAGAGTATTGGCTCCAAAGAACCCAGGAATAAAAAGAAATTGGACTCCTCCACGAACAGTTAAAGTGCCAGTAGATTTATATTAATTGAGCAATTGGATGTTTTATGTTCAGCAAATGTGCTACTTTGTTATAACGACGATATTAATATTCAGGGGAGTTTATTAAGTACTCACATACGCTCCAGGCGTTGGGCTGAGGACGTGGTTCTCAATGGCAGTGTCTGGAGACCCTTGGGTGGTTTGGACTGTGGCAGGGGACGGGGACAATACTGGCATCTAGTGGACAGAGGTCAGGGGTGCTGCTGAGGCCTTCAAAGGCACCGGACTGTCTCCCCCAGCTACAGTTCTCCAGCCCGAGTGCCCCTGGGGCCACTTGGAGAACCCCATGCTGGGTCCCCCCCACCCAGCAGCCCTGGAGGCTGAAACAGGAGGATCGAAAGTTCAAAGCCAGCCTCAGCAAAAATGCAAAAGGCGCTAAGCAACTCAGTGAGACCCTGTCCCTAAATAAAATACAAAATAGGGCTGGGGAGGGGGCTCAGTGGTTGAATGCCCCTGAGTTCAATCCCTGGTACCAAAAGAAAAAAAAAAAAGAGGAATGTCCAAAGTCACTCAAGAACCTGCTGGGGCCAGGGTGAAGGTGAGGCTGGGGCACCTGGAGGATGCTCAGTCCTGCAAGACGTCAAGGCAGTCTGCCCCCAGCTGATTCTGGAAGGTTCCACCAAGTCCTCTGTGCTCCTCTCCAGCATCGGGGATGGAGACTTTATTTTTCATCTTACACCTTGAGCATCATCAGAACCAACCAGTGATTCTCAGCTTTCCAAGAACGTGGAGCCCAGATGGAACTGGGACGTGGGACCCTCTCGCTGGGGAGGGAGGAGGTGGGCGCTCCCCTCTATTTTTTTTTACGTTGTATGTTAAACCATCTTCCTGCAAATGGATGTTTTTATGATTTCTTTTTCTTCTTCATAAATTACATTCACCATCATCATCCAAAATGCCCCCGTGGATTAATTTTTTAAATACACCTGATTCCTTTTTACTGGCCAAAGACAGGTGAACGCTTCTGTGAACTTTTTCAGAGGAATTTTTTCTTGACTTTCCTCGATTCTCAAAGAGATACAGGGGACCCAATAATGACCACTACAACTGACGTGTATCAAGCACTTACTCTGTACCGTCAATCACGCTCAGCACACTCCAGGGTCGCCACCGCACCCCCTGTCCCACAAGCCTACCAGGTCCATGTTGTTCTGAAACTCTCTTTTCTGGATAAAGGGCCCAGAGAGTCTCAGAGAGGTTGAGTCAGTTGTCTAGAGACCCACAGCAAGAGCCAGAATGCCACAACAGATCCACCCAGCTTTGTTGTCTATACATGTGAACGTTCTTCGGGGCTCCTCCAAGGGGGACAGTTTATTATTTTCTCGGAGGGTTTGAGAAGCACGGGAAATAGAACTTTCTGCATCCAGCAAGGACGCTTGCCTCTAGGAGATAGGGAAGGTCACCTGCGGGTAGAGAGGAAGATCCAATCTGGCCTCTGATCTCCGGGGGGCATCAGGACCCGGAGGGTCCTGGAGAGAAGCGCTGTGAGTGGCCAGCAGGGTTCAAACTCCCTTTAAAACACCAATGAAACTGAAGGCAGCCTCAGAACGAGGGCTGCCAGTCAGGGCCAGGCAGGGACCGTAAATGGCATGTCCTCTTGGCAAAGCTCCTAATTAACCACAAGCCACCGTGTCCTAAACTGGGGCTATGGTTTCTATGTGGCTCCTTGCAGGGTGGCAGAGGGTGTGGTGAGTGTGGGTGGTGGGGGAGCCTCCTGTGGGTTGTTACCTGAAAGACAGGGGCCGGCTCTGGTTACCCCAAGGTCAGCGGCCAAGGAACAGGGAACACGGCGACTTGGATTCCACACGGCGCCAGGGCTCGGGGAAGGGGACACCCAAAACTCAGTCATCCAGAGCCACAGCGTGTGAATGCGACACTTCCACTTTAAATATTGTTTCGATTTTGCATTTTAAATAAAAGCAAGATCGGCTAGGTTCAAGGTCAAGGCAGGAGCCCTGGGCGATGTCAAGGGAGGGCCAGACCCGGGTTTTCCTTAAAAGCATTGCTGAAGAATTTAAAAGGAACCCCCAGCCCCATGCTATTCCACCCCCCTTAGGGGAATGTCCCTAAATAACAGACTTTTTTTTTTTTTTTTTTTTTTAAGCAGAACCTGGATGACGTTGGCGCGGTCAAAGATGTACAGAATCTGATCTTCCTGATTATCCTAAGGAGTCGATTTTCACGGTTGAGCTGCTCTGGTTGGGGTCTGAAGGGCACAGGGTCACACTTGGATATCTTTCCACCTGGAACGTTGGCCCCTCCTCCTGCTTGTTCACTTACTACAAAAATAAATCCAAGAAAATGTCCCTGTGTTCTGAGTAGACTTAGTTTTATTTATTTTCTGTTTTTTTTTTCTCTCCCCCATGTTCAATTTCATTGATTTCTGCTTTATTTATCTATTTATTGCACTGGGGTTGTACCCTGGGGTAGTCCTCTACCACTGAACCGCATCCCTAACCATTTTTATTTGATTTTGAGACAAGGTCTGGACACATTGCTGAGGCTGGCCTCCAACTTGTGATCCTCCTTCCTCAGCCTCCCTAGTAGCTGGGAGGACAGGCATGCGCCACGGGGCCCAGCTGTTCTTTCTTGCTTCTTCCTGTGCACATACTCTGCTCTTTGTGTTCGAGTCTCCAAAGGGGGACATTCACTGAAATCGCTGGCTTTAGATCTTTTTCTTCCTGATGGGTGCATTCGGGGATGTGAATGCTCAGTATAGTTTTCCCGGCAGCCCATGAGTCTCGATGAGCTGTGTTTTCATCTTCTGTTTATCGACACATTTTAATATTCATCGACATATTTAATATTCATCAACATGTTTTAATATTATCAATATATTTTAATATTCATCAACATTTAATATTCATCAACATATTTTAATATTCATCAACATATTTTAATATTCATCAACATATTTTAATATTTCTCCGGAGACTTCTCTGACTCACTGTCACTGAGAAGCATGTTGTTAATCTCCTACATTTTGGAATTTCCCCACTCTCTCTTCTGCCATTGATGCCCGCTTCAATGCCACCGTGGTCCAGGGGGTTAGGCCGCGTATTTGCTCTTCTTTGAAGTGTTAAGGTGTATTTTATGGCCCAGAATGTGGTCTATCTAGCTTGGAAAATGTCCCCTGAGAGGTTGAGGAGAAGGTGGACTCTGTCGTTGGGAAAGGTAGTCTGTGGATGTCAATTATCTCCAGGGGATCGATGGCGCGGGGTCTTTACTGATCTGCCGCCTGCTGGGTCTTTGCATTACTGACAGGGGCCTGTTGAAGGACCAGCAAGAATCATGGGGGTGTATATTTCTCCCTGTAGTTAGACTGAATTTGCCCTGTATGTTTTGACTCTGCTTTATTTTTTGGGGTCCTGGGGATTGAACCCAGGGGACGCTACAACCGAGCCACATCCCCAGCCCTTTTCATTTTATTTTGAGACAGAGTCCGATTCAGTTGGTGAGGCTGGCCTCCAATTTGCGATCCTCCTGCCTCAGCCTCCCAACTCGCTGGGATCACAGGCGAGCATCACCACGCCCGGCTTGACTCTGTTGTGAGGTGCAGGCACGTTAAGGACAGCATGTCCTTCTGGAGACAAACATCACTAAGTGTTGCTGAGATTGCCAACAGAGGAGATTCGAAGGTGCTCACAAAGCAGCCCGCCGACTACTGACACAGACCTAGGCACAGCTGCTCTTCCTGGGTAGAAGTCCTCTGTTCTGAGCCAAAGCTGCCTTTATTACAGTGGCCCTAGGAAGGGGGGCGGTGGGAGAGTAGCCTTTGCTCCTCTTTCCCAAGGTCCTGTGGTATGCGGGCAGGCATTTGGAGAAGAGCCTGTCCTCAGCTTGTGAACTCCTGGGTCCCCCACAGCCATGCTGGGATCCCAGCGGGACAATGCCACCCCATCCTTTCAATCAGCCCTCAAGCCGCTCTCTCCCCAAAGATGCCCTTCCCCACTGACCTGAGCACGGCCAGGTCTGCACTAGTCTCCTTCGAGAAACAAACTCCCCTCCTTAAGCCACCCCAGCTCCAAGAGGCTCAGCAACGTGCATTTTCTCAGCCTTTTGGTTGATCGCCCCGGATCAAGCCCAGAGCCAAGCCAAAGTCTCCATGGCCCCCCTATGTTTTAAATTTACTGTTTGATGTTAACGACACATAAAGATCGTGCACCTTTATCACATACAGCACATTATTTCTGAAAGAACGATCAAGGCTCACCGTCCAAGAAAATGCCCGTTTATTGAGGAACATCTCTGCATATGTATAGAGTCGGGGGTGGTTTGACAGTTATGACAGTTTAATGGTTGAAGGGTTTGACAGTTGGCATGGGGTGCTTTCCGATTGGTGGGTAAGGATCATGTGAACCAGCAGGTCTAGTCTGATTGGTGGGTAAGGATCATGTGAGCCAACTGGGCTAGTCTGATTGGTGGGTAAGGATCATGTGAGCCAACTGGGCTAGTCTGATTGGTGGGTAAGGATCATGTGAGCCAACTGGGCTAGTCTGATTGGTGGGTAAGGGTCATGTGAGCCAACTGGGCTAGTCTGATTGGTGGGCAAGGGTCATGTGAGCCAACTGGGCTAGTCTGATTGGTGGGTAAGGATCATGTGAGCCAACTGGGCTAGTCTGATTGGTGGGTAAGGGTCATGTGAGCCAGCAGGGCTCACCATGGACGGCTCTTCTCAGGGGATGGGGAAGTTAGTCTTTGGAGCCAGGGCGACTCCCAACAATTTCAAGATCTGGATCCTTGGTGGAACAAGCCAAAGCAAGCTCATTAACACGCCCCACCTCGCACACTGATTTTTGAGTTGAGCAAGTGTGGAATCTACGCCCTCTGCGATTTTTGAGAACACACTGCGTGAACATTGCCCTCTAGCCACCAGGCCGCCAGTCGGAGACCCCAAACGCCCTTCTTCCTCCTCGCTGAAGTGGCTCTGAATGATCTGCCAACATCTTTGCAACTCTCCCTCCAAGTCTGTGTTTCTCAAGATGAAAAATTAATGAGTTTTAAGAGGGATGCCACTAGATGGTTTTCAAAACATTAACAGGGACAGCAGGGACCTCAACACATCCAAACAGACTTTGGCCATAATAATAGAGTTGGCACATGTCCTTTGGACACCTAGCCCTGGATCTTTAATCCTGGGATCCAGTTTCACCTAGAACTTGCGCTAGACATAATGATGACGATCTGGTACCAGGGATTGAACCCAGGGATGCTTCACCACTGAGCTCCATCCCTTTTTATTTTTATTTTTATTTTTTTTGATGTTGAGACAGGATCCTGCTAAAAGGCTGAGGCTGGCCTCCAACATGAATCCTCCTGCCTCAGCCTCCAGAGCCACTGGGATGACCGATGTGGGCCACAGTTTCTGGCTTCAAATGATTATTAATTTTTCCGCTCCCCTACCAAGGTGCCCGGAGACCTGTGAGTTTTCTCCCCTTCTTTTCCTTGTCTACTCTCTATGGACAGCCACAGGGTTAGAACATCCATTGGGATCAGGCTGTGTGGCCACCGACTCCAAAGAGAAGGCTGCCCAGAGCTGGTGGAGAGCCAGGTGTGTGGAGGACGGGCTCCCCGGGGTCCTGACGCGCTGCAGTGTGCCAGAGGCCCCAGGGGCAGCGCCGTGGCGGGAGGGGAGCTGGTGAGGCCTCTCCTCTTTCTGAAGAGGCCTCTGAGGCTTGGGAACTACAGGACATGTCTGTGAGTGTTGGCAGGTCACCGACTCCTCCTGGCACCCAGGTAGGCCACACCGTCCCCCCCCCCCCCCCCCCGGCTGACCGGAAGCCGGGCTCAGAAGGGATTCACTTGACCCCTCTTTCCAGAGCCCCAGCCGTGAGGGGGACGGCAGCAGGGGCCACGGTGAAGCCCAGAAGGGACAGACACCACCTAGCCCCCCCCAACTTCTGGGGTCCCAGCTTGGCCTTCTGCTCTGGGACGACTCAGTTAGGAAGGATCTGGCCCAGGGGACACAGGGTCCTGGTCAGCAGGTCCCAGGACTGGTGAGCCCCACAGGACTGCCGTGGCCGAGGACCCTCGCGTGCTCCCTGTCCTTTTGCGCGGCTGTCCTCCACTGGACCTGGCTTTCGATGAGATGTCTTGTGTCCGGGGCAATTGCATCTGAAGCTGATGTGTCAGAGGAAAGAAATTTCACTGTGCCTGCGTGTGTAGGGGTGGGGAGCGCGTCCTCTCTCTCCCTCTCCCTAGTCCCCTCTTTCTTTGGTACCAGGGATGGAACTCAGGGGCCCTGGACCACTGACCACCTCCCCAGCCCTATTTTGTATTTTATTTGGAGACAGGGCCTCACTGAGTTGCTTAGGGCCTCACTGTTGCTGAGGCTGGCTTTGAACTCGCGATCCTCCTGCCTCAGCCTCCCGAGCCGCTGGGGTGACAGGCGGGGGCCACGGGGGCTGCTTCTCTCTCTCTCTCAAGAACAAATAAAGTTTCCCCAGAGTTTCCTTCTCATGGCTCTGTGGGTTGACTGGGCTCCATTGGGCCACTCACACTTGGGGTCTCTCATGCGATGGCAGTCAGGGGACAGCTGGGGACACAGCCATTTGAATGTCAGCTGAACTCAGGAGCCAAAATGGCTTCTTATCTGGCACCTTCACTGGAATGACCGGAACAGCTGGGGACGGTGGCCAGGCCTCTCCTCCCAGGCGGGCTCTGTCCACGTGTCTGACTCGGGCTCTGCACAGCGGGACACCCAGGTTAACTCACCCCCCAGAGCAAACACGCCCAGGGGCGCAGGCGCAGGACAAGGCATCCTAGGGTCTAGCCTTGGAAGTCACTCACTGGGCATCAGGGCCTGGAGAGAGCCCCTGGGGCAGACCCTCCCTTGCTCCCCGCCCACTCTGAATTCCTGGTGGCTGGTCCTTATCTCCCCAGGACATACCAGAGACAAGAGCTGAAGCCTTAGCCGATTCCAAACCTAAACCGCCCCTGACCCCTGGTTAGAAGAGACACCAAGGCCAGAGCCCAGGGCCCACAGACATCGTTCTATTAAAGTTCAGGTTGTCCCCCGCCTGGCCTGGCCAGCTTCACGTCAGGCACTGGCCGACTTGTTCACTTAGCTGCTGCCCACCTGCAGAGCTGCGTCCAGGCCTGCGTCCAGCTGTGGCCCAGGAGCCTGGCGTCTGCACTTTCTGAGCTGTGCAGGTTCTTCTTTTTGGGAATGGGGTACAAGGGATTGAACTCAGGGGCACTCGACCCCTGAGCCCCACCCCTAGCCCTATTTTGGATTTTATTTAGAGACAGGGTCTCACTGAGTTGCTTAGAGCCTCGCTAAGTTGCTGAGGCTGGCTTTGATCTCACGGTCCTCCTGCCTCAGCCTCCCGAGCCTCTGGGAAGACAGATGTACGCCAACGGCGCTGTGTGTGCAGCTTTCTTTTTTGCCACTTATCCTCTCTGGAGCTACGTGGCAGCAGAGTGTATTCTGACCTATTTCACATACATGGAGTGTGACTTCCTCTAACCGGGATCTTTAAAGAGGGCTCAGGGTGGGGATGCAGTCGGTGCTGTGGGCTGGGTCCCCGAATCCTCCTGAGATGAGGTTCCAAGTGCAGGTAGTTGACGTGGCGGGGATCCTGGAGGCCCAGGAGGCGGGCAGGGAGGCTGGGGAGGGGTTGTCGACACAGGGTCAGCAATCCAGCAGGTTGGCCTGCCACTGGGAATTGCGGAAGTCAGTGTGGACCACGGACCTCAGAGTTACCCACCTGGTGGGAGGGACGCAGCGTGTTCACCTGCATGCTCTGTGGGCGCTGATCAGGGCTGCCCTGCTGGTGGACGGGGCACATGCATCCCAACTTGCCTGTGAACCGACGGAACAGCTTCCAGGGGTTAGAGAAAGAGGTCAGGCAAAGAATTTCAGGTGGGGGCAGTTAGAAGTCAGGCTAGTGTGCAAGGAACATGAACAGATATGGGCAGGCACTCAGAGCGCCTCTGTCATAGCCAACCACAGTTATATGCCTTATGTCTCCCCTAATGACAAGCCCGTAAGGAAACTGCAGCCATGGTCTGTTGCAAGGGTTGTCCACTGCTCAAGGGACAGAAAACTCTCTTGTTTAATCCTCATAGAAACCTACGAGATCTAAACAGGAGGATGCACACAGAGCACTTTGTCCGGTGCTTGGCACAGAGTAGGCATTTGGATGCAATAAAACCTTCTTGCCTCAGAGGAAGAACACTCTTCAAGAAGGGAAACTGGAGAGGACTTATTCAATGTCTGACTTGGTTCATCCTTGAAAGGAGACCTTGATGCTGCTCCCATTCCCCCTTTGCCCAATGGTCCTCATCCTGAGCGGTGGGTGATGGGGGGGGCTCCTGCAGGGAAGCCCAGGGGGTGGGGGTCCTAAACTCTGAAGCACATCTCCATCCATCCTGCAGCAGAGCCTCCCTCCCCCTCTTCCCAAATCTTGGCATTTTTGCATCTAAAAGTTCTTGTCCCACCCAAGACCCATAAACCTCTTTTCTATTGGTCTCTCCTCGCCTTCCAGCACCACATCTTCATCTCAATGACGACTTCAGAGATTACTAAATACACACATAAGGAAATCCATCCCGCAGAGAGTATGGATTCTCCTTTAAAAAAACAAAACAAAACCTATAAAAGGACCTTCTCCATGTCCATTTAGAAAGCACGAAAAATGTGCCCATGCACACGGAGGATGGGAAAGATCCAGAGAGCATGCTCCCCAGAGAAAGCCAATTCATCTTGTCTGTTCTTAAAACAGTCTTCCTGCACGAGGGTCTGTACACTTTGTTTCTAATCTCATTGGTTGATCATAGAAAGTACTCACGAGGTTCAAATTTCAAAAGCTACAAAAGTATAGTCAAAAAAAAAAAAAAAGAAGAAGAAGAAGAAGAAGGAAAAAAATGTTCCCGACGCTCCGTTTCCCAACCTGGAGCAACACTGCTTGGGAGTGTCTCAGAGTTGCCAGCTCTTTCCCCGGTTAATGGTTGTATAGTATTCCACGGCAGGGCTTAAACTATGACTTCTCTAAAACACTCCGCTGCTGGGTATTTAAAAGCTTTTCAATCCTATGTTATTCCAAATGCCGCAGCAACAACTACCCTTGTAGATGCATGCACCATTGTGCAAATGTGCAAGTGTATCTGAAATGGAACGGGGCGGGGGGGGGGGGCAGCAAAGGGCAGTGCACTTGTTATTTTGAGAAGACATCGGATATTTTGAAGAAATGCAATAAAACTATTTTTTTAAACTTCCTTTAAACTTCAAAAAAAGTCTGTGTGTGTGTGTGTGTGTGTGTGTGTGTGTGTGTGTGTGTGTTGAGAGAAAAAGACAGAAAGAGAGATAGACATCAAGGATTTCAAAAGCATGGTGGCCCACACCTGTAATCCCAGCAGCTTTGGAGGCTGAGGCAGGAGGATCACAAGTTCAAAGCCAGCCTCAGAAATTTAGCGAGGCCCTAGGCAACTTAGTGAGAACCCTGTCTCAAAATTAAGCAAAAAAAAAATTCTTTTTAAAGGGCTGGGGATGTGGCTCAGTGGTTAAGCACCCCTGGGTTTAATCCCTGGTACCAATAAAAAGAAAAAGAAGAGACACTCCCTCTTGCCGAAGTATAATGCCTTATTTAACGGATCCCTAATTGGGGAAGGGTTAGACTCTTGCCATCTTTGCAGACATCCAAGTGGCTACAGAATTACAACAGTCCAAGGGGCAAATGTGATATTTCACATTTCAACCACGAGACTGGATAGGTGGGATATCACAGCGGTGGATCAAGGGGCCAGCAGCATAGGCATCGAGCGAGGAGCCTGAGAAAGATGAGAAACATTGGGGTGGACAGAGTCAGGGTTTTTTAAAATGTTTGCCATCGATGAGGCCCAGGGCGCTCTTTTAACTATTCTCCCCCGCTCCCCATCCCATAAGGGCTCAGTGTCTTAACTCATCCTGTGCAAATAAATAATTTATAAATTACATTCCTCTCCTTTAAAATAAACACCATTCCTCCAGAAATTTAGATAAATAAAATGTCATCTATTTATCAAATGGACTCTTCATGCCTAATAACCCACGGCCCGGCTAAAGGGGTTGTTATCTAGCAGCTAGGTCAAAAGTGCAAGAGTCCAGACTTATTAATTGTCAGCCCAGCCGGGCCATTGATGAGCTCTGGGAGGGGCGAGGGAGGAGGGGACCCCGGACACCACAGTCCCTGGGTCTTCTGCTCTCCCAGACGATACCATTCCCGGCCTCAGCTCGCGTGTTTAACAATGTTTGTGTAGCACTCAGATAAAAGGCCCAGGGTGAGACTTAAGGGTTGTTAAAATCGTCAGCCCCAGAGTCATCAGAATTCCGATTGATAACCCGCACTTACAGTGAGAGGAGAATTTGTTTTCTTAGGGAGGCAGATTTTCCTTTCTTAATGACCTGGAGGGGCGGGGGTGTGTGGGGGGGCTTTTCAAATCCACTTTTACTTTGGAAAATTTGCTTCTCGAATCTTAATGTGTTCCTCCTCTAAGAACTGAGCCCAACTAACAGGAAGGGCTCCCGGAGGGTCGGCCCTGGAAAGTCATTGAAAATGGGATCCAGGCACCCGGGGTCTCCGAATGTCATGCAGTGTTGGAAAACGAGGCCCAACCAGGACCCAACCGCAGAGACCCAGGATGAGCCGGGTGTGGTAACGCACGCCTGTCATCCCAGCAGGTCGGGAGGCCGAAGCAGGAGGATGTCGAGTTCAAAGCCAGCCTCAGCAACGAGGAGGCGCTAAGCAACTCAGTGAGACCCTGTCTCTAGATAAAATAGCAAATAGAGCTGGGAATGGGCTGGGCGCTGTGGTGCCTACCTGTAATCCCAGCAGCTCCGGAGGCGGAGGCAGGAGGATCCATCACGAGTTCAAAGCCAGCTTCTGGTATCCTTCCCACAGGATGAGTGGGAACTGGCTCCGGGATTAGGATGGGACTTTCTTGACTGCCTTGACATTTCATGGTCCCTGAGTCTCCTCCGGTGTAACCCCTGCTGGATCACTCAGGGGCTCTTCTCCCCATTCAACAGGTGGAGAAACTGAGTAAGAGAGGACTTCGTAAATAGTTAAGTCTGACCTTTTTAAAAAATATTTTTTTTAGTTGTAGATGGTCACGTGCTTCATTTATTTATTTATTTATTTATTTATCTATTTATTTATTTAATGTGGTGCTGAGGATCGAACCCAGGGCCTCGCACATACTAGGCAAGCGCTCTGCCACTGAGCCACAACCCCAGCCCCTAAGTCTGGCATTTTGGTTGCACATCGTCTCCTCGGGGACACTGGAGCCCGTTTCCGTACTGTACCAGGCTGGACGCAGGGTCTAAGGTCTAAGGGTCCCAGGCCACATCAGAGGATAGTTAGAGTCCTGGGCTGTCACTCAAAACCCGCCTGAGCTCCCACGCCTCTTGCTGGGATGCACGAAGCAAAGATTTCGGTGGCAGGGTGGCTCTGTGGCAGAGCGCTGGCCTAGCGTGTGTGGTAAGAAGTCCCCCCGCACCCCCCCAAAATAAAAATGCTGCTTCAGATCTGAGTTTGTCTGGGGCCTGGGGACGGGTGAGTGTCAGCGAGGTTGGTGGACAGCCTTGGTAAGTACCGCAATAAAGGTGGGGCCATTTTGCACGAAGTGAAATAAAAAGGTGATTAATTCATAAGTGACTTTGTTTCTACGTCAAGTGGTCCCTATCTCCCCAGGGTCCTGGTCCCTCCTGGGAGGCCGGCTGAGTCCCAGGCCCCGTTTCTAGAACCGTCTCCACCTCACCTCCCTCCTCTCAAAGCCGGCAGCAGGTTTTTGCAGCTTAGAGGGTGAGGCGTCTCCTGGGGGTTCCTTCAAGAGCTGTGGCCAGAGAGGGACGTATTTACCTTCTCTAAAGCGGCCCAGTGCCTACAGCTCTGTCCTTTGTACTGGAACCTCTGCTGCCTAACCTTGCCCCCAACCCAAGTCCCCGTGGCCTCACCAGCAGGTTTCAAAGGCCATTTGGAATCACTTAGCCCAGGGTCACTGGGTCTCCCTCCAGCCCACTGAGATGCCCAACCTGGCCATTCTCCTGCTGGAGCATCGCTAGGTTTGTTCATTCATAATAGCAAACAAATGTCCCCCGGCTGAGAAGACCCTTCTCCCTCCTCCTGGCCTCTCTGAGTAGCTCTGACTGCACACCCACCTGATTGACAGCAGCAGGCTCCACCCGCATGCTGTCTTTTGCAGGGCTGCCCAGCAGCTCCTTGGCCTGAGTAGAAGCCTCAGCAGGCAGAGCCCCCTGCCCCAGGACCTCTCTCAGGTTAGCAGGGTGGGGCCTGGGTTAGGAACAAGAAGCTAGCACCCTGACCTGCAAAACAAACAGCACTCTGCCACTAGAGCCCCAGAGCAGAAAGGAACCTGAACAAAGCCAATAGTCTCATCACCCAGCTTGAAATGCAGACATTTGAGCAAAGGGTATCGAAAGGTACAAACCTTCCAAAATGCTATTATCCTACCTCCCAGTGCAACATCTTGTTAATGTGTGTGCCCCCTGACACATGCCGACACACACATAAAGAAAATGCGATCACAAAAGCATATTACCTTTAACCTGCTTTTCTCTTGTGAGATTGAACTTTTAATGGCTGCATAGTATTCCACCTCTAGATAAAGCATGATTTTACCAGCTTCCCATTTTTTTTTTTTTTTTTTTGGACATGGAAGTTCTCAACTCTTTTGTTATTATCTATTTCGCTGCTGTGGACATTCTTCCAGAGGAAATAGTTGCCCACACTTCTCGTTATTCCTTTAAAAACTTTTCAAGAAGTGAAACAGGCATGAATATACCTTTAAAATAAAAGCCTCTGGTAAGATGGCTTCAATTTACACCCACCCCCGCAGGGCTGTAAAAGGGACTTGCTGTTTCAGTTAAGGTCCTTTTCCCCCCCAAAAAAAGCCTTTGAATTTGGAGGCTCCGGAGACTTGGCATACATTTCTCATTATAATTTTCCCTTCCTCCAATAATAGAGTTCTAAGGAGAAAGAGGGGAAGGAGAAGGGGGAGAGGAGGAGACAGAAGGAAGAGAGGGGTGGTGGGAAAGGAGGAGAGGGAGAGAGAAGAGGGAGAGAGGAAGGAGGGAGAAGCCAAGGGAGGAAAAAGAGAAAGGAGGAGGAGGAGGGAGACTCTCATACCTGCAGAGAAAGAGAACACAGAGGTGGGGGATGGAAGAGCCCAAGGGGACAGGGACATGGTGGCCCCTGGCTAGAGACTTGGTTTCTGGGGAGTCCAGGGACACCAAGAGCCAGAGAGCATCACTGGCCACCGTGCTGCCCAAGAAACAAGCCTGGGTGGCCCCGGCCACTGCTCCTCCTGCTCCTAGCCCTCCTTCTCCAAACAGCCCCGCTGGCCCGTGCCACCAGTGCCACCAGTGCCACCCGGCAAGCTTCCACTGGAGCTTCCTGAGTTGTTAGGATGATGGATTTAAAAGCCAGCAGCGTTCGGGACAGGGATGGGGGAGGGAGGAGGGGACAGGAAAGTCCTGGGAGGTGAAATTGGCCAGAATGGGTCCCCTTGCAATGAATCCCACCACCGTGTATAATCATGATGCACCAATAAATTTTTTTTTAAAATTTAAAAACATATGAATGAAAGCACAGATACCCGTTGGGAAAGCTGTCGGTGGGACTTGAACCCAAATATGCAAAGGAGTTTTTTCCCCCCAATCATTCATTGGCGATGGGGCTGGGGTGAGGAGGAGACAGCAAGGTTCCTTAACACTCTGCTCCACCCTGGCCAGAAAGACCACATGGAAAGTCAGGACCAAAATAGGCAAAGCCCAGTGTCCCCAGTTCCTGTTGTCCCAGGATCTGCTATTGCTCAATCCTCCACCCAAAAGCTCGCCTGCCCCTCCGCTAGCGCAAAACGGAAAATGAATATGGCCCCGTCCTGCGCCCAGAGAGAGACCATTTAAGGCTTTGAAAATCTCCTGCTGTGAAACGCAAGTCCAGTGACACCCCCGTGCCAAGAGCGGATGAGCATGTTGTGTTCCTGGGACATCTCCTATCTCCACTGGAATGCAAGAGATGTCTAGCCTCCTGTTATCCCCTCTCCTCTCCAATCTCCTGCTTGCTCTTTCTCTCTCCCTCCACCTCTCCCTCTCCCTCCTGCCCAACCCCATGTTTGTCCCCAAGCAGCAATGGCCCAGCTTAAAACTTCATGGTGCACCATCCCCAGGAAGCGGCACCCCCAAGCTCCATTTCTTTTTGTGTGGCAAAATCTCCCCCAGCCAGTACCCTGGAGAGGACAGGGGTGGGGGAGGGAGGAGCGGAGGGTAAGGTCCTGGGAGGTGAAATTGTACTTTCCAAAGTTCATCCTCCAATGAAGCAACTAATTAAAATGCAAAGCGCAGGGTAGGTTGGTGCGGGGAGCTTTATTTGCAATCATGGGAAAGGAGGCAGGAGGATTGTATGCATGGGTCAGTACTTATACAGTCCTATTGGGACTCCTAAGTAGATACAAAACACAAACTTTGAGAACAGGGTGGATGAGAGAAAAGGGGAGGGGGTAACGGTCAGGGATCATGGTATACTCTTTTCTTGCCTTTTTTTTTTTTTTAAATCACATGCACTTATTATTTTTTAAGCTCCGATTATGATTATTTTTAGAAGCCTAATGGACCTGGTTCAAACCTAGCTCTACAGCCAACTAGCTCTGGTGACAGTTCAGTCTCCATTGGTTGTAAAATGAGACGATCGGCCTCATGGGTAGGTGGCAAGGGAGAGATGAGTGAGTGGGTACAGGGGTCTCAGAACAGAATTTGACATGTGTGGTCAATAAATAAGCACCCATCATCATCATCATCACCACCACCACCACAGTTAGTGTTATTGCTGTGGCTGGTGTGCTCACCCAAATAACTCGGTTGATTGTTTGTTTGTTTCCTGGGAGTCAGGAAACCCTGAATAGCACCAACAGGGCTGTCCTTTGAAGTCAGGGCTGCCAGCCGACCCGGGAGGAGGGAGCCATGTGTTAGGGTCCTGAAGCATATAGATCTTCCCCTGCAGATCATTAGGACCCTGTTTGTCACATTTATTTTAAGGAAACTGGTAGAGAGAGGGTGGGTGAGGTTAATTGCTCTGAGGATACTGGGGGGGGGGGGGTGGCCCTGTTCTCCAGATGGGGGGAGGTTCAACCAGGCAGCCCTGACCCCAGAGGCACAGCGCTGGCTCCTGGGCCTTGCAAAAGATGGAAATCAGAGGGAGGAAGGGGGCTGGGGCCCAAGCTCTTGCCCCTGGGACTCTGGGCTTGCAGGGGAACACAAATGGTTTGTTGCAGCTATGACCCAAACTTGAGAAAGACTTGGACTTGTCTTACCCAGGTCCTTGACTGAGCCTTACTCCCTGGGGCCTGTTAGGAGTCACATTCTGTTCCAGATTCTTCTTCAGCATGTGCCAGTTCGTGGGGTAGAAAGAAACGTCACTTCTGGGATCTGGTGGCAGAAGCTCCCCAAGATAAACTAGCAGGGGTCTTTCTATCTCAAGGTGGGGCTTCCCACAAACCCTCATCACACACCTACCCAGCATCTAGGTGAGGCAGCTGAGGGCCATTTGGGGCTGACCCCCCTGCCACCATGTAACTGGGGGACATCCTTTCACCTTTAGGGTCTCTTGCCATTCATCTACAGAATGGGGAAATGATAGTTCCCGGCCTCACAGACTTTTCTGAAGAATTCAATCACCTAAGCACTTAATAAATGGAAGCTACCATGTGATAACTTTTGGGGGGGGGCACGAAAGAGCCAAGATCAGCCTTCTCTATCCCTGAACTACATCTTTTGAAAGTAGGGAACTATGCTTCAGCCCTTCCAGGAAATCCTCAGGAACACGCAGCAGTCGTGGTTAATTGGGTAGAAAATGTAACTCGTGGTGGAGAGGGAGGGGGGTGGATACTACCTACTTCATGTTGATTTTTTCTGACCACCAAAAATATTCCTTTCTACGGACCTGCTGGAGCGCTCTAGATTAACAACCCCTGCCCGGCACTCATCGCCCCCACGCCGGGACAAGCTCCCAGCCCGGGAGAAGGTGTGACTTCAGACTTAGTGGTAAGGACTGGGGGTGGGGGGCGGAATGCAGGTCCCTGTGTGAGGTGATTGTAACCAGAAACGCCTGGGCAGGCATCTCGCTGCTGTCCTGGGCGGCCGCTGGCTGGCAGCCGGCCGGGGAGAGGGAGCCGCCCCGAGGTGCCCCTGCTGGCCGCTGACCGCCCCTCCCCGGGGCCCGCCGATAGCTTATCGAGCCCACTCCGGGGGCGCCCAGTGCTACAACCGGAAACGCGGCTGGAGTCCAGCGGCTGCTTGATGGAGCGGCCGGTGCGGCGGTGCGCGCAGGCCAATGCTTAGGCTCGGCGCAGTCTTGGTGCGTCCGTCGGCGACCAGGTAAGGCACCAGGTGGGCGGGGAGCGTCTGCCGCGCCTCCACCCTCGGTTCGGTTCGCTGTGGGCCCGTGAAAGGCTGGTATTTTACGGAGATGGGATGTTGAGAGCCGAGGAGTGGAGATAGGCGCAAAAGTAGTGATGCCAAGGGTTTGTGCCACCTCACCGCGCGGGAGCGACGACCCCGGGTGCGAGGACAGGAAAGCAGAGAGAGAAGGGGGGATGCCGGTATGCAGGTGTGCACCCCCAAGTAGTGGGCAAGGGTACCCTCGTGACGTGTGCCTGTCCTCCGTGTGCCTTGTCACTCTCCCACAACTCAGCCAGAGTCGCCTGCGCTCAGGGATAGGGAACATGCGTGCGTAGTGCGCGGCATGCCACCGCAACGCCAGCCTGCATACGGAGGTGACTTGCATTGGGGTGGGTGGACATGTTGTAAAGAGCTACTTGTCGGTAGTAGGAAATTCACAGGAATTTGGAGTCTAAAGTCCTGATTTTGAGTCCACACTTTTCACTTCTTACTACTGGGCGCTGCTGGTCCGGTTGCTTAACCTCTCTGGGCTCAGCCTCTTCATCTTAGAGGGAGAAATTCTAAGAGAAAGTCTAAGTGAGTTGTTGAAGTTTAGTTAGATGATGAGTTGAAAGACTGCTATAAAACAGAAAGAACCTTATTTTTTGTGGTCAACTATTTTTAGAAAATTTTGGCACCATGTAGAAAGTGTCAGCCGACAGACCATCGGGATGACTGGGCTGTGTGTTCCCCCCTGCAGGGGTCCCGGGAGGGGTCAAACTGGTTGAGCCAAGGCCAGCTTCTGCTCTGAGCAGGTGTCCTCAGAGGCATCAAGACATTTGGGGGGGACCAGCAGCCGGGGTCAGCGATTTTTTTTTTTTTTTTTTTTTTTGCGGATATCAACCATATGCCTCCCCAAGGCCTTTAATACCCTCACTCCAATGAGCCCTTGGGATCTGGGATCCGGGGCCTGGGAGAGCTTGGCTAAAGCACACCCCAGGCTCCTACCTTCCAGCACGGGTCCGGACTCACCGGGCCCCAGCACTGGTGCGAACTGCGCTGGGCGCACTAGAGCCGCGAAGCCTCGACCCGCGACCCCGAGAGCAGAGGCTGCAGACAGACAGACGCCTCGGTGTCCGTCTGCGAATCAAAGGAAGAAGGCACTTCTCTCACCGGGAGCACCAAGCCCAGCTGAGACCAGCCAGCTCACAGGCCCCCCAAGTCTCCGACTTGCAGGGGCCCTTCCTGAGGCATTGGGATGAGTGTGCCATAAGCAAGGTCCCTTCACCTGCCCAGGGACCTTGGGCCATTGCAAAATTGCTTGCTTCTTTTTTGATTCTAAAAAGATCATAATTTTAAAAATTACAGTTTTTCCTTGGGGTCCACATTCCCCACGAAGTTAAGATCTACCCTTCTCCAGAAGCTCGGGGGGGGGGGGCTCCTTGGGACAAGGTGGGACATTGCCACTCCGTGTTCTTCTACATCTACTCCCAAGGGGGTGGGGAGAGGGGGACACAGACACAAGCACAAATGCACACTTTAAAAAATCGTCCTCCTCCTTCTGGGCTAGGGGTGTAGCTCAGTGGTGGAAGGAACACTTGCCTAGTAGGAGGGAGGCCCTGGGTCCAAGCCCCAGGACTGCAAAAGAACAGGGAACACCAATGTGCCTTTTAACAGTGTGAGAAGAAACAGGCCCAGAGAGGCCTTGCCACTGGCTCAAGGTCAAACAGCCAGCAGAAAGTAATGCCCAGAACCCTTAGTTCTTGATGCTCCTAGGAATCCTCAGAGTATACAGAGTCTAAAATGTGGCCCAAATTGGCCTCCAAACTACTTAAGCTTAAGGCTCTTGGTTATTGTTCTTCTTTGATGGCACAAGTAAACTGGTTTGCAAAACAAAAACTTTGGTGTGCAGAGGGCCAGAGGCATGGGAAGGCCAAAAGGACCAGCTTAGCTCTTAATTACTCTGTTTTTTAGCCTTTAGGATGACAAAATACAATAATGGAGAGCTTCTCTGAAAATAGACACTAATAAATACCATTTTGAGAATATTGTACTCAAGCCTAAGAAGACCTTTGACGGCCCTCAGTGAAGTCATGAATAGAGCTTCCATCAGACACAGTCCTTGGGGAGGGGGGGGGGTAGCCAGATTGGGGGATCCTAGACCCTGCGAGGCTTCCAGGTCTCTAGAGAGGATTGTCCCCAGAAGTGTGTGGGCTCCTCGCTTACACCAGGTGTGCACCCAAACCACCAACAGAAGCACACAGAGGCATCTCTGCCGGCATTGGACTGGTCCCTCCAAACACTACCTAGACACAGCCCAACGCAGGGTCGCCAGGAGGAAAGTTCAAGTCGACGGTCTAAGTGGTCTTTAACACCCCCCAACTCTCTCAGCCTCTCTGTTTACCCATGTGAACGGCTCCTCTTCCCCCACCCCGCACTTCCACCCCCCTCCTTTCCGAGGTCAGCTATAAAAATAAACTATTTTTCCTTGTTAATAAATCTCCGCCCGGCGCCCTCTTTTAAAGAAGTCCAAAAAAAAAAAAAAAAAAAAAAAAATCACTGCGCCCAGCGCAAGCGAGGAGGGAGATTAATCTCGAAGCAGGATTTATGTGGCGCGGGCATCCTCAAACAATTGGAGTCATAAAGTGAAATGAGATTCGGAGGCGGGTGGGGGAGGGGAAGGGCCTCGGGAACCACAAACACGTTTGTGTAGCTAAACAATGTGGAAACTCTTAAAGACCCTTTTCTGCAGACATCTTGCAAGCAATGGCGCTTCCCTGTCAGCCCGCGGGAAAGGGAGAGAGATATATTAACTGAAGACACAATCTAAAATTACTTAGGGGTTTTAAACATGCGGGCAATGGGGGCGGGGGGTGCTGATAAACTGTTGTCCATGTTTCCTTCTCTCGGTATATTATTTCCAAGATATTTCACCCTCATCACAATGTCCCCTGCTTCCCCGCCCCCTCTTTTCTCTCTCCATTCATTACCTTGACTAGTGAGCAGTGGCCAAAGTCTGGCGGGACTAGAACCAGCCGGCAAGATCTAGGTTTGCGCCACGGGGACCCTTGCAATTAGCCCATGCGTAAAGACGCAGGTAGAGCGCAGGGCGCCAGGGCGCACCGGCTTCAGTGGATCCCATCTGCCTTTGGTGTGACTTTTCTCTGGACCCTTCTGTCTGTGACCTATGGACACGTTAGGGATTTTAGGAGTTTCAGACAGTCTTTTTGTGCGTGGCCTTGGGCAGGATCACAGGCAAAACCTTTTTTTCTAGCCCCCAAAGTAAGCGCGCGTGGGAACACAGAAGCCCAGATGATTTCGGGTGCCAGTCTTGATGTATTGGTTCAGAACTGGTTACAGACTCCTCCACCCAGTGTCCCAGCTTGATCTAAAAGGCTTGGCTTCAGATGTATGGGTAGGGGAGAAACGAGGGGAAAGACTCACTCTCCCTGCTGCTGGGAGGGCGTTTGTAGGAGTTAAGTCTAGCAAAATTGAGGCCAGGGACATCGTGCCCTGGAGCAACCTGGGCCCAGAAGTCATGTAGTCTCCGTGACTCACCAAACGATGAGCACTCCTGTATTATCACCAAATCCCCGCGTGAACCAGGCGGTCCGAGTTAACAAGTTTAATTGGACATTCCGAAGGGCCATCTGTAAAATGGGGATATAAGAACCGTGCTGCATCCAAGGGGTGTTGGGGAAGTAAATGAATGTAAGCTCGCAGAAAAATACAGGTGGTCAACCACCGGTGTCAAATGCTTCTGTGGTTATTACATATTGGGACGGCCTGGTAGGGAGGGGAAGCAGTTCTATTATTATGCAAAGGAATTAAGGGCCAGGGAGAGATTCAGTGTCCCTTAGGGAGTTATGATAAAGTTAGGATCGAAAGCCTGACTTCTGGATTCATTCACTGATTCGATACCTATTCTACCAGTGGCCGGCTCTGTGCGGGGGCCCTGGAGCTCCAGCTGCGACCAGGATGGCCTTTGGCTACTGGAGCCCGCCAATCAGTGGGATAGCCCCGCGTTGAAACCAATAGTGCCTCATTCCGAGCCAAATTCTTGCCTGCCATTTCCTGAATGCCTCTCTGGTCACAGCTGGGGCGCTGCACGCTGCAGACAGACCCCTGCCTCCCATCCCCCAAGTACACGAACGTGATGGGAGGAAAAAGAAAAAACACCCAAACGGGCAAACGCAGAGACAGTCTCCTCCACTGGGAACACCTCCGCGACGGCCGCTCAGCGCCCGCCTGTGACCAGCGGCGCAGCTTCGCCCAGGCAGCTGCCTGCCGCTGTCGCCCTCGCGGGGCAGGCGTCCAGCAAAACATTTCCAAACGTGTCTGGGCCCGATTCCGGAGTGTGAGGCAATCCCTGCGGCCCACGCTGCGGGCGGACCCTTTATTTAGCGGCGATTCGGCGGGGCCGCGCTCGTCAGCGTCACTTAGGTCATCTTTTCTGGGTGCGCACGGGCAAGTTGGCTCTGCGCGCTCTCCTCGACCCTCCCCTCCAAGCGGCCCTGCGCAGGGGCCTTGCCGAACTCCCAGGGATTAGCTCTGGGGGCTTGGCCCAGACAAGTGACCGCCGCCGGGCTGTTCTCAGCGCCTCCTGATGTGGCCCTGGCGGAAATTCCAACCCAAACCGCGCATTTTGAATTTAAAAACAAAACAAAAAATCTTAGCTACACTAATTCCTCCACAGTGGCTTGAACTGGCAGCTTCGTTGCTGATTGCCTCCTCATATATATCTCTTGCATTACCCGGTTGAAATGGCCAATTATCTGGTCTAGAATTTTCTCCAGTTGCCATGTAGTCCAAATGTGCTCTGTACAAGACAACTGTTCAGACTGCATTGGCACGTTCTCCAGCTGTGGCCCCAAAGGATCCACTCTCTCTTGAATTTTCCAGATACTTCGGGATTTCCCCCTTGTCAAATTTCCCAATTCCCTGAGGCTGGGATGGAGACAGGCACGGAGAGATGGACAGGGTGTTGGCCAATCCATGAGGACATGTGGACACTTTGGTATCTTCCAAGAGCTCTGTGGGTTTCAAGTCACTTTCAGGGCCTGTAATGGAGCTACCAGTTTTCCAAATGGAGGTGCCCCCACAGCACCCCCCCAATATACACACAGAAATAGAAATTAAAGCTATGCCTCCAAGTCTCCAGACTCTGAATTTCTAAACGTTCCCCAATTGAACAGGCAGTTTAGCAGCGTATTAGGGAGAGGGGAAGCTGGGCCAAAATTTTCACATAATTTTCTCATTTTCTTTCATCTCCATCCTCTGATGTAGACGTACAAGTTTTATCTTGAAAGGCAATACAAGAAAAAAAGAAAAAGAAACAAAGAGCCTGAAACAAAACAATCTATGTTTGTTTTAAACTTCCTTCCAGCACTTAGCAGCTGTGTTCTTCAAACCAGGCCAGGGTCTCCAGGCAGCCACAGAGTAGGCAGGGTTTGGGATGGTTTTGCCCACTTTTTTAGTTTAGGGAAAGCCTGTTGGATCTCACTTCCAGCCCATACCATTTTCACCGACAGGCACCAATTTCTAACCCTTTTATTCCTTAGGGGCCTGGACAGGGAAGAGGGATTCTCCCAAATCTTTTCACCTACGACAGAGCTCAAAGACAGAGACTGATTCTACGAAAACCATGTCCAGTGAATTTGTTCATAAAGTTTTCCCAACAGCTTGGATATTTGGAAAGGAAAATTCATGGCCAGCCAGGGTGGGAATCTGGATAATCCTGTTGGGTTGGATCTTAATTGCTTTTCTTTTTCTTTGTGTTTCATCTACCTGGGTTGCCCTCTGCTCTAAGGAGGGAAGAGTCTGAGACCCCCAATCCCCTCCCTGGGAGCTCCTTGGGGATTGTGGGTGGTTATTATTCCCCGGTTCTTGGGGACACATTGAGCCCTGACTTTTTTTTTTTTTTTTTTTTTTTGGCAACTGGAGAGGTGATTAAACAAGCATCCTGTGGCTGTGTCCAAGCACATGCCCACTCTCTTTCCCCTCTAGAATACAAGGAGGAGGGAAGGTCAGGAGGTGTGAGGGTGCATTATTTGCTCCGTTATCAGGGAGGAAGCCTGGCTCTCCAACCAAGTTACTTGTGGTGCCTGGACCATGATCCAGGTCTGAATACTGTAATCGGTGTTTATGAACCTGCTCCCCCTTGGAGAGGAGATTCTGAGCTTTTATTGCATCTCTTGGATGTTCCTAACTTCCGAAGGTTAAGGAGGCCCCCATTACCTGTTACCAGCAGTGGTCCTCCAAGGACTTTCCAAATCTAATTAATTGGGGTGACACTCTGAATGGGGTTAGGAATATAATTTTCAAAACAAGGGCTTGGGTGTGTCAATGCAGATCGGAACCCCTTCCTTACTTGCTGAGTGATACTAGGCAAGCAGTTTAACCTTTCGGAACCTAGTTCTCATCTGGTGATAAGGAGAAGCCACCCCAGGGGGCAGCGGGAAGGATGCACCATGCTTGAAGCAGCCTTCCTCCATTAGGGCTGGAGACCTGTCTGCACTGAATTCTCAGCCAGCGGTTTGTGGAGTGCTGGCTGGCCGCCTCTCCCCTCAGCCAGATGGTGAGAATGTAATAAAATAAATATATATTATCGTTCGAGTCCAGAAACAGCGGTGTGTGGTATAGGATAGCTTCCTGTCCGAATTGTGTGGGTGGAGGTCTGCTTGTCCCCTCCAGCACAGTCCTCAGGCTGTGGATTCCAATCCAAGCCCTTCCCCTCTCTAGCCGGGCAACTTGGGCAAGTGCCTTCCCGTGTCCGTGCCTGAGTGCCCAGTGGGAGAAATGAGTCCTGCCTTGAAGGGTCCTTGGGAAGCGAGTAAGTGCGTGGCACAAGGTAGCGAGATGGAGAGAGACAGTATCGCGGCACGTCGTAACAAACACATAAGCACTGCCTAGCCCAACATCCACATCCTAATGAAAGTAAACGCGGTATAATACCCGCTATTACGATGTGTTATATTGTATTATAATTCTGGGCACACGTGTGCGCGCTGGGAGAGACCGATTGCCTTGGCCGGGACACGTTGCGCCATTTTAGTGCCCGTAGGGGACACATGGTCTCGCGATCGCACCTTTTCCCTGGCGGTCTCGGATTAGAGTTTCTCAGCCAGAAGGAGCGCCGGCCGAAAAATGCAAGAGCTTTCGGTTTCTCCGGTGCCGCAGCTCAAGGTCCGTTGAACGATCGGGGAAATTCTTGGAAGCTCCCCAGCACCAGGAGACTTTGGCAGGGTCCGGCTGATTCGGTAGCCGCCGCGGAGAGGCCGCAGAGCACCCTGGAGATCGTGCGTCCTGGGGAAATTCGTGACTCAGCGCAGCGCCCTGCAAACCTACGCAGCAACCAGAACGCGGAGGACCTCACCGAGTCAGAAGCCTGGGAAGGCGAAAGAAAAGGCCTGAAAGCCACCGTCGCTTCACCCTCTGTTTTCCCTTTAGCGCGAGGAGTTGGCGAGCCCTCCAGGAAACCGCATGGTTGGAAGCAAGACAGTGTGCTCGCTTCTGCGCCGCTTCCCGGACGCGCGCTCTGACCAGCCATGCGGAAGGACTCGTGCACTCCTCTCTTCATTCAGCCTTTTCTAAACGAATCAACACACCCGTGCAATTGCTGGCGGCAGTAGCAGCGCGGGCGCGCGCCCCCACATCACTCGCGTATGCAACAGTTCGCCCACAGAATTATATTCTCTCAGAAGTACTTGCGAACCCCAAATCGTCAGCACGTGGGCATGGAATTACTTGCAAATCGATGATTATTTACACGTGTGGTGTGCACGTTCCGAGCCACGGATGACTTATGCATAATTATCTGTAGACAGAATCATCTTTGCTTGCTCCCATTTATTTGCACGCGCGCTGGCACGCGTATACTTCCTTTCACACGCACTCGTTAAGGGTACTTGCGCGGCTTTTGCGCTGCTGTACAGATTTTGACACAAACACACACGCGCAGACCTGGAAAGTTCCCGAATTTAGCGGCGAAAACGTTCTCTGCTTCGCGTTTGTTTGTTGTTGCTGTTGGAGTTTGAGATGTTTGCTTTGTTGTTTTTGTTGATGTTTTTGATAAAGGTCGAGAACTCAAGAATTTTCGGGCTAGAAAAGGCAACAGGAACAAAGACCAGAGGGCCACCCGGTTTTGAGTAGCGGTCCGGGAACAGTCCTGGGGTTACCGGCAGCGCCCGGAGCACATTGAGCGCCCAGGCTGCCGCGTAACCTCCGCGCCGCCCCCGGGACGCGGAGCCAGGTGGGGCTGGGAGGGACGGCGGCCTGCGCTGGGCTGACTCAGCCCCCGAGGGCCGGGAGCTGTGTTTACTTTCTAGTTATTCTTGGCTGTGGTCCACGCGATTATTTGGAGCAGCATTGGGAACTCCAGGGAGAGCTGGGCCTGAGGGGGCTGAGGTGGGGGTCCCTTTGCCTGGCCCCATGGATTTTATGGCGTCGGACCTCGGAGCGCAAAATCACAGGCCGAATCAAAATGTGTAAATTAAAGATTTGTGTTATAAAAAGACCCAAGTCCAGCCGTAGGAGAAAGATGGGTTGTGTGTGTGGGGGGGGTGGGGGGGTGGGGGGGAGTGGCGGGGTGGGGGGGTGGGGGGGATGGTTTCCAAGCCGATCGTGGGGAGCCTTGTGCCATGTCCTGAGCGCTCGCCGCTCCTTCCCCAGCTTGGGCAGCCTCGGTGCCGGGGCGCTAGGAAGCAGGGCCCCCGACTAGGCCTAGGGCTCCGTTCCAAACCGGGTGGCCTCGCCAGGTGAGAGAGAAAGAACCAGACTGAGCCTACAGGCCTCCCTCGAACAGAGGCCGAGCGACCTCGGAGCCTCGACCTCGGGCCACTTGCTAATTAGGTTTAAAATGCCTTTATGTGCGTAGCCAAGAGCTGAAGCTTGTTTAAGATGTTAGAAGTTAGAAGCGCCATGCTGGAAAACATTGGAGACGGTTTCTTTATGGTTCAGAAACCTCTCAACTGTCTCTTTTATCATTTAACCTTTTTTTGGGGGGGGGTCTCTTGCTTCCTTCTTTCCCTTTTTTCTTTCTCCTCCTCCCTACTTGCTTCTTCCTTTCCCAAGTTATTACCAATTTTGTTTCTTTCCCATTTCTGCACATTTGCCACCATTAAAAGCCTGCCTTCTTTCCCGGTGTCTTTTTCTTACCTTAGTTACACCATTTCACGTCCCACCCACCCACCCCCTTTTTTCTCCTTCCCTTTTCCATTTCAATATTATTTCTTCCCTTCTTGGCTGAAAAGGGTCTGCAGTTGAGCATGAACTTTCCTGATTACCGCAAATGCAAGAAAAGAAAGAAAGAAAGAGAGTTTGGGTCTGGTGAAAATCAGAAAGGGGAGGAGAGAGCTCTGATAACCACTTCAAGCATCCCTGTATTGGGTTAGCATCCTCCTCCCCCAGCCTGGATGTACTGGGGAGAAAATGGAGGGGGGGGCTCAAAGATGAATAAGAACCCAAACTTTCCATGGTCAAGGAATTGGTCCATTTGTAATGGGCGAAACGTCCAGTTATCAGTGCCCCCCCCCACCGCATTATCAGCTGCAAGTATCAGCTGTGCGTTTGATTTCCATCTTTGTTCTGGGAGCCCAGGAGAAAACCTTGCCAAGAGTTAGCAAGAATTTTGAAAACACCAACCAACCACCCAAGACTAAAATCCTTCTGAGACCACCTAGCTCACTGGGAAGACAGATTTCTTTTTCTTTTCTCTCCTCCCCTTGGAGCCCACGTCTCCCTTCTCAACGGCTGTTCACCCATTGTTATATTTATTAGGTAAATATAAACCCATAAATACACAGGAATGAAAAGCTTCATGTCCCATAATATGCTGCTCAGAGCCACCAACATCCATCTTCCAACTGTCCCGCGTCTTTGGTTTGACCAAGAGGGTAGGGAGCCCACCCCCTTGCCCCCTTTTCCTGAGTGATGAGAATATTAACATCTGACCACCGCGCCCTCGGGAGCAGCCTCCACCCCTATCCACCTTTCCCAAGCTTCCCTATTAATCAGAGGTCATTTCCTCCCAGGCTGGAAGCACAACATGCAATTCAGACCAGACAGGGAGAAAATGCTGGCATGCCCGAGCCGTGGCAAGATCAGTCAGAGCTTCATCCTCATGGAGGGGACCTGTGCTTCCAGAGGCAGAGAGAAGCAGGCACTCTTGGGGGGCAATCCCAGGGGCAAGTGACTTCAGGAAAGAAATCCTGGTAGCAGCTCATTTTAAAAGCACCCGCTCTGTAAGTCTGGCTTTCTGGACCAGCCAGCTACTGAGCACTGTTTTTGAGCCATTGATGGTCTAGTTCTTTTGGAGCTTAGAACCTGCTTTAAAAAAAAAAAAAAAATAGGTACAGATGTAACTATTTCATTAACACACAGCACTGAGGGGGGCATGGGAAACAGTCATTCTCCTATGAATAAATGGTCACAGCCCTACACTGGGGTGACAATGTGGGATAGCTATCAAAATGGAGAGAGTGAAACCCTTTGACAGGGCACCTTTTCATCCCAGGTGTTAATCCTACAGATGTGACCGTTCATTTGCAAAATGACGTGTGTCTGAGGACCTTCCATGCAGCCCTGCTATAATAGCCGGAGTTTGCAAACGACCTGATGGATATTTATGGGAAACTGGTTCAACTAATGATGGGGAAGGGAGCAGTGAAATATTATGCAGCTGTAGAAAAGATTGAGAGCTTTCTGCACGTACAGATACGGAGGATTTGTAGGCTGTATGTAAGAGATGGTAAAGTTAAAAGCAAGGGGCAGATCAGTTTGTATAGCAGGCAACTCTGTGTGTGTGTGTGTGTGTGTGTGTGTGTGTGTGTGTGTAGAGACCCTCCAAAGGATATGCGAGATGCTGTTACCCTGTCACCATGGAAAGGGCTAAATGAATGGTTTGGGGGAGGAAATTTTACGTGCCTAGGGCTCCATTCCAAACTGGGCCTCAGTACTTCAGGAGGAATTAGGTCCCTAGTCCTGTCCCTTTCTCCAGCATAAATTCTAGTGGGTCTTCATCCCAGGAGCCAACACTGAGCCTTGAAAGCTAATGGGGTGTGAGGATTTGGCTTTGGAAAAATTCTCGGTTAGGATCTGGATGCGGGGCCAAGATTCCTGTGGGGAGTCCTTAAACATAGACGCTGGAACGGGTACCAAATTTCCTCTTATCTGGGGGTTTTGCTTCTGCAGGTGAAGCCTTCAAACTTCAAATGCATTCCTCTGCTACTAGAGCAACCACCCAGGAAGCTCCAGGAATCCTGTCTTTTTGGCCAGTGGAACTAAGTCAAGCGAAGTCAGCAGATGCCTTGTGAACACCTAGGACGGCTCCGCGTCCAAATGGCCACAACGTGCGCTCGTTTTGTACACGCATCTGCATCATAAATGTCAGCTTCAAGTTCTCTTTCGAGAAGCTGTACATCAAAAACCCATCTCCATCCCGACCCCTTCCCCAGTCCTCTGGTTTCCTCCTTCCAGGGCAGTTCAGGTGTGGTCCCTTTCAGGTGTATTTTTCTGGATCTGACTCTTATCCATGGTTAATTCCATCTTCTTAGACTTTCCAGATCTCAGACTCCATCTATAGCCATGGCCTAGTGGGTAAGAGCCCGGCTTCCTGGATGCACATACTGGTCCATGACTTTTGACTCTGTGACCTTGAGCAAGTGCCCCAAATCTCTGCCTTGCTGTTCTCATCTGTCAAATGGGAATGATCCTTGTATGTGCCTTAGATACGACCTACCACAGTTAAATGGGTCAAAACATGCAAAGCATCTAGAGTTCTATCGGGCACAGAGAAAACACTGAAGGAGTCTTAGCTGATATTATTGGAACAGAGAGTCATGTCCTAGCTTTTTTATGCAGCTGGTTCATTCTCCCTGATGCTGTGTAGGTGATAATATCTTAGACCCATTGCTAGAAAAATCACTGAAGAGCCAAATTCCATCAGCAGGTTTATCTGACAGTTCTAAATACTTGGAAAAAGGGAAAAGATGTTAAAATTCTCTAATCTAACGTTCTATCAGATAGATTAGAGTTGGAACTCTATAACATAGAACTGGAATTTCTGTTATCGTGTGTGTGTGTGTGTGTGTGTGTGTGTGTGTGTGCATGCACGCGCACGCGTGCGCTTGCATGGTGTGTTATGTTAGCACTTGAACAAACGCCTGGACCCCAGGACCTGGCCACTTGGTGTGTGGGTAGACCTCAGGAAATCTGCATTAAAGTTGAAAAAGTTTGTGGTCGTGCTAAAAAGTTGGATTCCATTTACAAATTTAAGGTTCTGCACCAACTATAATCTATTGGCTTTTGAAATGCATTCTTCTGGATAAATAGGCACTCCCTTTTAGAAGTGTGTCCAAGCATGATTTCCTTAAATTAAATCTTTACCATGTGTAAAATATCCATGAGGCCACAGGAGGAGGAGATTCCCCTGTGTCCTCTCACGGCCTCCCGGGTGACGGTGCACTCTCTGACGCGAACAATCGGGCATGGTGGAAGGTCTGTGGACCTTAGAGACATGCCACAAATGCTCAGCTCCTGCCTGGAAATGTTTTTAAGAAAAATGTCTTCATAGCTCCTTGCAAAAAAAAAAAAAAAAAAAAAATCATTGTACAGTTGGATGGTCAATGATGCTTTTATCTATCCCTCCTCGGTACCAGGAGAGAAGCCAAAAAATTTAGGAGAACAGCGAGATCACAAATATGCCATGAGTGAGCTCCTCATAGCAACATAAACAAACTTTGTGGGTTTTTTTCTTTCTACTTGGAAAAAAATCGTTTAAATATGGAAAAGTACACAGATTAATATGTCAAATACCTACGTACTCACACCCAGAAAAAAAACACATATTAACATGTGGTCACACTTCAGATCTTTTTTTTTTTTTTTTAACAGAAACAGAATATGATCAAATCGATGGTGTGTTTCACTCTTTCTGATACCATCCTTTATCTCTTTCCCTTTTTAGAGGAAACAGCACTCATGATGTTGGTAAATTACCTGCAATTTCTTTATATTTTATAAACTATCCCTTGCTCCATAAGCAATCAATCCAAAAGTTTCTCTGATGATGGCTTCTTAGATTATGACCTTTTAAAACAACCACTACTAATGATGACACACAGAACATCTAATTTCTTCATATAGGCCAGCTATTATTCTGTGCACAGGAATCTCTTTTGAGCAGAGACTAGAACATAGAATTACCGAGACCTGGAGCATGCATGCGACTGACCTTTTCCAAGAATCTTCAGTTTTTGTGCGTGATCTCGGACACCTTTCACCTTAAGTCAGCCTCAGTTTACCTCCTGGGAATATGTGAACCAGATCATAGGGGTTGAGATGGAGAGGAAAAGATCCCACGTGGCAAACACACCATAACTAGTAGCCATGCTGTGTGATCCTGAGAATATTACTATGGCAATATTAGTCAGACCCTCTTATCAAGGATATAAAAAAAATAACTCCAGAGTTGAGAAAATGGTCTTTAGGACTGAATTGAACAATTCTTCATTGTTGTCTCATTCCCTAGGCCTGAAAATCAGCAGCAGGAACTTCAGTTCGATTTTTATATCAAATCAAAAGAGGAGGCAAAACAGGTGAAGTCTGGAAATATAGACCTGGGCTCCTGTGGCTCAGCTGAGGATCGTTGACCCCACACAGATCCCCCTAGGCTCCCTGATGTCTCATGCTGGAGGTCTCAAGGCAAAATAAAGATAATCTTTTGCTTTGTGAGATTGGGCTGTTTGGAAGAAACATAGATGGGGACTGGTTCTTTATAAATTATTGAAAATACAAGATGAAGCTGGGTGCCGTGGCACACACCTGTAATCCGAGCTACTTGGGAGACTGAGGCTGGAGGATGGAAGTTGGAGGCCGGCCGTGACAACACAGCAAGACCCTATCTTGAAATAAAAATAAAAATAAAAAGCATTGGGGGAATGTAGCTCAGTGGAACAGCACTTTGTTTAGCATGTGTGACACTCAGGGCTCAATCCCCAGCACTTCAGGGGAAAAAGACGAGATAAGACCAGGAGCTAGGGGTGTTGCTCAGTGGGTAGAGCACATCGTTAGCGGGCACAAGTCCCTGAGTTCTACCCCCTGGCACCAAAAACCAATCAGTACACAAATTAATCAAATGAAATTAACAAATAAAAGACCTAAAGTAGATATAAAGATGCTATTGTTTTTACCTTAAATTTGGCTAAACATCAGTAATGATTTCTCTGTTGCACACATACCCAAAACATTTCAGAAAATTTTATCTTGACTTTTGAAATTAGTTTACTTTAGGAGAGGAAGGGAACGGGCTCTATCAGTGTGTTGATGGGATTTTATCCCTTGCTCTGCCTACTTTGGAATAGAGGAAGGCTTTGTCCCTACATGAACGGATCTAGGGTGGGGTAAGAAGAAAACAGAGGCCACGCAGTCAGACATTTGTTTTGCAAACAGTTGGTGGCTTGCTGGGGTCTGATTAGTTGTTTTCCAAAAATGACTTAGTGCCTGACCAAGTTCGGTGTCTTTCCTTTGTCTAGGCTCCTCCACAGCCAAGATATTCAAACCCCAAGGAGCTGAGCTGTGTTTAAAACTTCTTTAATCAGTTATCAGCTAAATTCAGCTTCTTTTTAAGTCAAAAATAGCTCTCTGGTAGCTCACACTCAGCCAGTTGGCTTCTCTTCAAGCCAGATCGTCTGAGGCTGGGCTCCACAGGAAGCGCTGGGGTCCTGCTCCTCGCAGAGACCCCATTGATGTCTCTGGACCTGGGCCATTTTCATTTGCTAATAAAGCCCCAGAATCCGTGGTGAGGACCTGGTGAAAGATGCTGGCTCCCGTTGGTGGCGGGGAGACAATGGAACACATGCGGGTGGCGGGGGAAGGAGAATGAAACCCAAGTCGCAGTTCAAACCTGCTCCCAAAGCCAAGTCCTAATGGTGTAATGGGTGGCTCACGTTCCCCAAGCCGGTGGTGCAGGAATAATGGGGCCGGAAAGGTGGTAGTGGGTGGGGTGGGGACTGAAGGGGAGGTGGATGACAAAATAGGTGTTTTCTCTTTGTATAAATCAGCTACAAGAACCGGCACGATTAAAGAGCCGGCCATCTGGTGCGGGGAGAGGTTGACGTGTGTCTGTCACTGTTGGTGGTGGTATGTGTCACGTCGGGCAGAACCATGACCGGGTTACTGTCTTCAGTTGGTGGTTAAAATAGTTTGAGGAGTTGCATGTGGATGTCGGGGTGACCAAGAATGGGCCGTGGTGGCTTCATACTGCATTGGCCTGGGTCAGCGTATTGCAGAAGTCATGGGTTCTCAAAACTCAGTCTCAGGTGACCCCGCTCCGGGTGTTGGCCACAGCCAAGCACCACCGGTCATGCTGTTTTCTTTATCGTTCACTTTTCCAAACCTAAGCATTCCTTGGCTTTCATCGGAAGCCTCAGTGAGTTTGCTGGCTAGTCTTTATATACCTGTCTATATGCACATTAAGGAATATGTGAAGGCTAACACTGTCTCCTGGCATTTGTCTGGTTCCAGGTAAAATGATCGTGAGTTTGGGTAGCGTTATGGCTAAGAACTTAGGGTTAGGTATTCATCAGAACTCGAACCTCACTGCTCACAGTTAGCTGCAGTTTAATTGTATCATGTTATTTACCTGCTTTCAGCCTCAGTGAATGGGGGTGATAATGCCAACCTTTCCTGCCTCCCTTCCTCTCTCCCGCCTCCTTTCTTTCCTTCGCTCCTTCCCTTCACCTCCCTCCTTTCCTTTCTTCCTTCTTCGTGGGACTAGGGATTGAACCCAGGGCCGCAGGTAAGTGCTCTACCACTGAGCTACCTCCCCAGCTCTGCCGTCATATTTTAACGTGACTAAAAATGTTCCAAAGAGCTCTGGGCCTGAGTTCATGGTGCAAGATGCCCCGTTAACGTCGACAGGTGTTTCCAAGGGCTGATCAGGCCTGAGAAATGAACATGCATCTAGGAATCTGCCTCAGCTGCTCTGTCTCTTGGAAAATGTCGTTAACCCCTCCATCCTGCTGCCCCGTGCCCACCCACACCTTCCACCCAGAAACCAACTGGGTTATTTATGAGGCTTGGTGAATCCCAAACACATTCCTATAATATCGCCTCCATTCTCTGTGCACTTTATTTTCCCCAAAGCTGTGGATGTGGTTGGCTAGGTCGGGCCTGGGGTCCTCCACGAGGATCCTTCCTCACTCTGGAGAGAGCAGGTACAGAGGCCTGCGGAGGAGAGGGAGCTGGGCTGGCCCTGGATGCAGGGACGAGGGTATAGACAGGGGGAGAGGCTATGTCAGGAAAGGGGAGGCCGAGGAAACTCAGATGTGGTCCTCTTTGTCTGCTCGTCTGTCCGTCTCCTCCTTCGACCCTGGAGACACGGTCAAGGGGACTGGGCCTTGCTGGTCTCTGCACACCTGTTGCCTGACACTGTGCCTGCAGCCCAGGGGTCACCCACCAGGACATGATAGCACCTGGCCACGCTCACGAGGCTCTCAACCGACTCCGTCGACAGAGATGCAGCTCTAACCAGCATAAGGAAAAAAAAGAAAAAAAAGAAGGAGAGCATTTTATAGGCTCATGAAACCGAGAAGTGGAAGGGGATGTTGGTTTCAGGCGTGTTGGGATCAAAGGACTCCGAGGAGGCCGCCTCATCCTTTGGCCGTTACCATCTCTGCTGGATCCATCATCAGACCCAAGCCCCTCCTCCACCTCTCCATATATAAAAATAATATTTTTCCCAAGCCGTCAAAGGTAAAGATGTTACTCCTTTCTAAGTTTTCTCTAAACACATCAGGAAGCATTTACCAAGACCAAAGATGTTACCTGAGGTCACCGCAGCGCAATGGCCCGAATCAGAACATCCGCTGTGGACGCAGCTCACAGCCCATGGCCATCCACTGCCCAGCCACGGGCTCACTGGCCTCTGCGACCTCCACCCCGCCATCCGGAATCACGTGCTGCTGTGCTGCGTTGACGTGTTCCTCTCCTCTAATCTGGAAGCCCCTCTTTTCTGTTTCTGGACCTTGATATTTTTTTTGAAGAATCCAGACCAGTTGTTTTGGAAAATGTTCCCTTATTGGAGTCCGTGGGATGTTTCCACGTGGATTTTTGTGTCATCCTTAAAGGTGACAGCTTTGTCACCAGACACCTGAGATGGGACGGCTTGCAGCCCCGGGTCTCCATGTGTCCCGTGGGTCCTTGGAGGAGGCTTCCCCAGTTTCCAGGGCTCTCAGGCTCATGGTTTCTGGGCTTCGCTGGCCGAGTCTTGATGATTGCTGGGTTTTCAAGGTCATGTCACTTTTGGAGTGACCTCAAGACTGTGGTTCACTTCAGGTCATCTTTAGCAAGATGTGATTCCATAGATCTGCTTAAGGATTTCTGTCGCCCAGCCTTCCTGCAGCAAAACCAGCTGCCCGTCACCTGACTGTTTACACTGTAACCATTCCTAGCCCTCCCCATACCTGGCGGTGCTTCATGCCCTCTAATCATTCTGGTAATCAAGGTTAAGAATCGAGTCTCTTTTATTCTGTTTTTTTTTTTCTTCCCAGTGGGGCGTGGGGGAACCCAGGGTTGAACTCAGGGACACTCGACCACTGAGCCCCATCCCCAGCCCAATTTTGTTCTTTATTTAGAGACAGGGTCTCACTGAGCTGCTTAGGGCCTCGCTTGGCTGAGGCTGGCTTCGAACTTGAGATCCTCCTGCCTCAGCCTCCTGAACCGCTGGGATGACAGGCGTGTGCCATTGCATCTTGCAAATCTCTTCTATTCTCTGAGCTTTGAGTGTTCCTATTGGTAAACAGATGATAACCATAGTACGTATCTCCTAGGCCTGTGGTGAGGTTTAGATTTGAGTTAAGCTCAGCATCTAGTTGAATGCCTGATACAGTGTCTATGTTCAACTCTGTCTCTTGAGCTGTGTGTTTGTAGACATGCGTCTCCAGTTCTCAATATGGGCAGATTGTGGTCTTTGCTTTGCAAACAAAGATCTGCAGAGAAAAACTGAGCATGGTGCAGTTGTTACAGAGTTGTGCAAGCCTCATTGGCTGGTGGTTGGTCAGCACGCGGTTCCTATTTTCACGTGGGTGGTGCTGAGGGTTGAACGCAGCGTCTAGGACCTGCCAGTCAAGGGCTCTACCACTGAGCTGCTCCCCCCCCCCCGCCCCTAGAATATGGGCTTCTTGAGGGCCCAGGTGTTTGTTTGCTTGGGTCAATGCTGTAACTTCAGCACCAAGAATAGTTCCAGAGAACTGGGGATGGGGCTCAGTGGGGAGCCATGGCCCAGCATGCCCCAGACTTTCTCTTTAGTTCCGAGCATTGGAAAAAAAAAAAAAAAAAAAAAGTCTGGCATACAGTAGACAGTCTATTTATCCAAATTACGAGCCACTGCTTGGTAGCCCTGGAGGTTGATTCTGGAAGAAGATGGGGCTCCAGCACTAAATGAATTCCAGGCATAGGTCAGATCTCTGTCTGCTGAATGTCTTTCAGCTGGTCCCCAAAACGTGTAGAAAAGACGCTCTCACCATGGACCAGTGGGGCATCGAGTCAGTGCCAAGAGCTGAGCCTCAGGGGGGCGTCAAAGGGTCTCAGGGCACTGAAGCTGGGCACGTTCTGTCCCATGGGCTCCTTGGTGTGAGTCCCCAGTCCTGATGCGGTTCTACACGGTGCTCAGTAGTTTAACTATTCCTCCAGGGCGGGCGACGGGGGGCAGGGGGTGCAGGTTTTCTGAAAAATCACAATTTTGCCTTTTCTGATAAATTGGCAGTGACAGAGACACAACCCATTTGGGATTGGCTTCTCTCCCACTTAAATGTCCTGAAGACTTTGTGGTGTGTGCGTGTGTGTGCACGTGCGTGTGTGTGTGTGTGTGTGTGTGTAATTTTCTTATTCTACACATGGACCACATAAAAGAAGAGCAATTTCACCACATCTGGTGACCTTCTGTCTGGGGTACATTAAGTGTTAGCCGTGAGCATCTTATTTAATCCTCTCAGTAATCCTAGGAGGTAGGTACTGTTATGTCTGTTGTGCAGAAGAGGAAACCAGGACCAGAGAGGTTTCATAATTTACCCACAATTTGGTGATTGTCTTGGCTCTGTGCTGAGCCATGACCTAATCAAGGTCTGCACAAAACTCCGTTCTCCGTGCACTCTCGTGTTGGGGACCCTTTGCCACCACTCCTTCCCCAAGCCCCCAGAAGACCAAGAGCTAACAGGCTGCTGCTCTTTCGGTGCTGTGGCTACAGTCAGATGTGGACAAGGCTCGGTAAGGGCCCCGGAGGCACCAGTGACCACGTACCCTCTCAGCAACTAACTCTCCCGACTTCTGAGATGCACAGGCTGAGCTGTAGCTGGGCACAGGGACGGCCCAGCTCGGCCCAGGTCCACACAGATGATGATGACTTGGAGCTTGAAGGTCAACACCAAGGTGAAAGGCCTGTGTTCAGGTCAGTTTTTGAACTCCCTTCCTAATCCAGAGGAGGAGGAGCTGTAGGTCAGTTCTGAGCAGGACTGAGCTCCCCGAGGGCACACGGCATCCTTGGACTCTAGGGTTCTCTTTTTAGGGGTGCAAGAGGGGAAATAAGGCTCTGGCATAAACAGAGGGGGAAGAGGATGTTGTCCTGGGGTTGGTGTGGGCTGAGCCCACGGCTTCTTTGAGCAGAATGTAGGCTGTTCCAGGTAATTGGCCGAGTTCTCCTAGGACGTGGGTCAAATCGTGTTTGTCCCTTATTTCTTCGAATACATGGCAACGTGGCTGCTTTAGGAGCAGTGGGGTGACAGGTTGCCCTGCTGAATTTCCCAGAGACCCCAGAGACCCGAGTTCTCTGCAGCAGGAACCTCGGGTCCAGTTCAACCAGCCTCAGCTCTGGGGACCACACCACAGTGTGTCCTTGTTTTTCTACTCCTTAAACTCAGGATGGCAGACACAAAGCAGGCCTTCCTGTCCTCTAGCTATCTCCCTGACAGACGAGGAGTCCTACAATTATCTTCATTTTAGATATAAGGAAACCCAGGCTCAGAGAGCTGGCTAACCTGCCAGCTGTCACAGCAGGACTTGAACCCAGATCTCTGGACTGGGTTTGTGACTTTGTGCTAGGGGCCCTCGTTTCCGCCACAGGATTTTAAGCACATTTCTGCTCCCATCCAGCCTGCGTTACAGTGGAGGAGGCTCACGCTCAGAAAGAGTAGGGTCCATCGTGAGGGAAAGATCCAGGTGGGAACGTCCGTCCCTGGTGGTTTTCTTCCACCATCTGTTTCAAAAGCCCTGCCGACCGGGCGTGGCCACCGTGAGGCCCCTCTGGCCCGTGGCTGTGGATTTCAGTGATCAGGACGCTGGCAAAGTGCCACATGTCTGGACACGCTCCGTGGGCCAGCCCAGACGGCAAGGACCCCCTTGTTACGGGTTGAATCTTGTCTCCTCCCAAATTCATCTGCTGGAGTCCCGACTCCCCTGAGGATTTCAGAATGTGACCTCATTTGGAAATAAGGACTTTATAGAGGTAATTAAGCTGAAATGAAGTCATTAGGATAGGCTCTAATCCAATATGACTTGTACCTCTATAAAAAGGGAAAATATGGACACAGACAGGCACCCAGGGAGAAGGCCCTGTCCAGATGGAGGCAGAGACTGGAGCCGGGCACCAAGGAATGCCAAGGAGCCCAGCACCCGCCGGGAGAGGGGAGAGGGAGGAGCAGGTGCTCGTCCTAACTCTCAGTAGGAACCAACCCTGCCAACGCCCAGACTCTGGACTTTGGCCCCTATAAGTGTGAGACAATAAATTTCTCTTGTTTAAATCACTCTATTATGACAGCCCTGGGATACAGCTCTTGGCAGGGCAAGAGGGTGCCCCAAGGGTCCTGAGGGTGACCCTCATTGCAGGCAATCACTCCTACGGTGGCGATGTCGGCAGCTTTGGTGACCAGGTGTCCAGGGAGACTTGGGGGTGGCCCATTTCAAGCTTGCCCTTACTCAGGAAGTCAGAGAGCAAACCTGATCAGGGTCAGAGCTCTCTCTGCTCAGAGGACCACTTGACTTTTATCTGTGCATCTGGAAGCATGTGCCATGTTTACCAACGCCCAGGGGAAAACAGAAAGCATCTCTCTCTCTCATACATACATACACACACACACGATTGTTTTTAGAGAGAGAGAGAGTTTTTTAATATTTATTTTCTAGTTTTCGGCGAACATAACATCTTTGTATGTGGTGCTGAGGATCGAACCCGGGCTGCACGCATGCCAGGCCAGCATGCTACCGCTTGAGCCACATCCCCAGCCCACACACGATTGTTTTTAGTTACAAGTTCAATATCAGATACTGATCTAGATCAACGGTTGCACCAAGTTAATTACAATAGCTAACATTTGTACCTCCCTTGCCTGATACTTTTCATTTATTTTATCATTCAAACCTTCACAACCATAAGGAGATACAATTATTATCTTCCTTTGGCAGATGAAAAAGCTAAGGCTGTCAGGCCACCTGGTCACCAGAGGTAACAAGATAATGACCAGTAGTTCTAAGATTTCCATCCTTGCGGGGCGCAGTGGCACAGGCCTGTAATCCCAGTGGCTTGGGAGGCTGAGGCAGGAGGATCACGAGCTCAAAGCCAGGCACAGCAAAAGCGAGGCCCTAACCAACTCAGTGAGACCCTGTCTCCAAATAAAATATAGACTAGGACTGGGGAGGTGGCTCAGTGGTCAAGTGAGTTCAGCCGCTGGTACCAAAAAAAAAAAAAAATGTTTTTTATCCTTAACGTTCTAAACCCAATAGAGAGAGAGACAGAGACCTTCTCTTTCCAGTATTTTTGGCCAAAGTCCTACAGCAACCTCTGATTGGACAGAATTTGGACACATGCCTACGGCTGGACCAATCACAGTAGCTGGGGGATGGAATATGCTAATTGGAATAATGAGAGGGAGCCAGAGGCAGAAATCAGAAGCACCAACCTATTTCCGATGTTTTAATAATTAGCCCTTGAAATTAAATCCAGGGCCTGGAATTTTGCAATGGAAACCTTGAAACTCCTTTCCTTAGCAAAAACCAGAATGTGGAGGTCGTCCCCAGCTTAGGGCCCTCTATGGGTCAATCATGCCCCGTGACAAACACCCGCAGCCTTACAGCAATAAGCATTTATTTTTGCTTAAGAGTCTGTGGGTAGCAGGATGGGTGAGCCAGCCGGGGTTGGGGTGTTTATGGTCAGCTGTGGCGCAGCTGCAGTGGACCAAGGGGCTTTGTTGATTTGGCTGGACTGGGTAGACTCCTCCTCCTCCTCTCCAGGGCAGCCCACAGGGGGAAGGTGGAGGGACGGCAGGCAGAGACGCAAGGTGTCCAGTTTGTCACCATCCTATTAGCAAAGCAAGTCACCGAAGCCACTTCCAGCCTCAGCGTGGGAGAGGACGATCCGAGAGCAAAACTGGACCACTAAATGCAATTGACCAATGCAATTGACCTTCCATGGACCTCAAATGGCCTCTTTCCTTTTCTGGATGGGGAGTAATGAGGAAGTGAGAATCACGCTGTGGCTCCCAGCCCCTGACTCTGGCCGCGTCATCACCAAATACTAGGACCACAAGCAGAGGTCCCCCTCCGTCCCCCTCAGCCTTTCAGCCATTCCCTTGATGAGCATTTCTTGCTGGTCTGGGGCTGGGAGACCACAATCACACAGTCTTGTCTGGAAAGGGGTGTCTCCCGGGCGGACACAGGCCTGGGAGGCAGTGGTTACAACTTGGGTTGTTAAGTGCTGAGCAGAGATAGGGCCAGACAAGCTTACGAAGGAGCAGCTGTCCCCTCCTCTCCTCCCACTCCCAAACCGGGGCCAGGGACGCCTGAGCCCTTTGGACCAGGCCATGAGTATTTCTGGCCTCCTCCTCTGTTCTCCCACTACCTCTCTCTTTCCCAGAAACCTTGGCCAGCTACTGCTTGCAGATACTAGGAAGTTGGTAGTAGAGAGACTAGTTTAGAAAAGAAATGTGTTTGGGACAGCCCAGAAAATGGCCCTCTTGGTTATTTATCCCCCCTCCCAGCAGGAACCCGGTTCTTCTTCCTGTCCACCCAGGGAAACCAGGAGGCCAGGGCATGGGACACGGGCCAGGACCATCAGCTAGAAATGGTTCTTTCTTTTTTGCCTGCGACGGGTGCGCACCCTGGATGCATAAATCCTTTATTTTACTTGTATTATTATTATAGCTCAGGGTCCAGTATGGGCCATAAACAGATTTAAGAGGCTGCTAGAGTATAGAATTTAATACAGTTGGCATCATTAAATAGTGCCACAGCTTGCCACCGCTCCTCTCCCGTCCCCTCTCACCTCCCTCTCGACTCCACGACTCCTGGTGGAGAGTCCCTGGGGCAGCCCTCCCCAGGGAAAGGGCAGGGGGGGGGAGCTGAGCAGAGCTAAGAGGCCAGGGGGGACGGCTGGAGTCACCTTTCCCAGGGTGTCCGTAACCCTTATGGAGAGGGCACTGGGCAAATGACCAATTAGGGACACTTGGGGAGATGGAACAGTGCTTTCTAGATAAGCAGGGGGTTATCAGCCTATAAAAATACCACTTTCACTTATCTGCTGGTTTCTTCTGCAGGCTCCTGGGAAGATAGAGAAGGGTGCACGAAACCAGAGGCTGAGGACCAGGGAGAGATGCACAGGGACCCCGGGCACTTGGGGCAGGGAGAGGGGAGGCAGCTCTGGAGCAAGGGCCAGGAAACCCCAGCTCCACTGCCAGGGGTTTATTTTCCCCTCTAAACTTATCACCATTCAGACTCGCATTCTTGCTTTTATTGCAGGGAGTGGGGAGGATCCTACAGTCCTGTGCGTTTTATTGATTCCTCCTCTCCGTTTTGTACATCCCCCCATCCTTGGGTCCTCCTGTGACTCCACCATATGTTTGATTTAACGCGATTTACCTAGTGTCAATTATGTAAAAGGCACAGTAAATAAATAAAAAAGCATGTAACAAAAACGACAGCTAATGCGTCCGGCTTCGCAGTCGCTGGGTGCTCCAGGCCTTTGCTGAATGGAGTGATTCACTTAATCCTCACAAAAGCCCTTTGGGACAATTACTGTTAGACCCCTTTTATGGATGAGGAAACAAACAAATAACAGAGCAAAAGAGTTTCTACTAGTGGCTACCAGTTCTATGAGGAAAATAAAGTAGGGAGATGGGGCCGGCAGTGATTGAGAGTTGAGAGAGAAGCTGGCCTCCCGGAGGAGAGCTAGGAGCAGAAGGAATGGTACATGTAAAGGCCCTGAGGTCAGAATAAATGCTGGTAATAAATGAGGGTCAAAGGAGGAGGTAAGTGGAATGGAGAGGCAAGCAGTGGGCAGGGTAGGAGGCGGGTGGGACAGGCAGGAGCCAGCACTTGCAGGGCCTTAATGACTTGGGGGGTTGGGATTTTATTTTGACTTTTCAGATGCACTTTGCAGGGTGGTGAGTAGGAATAGGACCTTATCTTTGCCTTTTGTGCTCCATACTAGGTGGCTTGGGTGTCCTTGGAGCCTGGGTGAGAGGGTGAGATGGCAGTGTTGGGGGTGAGGCTGGGGCTCCTGTCCTCCGTTAGAGTCTCTGCAGTGTGGGTGGTACTGATGACAGAAGGTGAGGTGCCTGGAGAACTTCAGCAACTCCCTCAGATTGTGAGGTCGTCCATCTCTAAAATTAAAGGTGGACCGGTGATCATCGGGGGCCAGCGTGGCTCCCAGTCTCTGGGGCGGGAGTCTCTCAAAGCTCCCGGCCTCCGTGGGGATTGACAGGTGGCTTGGGAGGGGCTGGCCTGAGGCTTAAGGGTGCCGCTGGAGATGGGCTTTTCCTGGCCTGACCCACACCCCTCCTTCCTTCCTCCTCCTGATGGGAGGCTCCTCGTGCAGGTGGGGCCCGCTGAGGGAAGGGGACCCCGCCATGCTCTGGGGAATGACCCACGATCGTGCCCACCCAGTTACTCCCGCCAGGCTGGGAAGGGGCCAGGAATGCCCAGTGGAGCCCCGTGGAGCCATGTGAGAGAGGTGGGCTCCAGGCTGTGACGCGGAAGGCCAGGCACGTGGCTGCGGAGCGTGTCGTGAGCAGGACTGTGACCCTGTGCACACATCCATGTACGTGGCTGAGGCCTTGTGGCTGTTGGGACTGCACACATACAGCCGCACACACCACGATGTGTGAGTGTGCGTGTGACTTGGTTGTGCCGTGTGTGTCTGAAGAGTGTGTCCCACGGTGTGGCTGATAGTGTGTGATGTTGGGCAAGTGTGAATGGGTGTGTGGCTGGATTGATATGTGCACACTCACAGGTCTGAGCCTGTGGGTAGCCGTGCATGGTCATCGTTGTGTGTCTCCATGGGTGACTGAGTCTGTGAGCATGGGACTGGCGGGTGTGTGTGGGTACTGAGTGAGGGGCCTGGGAGTGTGCTTGTGTGTGCGCGCGTGTGTGTGGCTGAAGCAGTGTTTTTCTAGGGCGTGCATGATGACAGCAGTGGGCACATATTTGTGATCGGGCCACGGCGTGTATGTGTGGCCGTGTGTGACTTTGTTACAAGAACGTGCATGTGACTTACATGTGTAGCATGTATGAGCACACGCGTGTGAACATATTTGAACATTTCCTCTGTGTGTGTGTGTGTGTGCCATCCTCTGAAGGGCACGGTGCCTGCTTTGAACAGTAAAACTGCCGTCTGTCTCCCAGGCAGAGGTGGTCACGGACAGAAGTGCTGCAGCCACTTCCAACCCAGGACAGGTTGGGGGATGGGAGGAGCAGCCGGGGAAGGACTCCTCAGCCCTGGGAAAGGCTCCTCTAGGTGACTCTTGCCCTGGCATCCAGAGAGCAGCAGAGAAGACACCTTCTGCAGAGCTCCCAGGTCCGCACACCTGTGGGACAAGGTCAAAGGCTGCCTGGGGTGAGCACTTGGGGGCGACCAGGCTGATGCATTCGATTTCTTGGAACCAACTCCCAGGAGGTGCATGTGGCCAGGCTTCAGAGTGGAGGGGCGGCCTGAGGGTTGCGGGCAGGTATGCACGCGAACAGGGCAGTGGTGCTGGTTTGAGGCAGGAGGCCATGACCCTGGCCGCGCCCCCACACCCCCAGCTTGCGTGTCTGCCTGTGGGGACGCCCTTTAGATCCTGCACCCCATACTTACAACCTGCCAGCAGCGTGGGCTTTCCCCAAGCCCCGGGGGACAAGAACAGGGCTGCATTGACAACACTGTCCCCTCTACTCCCAGGCACCTTTCGCCCAGTTCCCAGGAGGCGGCTGTGGAATCTGTTTCCAAATATAGACTCTGGTGGCCCCGCTCCTGCGGACAGCCTCTTGGCCTCCAGAGCTGCCGGGCAGCCCAGAGGCCCCGGCCACCAGGGCTCTGCGTGGAGCTGCTGGAAAAAATAATAAGCACCAAGGGGCTAATGAACCTGGAGGGGAGCCGAGCGCCAGGTTAGGGGCCCAGTGCACGTGTGGGCTGGTGGGTGCACCTCTGAGACAACGCCCTCTGCACACACACCCAGCGTCTGCCGCCAAGACACAGACCCTCGCAAACTCACCCCCGGGGCCCTTATGCCGGGAGCTCACCAGGACTTTCACAAAAGGAGGTTCACAGGAAAAAGTCATGGAGATACATATGGAAATGCCCCCTCTCGAGGAAGCAGGCGCCCCACAACACACACCAACACAAGGGACAGGGGCACATCAAGACCCTCCCCAATGACTCACAGTCATAGGCAGAGAACCATGTCAGACTCAGCGGCATGGAAGGCCTACAGGAGGGATCCCTCTCGGGGGGCGCCTGGAACCTGGGGCTCGGCTGCAGGTAGAGCCCGGGAAGGGCAGGAGTGAAGCAGGGTGGGCCTTGCTCCCGGGGTGCTGGCTCCTGCGTCCTGGGCGTTCAAAAGACTCAGAGCCAGGGGCCAGGTATATTGGGCCTGGGGGGAGGGGGCTGTTGGTGGTGAGGAGCTGGGTGGGCAGTGAGAGAAACCCAAGACACCCCCTAAACACTGAGCCTGGCGTCTGCCTTCTCGACTGGGGAGTGGCCTCGGATTTGGGGGATGCGGCAGGCCCAGAGGAACAACTGTCCCTGGAAGAAGCACTCCCAGGTCAGGAAGGGACACGAATGGAGGAAACCGAAGGAGGATGAGACACAGAGAGCCAGGGCACCTCTGCATCTCCTTCTGAGGTGCTGGCCCCCGGATTGGACTCGGAGTCCCCCGGCTTCTAAAGAAGGTCTTCCAAGCCTGACTCAGCAGCTCTGCGGCCAGAGCAGCCTCTGCCCAGGACCAAACTCAGCAGGAAGAAGGTGCAAAACCGGGAAATCAAGGGTGTGGCTAGGGAGGCTCTAGAACTGGCATGAGCAGTAATAGGTCCCTCTAGGGAGGCCTGGGGTTCTCCCGGGACCCCCTACTGGGGCCTTGAGGCAGCTCAGCTCCAGAAAGCCAGCAGAGACAGAGAGAAGGGCCAGCCAGGAGCAGCCTTTCCACCCCAAGTGCACCAGCCTGGCCAGGCGGCCCATCCCACGGAGCTCCACGCCTCCCAGGGCCACCAGAGCAGGCTGCAGCAGGCTAGAGCTCAGCTCTTGCGGGTGCTTAGGAAGCAGCTCTGGTTGCCTTCCAGACTCTGCATGAAGGCTCCAAAAAGAACCCCAGGAGAACATGAAGAGCTGGTGCATTTCCAGTAGGGGCTGTGTGACCTTGGGCAAGTCTTCCTCCTTTAGCCTAATTATTTACTTTAAAAAAAAAATGAAGTCAAGCACATTTTCTCCTCCCTGCTCTCCATCTCAGCCACCCATCCTGTCTCCCTCCCTCCTTCCTGGGGACACTGTGTACTGGCTTAGAGGCTGGGATGAATACAGGCCAGGACTTGGGGACAGAATGCCAAGGTTTGGAAAGGAGAACAGGAGAACATCTTCCATTTTTAAAATCTCATCCTGCTAAATGGCCACCAGCCTGGGCTTAGTCCCCCGGCCCTCTTCTGGGTTCTTCTGCTGCCTTGGTGTCCATGGAGTGAAGTGGTACAGACCGAAGGGATCAGAACCTTTCACCCCAGGACACAAGGAGTAACTGTCTTCCACTTTGGACCAAAGAGAAAAAAGTGTCCTTTGCCCTTGCTCAACCCACAGACCTCTCCCTGCTCCCTTCCCTGGCTAGCAGAGGAGCCCTGTCTTGTGGAGGTGCTCCCAGCTCCAGAGTCGGACGGCCTGGGTTCAAATCCCACCAGACTAGGGGTGGCAAGAGCCCCAGAAGTCTCTCCAGTGAGGTTGGGGGGGGTGGAAGCCCCTCTTCACAGAGCTATTTAGAGCTAAATGACCGAGTGAAGTCAGTGCTCCAACAGCTCTTGCTGGCCTGCTATAAACCTGAACTCCAACGGCCCCTCCAGGTCTAACAGATTCAGGAGCCTACAGAATCCCATGTCCTTGTGCAGAGAAAGCAGGATTCTTCTGGAAACATGAATGGGAAATGCTGGGGAAGATAGAAGACTGGGGTCCTGGGTTAGGGACAAGGACCTGTGCAGGCTGCCTCCAGGATGGAACAGAGTGGGCTGGGGGCTCTACCAAGCCAGCCGGGGGCTTGGGCGACATTAGATGTCTTTCCCAATCAGTTCTGAGAGGCAGGGGGCCACAGCAGAATGGAATGAGGCTGGGGGTACCAGGCAGAGGCGATGCTCCCATTCCTTGGCCAAAGGACTTTGCCGGCACCATGGCCTGGGGGCCCTGGGCCCTGGGTCCCTTCTCCCTTCTGCTCTTCCTTTTCCTTAATCCCTGCCAAGTCCGGCCAGTCAGAGCTGGGCAGCACCCCGGTTCTCGCTGCCTCCACAGGGGACACAGCAGATTTGGCCTGTATTGTCTTCAGTCCCCTCACAAAAGAAAGCAAGCCACTTTCCCCTCCCTCCCTGGTAGATTCGAGAAGGAATGCAACCAAATATATTATTTTAATGTATTTCTATTACATCCACAATGGAAAGTCTTCTCTCCAAAAGGAAAAGGAGTGGCATTTACTCTTTCCCTGAGATCCTGCTAGCCGCGCTGACACCATTCCTAATTAAATTACTCCAAGGAGTGTTAAGAGTGACTGGGCGGATATGGGGAGTCCACAGCAAGAGGGTGGTGGTGGTGCAGAGAGCCTCGCCGCGACTCCTGAAGTCCCAGGTCCCTGGCTGAGGGTCCGGGCCTCGGGTTCCCGCTAAGGTATCCCAGCTCCCAGCGCCCGTGCCCCAGGTCATCACTCTTAACTCAAGGGCGGCTTTTGCTCAAGATCTGAACCTATGGGGCGCTAAGCTTCGATTTTCTCTCCTGCTGAAAAAAGATGAGTTTAAGCGGGTTTTGTGGCACCCACCGAAGCTGCAGCTCCGGAAAGGCAAGAGCAGCCGGCGGAAGCGCCCTCAGGCCCCAGGACGCGCTGCGAAGTGCGCGATTGTGCTCCGCAGTCCCATTGTTGTGACTCCGGGGTTGCCATGGTGACCAGGAAACCCAGTGCCCTTGCGGAAACAATCGCCAGGAACTTGTCCACCAGGAACCTCGGTCACTTGCACCCCGCGGCGAGCCTGTGGGCTTCACCCAGTGTTTCTCGGGTGGGACTTGGGAGAAATGAGGCCTCTCGCCTTCCTGCTTCCAGATCTTTCTATCCAGGATGCTCTCGAAGGCCAGAAACCCGGCACCAGGAAGCCAGAGAGGACCAGCTGGGGCGCCGGAGGCAGGGGCTGATGGGGAAGAAAAATTAGAGGTCTCGACCGATCAATTCCTTCGGTGACGGATCCTTCCACTTTGGGGTTTGGCCGCCCTCGTCACCCGCACCCCCATCCACCTCCCTTCACCTCCTCGAGGTCATTACTAGAGTTTTCACTCGCAGCTCCAGCCAGGGTGGCCGTCTCCACCTCTCTGGCGCGTCGGCGCCCCTCTGCCCCTCTGGCAGCGCCGCCGGAACCCTCCTGTTTGGCACATTTCTCCCAGAGAAAGAGCAACAAGGGCCACCAAGATGACCCGTGCAGATTGGGCGGGCTAGGCCAGGGCCAATGAGGCAGTGTTTGGGGTTCTCTTGACCGGAGTAGGCTCAAATCCTAAAACCTAATCAGACTTTTCGGGAATGTTCGAAATCTATGACCTGTGCCTTCCAATCACTGGGTGGAGTTGGGAGATATCAGGCTGAGCTTTCCTAAAGGGGTGATTATTCCATGACTGCTGTCTCCTTTGTTTTCTTTGTCCCCTATAAGTTGTGGACCTCTTCAGGACAGACTCAGAGAGGGATCCACACCCCTTCACCCACCCCTTAAATACAGTGTTTTATGAAAACTTGGGATCAAATTCTCTCCAGTGGGGACATTGTGCTCTTTGGGGCCAGGCTGGCTGGAAAGAGGCCCGTAGGTGGCCAGCATTGGAGCATCAAGCTTCGTCTCTGGTTTTGAATCCAGCCCTTTGAGCAAGCTTAACACGTGTGGATTTAATTTCCCTTTCTTTCTTGCTTTCTTTCTTCCGCCCCCCCCTCCACCCTGTAAGGGAACAAGAAAAATAGTCTGCCGTGTCGACAGCGCGACACTGTTCCATTTGCCAAAGAAAATTTGTCTTTCCAGAGCCCCAGAGATCAGTGGGCTCCCAAGTTTCCATCCCACCCTTCAGTTGAGGGAGAAGGTATCCAGACAGACCCCCGCCGGCACTCCAGAACACGATATATTAGTCTCAGTCTCCATCTTACAAACTCAGAGCCTTAGAATTCAGTGTGTTTTCTCCTACACTTTTGGGGTTGCTCATGGTGAAGACAAGGTACCTCCACCCAGAGGACTTTTAGCGGGTTCTGGCTGCAGAGATGGTTGGGAATTTTCGGGTTCATTGCAGCCTACAGATGTTCTGGATTCTCTCAGCTTAGATCCTAACTCTTCTCCCCCGGTGATCCCCCAAATTTAAATGGGGCAAGAACAAGGGGATCCATCACTATCAAGCACCACTTACCGCTGCCTTCTTGGCTCTTGGGGAGCGTGCAAATCCCCATCATTTGTGTTCTCTCAGTTGGGTCTCTACAATGAATTCCTGCTTCCATTTTTTTATTTTGTTACACCTTAGCAGGAAGGAGAAACCCTCCCAACTTGCGGAGCAGGGAGGAATATTTCTTAAGCACACAAATACGGAGAGCAGCAACAATATTTCTTGGTGGCAATATTGGAGGGGGATATTGCATGTTAATATATAATAACAATCAGTGGTACTCTTCCCACGGATTTCAGATCAAAACGGAGGAAAGTAAAAGCTGAATGAAATATTGGAAAGGAAGAGATTGTGGTCCTGGAAAAAACAGAATAGAGCCAGATTTCAGTAGGGGAGAGGGAAATGACCTTCGGAGGAAAGAGAATTTCCCATCCTCAGCCTGACCCTTTCCTTGCAAAATGAGTTGGTCAAAGTTGAGTTTTGTTCTCGTTTCTATTGTTATAATTTTCCCAGTCCCGGACGCACTTCTTTCTACTTTAGAGACCCCTGTGAGGCCAAGACAGGGACACCATGGGGACAGAAAGGGAAGGGACTGTATGCTTAAGTGTATTTTCTTTGGGGAAGAAAAACAATGTGGTAGTTTTGAATGCGATATCTTAAAAATGGAGGGGAAAATGGAAAAGATCTACAGCAATCGCTCCCTGTGTGTGTGTGTGTGTGTGTGTGTGTTTTAATTTAAAAATAGGATCATGGGCTTTCCTATCCATGCAGTGTTAAAATCAGGGCAGGACTTTTGCAAAAAGGAGGGCAGACAGCACACTTCTGAAAGGAAGATGGGGCAGGTCTGGGGAGAGGGTGTGTTTCGGCGGGATGGAGGGAGAGTGCACTGCTCAAGTGGCCTTGGAAAGAAGGAAACGAAAATCTCCTTGAAGTCTTTCCTTGGCTCTCCCTGCGGTGGGGGCTCCGGGGCTGTGATGCTGGCCTTGTAGAGAGAGAGACCTTTTCGTACCGTTCCAGGTGGTTGTGTCCGAAATAAAAGGGAAGCTCGCTCCCCGCCGGAGGTGGCCTTCCCCTTCCCGGCCCTGCGGGGCCTAGGCCTCAGCTTCTGGCCCATCTCTGCCCAGACGTGGACTGGGAGCTCATCAGAATGGGGCTTGGGCTGAGGCTTTCGGGTCCCATTCTTGGGATCCGGGAGAAAACGTTCTACACACCAGGCCTCGGATTGGGGAAAAGTTACTAATTTGGGAAACGAAAGCGAAGCTCGGCGAAGCCACTGCAGCCTGGCCGCGAGGAGGGACGCGGATCGGGCTCGCTGGAAGCAGCCAAGGTCTGCGGCCCGGTCGGCCCGGGCGCCCGCAGAAGCCACTGCCCACTCTCCCCGAGGGCCTGACCTTGGCCCGGGCCGCTGCTCTGCCGACTGCGTCCTCCACATTTCGCGGCCGCTGCAATCCCGGGTAGACCCGGCCTGCAGCCAGCTCAGGCTTCCGAAAACCCTAGGGGTGGGGGGCGCGCAAAACCCAGGATCGAACCCCGAACTAACCCCGAAGCTAAGGACGAGTCGAGATTCAGACGCCCGGCTCCCTCGGGGCCCCTGGGCGGGAACTTACCCTTGCGGAAGGCCTGGCGATCGCTGGCTCTGCGGGGCAGGCCTAAGCTCCTCGCTCGGCGCCGCCAGGGGCGTCTACGCGGTGCGTTTCGCAACCCAACGCCGAGGGTTTCCAAATGCGTGCAAAAGCTTGCGGACATCCACGCGTCTTAGCCATTAGGCCCATTGCTCACATTAGAAATAATTGTTATTACACAACCAAATAGGGTGTCTCGTCCCTCCGCGGGACCTGGCGCGATTATTTTTTTCTCTGCAGAAATCACCCCTGTCCACCCCACCCCCACCCCACCACCCACTCGCACCCCGCCCCCGCCGGGCCACGCCGGGACAAATTGCATCCCCAGACCTGGTTAAAGGAGCTTTCGCAGAATGGCCTTTCCCCGCTGCGAGACACATTGCGGGCGAACACCTTTCTGCCTGGGAACTTCTCTGTCTGGTTCCCCCTTGGTGAGAGCAGATCCTGACTGCCATGCAGGTCGGCAATTGGGCGCTCAGGTCTCGCGTACCAAACACGACCAGCTAGAGGGGCGCCTGGACATTCATTTGACAACTGCTCCTCCTCTGGAAAGAAAATAACAAGTACGTTTTAAATACTAAGAATCCCTTGTCTCCTGCAAGAGTCCTCAGTCCCCCCCCCCCCAACAACTCGATTTCTGTCCAGTGGGGGCCCGAGGTGGACTCCCAGCCCACTTTGTTATCCCCTCCTCTCCCCCTCTCTGAGAAAATCGATCTTGGCTCTATTCGTGTCTTATGGTCACCACCCCCACTGCCCCGGAGAGCACGGGATTTGTTTATTTCTTTATTTATTCCCCGGGGCCGAGGCGTCCGGGACTGGTGGCCGCAAAGATCCAGGACTGAGAGACGAAGATGGAGAGAAATCAACCTCCCGCCGCTGCCCCCCAGTCAAGCGTGGCAGTGCGCCGGCCGGTTGCGTGACTCATGACGTCTCTGAGTCCTATAGGTGCAGCGGCTGGTGAGATAGTCCGTATCGCCTGGTTGCCTCTTTATTTTATTGGGGTATGCCTGGTAATAAACAGTAATATTTAATTTGTCGGAGACCACAAACCAACTAGGAGCTGGGAGGTGCCGTGTTCCTCTTGACAGACCCTAGAAGAAGGCCTGACCTTAAAAGATTTCTTTTTCGGGGTGCTTTCAAAGTTCTTCACCTGAGCCCCTGCCTCAGGGAGGTGTCCCTGCTGCCTTCTGGAAAGAAGAGGTGGGATTTTTGGAGGTGAGTGTGGACCTGGCGACTTGGGATGGGGGGGATAGATTTCGCTCCTAATTTCCTCTGCTGGCGGATCTCTGCTTCCCACCCCAATTCTGCCTTGTTGGGTGCCCCCACCCAGCTCTGCTGCTGTTCCCGAGCAAGATAGGAAGGCACCCTCTTGCATTTTGCCCTCGGTGCGTCACCTGGCAAAAATGGATCCCCCCCCCCACAACCGCCAGGTTTAAAAATCCGATTTTGCCCAGTGGCGGGCAGCAAGCATATAGCTAAGCTCCAGGAACGAAGTGAATCTGGCTGGGCTATTACTTGGGGGAGTCCAGATTTTTCCCTCTTGGGAAGGGCCTACAGATTATTTATGGGAATTAATTTCATCCGCAAATCTCTACGAATTTAAAGGGATTGGAGAGATCTTTCTGGATTTCCCCTTCCTTCCAGCAGAGACGTGGAAATTCAGGCTCATTCTGATAGCATCGCTGGTGTCCACCCTTGGCCCGAGGTTGCCTCCTTAGCCTCTGAGCTGACATTCTGGGAGAGCAGAGGTGTTTGCACAAATAAACAAATTGCTTTAGCCAAGGTCTATTTGAAAACAAACCCGCAAGGTGGAGAGTTGCTTTACTCCCAAGTTGCCCCACATCTAGGGTTGGACAGTCCACTTTGGAATTTTGCAGTGGTGACCTGACCTGGGAAATTGGCAGGGCAGTCACAGAGGGCCACATCACTGATGGTCTCTGGGTCATTTCTGCTCCCTACATCCTTCTCTCCAGATCTCGATTTTCTGGACCTGCGTCCCTAATTAGAGTCCCAAACAAGAACAGGGGCACACTATGGGAAAACAGAGGAACTCCTGACATTTCTTCCAAGCACCCAGACTTGGTGCCCCGATCTGGGTCTGCTCACACAGAGACCTCTTGTGTTTATGCTTCTATTGGCCTCTTCAACTGAACCTCAAAATACTACATTTCAGAGAGGGACAGAGAGAGGAGCGCATGGAGATGCAGACCCAGCCAGTTTCCAATGACGGCTTGATTATGTTAATAAAACCGGGCACTGCCTTGTGTATATGTCCTGCCAGGGCAGCCTGCTGACCCTGGCAGAAGTGGGGGGGGGGTGTGGAAGCTGGGGACTGATGGTGATTTCTTGGCATCTGTGATCTTGGCCCCCATCCCAGTGCACCTTCACTCTGCCTCACCCACAGTCATTTAGAGTGGGGGTGAGAAGTGGGGGGTGGAGGAGAGATGTCAGGGCAGCCACCCGGTCTCTGTCTAGCTAGGTGGGGGTCACACAGTTCTCCCTCTGAGGCCACTTCTGGAGACAGGATGCAGGCTTCAGAGGCCCATTCCGTGGTGTGTGTGTGTGTGTATATGTGTGTATGTGTGTGGGTGTGTGTGTGCATGCGGGCACACTCCTGGTGTGTTCAGACTCAGTCCTGTGCATGGCCAGTTGCTGAAATTACTGTACTTCCCGGATAGAAGCGGGGCTGGGTTTACCAGGATTTGTGAAGGCTTTTTTCTTTTCTTTTCTTGTGCAGCCACTGCTGGTCTAGAGCAACGGAGATGGATGAAGGTTGGGGAGAGGGCAAAGAGGAGGGGACCATTGCCAGGTCTGAGGTTGAGAGTCCTGTTGTGATTTGAATGTTCGGGAAATCTAGTGGAAAAGTGGAAAAGGTGGTGGAGGAGGGTGGAGGGTGGGGGGAGAGGGAGAGGGGGAGAGAGGGAGAGAGAGAGAGAGAGAGAGAGAGAGAGAGAGAGAGAGAGAGAGAAGGGGCAGGCAGTGTGCGGTGGGAGCTAGTTGGATAGGCAATTTCAGTACTTTGTAAGCATCAAGGCAATTCAACGTCACTGAACTCAGAAAAGTTGGCTTGTATTTCTGAGAGAGAGAGAGAGAGAGAGAGAGAGAGAGACTCTGACTCTCCGAGACTCTTACCTCAAATTCCGGAACTTTAACCCTGAAAGCGGTGCTCAGAGAAGGACTTGGACAATTCCCCGCGGCTTTCTCTTGTCTCCCTACTTTCCCTCCCTGGGGGTGCAAGGGAGGACTCGGTTCTAAGGTTGCTGGCACTCCCAAAGCTGCTGTTTTGTATTTTTCGGAGCCCTTGTGGCGCCTGACAAGTCGGAGCCTTTTAGGAGAGCAGTCGCACACCGAGGAGGTGTGTGTTGGAGGTGGGCAGGCGCCGCGGAGACTCCAGCGGTGGGTGCTCCTTTGTAGGCAGAGTAGGCGCTAGGCTGGGCAAGCAGTCCCCAGCGTAAACCTCGGAGTCACCATGCCTGCACCTCCACCTCGCCGCCGGCTTGCCTGCTAGGAGCCAGGAGGGAATGTGGTGAACGCACCGGCTCCTCCAAGCGAGGTAATGGTCCCCGCAGATGGCCCGGGAGACTCGGGAGGGAGCCTGCTAGCGGGGAGTCCGCTTGCAGAGGCGCGAATGGCGGACTGCAGCTGCGTCTTGCAGCGCCCGGCTCGAAGAGGGTTTGCGCGGCCGGCGATGCCGGGCGAGTGCAGCCCGGGAGGCGGCCGCGGCTGGGGGAGAGGCGTTGAGGCTTGCAGGACGCGCGGCCTGGTTCTGTCAAACCGCATCTTGTTCGTCTCCGCCAGCCCCGAGCTCCCCCGGACCCTGGCAAGGGCGCGCGGTGGGATTTTCTCCGGGATCCGCAGTGAATGGGAGCGTGGGGGTGGGGGGCGCCGGCCCTGCGTTCTTTTGTTGTAAGCAGGCTGCCGGAGCTCCTAGAACTGCCTCCCCCAAAGCCCCAAGGCCGAGGGGAAGGAAGCTGCTTGGAGGTCTGGCCTCAGAAGCTGCCCTTCTCGGTCCCATGTTTAGGTCTGAGCCATTACAGAGCAGGGAAATTCAACCGCTTGCCTAAGCTTATGCTGCAGGGACCGTCGTTTGCACTCCTTTCCCAAAATCTTGCCGTGCTTCGCGGCAGGGTGGTGGTGACGGTGGTGGGAATCCCTCCTTGGAAATGTGGAGGAGATTGGAAGCAGACAGACCCATCCCGGCTCCAACGGCCTTGTGGCTGCGATTTTGCGGGTCCCATCCTCTTACGCCTGCGACCCCGGGCCGTTCTCCCCACCGCGGCAGAACGCGAGACCCATTCAACGCCTGGAGCCCAGGATTTTTGCGGGACCGATTTTGTCCCCTCCAACCCGGAGCCAGTCCTGCCTGCCGTTTCAGCGAGCCAGGCCAGGCTGCAGCTTGGAGACGCTCCCCTCGGCCTGGACGCTGGAAAAAATACCCAGCGCGGAGAGCCGAGCCAGCCGGGAGAACACGCACCCCCGGCCGGCTGCGGAGCGCTGGCGGCCGGCACCGGGTGCTCCTCTCTCTCCGACCTGCAGAGCCGCCGCTTTCCTTCGGGAGCCTTCCGTATGGCTACGTTTTAGTTTTTAAAATAAGTCTTGCTTAGTGTTGGAGCTAAGGGATGACTTTTTTCCTTTTCTTAGAGGACTTTTCATCTTAGGGCCTGTAGCTGATAAAGATGTACACGAATTCTCTTTTGAACCTGGTCTCTCAGTTTGGACATCCTTCCTCGGTTTGGGGGTTTTGCTAGAGGCGGGTTACTGCAAGCATTCTGCCTGCTGCAGGTAACTATTCCTCTCTTGAGGTTTAATAATAATATAAAAAAAATCCGATGGCCTCCTGCAGTTTGACAAAAAAAAAAAAAAAAAGAAATTCTCAAAAGGAGACTGAGTTTTTGTTTTGTTTTGTATTTGGTTGGTACCCAATGGCTTCCAAAAATACCGACTCTTATCTTTATTGGCTCTTTCAGGAGTTCAGACAAATTTGACGGGCAGCTCGCTTATCGTGGAGAGCCTGTGCAGGGGAGATGGGGGCCTCTCCTCCTCCGGGTCTGACGCGGGTCTTTCGCAAGAGACTGTGCGTGGTCAGAGAATAATAGTAATAATAATAATAGGACTTTCTGCCGCTTCCTTCAGCTGGGAACCGAGGGGCTGGTAGCTGGAAACGGGGTCAAACTGCTGCCTCCTGTCACTGAAGCTGTACTCTCCACTCTCCAACTCTCTCTCTCAGAGCAGAACCTCGCACGGGCACAGGGCCCTGGGCGCACCATGGCCGACGCAGACGAGGGCTTTGGCCTGGCGCACACGCCTCTGGAGCCTGACTCCAAAGACCTGTCCTGCGATTCAAAACCGGAGACTACACTAGGGGTTCCCAGCAAGTCCCCGTCGTCTCCGCAGGCCGCCTTCACCCAGCAGGTAAGCAGACCCTGCACCTGAAGGCCCTTTGCAGACACCAAAGCCCACTGGAGTCTCGCTGGTTTGCTGGATTCCTTCTGCCGGCGCACGGGAGGGATGGGGAGCCTAAGGCTTATTATGGTCCCTTTTCCTTGTTATTCCCACTCAGTTCCACTGCTCTCTGCCCTGTCTCCCCAAATACCAGTCTATTCCAATGCATTTTATTATGAGATTATCTTTATGGCCTGAGGATTTTTGAAAGCTAGTTAAATTGTTAGAGAAATCTCAATTATCCGGCTATTTGAGGTCAGCAAACAATAGCCCAGAGAATTCCTGGCCTGCTGCATTAGGTGTAGAATTGGCCCTGAGCACCTTATTAAGAGCCGGGTCAGCGGCTGCTTCAGGCCGGCATGAGCGATGGCTTGACCCTTCTTTAGATCTCCCGTAGCCTTCCCCGCTGCCTAGACCGGCGCATCGCACCATTTGTCTTGCGGTCGGGGCCTGGCGGGCTAGCGCGCCCTCGAAGGCCGAGGGGAGCGCAGGAGGCCGGCCCGAGAGGGCACAGGAAGTCTCGGGCTCGCCTGGCTTGAAGCTGGGCCCCAGCAGAGGGAGGAGCCCTGCCTTGCGCTCTGAGCCCTAACCCTCGGCTCACTGGGTGCACCAGGCGGCCACAAGACCGATGACGGTTTTAAAATAGATGTCACAGACCGCAAAGCAGTTGACTTGACCAGAAGAGATTCATACACATAGCTTCAGCCTTCCTTAAATTTCGATGCCCTTTCAGACTTTCTCTTTTGTCTTCATATTTCAGGAAAACAGGCGTAATATTTACACAGCCTCCAAGCATAGTTAGGGAAACTTACAGACTCATCATCATCCTTAGTATTTTGGTACTGGGGATTGAACCCAGGGCCTTACACAGGCTTTTAAATTAATTTATTATTTTTAAACTTTGGGACAGGGTCTTGCTAAATCGCCCAGGTTGGCCTGGAACTCACCACCCTGAGTTGCTGGGATGATGGAAGTGTACCCAGGGCTCGGGGCTCAGAATTTTTTCTTTTCTGGAAAAGCAAATCCACTTTTTAGACAATTATCCATTGTTTCTAAAGAAAGACGTCATATCTATTTTTTTTTTTTGCGTTGATTTTGTAAAATAACTTTTCGTCGAAAGTGAAAACATGGGTTTCGGCTGTTCCCCATATTCCAAACTGCTGAAAGTGAACAGAGGGCCCGGGAAGGTTATTAAGATAGAATTTGTGTTCTCAACTGTAGCAACATATCACATAATCATAATAAATTTTTTATATTTAAAATTCCTTGTATGTTCTACCATGATGGAGGGTAAACATTCACAGGCACATGAGTTGCATATCCATAAGGTTTGCGAGTGGACATATGGGTGTCTCCAAAGAAAGTTCTCTGTGTTTTATTTTTTCTAGATTGAGGCCCCCTGTTCCCAGCTGGAAGTGAATTGAGATTGGCCAGTGGGTCCTCCCCACAGTCCTGGAGACCCCTAATGTTGGTGATGACTCTCAAACTTTGTGTTGAGGGCATTAGGGGGACTGTAGGACACTGGAGAATCAAGTAGTTGTTGGTTGCCCCCTCACAGCTGAGCCGGCACCGGGATTCCTGGGCGGAGGCTGTAGGGTGCTCCAGAGCCCAGACAACTCTGCAGCTGACTGAGGCACTTTTCACCCTCTGAGTCCACAGGCACCAAGGCGGTGGGAGAAGCCGTCTTGCAGTTTGGGAAGAAATGTCCACTGCCACCCAAGCTTCTCACTTGCCATCTTTCTCTTGTGCCTGCAGGGCATGGAAGGAATCAAGGTGTTTCTCCACGAAAGAGAACTGTGGCTGAAATTTCACGAAGTGGGCACAGAAATGATCATAACGAAGGCTGGAAGGTAAGTCGGCTGAGGGTCTGGAGGGAGCACAGGGGCGCAGAGGGAGGGAAGAAGAAGAAGAAGAAATGTGGCCGGGGAGCAGGGGAGAGAGGAGTGGAGTCTAGAGAAAGAATTAGCTGGGGGAGGGGGGATAAAATATTTGACTCAATTCTGGTTAAAGAGGCACATTGAGAATACTTCCACTGGCCCTCAGAAGGATGGGGATGCACCCCAAACCCTCAACTCTGGAAGCTGGGTGTTTCTTCCAGCTTATATTTAGGGAGAATAAAAAGCATGGAAGCCATGCTCTCTGGACGGATTTGTAGTGAGAGAAAGAAGAGGAAGAATGGAGCGGAGAGAGAAAGGGAAAACAGAGCAGGGCTTTGGGTTTCCTAGGTTTCGGACTGGATCCCTCGCCCCCACCCGCATCCCCACCCTCCCTGACCTTGGAGTGGTTCCAGCGTCCCACCCGATGGCCAAACTTTGAATTTTTGGATGTCTTCGCTACCTCTTCCATTGTTTATAGAACGCAGGCGAAGCCTTTGAAACTGAACCGGGGCTCGGTGGAGCTCTATACGCAGACACCGATAAACACGGCCTCTTGGCCAAGACTGGCCCCAGAGTTCCCCTTCAAAGCTCGCGGAGTTGGAGCTGGAAAAGCCAGACTCATGGGGGAGGGGACGGCAGAGTCGTGCCGCTAGCTCGGTGCCTCCCTGTGTGAGAGGGCTCCTGCCCAGGCCTGAGGACATCCCCGCCACAAGCATCCCCGGGCTTGGAGGGGTCCTCCACGCCGGGAAGGGCGGAGGGCCTCGGGTCTGTGCAGAGCGCGCGCGTGGAGCGAGGGAGGCCGGCAGGCCCACGGCGCTGGGTGTGCGAAGGCGGAGGGTGCAGCCGACTCTGCAGACGCCGCGGTTTCTCTTGCTCCAAGCCTCCCACAATAAACTGACAACCGTGACATTTATTATTATTTGAAATTAAACAATGTCGGCTCCTCCGCTCGGCCCAAGGCCGGAGTGAACTGGGAGGTGCGCGATCTGTTTATACCAAGGCACTGAGGTCCTCTTCCCAGTCCGCCGGGGAAGGAAAGCCTGGGCTGGGATCCTTTCCCCCCTTGCCTGAGCCGAGGATGTAACTATAAAAGGCCTGCGAAGTCTCCTGAGCCTCCGCCTCCAGCCAGGCGCGCTGCTCGGCCAGATAAACACCGAGGCTTAGGGAGAGGCCTCGGCTCACCCTGCCCGCCAGCGCGGAGCCAGCCCAGGTCCAGCATCTGGTCCTTTCGCCCCAGTTCAGCCGGGAGGAGCCTTGCTTCCCGGGGCGTACAACTCACGAGGCGGGATGGGAGCGTGGAGTGCGCCCCGCGCCCAGAAGTAGCCGGCACCAGGCTGCTGCGCGCATCGGCTTTCCGCCCACCGACCCCAGGTCAGGCCCCAGCTCTTGCTGCAACCAAATCTGGATAGATTTGGAATTTCTTTCCGAGGGCCAAGGAACGTAGACTGCCCCAGGAAGAGAGCCAGGCACCTTGGGGAAGTGTGGAGTTTTAAGAATGAACTCCGGCTGGAGACCCCGTCGGGGTCACCCACCGAGTTAAACTGGGAACTGCCGCTAATCCCCGCCCCTGAGGGCGGACAACAAAAGCTAGGACCCGGGCAGACGCACACCCACGGGCTGCGCGTCCCCAGGGCGCACTCCTCGGTGTGTCCTGACGCTGCAGTCATGCAAGGGTGGAGCAGAGCACCTGGGCAGATGGCAGGGGGCTAGGTTTGACCCCAGTAGAGTCCTTTCCTCCAGAGTAGGTGGCTGGCTCTGAGAGGAGCATTTAGTTGGATTTGAAAGGGGGTCCCTTTCAAGCCTTCTTTAAAACCACTTCTCTCTAAGCAGCCTCCGGTTGCTATTTCTCCCAGGTCCCCACAGGTACCCAGGTGCCTCCTCCTTTCCCATCCCTTTGCTTTCCTCCTCCCCACACCAGAACTTCAAGGGAAACCCGGGATGGACCTCAGGGAGAGTGGAGTGGAGCCAGTTTTTCCTCCGTTTTACTTGTTTCAAGGAATTGCATTTTCCATTAAAATCTGCAGACATGCTTCTCAGAATAGTGACATCAATTCCCTCTCCCCACCTCCCCCTCTCTCTCCTAGGCGGATGTTTCCCAGTTATAAAGTCAAGGTGACTGGGCTTAATCCCAAAACGAAGTATATCCTCCTCATGGACATTGTTCCTGCGGACGACCACAGATATAAGTTTGCAGATAATAAATGGTAGGCACCGGACAGGAGGAGGGCAGGGAGGGAATTGGAATCCCCCACCTTGAACGAGTAAACATTTTTTAGCTCCCACTGTGTGCTCCGAGGCTTGCACATGACTATTCTATTGCAGCCGGCTGACACACCCCCCCCCCCCGCCCCCCTGCAGCCATTAGTTCCCATTTGATAGACCAGAAAACTGAGGCTCAGAGGAAACGGGGCCCTCTATTGCTGCACACATGGGCTCCGGATTTTTAAAAAAAGAGTATTGTTACCAAGCCCTGGATGTATTTCTGGGGGGCATAAAACCATTTACAGTTATTTTTTATGAGTTACCTGCTTTGAACATGGCTTCTTTATGAAATTACAAAATCGGCCCGTGGCATTTTAGTTTAAAAAGGCAAGAGAGGAGAGGCCCATTCCTTGGGTCGATTGCTCCCTGGCTGCCAGGAGTGCAGGGGCTTGAAGAGGAGGAGGCCCTCTTTGAAAGCACTTAAGGAGTGTTCAAGATTTCTTTTGCACATTCAGGCTTCCAGAACCGGCCTGGTTGTGTGCCGTGAGACACCACAGGGTCCCAGGCACGCCTGGCGCTAGGGGAACTTTGAGGTGGAAGAAGAAAGAGTCGGGCCAGGGGATTGGCCTGGATGCTGGCGCCAGGCACTCAGGGGCACCTGGGAGCCTAAAGGAGATGGGAGGGTCAGGATGATTCCAGATGTCCCCGGCCAGTGCTTGGCAGCCCTTGCCTGGTGCAGTACCTCTGCTACCGCAGCCCCCAGGTCACGCCTCTCCTTGGTTTAGGTCTGTGACCGGCAAAGCAGAGCCTGCCATGCCGGGCCGCCTCTATGTGCACCCTGACTCGCCAGCCACAGGGGCACATTGGATGCGACAGCTCGTCTCGTTCCAGAAACTCAAGCTCACCAACAACCACCTGGACCCCTTTGGGCACGTAAGTAACCCGGCCCTCTTTGTCCTCGGCCTCCCCGCCCGCTCTTCTCAGCTTCTCCATTTCTTTCCTCCATATTCCCCCCTCCCAGGTCCCTTTTTGATCTGGCTTTTGGTCTTTCATTTTCTTCTTTTTCCTCCCTCTCTCGCCTCCTCTCTTTCCTTCTTCTGTAGTTCTCACCTCCTCATTCAGATTTCCCCTTGCTTTCTTTTCCTCGTTACCACTTCCTCCTCTGTCTCCACCACCCTCCTGCTCAGAGGGCCCACCCTCAGCTGTCCTTCCTGTGGGACGGTCCTGGGTCTGTATTTCCCTGTTGGCTGGAGCCAGGGCTCCCGATTCTCCTGGCCTGGGGCTGCATCTGTGCCGCCAACCCCCGACCTTCTGCCTTTACTGAGGGTCCATAGTCTTGGGGCTGCTCATCCCAGGCCTGGACAGTGGGGCCTTCGGGGTCAGCCTGTGCCTTAGGTGCGGTGAGAGGTGGGGGCCTTCAGTTATGCAAACAACATGGACACTCGGGCCCAGCAGGGACACAGTACAGAAGAGGCCTCATAGGGAAGCTTATATTTTCTCTGTCCCCTTCCAGGTTCTGCCTCATTTTTTAAATGTCCTGGGTGAGAGGGAGGTGGTCTGCCCCTTCTCTACAGGTGGCCAGTGAAGCCACCAGAGGAGTCTAGGTTGGTCCCAAGAGGGGGACCTGGTGAATTCCCTGACAGCATATGCTGGATATTGAGTGTGCAGCCGCCCCCTCCCACCTCCTGCCCAGACAGCAGGTAGTTTTTAGGGGATTCTCAGCAGGGTGTCACCCCCTCTTCCTCAAAAGAAAACAAAGAACAAAACACTGATTCTTTTTTTTGGGGGGGGGATGTCCCTAAATCTCTTTGTATTATTTCTAATGGTAGAAATAGATAGAACAGTCTAGGAAATCAGTGAGGAGGTACCTTTTGACCATTTCATAATGGGCTCCTTCACCTGGGGCATTTGATCCTCACTGTAGCCTAGAGAGGAAGACAAAAGGCACCGGGGAGGGCGGTGACTTGTCCAAGGTCACACAGCTTGCATTTGGGATCAGGGATTTGAGGGTAGCTCTAAGTCCATTGAGACTCTTTGTCCCACCAGGTTGTCTCTCCAGAGTACAGCAACCGAGTGACACGTGGTCTCCAGATTAGGGAAAGGAGGGGGTGGGGTGGGAATGGATTTGGCCATGAGGGAGCACAGTAGTGAAAGTTCAGATGAGGAATCTCCTCCTGCCAGGTCTTAGGACTCAGCACAAACCCACCCCAGAGAGATGCGGCGGCCCCCCGCGGGCAGCCACAGCCCCTGGAGTGGGAAGAGGCTGAACTGCCGGCCAGAGAGGAGAAAGTCCCCTGCCCTTTCTGTGTCCCCAGGAGGGCCCCAAGGGGTGCAGAAAGCATCCAGCCCAACAGCAGAACCTCCTTTCTGTTGAGCCTTGCTTGCTGATGCACCCAGTGCAGAAATCAACTCCGTCTTTCCTGGGTGGGGAGATGGCCCAGGGTAAGGAGTCGCTCTGCTGATTCCAAACAGACATTTTATATTTCAAGGGATTGTGAGGAAGTGGGGACCATTTTGTAAAGGTCTCATGTGCATCTCCTGGCTGGGTAGTCAGGGGGCTTGGTCGGGGGAGGGGATGGAGTCATGCTGGGAAGTGAGGGCTCCCCCAACCCCAGGCCACCTCCTAGCTTTCCCCTCTGATTTTCTGCTGTGCCTTTGGGGTCGCTCTGGGGTGGACATCTGGGGACGGTGCACAGCCCTGCCCCAAGTTTGGGGGTTCAGGTCCCTCTGAGCAGCCCAAGGGAAGCGGGAGAGGTGCTCTATCCCAAACTCTGGACTTTTAATCCAGAGCCTCCCTAATGAAATTAGGAGCCATTAGATCGCCCTGGCGTTGACGTTTCCACACTGTCCCCAGCCGTCAAGGCAATTTGGCTAAGCCGGGAGGATGGCCGCGCCGGGCCGGGGGCTGTGGCTGCCCTCGGGGGCCGCTGCGTCTCTCTGTCGCCACGCTGCCCCGGTCGGCCGGCGTCGCTATCGGCCAGGGAGGCGGCCGGGCCCGGCGGCCGGAGATTAGAGCCCCGGCCGGGTCGCCAGCGCCGGGCCGCGAGCGGCCGCCCCTCCCCCTCCGCGCTGCGGGGCCTCCCGGGTTTGTCCGAAAATCCTGCCCCAGGGTCATCGATGCAAATAATCAAAGACATTGAGACAATCCCAGTCGCTCCAGATTGTGGTCCTGGGGAAAAAAGCAGGCCAGATTTGGGGGCCGTTAAAGGCCAGCGATTCGCCCATTCAGCGGGCATGGACCAGGACAGTTTTGGTAAATATTAGTGTTAATGGTCCGGGAGCATCAAAATCCAGGCGTCATCAGGACAACAAACGCGGTTTTATTAGAAGCGATGCTCATCGCTTCTGAATAGTCCTGGCTCCAGCCAGAGCGTGCGTCCGGGGGAGGTCCTCCAAGCAGGGAGACCTTCTCCTGGAAGCACCCTACGATGGGGGAGGCGGGCAGGAGGGAGAGAGAAAAAGCACATCCCCCCGCCCCCCGCCCCCGCCCCCCAAGCAGATGCACCAGCTCCGAGCCTGGAGATGACGTTGGTTGTGGATGATGAGATAAAGTTGGAGAAGGGGAGCCTCCAGGGCAACCCGTCGGGCCCTTTGATGGGGTGGTTTGCCGGGTGCTTCCTGCCCATATCTGGCTCTCCTGAGAGGCCAGGCTGCACTTCCCACCCCTAAAAGTCTCTTTATTGACATTAGTTTGCCTGTTTCACAAAGGGCCAAGATTTGAGGTCCAAGTCTCAGGAAAAGTCTCATTTTCTTTCTAGTTTTGCAAAAGCTTAGTGTCTTTCTTTACATGACTAAAGGGTTTGGCTGGCTTAGGGGTGGGTATTTGTTTGTTTGTTGACTCTAGTCATTCCAAAATTGCTGCTCAGCCTTCCCCAGACTCATTTGCTCTCCAAAGCAGACTCACTAGGCTTCCTTTGGGGAGGTGGGTGGGAAGTGCCCTATGCAGAGAGTTAATTTATTAAGCAAACTTTATTAAGAATTCTGATTTACTGCTGTGTGTGCCTTGGGTAGATTCCTGGAATATTACCTTGGCTTTTTTAGTTGGAAATTGTCATTTTTGAAATGTTTCTTTTTAATGAAATCATTGGCCCCTTTTCAAAACAGAAGGGAAAAAAATGACTATTTTTCCGAAAGAGTCTATTGCTCGGGAGGCTAATTGGGGGGGGGGGAGGGAGGGAGCAGGGATTTATCTGGAAACAAAGGGAGTTTTGATTTTCTTACAATCTCATTCCCTTTATTATTTTTAGATTATTCTAAATTCCATGCACAAATACCAGCCCAGATTACACATCGTGAAAGCAGATGAAAATAATGGATTTGGTTCAAAAAATACAGCGTTCTGCACCCACGTCTTCCCCGAGACGGCATTTATTGCGGTGACTTCCTATCAGAATCACAAGGTGAGCCCCGCTCCCAGCAGGCAGTACCTGGGACTGTCTGCTGGCTTTGTGAATATGCAGTCTGGTCCTGGCTGCCACTTTGTGCTCTGAGGCAGGCTCTCTACCAGTGCGCGCTGTGCACCTGCACAACTTCTACCCCAAGGTTCGGGGCAGGGCAGAACTGCAGCCTAAGGGTGGGGTGGTTCCTACTGCTTGATGCAGCTGTCATGTGCACACACACCTGTTTGACTGACTTGTCATGATTTAGATGGCCACTCACTCAAATGCCACCAGAAGGCATCATTTTAGCGTGGAGGGGGAAGTGGCTGCACTACCCTCCGTGGAAGAACCTCTTCTGTTAGAGTCAAGTGAGGTTGGCCAGGTTGGACGGTGACGGGGGCAGTCCCTGTGGGATGAGTGAGGGCAGGTCACTCATCTTACCTGGATGGGTGTGGGGATGGCCGTGACCCTCCCCCTCCCATGGCCCCTGTCCTGGAAATCCTTAGCACTCTAAAGCCTCCAGTTACCCCGTGGAGGTCATTCCAGAGCAGGCTGGGTGGCAGATAATCCCCCCACTGAGGCCAGGGCTGTTAGAACAGGCTTTGGGTAATCTCCAAATTCAGGTTGTCAGTGACCAGGCCAAGCTGTGATGGATGGCTCCTTCCTGATCTTAGGGGAGAGCCTCCTTCCCTAGAAAAAAGCCACAGCTTTTTTAAAGGAGAAGGAAGATTTTCCTGAGTCCTCTCCTCCTGTGGAACCAGCCAAGGGTGAGAAACAGTGAAATCCAAATTCCCAAGGGCAGCAGAACTATTTCAGGTCAGTTCGAATCTGGCTCCTCCAAAACTGTCTCCTCTAAGGCTGTGGCAAGCCAGTGTGGTCACAGGAGAAATAGCAATCAAGAAGCTGAAGCCTCGCCTACATGTATAGATGCTCAGAGCTTCCAGATCCGACACAGAGTCCAGGAGTAGTATATCAGATCTTTTTTTTTTTTTTTTTTTTTTTCCCAATTCTCTCTCTCTCTCTGAAGAAAGGCCAGGTTCATAGGGGAAGGAGTGCACACTTGAAAGTGATCTGCTAAAAACCACATCAGACCTTGGGCCCTTGGGGGAAAGATTCTGGATTCTATATAGTTATGATCTTAGGTCCCATCAGCTGTGAGTAGGTCTCAAAGAGATCACTGTCTCCCTCTCCTCTTCTCTGTTTGCAGCATTATTTATAGCATAACATCACATGCAACATTTGAAGTACATATTTATTTATGCATTTTTTTGGGGGGGGGAGTTGGGGATTGAACTCAGGGCCATAGACAAAGCTAAGCACCCATTCTTCCACTAAACTACTCCCCAGCCCCTTGAAGCATACATACAACTTCATACTTGACATATGTGCATGCCAGTAAAACTTTCGGTGGAACTCATGAAAATATCCAATACCTCCCAAATTTCTTTTCAAAATTTTCTTCTCTGCCCTGTATATATTTAGTGATCTGTGCACGTGAATGGATGCCTGAGGAGGGGGGTGCATACGAGTGGATTTTGTGCATTGGTCTGTCTAAATCCTCACAGGTCTAAAATGTGCATCTTCAGCTGTACATTGAGATGCGGGTGCATTTGATGATCACAATCAGGGTCTGCATACAGGAATTCTTTTGTTGTTGTTGTTTATCTGGATCAGAGAGCCCAGCTGAACTGCACATAGAGGTCTTTCTAGCCAGCCTGACATATTCTTTGGCAGGCAGATGAAGGATTTCCTAGGAGACATCCAGGCTCACTGGATTTTCCCTCCCTTCTAACTCTCAGAGTCTCAAAGGCATCTATTTGCTGTGTGAGGAGCAAGTCCACGGCTGTACACGTTCCCAGTAGAGTCCAAGACCCTGCAAACATTTCCCCTATGGATATACGACGTGTGATTTAAATAAGCGGCCGGGGTTGCATATGATTTGTGGGCTTGTTCTCATTACTTTATTGTCCCACCTGGAACGGGTATTGAGAATTCTGACTCCATGGGTGGAATCCAGCTGGGCTCTTACGCTGTGTAGGTTGCCAGGGAGACTCTGGGGGCGGCGGACTGTTTGGATTCACATCCACTCGACTCTGGACAATGGACTTGATCCACTTTTCCTATCTGTAAAATGGGGATGATAAGAACATCAACCCTGTAGGGTCATCAGGACGATGACCCGAGATAGACTTGGAGAGGTGCAGGGCAGGGCTTGGCATCCAGTTAGCTCCAAATGCCCGTCCTGGTGATCCAGCCGTTGGTGGAAGACTTCACTGATGGGTTAGGAGGGGCAACTCTGTTCCAGACGAACATTCTGGAACACTCGGCCTACTCAGTGTCACTCCCTGGCTATTTTAGAATGGGAAAGACGGGAGATTTTAAATAAGTTCTTATTACCGTGGTTGAAAAAGAACTACCAGTGTTCCTCTTTGTGGTTTCCTGGGTTCATTCCCTGATCATGTCGTCAATTCAAGGATGCTTCATCTTGTATTTTGCTTCGGACAAAGGATCAGGGCAAGAAAAGCAATCCAGACGACTCGATTGCCAGGACACTTTGGGAAAATACAAGTCCCCTTTTGTTTGGTCTGAGAGCTCCGTGCTTTGCTTTGGGGATGGTCTTTCTGGACGTGGGCGCAGGTACCAGGTGGGGGTAGGCATGCGACAAGAGCTCATTTCTTGGGCTGCAGTCACATGCCTGAGCCCACAAGGGCTCCTAATGACGAGACATATTTCCTCAGCCCAGCTGTGATCCCAAGCTGGATTTGGGAATTATTTCCCCAGATGGTTGACAGCTTGAGAAAGATATTTAAACACTCGAATCTTCCCTGGCGACGCTCGCCCTGTGAAACATGTTTTTGTCAGGTTTTCACTGCAGTTCTCGGCAGCCATGCCCAGAAATATTTAGGTGTTAAAAAAAGGTCACGTGGGCATTTCATTTCCCTGCCCTTGCGACCATGGCTATGTATGCCAGCGGCTCTATCCCCCAATATTAACTTACTTTTCCATCAAAAAGCATTTTCCTCCTGCTTAAATCATTGTGTACGCAGCCTATATTTATGAGGTACGAGCTTTCTGGTTGGGACCAGGAAATGAACCCCTAATAGAGAGACATAATTAAGATTTTTGGCTCTCATGAGTTTTTTTTTTTTTTTTCCTGCCCTCTTTTTTTTTCAAAAGCAAGAATTCACAACAATTATTCTCATTAATTTTTACAACCTCTGTCTCACCAGTTGGAGCTGGTATTTATATTTGCCCTCCCCCCCACCCCCACGGCCAGCCCTCCCCCGGATATCCGGTTTTATGCTGATTTTGGAGGGAGCACCTCTGTATGGCAAATGCGGGGGAGTTTCAGGGGAGACTTTTGGCAGAACTGGAGCATCCAGGTGGATGGGCTTAGGTGCCCCTGAACCAGCACACACAGCCTCTTGACAAGGGGACTTTACAGACGGGGTTGTCGTTCAAGTGGACGGGGACACGTGGAGACAGGTATTCTCATTTGCAGACAAGCTCATCTGTCAATGTTTCTCAAAGGCATTTCTTAGGTCCTAAGGGTGCCTACACTCCGTCTCCAAAAGTCTCTATTTAGCAAATTGGGCTATTTCTCTTAAGCTGTGGTGATAAAGCATAAGAATTAGGGAGTAAGGGACCTTGTTTGGGGTGTAAGGAATGAATTTGAGCAAAAGTCTTTTGCAGGTAAAATAAAACTCCCCCATTTTTTTTTTCCTTGTGCAACTTTTGACTCTGAATTCTTGGTGGGGCAGTAACTATGGGTTGGCCACACTATGCAGCCCTGAGTCCCCATCCTCCCTGTCCTCAGCGTTTGCAGGGACCAACTTCTGTGTCTGGGGTGGGTTGGCCTGGGGGAAAGGATTCCCTCCTCCTCCTTTTTCTTCTCTTCTCTCCCTCTCCACCCACCCACCCACATCTCTCTCTGTCTCTCTCTTCCTTTCAACTAGGGATTGAACCAGGGGCACATACCCACTGAGCTACATCCCCAGCCCTTGTTATTTTTAGATTTGGAGACAGGGTCTCACTCAGTTACTTGGGGCCTTGCTAACTTGCTGAGGCTGGCCTCAAACTTGCCATCCTCCTACCTCAGCCTCGTACGCCACTGAGATCTTCCTGTTTAAATGATCTAATTTCACTTTTTATGAGTTTTTTTTAAATGATTTATTATTCATTGAGTTGCAATTCATTGTGATGAAATCTGAGTGGGAAGGAAAGCCCCATAGGTGATGGAATCTTAGACTCCTAAAATGAGCTGTCCAAAAGTGTACATGTTGAAGATTATTTTGTGAAAGGATTTTGTAGAGTTTTTCTTTTTCTTTTCTTTTTTTTTTAACTCACAGTGAAGAGTTAAGACAAAATCAGAAATCTGCAGGAATGAGCCCAGTTTAAACAAAAAAAAAAAAAAAAAATGAAGCCAGCTGCAGTGGCACACGCCTATAATCCCAGCGACTCAGGAGGCTGAGCAGGAGGATCACAAGTTCAAGACCAGCCTGGGTGTCTTAGTGAGACCCTGCATCAAAATTTAAAAAATCAATCAAAAGGCCAGGATGTAGCTTAGTGGCAACGTGGGGTTCAATTGCCAGAAAAAAAAAAAAACAAATAAATAAATAAAGAGGGTGGAAGGGAATGTGTATACACATGTGTGCAAACACATGATGTATGTATATACATGTATTTCAAAAATATTTTTTTTCCTTTTTGGATACCTCTGATGGAACTCAGGGGCACCCAACCACTGAGCCCCGTCTCCAGCCCTATTTTGTATTTTATTCAGAGACAGGGTCTCACTGAGTTGCTTAGCACCTTGCTAAGTTGCCGAGGCTGGCTTTGAACTCACAATCCTCCTGCCTCCGCCTCCTGAGCCTCTGGGATAACAGGTATGCGCCAGCACTCCCGGCTTCCAAAATATTTTTAAATGGATGTAAAAGAGCACTTTGTGGTTCCAGAAAGTACAGATTTTCCACGCACCTCCCCTACATGTGCTTGGCCTTCCCCACAGTCAACACCCCTACAAGCGTGGTCCGTCTGTTAGTTACATGGATGACCCCACATTGACACATCATTATCACCCCAAACCTGCTGTGACCTCAGCGTTCATATCTGTCATGTGGTGCTATGGGTCTGGACAAACCATATAGTGACAGGTACCCACCATGGCCGGGTTCCACAGAGGATCTTGACTGCCCTAAAAATTCTCCGAGTTCTGCCTTGTCATCCTCCCCCTCAACCCCTGGCAGTTGCTGACCTTTTGAATTTTTTTTACCATAGCTTTTCTTTTTTTTCTGGATGTCAGATTATTGGAGTCAGATATTAAAAATGTGAGATGGTTTTTTTTTTTTGTTTTTTTTTTTGTTATGCATTCAGGTATCACACATAGAGCAAGTCAGTGAGCCGGTTGGTTGGTTTGTTAGTTTGCAGTGCTGGGGGTGGAACCCATAGCCTCCTGCAATGCCGGACCAAAGCTCTACCACTGAGCTACACCGCAGCCCTCAGGCAGTGATTTCAGGTTCATTATAGAGTCTTGTAGCTAGAAGGGAACCATGTAGGCTGTTTCTTCTAGAGGCAGGATGTATCAGAACAGCTCAGGGGAGCAATTTAGAAGTGTGCATTCATTGATGATTCCTGGCCCAGAGTTTCCCGAAGTCCATGCTGGGGTAAGGGGAGACGTTTTGCAGGGGCACTCGAGTTGGATCCAAGTCAGGGGGAGAAAGTTCCCTTCCCAGTTATCTTTCTAGTCTTCTCTTGGAGGAAGAGAAACAGCCCTTCCTTCAGAACAAGTTGGTGTGTGGTGATCCAAAGGTCTTCCAAAGCGCCTAATCTCTTCCTGCCACCAGGGGAAGGCAGGGTTTGGATGTAGAGCTTTCTGTGGGTCCTAGTACAGAGATCTTGATACAGTGGCTTTCTCCTTATTGAATAGCAAGGGATTCTAGTTTGTCAGAGACAGGGTCTCACTGAGTTGCTTAGCGCCTTGCTAAGTTGCCGAGGCTGGCTTTGAACTCACGATCCTCCTGCCTCAGCCTCCTGAGCCGCTGGGATAACAGGTGTGCGCCAGGATATCCTATTTCTGGGTAAAATAGATTTCAATAAAAAGGGGTTCAATTTAAATATAAATATCAAGCAAACCAGTGTACAGGTGATCTATGATACGACAGTGATCGTGACAGGGTCCCTCCCCCCCCAGGACTGAAGCTAGAGTCTTGATGTCCTGGTGCCTATACTGTGACTGTCTATGAGAATTCTGGGCTGGGGTGTAGTTCTTGGTTAGCGCTTACCTAGTGTGTGCAAGGCCCTGGGTTCGATTCCCAGCTCTGAAAAACAAAATCGAAAAAGAAAGAAAAATCAATTCGCACATGACTTTTAGGAACTACTTCTAGCAAACGCCATATGTATGCACTCTGTCACCTGGATGGGCTACTGCACATTCACACTCCCCTAATACGCGTTGATGGTTTAAATTAAAGTTCCAGGCCAAGACGTTCAGAAAGACCCTCTTTCTGTTGCTCAGCTCCCTATCCTGCAGATCACTAGGACAGACAGAGCTCGGGAAGCCCCCTCGGCCCAGAGCTGTGTGGTCGCTGTCATAGATGTGATCCGCACACGTGTCCGTGTTTATTTTATTGGCCACTGTTTCCCACCTGGGCCAGTGAAGTCTGTGAAACCATGAAATGACTTGATTGTTGGAAACTCACCATCAAGACAAGTTTTCTCCAAACGGGGGATTGCCTCACTGCCGGATATACAACCCCCCGTGCCAACATGCAAGGCTTCCCAGGGCGGGGGTTTCGGGGGCCGGGGGAGGGGGACCAAATGTTGAGGCCTTCACTGTGCTGGAAATACAAAGTGCCCAGATTAAACACATGCACGCATGCACACATACACACACACATATGCACTCACACACACTCGCACACACTCATGACTCTGGCTGGAAGGATGGCAGAATGTGACTCCAATTAAGGTGCAAACCGAATCCAGCCCCCCACCCCCACCCCCCAAAAAAGCAGTCTGAGCTAGGACATGTTTCAAAAGCCTCCGCTCCAATGAAGTGGTGGGTCCCGGTGACGTGACTGGCTTAATTTGCTTCTTTGGGTTGCCCGAGGCCACGTTTCCATGGCACCGGTAGGAGCTGTGGTCCCTGAGGTAGTCTTGTGGCAATAAAGTGTAAAACGGCCCTTCTCCCTCCTTCCCTCAGATCACGCAATTAAAGATCGAGAACAATCCCTTCGCCAAAGGATTCCGGGGGAGTGACGACATGGAGCTGCACAGAATGTCCAGAATGCAGAGGTAGGAAAGCGGATCCCTGTGCCCCCTGTGCCTGGCGGAGCCGGAGGGCCACTCAGCTCTCGTGCCATGGCCACCCTGCCCATGAGCACCAGGCCCCCAGAGATGGGGAGGAAAGACTCGTTCCCCTTTCTGATAACTGTCCCATGCGACGGAGGAGGCCATCAGCAACCTGAGGGCGATGCTCCCAGGCGGGAGAAGAACCAGGGGAGCTGGGCTTTGTCCATCACTTCCCTCTGCAATCTCTCTCCCCAGTTGAGTCCCTTTCCCTTTTTCTTCCCATAAGTCACAGCCGAGGAAGGCTTTTCTCTTTGGCATGGGCTCGCGGTAAATGAGAGAGGAGTTAATGACTTGATTTCCTGGGGGTGAAGTACAAAATTCGACACCATGTGGTGTCCAGGGCGCTGGGGGATTGGAAGCTGGTGCTAAAAATTGCTTGGTATTTTTACATATCCTGTGGTCGCAGCCGCTGATATGACAAATAGAAGAGTCTGGAGCGAATGCACAGAGTGGGGATGGGGTCTGATTCGAAAAGACGGAACAGGCACGGTGGATGTCGTCAAAGTTCTCCGTGCTCGGGAGAGGCTTCCAGACGAACTTGCCATATGGCAAGAGAATCAGAAATCACATCTTGAGCTGTTTTGACCAAGAGGGTTTTTTTTTTTTTTTTTCCTTCCTTCCCCGCTTTTGGTGGGTTTAGTGTTTCAAAATAAAATGAAGTCATTTGGGATGTTTTTCCTTCTCCTTTTTGGAAGATGTGACAGGAAGAGTCAGGCAGGGAGACAGGCATATGCCTTCAGAGACTGAGGGAAGAGAAACGAGGAAGCCCGTGGCTTTAGCTCTGGATTTAAAACTGCCTTGGGGGAATTATTTTTAGGCAGCAGGCTTACCAGATCCGATTGTGCAGGCTTCTAAAAACTCAAGGACATTACCTTCAGCTGTGCCCGGGGACAGCACGCGCCTGTACGGCCCTGTCTTCCTGGCTGGCTTCCTTCCCAACGGTAGGCTCCTAAGGTGCCTTTGGTGGCTGCGATAGCCAACTTCCTGAGTCATCTACATTTTGAAATCGGTGTTTAATTTAGTCCCAGGATCAGTGGAAACAGTGTGGACAGGAATCCCTTCTTAGTGGAGAGGGGTCCAATTATCTGTGCCTTGGAGCGCCACGGGTCACGCTGCTCCTCCAGTGTTCAGAGTTCAGGGGACACCGAAGCAGCTCTGTCCTGCCCAAGTCCTCCCAGGGCTACGTGTGAAGGTCCGGGCCACACAGGTAGGGGCCGCCCTGCCCCACCGCCCTGACCAAGCTGGCTGTGGTGGGGGGACTTCCCTCCTTCCCACGAGGTCAAGAGCCGGGTAGCAGATTGAAGGTGTCACGGGCACCTCTCCAGGTGAACTAGTCACCATGTCCTGCGGATGCTCCTTCTTTCTGGGGAAGGGGTGGAGCCCAGGGCCTCGTGCATGCTAGGCTCACACTGTGCCACTGAACTCCGCCGGGCCCCGGATTCTACCTTCTTAAGGGGTCTCGGCATCCCTCCCTCTCTCCTGCCAGGCCGCTCATTGCAGCCAGCACCCTCCTGGCTGCCTTGGACCTGCCTGTGGTCCTGTCCCCCCTGGGGGCTTCTCCAAGCAGCCACCAGATAGATCTCTGTAAAGCACAAGTCACGCAAAGGGACATCCACCTCTTACTGCCCCTCAGTGTAAGGCTCAGGCTTCTCCTGGCTGCCCCCCTCGTCCCCCCAGGCCTGGCCCCGGCTTTGGCTCCTGCCCTCTGTCTTGGTCACTGCAGAGGATGCTCCCATCCTGGAGTCTTTCCTTTCTGTTTAGCCTCCAGGTCTCTGCCCTCTCCCACTGGCCACCTCCCAACTCTCCCTGGGTCTCCGGGGGCTCTTCCTTTCTCTGGGAAATCTCCTATGGCCGCAGATTGTGTGGGTAGCATTTTTTTTTTTCCTGCGGGGCCGGGGACAGAACCTAGGCCTCGTGCACTCCAGACAAATGCCGCACCCCTGAGCTGCACCCGAGGCCTGGCGCGTGTGTCTCTTCCCGACTCCACGTGGCTTCCTTGTGTCAGACCGGGTCCCTGCAGTTTGGAAGGCACTGGGACAAATATCAGTCACAAAAGGAGGGACAGATGCAGTGTTCAAGATCCGGAGCAGCAGGCTTTGAACCACAGCTGTTTGGCTCTTCAGGCAGGGACTCTAGGTTGGTCTGCTTGGCTGTCCTGGCCACTCCCCAGATGGACCGGGCCTTCTTCCTGGGTGGGGATTATGCATGCGGACCAGAGGGAAGGGGTGACATGTTGGATTCAGTCTCTCCAAGAGCCCCATGTGTCTCTGTGGCCTTGTTAGGGGCAGTGTGGCAGAACCCGAGGGCTGTGCTGACCCCTGACCAGGTCGGGGAGTCCGTAAGGTCATCTCCTACTCAGTTCTTTGGTGACATTCTTGGGGCAGGCGAGGGAGGGAAGCAGATTGACTGCAAAGTCCGACGGACATGGGTCCGACCTGGTCATGATTATCAGCAGGTGACTCTGGGCAAGTGATGTCACCTGGCAGAGCCCCAGCGCCTTGTCTGTGAAATGGGTCTGAGTAGATGGAGCTTCCACTTCCCAGGGTTCTCACGGGGACCCCCGTGGGAAAGTCTCTAGAAAGCGCTGGACACACTCAGGAAAACCGACCTGATTGTGGGGGAAGCTCCTGTCGGTTTTGTCCTTGTTCAGGATTTATTTTGGGCGCGAGTCCCAACCCCCAGGTTGCCGTAGGTAGTGACAAGTGGGCACTGTGGCTCTCCGGAGTCAGCCCTGATAACAGCCAGGCAGGCTCCGCAGGCGCACTGTTGATCTTGTAATCCTGTTTCCCGTCCCCCACACACCCGGTGACAGCTGGCTCGGGCAGAGACGCAGGAGGGATGAAGTTTCCTCTCTTCCAACAATTGGAAGCGGGGCGAGAGGTGGGGTCTGGGAGGCCGAGCGCGCTTATTCCACAGAACTCGCTCTTGGCCTCGCTCGCCAGCCTCTGGGCACCCGCCCCACTCTCTCTCCTCACCCAACTCTCTGTGTTTGGAAAACGCAGATGATGTCTTAGTTATTTTCCAACATTCATTTACGGTTTCTGGTTACAGAGGCCCGACCCCCGCTTATTATAAAAACGGGAGGGCCGTGGACGAGCGCAGAGAAGAAAATAAAACCATTTGAACGTCCCGTCTCCGGCTACCGATGATAAAATGCGCCAGGTTTCTTTAGAAAGGCTCCTCTGTGCCCGAAAACCAGTGTTTCCCAGATTGCAGCCCCCAGATGGGTGACAGAGGAGATGGTACATGGTGCTCAGAGCTCGGGCACGTGGCATTGTGATTTCATAGATGTGCTGCTTAGGATGAGTCTGAGGAGTCCAAGAGGCAGGGTTGAGGCCATGGGAGGCCTCTGGGGAGGCCCAACCTCATGGAGAGACCAGGCTTTGAGAGGGGGCTGCGGCAAGGAGGCATGGGCAGGGGTCTAGAAAAGTCTAGAGAGCTCGGGTAGGGCCCAGATTCCAAAGACCTCAGGAATCCAGCTGGGGAGACTGTGATAGGCCAGCTCGGCTTCATGTTACTGGAAGCAAATACCTGAGGTATTCTCTCTTAAAAAGAAGAAAGTGTACTTTGGCTCATGGTTTCAGAGATTGCAGCCCATGATCCAACAATGCCCGTGCTCGGGGCCTGTAGAAGGTGGGGCCGCTCACCTCACGGTCCATGGGAAGCCCAGAGAGAGGAAAGGACTGGGGGCCCATGTCCCCTTCAAGGACACTCTTCCAGCCACCAAACTTCTGCCTGTTAGGCTCCTCCTTTTAAAGGTCCCACCTCCTCTTAATAGGGCCTCAGGCTGGGGACCAAGCCTTTAATAATATGAGTCTTTGAGGGACTCTTATCCGAATCATTGAGTGACCCAGCAGGCCAGCTGCGAGGCCCTGACCTCAAGCCTATCCTGTCCTCCTCTCCAGGGTGACGCCAGATCAAGGCCAGACAAAGCAGGGCCTCGGGGTCCCGCAGCTTCCTCCAGTGCATCTGCAGCCTCCTAAAGGGACAGAGGTTCAGGCCGACGCTGCCCACCATAAAGTGGCAGTCGGTGGGCCCCACGGTGCCCCTTACATACGTGCTGAGCACGGCCGTGTGAGGGGCCAGCAGCCCCAGGAGACCCCCTGGGCCTGCTGGCTGTCTGTGGATCAGGGGCTCCAGAGGCACTCAGCTGGGCAGGGCTCGCGGGCTGGGCGTTGGTGGGCACAGAGCTGGACGGGGGATAAGGCCAAGGCCAGCCCGCGTGGTCCCCTGTTGGGGCTTGCATTCCCTGCTGGCCCTCTGAGGGAACCGCAGCCGGCTGGCCACTAGAGCCTGTGCTTCTCCAGCACGTGGACCCAGGGTGTGCAGACTCCTTCCATGATGGTGGAAGCCGAATGTCCTTTGCTGGCCTCAATTCCGAAGCCACTCTGCGTCACTCCAGGTACATTCTGTTAATGGAGGATGGCTCACTTAGGCCGCCCGTATTCAAGGAGGAGGGACAAAGGACAAGGATTCCTCCTGTGTCTAGAGGGACTGTCCAAGAATGAGCCGGGCCAGCAGCACAGGGCCGAGGTGGCCCAGAGGGCTCCCAAATGCTGTCAGGTGTTGAGAACCTGAAGCTGGCCACACAGCTGGTGGAGATGCGGGGCCTGGACGCGAGCTTGGCTTCTTCAGGGTGGACAGAGTCCCCTTTTCATGATGCCAGGGGCCACTTCGATCCTCACAATGACAAACCAAACCCAGAGTGCTGTCCCTTGGTCCTTCTCGCTGCCTTCACACGGAGTCCATGGGTGGTGACCGCCTCTTCACCACAAGCAGCACGGCTTAGCGTCCCTTATCCAAAGTGCCGAGGGCCAGCAGTGCTCCAGGTTCGGGGTGTTGTTGGATTTTGGAATATCCGATTATGCACAATGAGCCATCTTGGGGACGAGGGCAAGTCTCAACGGGATCTTCATTTGTGTTCCGTGCGCGTCTCGTCCACAGAGCCTGGTGCTGATTTTGGGCAGTATTTGGGTGCACCGGTAGCTTTATTGTATCAGGGCTGGGGATGAAACCCGGGCCCTTGCACATGCGAGGCCACTGGGCCACACGCCCTGCCCCTGCACCTTGTTTTGACTGCAGCCTGTCACACGAGGTCAGGTGTGGAATTTTCCATTTGTGGAGTCATGTCAGCATGTTGGATTTTGAGGCAGAGGTGGGGGTGGGGGTAGTAAGTAGTGCACACCTATCATCCTGGGGACTTGGGAGGCTGAGGTAGGAGGATCGCATGCATGTTCAAGGCCAGCCTCAGCCACTGAGTGAGACCCTGTCTCAAAATTTAAGAAAATAAAAAAGAAAAAGGGCTGGGCTGGGGATGTAGCTCAGTGATAGATCACCCCCGAGTTCAACCCCCCAGTACCAAAAAAAATTCTAGATTTTGGAGCATTTGGGGGGTTTGGGATCAGAATGCTCATCCTGTGTTTTTGGAGCATTCCAGGAAGTGGGGATGAGATTGGGGCTGTGTCACCCTTGGGGGACTTGGATGGCCTCAGATTTTCATGGAAGGAATAAAGCTCCCTGAACCTCCTTATTATTTTCCTGAGCTGCCAATGCACTGGGGGGAGCAGTCCTCAAAGCAGGGCACCTGAGGGCTCCACCTCATCTTGTTGGATTTCGAGCCAGCCAATCAGAAAGTGCATGGGGGAGTCTGGCGTCCAGAACCTCTCAGCCAAACCCGTTGCTCAGTCCAGCCTCTAGACACGGCCACCTTGGTGACCTTTCTCACCCGCTGTGGGGCCCTGTCACCCCCTCTCTGGTTCCTCTAGGGAGGCTTCCTGGTCTGGATGTGAGACCCCTTTTGAAAATCCAGTTAAAGCAAGAGACCCTCTAAAAAGTTCACAAGATATATATATATAAAAAAAAAAAAAAAAAACAATTTCCAGGGATTCATGGGCCCGGGACCCCTCAAAGGTAGAAGTCCCTCCCTAGGATCCTCCTTCCTTGATTCTTTTCTTCTTCATCTAAATCTTCAGGTTCTGACCACAAACGATCAGTTTGCCAATTCAGGCTTTGCATGCTGGTGGTGTCATGCTTGTGGTGACGAGCAGTTCCAGATGCCCCCCCCCACCCCGCCCCATGCAAAGCCATCTCCAGGGCTGAGTTCTGGAGACTCCATTCACGCCCTTGGTGGCTGTGATTGTGCTGAGCCGCCCGGCTCAGGGAGGTGTGCGGTGATGCAAGGCAAGAGAAGCCGAGCCCCAAACAAGGGACGTTGGACAGCTGGGGTTTGTCCGAGGGATTCCAGCATGTTGAGGGTCCAGGGCAAGGATGTTCAGAATAGCCACCACCTGCAATAGGGTCCCCCCACCGCCTCCCCACCCACCCCTGCCCAGGGACCCTGCTATGAATGGCTCGATCACTCTCATAGCCACATCTTCCACCTTTATTGAGATATAATTAACAAAATGGTATTTATTTAAGGTATACAACTTAATATTTTGATAAACAGACACATTGTGAAAAAAAATCACCACAATCAAGCTAATTATCTCACCATCACTCACCTAGTTAGCAGTTTGTGTGTGTGTGTGTGTGTGTGTGTGTGTGTAGTGGGAACACTCAGAACCTACCCCTCTAGCAAATTTCAAGCATATGACACTGTGGTTAACTATATTCACACACTGTCCTGGAGGCCTCCGGAATGTATTTCTCCTGCACAGCCGGAACTTGGTGTCTCTAGACCACCTTCTCCCCATTTCCCTTTTCCCCCTAGCCCCTGGAAACCACCATCCTTCTCTCTGCGGCTTGGAGTTGGGCTATTTTACATTTCCACATGGGAGTGAGATCCCACAATGTGGATCTTTCTGGCTTGTTTGCTCATGCTGTCTCAGTGAGGGGATTTCTTTCTTTTTTAAGGCTATATAGTATTCCACCTGGTCTGCGTACCCCATTTTCCTTCTCTACTCATCTGATGATGGGCATCGAGGTTGTTTCCCCTTCTTGGCTATTGTGAACAGTGTTGCAATGAATGTGGGAGGTGGAGAAGTCACTTTAACGTGCTGATTTCATTTCCTCTGGATGTAGACCCAGCACAGAGATTACTGGTCACATGGTTGCTCTATTTTTAGATTTTTGAGGAATCTCCATGATGTTTTTTATAATGGCCATGCCAAGCTCACATTCCCACCAGCAGTGCACAAGGGTTCCCTTTTCCCACATCCTTGCCAACACTTGTTGTCTTCCGTTGTTTTGACAGTAGCTATCCCAACAGGTGTGAGGTGACATCTCCCTGAGGGTTTGATCTGCATTTCCCTGATGCACAGTGAAGCTGAGTTGTTTTTTTTTTTCATATACGTTGACTATTTGTATGCCTTCTTTGGAGAAGGTCATTGCCCATTTTAAATTTCTATTATTATTATTATTATTATTATTATTATTATTATTTGCAGTGCTGGGGATTGATCCCAGGGCCTCGAGCATGCTAAACATTTCTCAAACTTTTGGTGACATCACACTTACCTGGGGAGCTCGTTAGAAAGCAGATTTCTGCATCCCCCTTAGAGGTGCTGTGTCAGTGGCTCTGGGGACAGGTTGGAAGCTGCCCTTCAACAAGTGCTTTTTGATGTTTTATTCTGAAACATTTAAGACACCTAGAAAATGTGGAAAAATTATACCCACTGCTTGGATTCCACAATTAACATTTTGCTACAGATTTATCTGTCACATATGGATGTCTCCCTCCATCCATTCACCCCTCCATCCCTCTGTCCATCTGTCCGCCCATCCTTTTGATTTTTATTGATGCATTTCAAGCTGAGTTGCAAACATGATTACATTTCCCCCTAAACACTTCAGCATGTGCCTCATTAGCAGTGTGTGTGTGTGTGTGTGTGTGTGTAGTGGGACCTGGCTTTTATTCACGATTCATTATTCTAGGTTAAGTTGACACAAAGAGACACACCCAGAAATCTTAAGTTCACTCGTCACTTTGTGGCAAATGTCCATCCTTGTGAAACCCAAGGTGCAACCAGAATATAGAACCCCTCCCTTCACCCCACGACGTTCCCTTCCTGTTCACTCCCGGCTGCTCCTCTCCACCGAGGGCACGTTCTGACCTTTATTCACCATGGGGTAGTTTTGTCTGTTACCGAATTTCATATGCACAGAGTCATACAAAGTGCGTACTTTTTTTTCCTCCTGGGGAATTTCAAAATGTAGTGTCCAGGCTGCATCCCAGAACAATGACCTCAGACCCTTTGGGGGGCAAACTTGGGTGTCCGTGTTTCTAATTCCTTATGTGAATGCCTTGTGCAGCCAAATTTGAGACATAATCTCCTGGAGAGATTTCCCCACTTCGTCCTTCCCTATTCTCTGCCCTGCCTCCTGACGCCCCCCTCCCCCCCCCCGCCATCCCCCCAGCCAACACACTCATTTTATTTTCCAAGAGATCCATTCCATTGTAGGGTCCTTTCTTTTGAGGGGTGATGGATTTCTGCATGAATCCCCAGAACATTTGACATCAGTCCAAAGTGGTAGCTTTGGGTGCTGTTTCCAAGGTCATCTTTTGAAGCAGACGTTCTTTGCATGACCAAGGGGCCCCCACATGATCCCCCCTCCTCCCCAGAACAAAGAAAGGCTTCAGACAATCCTTTTAGGTACAAGAAGGAGATTGGGAAAGGTCACTTAGGCCAGCCTCTTCCAGCCATCTAGCTTCCAGAAGGTGTCTGTCCACCACCGTCCACCACTGTCGGGCCATCCTTCCAAAACCATACAAATAACAAAAAAGGAATAAAATGAAGACACAGTTAAATTTGGTAGAACTGTTAAAAAGAGACTCTATAAAGTACTGATCGGCTCTGTCGGGAGCTCGAGAGCTGGCAAGGCTATTGGATGAACTCTTACTCTCAACTCATCAAAAATTCAGCTAAAAAAAAATTATATAGCTCCAATTGACCTTTTCTGTCTACAGTTTCCTATCCAGCTTTTAACTCAGGGGCTCGTCTGGTTGTGTGAGATGATGCTTGTTTCCTCCATTCTGCAAATGGAGATGCTGAGACTAAGGGAGATGTCCTGGACCATCCAAACAGCTTGGTCCAGGATCCCCCCGCCCAGGATCTCAGAGCTGCCTCCGTTGTGTTTGCAAAAATCATTTTTGAAATTGCAGACGCCCCTTTTTTTTTTAAATATTTATTTTTTATTTTTAGTTATCGGCGGATACAACATCTTTGTTTGTATGTGGTGCTGAGGATCGAACCCGGGCCGCACGCATGCCAGGCGAGTGCACTACCGCTTGAGCCACATCCCCAGCCCATGCAGACGCCCTTTGAATAGTTGATGCGCAAATGAACCCCTGACAAGCTGACCGTGTTTGCTCTTTGAGGGTCTTTCTAGACCATTTGAAGTCCTCGAAAGATAAGAGCCGCTCACTGCCTGAACACAGTGCAGTGGGATTTCCCAGCGGGTGTGGATGAAGCCAATGTGTCCTTCCGTGCTCATCCTCCGGGCCCACTCCCCGAGCCCCATTTTACAGACAGAAGACTAAGGCTTAGAGAAAAAGAATCTATCCAGCCAGTGGCCACGTCTGACCAGTGTGACCTTGAAGCTCCCACCCTGATGGATGTTATTTAGAGACCTAACTACAGGGTCCCAGCCAAAGTTGTCACAAGCGGTGGCAGAGGGGATGCCTTGGCGTTTCTTGGCAACCCTCACAAAATATGTGCCTGGAGGAATCAACGCTGGGGAAATCCATCCGCCCTCTCTGTGCCGTGTGGTTCTGGGAGGGGTGGGGGGCAGAGGGCCCGCTGCTCCGCGCAGCCTGCTGGAGGTGGGGTGCAGAACTGTGCGGTGAAGTAATGGGAGGCACTTTGCGGGCGCCAAGGAAGGAGCTGAGTTTTAATGGCACGGGGTTAAATCCAGCCCGGGGTGCGCTCTCCCGGGTCCCTGCGGTGTCCAGGCGTCCACGCGTGTGCAATGGGACTCGCGTGCCCCGCAGCCCGTAGGAAGCGGTTAATAAATCAGAGAGGCTCTGCAGGGGCTGCAGGACCCGCCCCCCGCCTTTGCCCCCCTTTAATTGGAGCCCCCGATGATGAGAGCGCAGGTTGGAGGAGGCGCGGGCTCCCCGAGGAGAACAGGGCTTGCCAGCAGTTTTGGGAAAAGCAAAACAAAACAGAAACCCCCAGCTCGCCAGCACCCCGCCACCTGCTCCCGTGAAAAGGCCATTCAGGCGGCGGCGGGACCGCGCTCGGTGTTCGTTAGCGCGCAGGCCAAGGGAGCCTGCTGGCCGAAGCTTTCAATCTTCCCTTGTAACGTTTTACAACCCAGACCCGGCGACAATGGCGTCATTCAGGGCACCCGCTCACGTGGAGCAGAATGTGAAGGGGGGCGGAGAGGCTGGTCTGCGGTGTCGACCCCTAGGGAGCGTCCAGGGAGGGACTGGGGACCCGGATCAGCGCTGGTCCCTGGGATGTGGGTGCAGCTGGTTGACGCACAGAGGGCCTGGGATTTGACGCGGGTGAACCCAAGTTTCCACTCACATAGAAGGAACCAGCGGGTGTAGCCGGTCTCCAGCTCCCTTATCACCGAGGGCTTCGTGCAGCAGGGTGGTTGTGTTTGGCACACAGTTGGTGTGTGCAAGCAGGGTTACTCTATTATCAAGTGTAAGTGAGTTGGCAGGAGCTTTGGAACAAGACTGATCTGGGGGACGTTCTGCTTTCCCTCGCCTCAGCTGTGTGATGGGGGCAGGTTGCTGAACCTCTCTGAGCTTGCATTTCCTTATCTCTCAAGTACGCTCAACCATGTGCATGGAATGAGATTCTTTCCAGGATCAAATGAGCCAAGCACTGAAGTCCAGCAGTCGAAGCTTCTGAAGGAGCAGGAAGGAGACAGTGGTGACAATGATGAAAAACTGTCCCTGGGGCTGCCTGTGTCCCCAGACCCACCAAGACTTTTTGACTCCCCATTTAATTCTCCGTGCGCTTGCTCTGAAGCTGTAGAGGTGTATGGCTTATCTTCCATCCCAAGGTCTTGAGAGGTTTCCGCTGTTCTGATACTAACGTGGTCCCTTGGACTTGTCCATCAATGGACCCGGCCAAAATCCCTTCACTCCTGTCCCTTGGGATATTTCCTTCCCTTTGCTTCTATCATCAACTCCAGGCTGCCATTTTGACATCTGCCAGGTGAACTTGGAACAACTGCACTGTAGGCATTTGAGAAAGATGCTCTTGATTGACAGGTGGGATGATATTTCAAGCTCCTTAGAAGGGAGCAAGCTGCTAGGGGCAAGTGGTTGCCGTGCGACCTCCTCTCTCACTTCTGGGAGTGTTCGTAATCAAAAGCAGGGTTTGGCCATTCCAGCGAGGGGATTTGCCATTTGGCAGCATTGGACTGAAGAATTCCACGGAATCCGTTGATACAATCTCTTGTAAATTCCCTCAGCCAACATAGTTTTTTCCCCCCCACCCCGGGGTTATTTTCTTTAATTAAAAAAAAAAAAATAACCATCCTCATTAAAAATATAAAACCCAAAGAGATTTCCCTCCTTCCTCTTGGAGCCCTGACAGCCCAGCGCTTGACCTCAGCTCACCCAGATAGAATTGCCCGCGAGATTTGACAACTTTTGTAGTGTTTTATTATGAGGGTAATTTTTCTTCTTCTTCTTCTTCTTTTTCCATTACGTAGCTGAAACCACAAAGCCAGGGCTAGAAAGCTAATTTCATTCCTTTTAGCCTCTTGGCCCCCCGGCCGGATTCTGATGAGTGGCCGCTCAGGATGGCTCCAGCTTTGGGTCTGTGATGGCACAAGCCCCCCCCTCGGGAAGCTCAGTTGGGAGACCCCTGGGTGTCATGAGGAGCCTGTTGTCTCATGGAAACCTGGATGCTCTGAGCTTTCCCATGACAAACAAAGGCACAGGCACAGGGCGGGCATGGTGACAACCCCCAGGGGCAGGAGCAGGGAGCCTGGAGCCCTGAACTAAGCTTTAAATACTGAAAGAAGTAATTAGGAGACCATAGAGAAATTCTTAGGGGACGACTGGGTTGGAATGCTGGTTGTGTCTGCCATTAGCTCTGTGACCTTGGACAAAGTGTCTCGTCTTCCTGGGCCTCGGTTTTCGACTCCATGATACGGGGACAGAAATGAGACCAACTTCATGGGATTGCAGCATGAAATGGGCTCCACACCACCCTAGGGAATGTTTTCCGTGTACATCTTTGCACATGAGGCCATGTCAAGTGTACTCTTCAATTTCAATTAAAGGAAGCATTTGTTATAATTGCATTAGAAGAACTGTAAGTACCATAAGCCCATAATTTAATTTCACAGATATCAATTGCTTATAGTAAGTCTAAACTTTGAATGTAAGTTGATTTAATGATTTTTTTATTTGGTACTGGAGATGGAACCCAGGACTGCCACTAAGCTATACCCCAGTCCTTTTTATTTTTCATTTTAAGAAAGGGTCCTGCCAAGTTGCTGAGGCTGGCCTCAAACTTGTGATCCTCCTGCCTCAGCCTCTTGAGTCACTGGGATGACAGGCATGTGCCACTGTGCCCAGCAAAAAATTAATTTAAAAAATGTTTTAGTTGAACAATGACTGGTTTGAGGTCATGGCAAACATCATGATTGACTGACAATTGGGATTTCCTGAGGTGAATTCCTGGGGCAAACTTCTTAACCTGCTCAATGCCATGGGCCTTGGGGATGGCTTCTTAGGATGATGCAGTTAAGTGCACAGAATAAAACACACAGGTTGCAAAGGAAGCCAGTTATGTTGAAATACAGCTATCAAAATATTTTTGAGTGTTTTGAGTGTTGATATAGGAATATGCACATTATAAATGCTCTGCCTAGATGCTGGTAGACCCCAGTCCCTATGGGTTCGTGAGAATGTTGGGGTGTCAGGATGTTTTCTTTTTACACCCTTGGATGATTCTTTTCATGTCTTTTTCTTTTCCCCATCTTGGTACTGGGGATTGTATCCAGGGGTACTTAGCCACTGAGCCACATCCCCAGCCCTTTTTATATATATATATATTTTATTTAGAGACAAGGTCTCGCTGAGTTGCTTAGCTCCTGAGTAAGCTGCTGAGGCTGGCTTTGAACTCACAATCCTCTTGCCTCAGCCTCCGGAGCTGCTGGGATTACCGGCGTGTTCCCTATTGTCTTTTAACTTAATTTTTAAAAACTTATTTGACACACATTTATATAATGGTATAGGACACAGTATGATATATTTCAAAACAGCTAGAAAAGAAGCATTGGAAGAGTCTGTGTCTCCTTTGTCTGCCCCCTCCTCCCACCTCTCCTACAACCCACCTCCCCCAGTCCATCCCCCACCTGCTTGGTTCCCGACAGGGCTCCTGGTGTTGCTTAGCACCCCCTCTTCCTTCCCAGAGGGGATGTTTATTGAAGTTTCCTAGGGACATGCCTGATTGGAAGGCTGGAGGTGGGGGAAGATGGAGGACTGGGTTTGAGTACCTTGCAGGATGCTGTACATATAAAGTCACTAGGTTTTTATTACATTCAGCTTCCTGTGGATGCTGCTGCTGGGCGGGGTTGTGACTCGCAGGGTGCCCAGTCCATGAGTGACTCAGAAGACACCTGGATCTGACTCTGTCTCATCCTGAACCCTGTGCTGTTTCTCATCGTCCTCTCTCTCTCTCTCTCTCTCTCTCTCTCTCTCTCTCTCTCTCCTCTCTCCCTCTCCTCTTTCCACCTAAAACAAGGGCCATCGTGATGAAGGTGACCACTTGCTCAGCTCCTCCTGTATGCCGTGGACATTTCTGAATCTTTTTCACTCTCAGCTCATTTCTTCCTTCAACCACCCTTTGAACTGGGGATGCTTATTTTCCCTACTTTGCAGATGCCACGGAGAGCTATGGCACACCAGAGGGGACAGAGGGACCGTGGCTCAAAAGGAAATCCTAAGTCGCAAGTGGGACTGTGTCCAGATTAGAGTAACCTAAGGTCACACCTGGCCATCCTAGGTGGTCTGCTACCATTCTTAACTCTCTCGGGGCAAAGAAAGACCTCAGTCCCATTTTGAAGGTGGACACACCGAGGTAGAGTGTAGGCAACTGCTCAGTTCTTCTGGCTCTTGAATTAGGGAGTTCAAAGATGGTAGACTAGGTGAGAATATTTCAAAAAGCTTTGTGTGCTTATTGATGGTGAAGAGGGGTTCTTAACCTGGGGGTGCCCATTGGCCTTTTTGATACATAGAGAGCTTCTCCCAAATTTACTTGCCTAATGTATAAGACATGAAAAATTAGTACCCAGGTGTGGCTTTTCAGAATACAATGCACACGAACATAATTCAGCTGCTTTGCTCCTGAGAGACCCTTTGGCTTATTTTCTCAATGATTTTTCAGGTGGATTCTTTACTCTGTGGCTTAGCTGGCAGGGGACTCTGGATCAACCCACTGATAAACATTATTTCCCGTCTTCTCTCTTTCAGTAAAGAATACCCCGTGGTTCCCAGGAGCACCGTGAGGCAGAAAGTGGCCTCCAACCACAGTCCCTTCAGCAGTGAACCTCGAGCTCTCTCCACCTCGTCCAACTTAGGGTCCCAGTACCAGTGTGAGAATGGGATCTCCGGCCCCTCCCAGGACCTTCTGCCCCCACCCAACCCGTACCCGCTGCCCCAGGAGCACAGCCAAATTTACCATTGCACCAAGAGGAAAGGTGAGCACAAAGCCCCCCCCCCCCGCCCCCTGCCGCTTCCTTCCTTTTGGGGGTTGAGTGGGGGTGGAGGCATGCACGCTAACACTGATTGATTAGAAAGGCGCAAGCAACACACAAATACATGGAGATGATCAGAAATTCAGATCATGCAAGTAAAACTAAAGGCTCCCTGGACCTGACTTTCTCCATTCTAGCCCTTTCCTTGAAGAAGATGTATTTGGAATGTCCACATCTATTTTATCCACTTACTCAAGCTTACATGCATGACACACACACACACAGATAAATAGTCTTCAAAGTACACTTCCAACACGGGTGATATTAGTGTACATGTCTTTTGCAACATCCATTTTTTTTTTTTTTTGAACAAAAACCTTTAGGGTGTGTATGTGTATGTGTATGGTGCTGGGGTGTGATCCAGGGCCTCGTGCATGATAAGGACCTTCTCTGCCACTAAGCTGTGTTCCGGCCCCTAGGTTGTGCTTCAGATTCCCTTTTGCGGTCCCAGACCCGCCCATTCTTGCTAACTGCTGAAGAGGTGTGGTCTGCAGGGGCGAGCGGGGTTTGTGTGGCCCTCCCCACTGGTGGGCAGAGAGGTTGCTTCCGGTGTTCCTTGGATGGGTTCCCAGCTGTGCTCCCGGGGAACCTTCTAGAAGTTCTGTAGGCCTCCTCTGTGTCTCCCAGGTGGACTCTCTCTCTCTCTCTCTCTCTCTCTCACACACACACACACACACACACACACACACAGCCACAACTGACTTCAGCTGATGTCTGAAGCCCTCTGTGCTTTTCTTTGTCGTATGAGAATTAATGGCTTCTCCCTGAGTCAGCTGAGACCACAAGGGCTCACCTACGAGCAGCAACAAAGAAAATCTCTTGGGAGCCAGAATCAAAGTGGCCGACATAGGTAGTGTGGCCGCATTGGGCTTCCGTACACATTGGCTGAGTGTGAGCTACAGACGGGTGCAGGCAGCCAAGCCAGAGAGACGCAGGTTCGAATCTCCCTTCTGCTTCTGGCTTCTGTGTGACTTCAGGAAGGTGTCTGAACCTCCCTGAGCCTGAGTCTCCCACTTCGTGAAGGAGGAACAAGTCTCCCAGAGCACCCTGTAGATGGTAACCGTGATGAACTACGGGCAGATAATCACCCCAGAAACTGAGTCCCAGGAAGGAGCCCAGAGATGGTGGCGGCTGAGGCGATGGCGCGAGAGAAGGGTACATGGGACAGGGTACCCTAGGGCTTGCCACCTGTGGTCTTCAGAACCAATCGGGGTGAACCCCACGTTTGGTATTTGGAAGTTTGTGTGCATATGGACCTACTTAACTGCACCTCTCTTTAAAAAAAAAAAAAAAAACTGAGACCATCTGCTGGAGCTCATGGAAGGCCTTGTCGGATTGGCTTCGTATGAAGACATCGTAAAATCCTGCGTGTCTTGTGTGCGCTCACCGTCGGCCCAGGGAGTATCAGCCCTTTTGCTCTTCGTCCTTAGCAAGGCCTGTTGTGACCCCAGAGCCTCAGTAGCCAACTTTGGAAGTCCAGCCACCAGGGCCTGAGCTTTTAGGAAAAAAAAAAAAAAAAAAGCTCACCCATGAGCCCCGATAGAAATGGGTGCTTTGGCAGATGTCTGTCCCTGCAGCTGGGATTCTGTGAGGAAAGTACCAGGCTCTCTGACATTCACCGTCTTGCATTTGGAAGGAGGGGAGAACAGCCATTGATCCTCAAGTGGGGGCCTGGAGCGCTGACCTGGGGGAGGCCTGACTCCCTGATGTGCCTGAGTCCACCCACATCCTTGCATCTTGAAGGCCTGAACAGTACCACCCCAGCAGCCCCTGGCCCAACTCCCAGCACGTCGGCCACTGGACGCCCTGGAAACAGATGCCTGCAGGCGCCTCTGCCTCTCAAGGCCCGGGACAGGGCTCAGGGATGTCCCCCGCAATTTGGGACCTGCACAGAGGTCCTGTCTGTGTTTTCCTGAAGGGCGTCCTCTCTTGATCCCAGGACAAGCCTTTGAACACTACTCTGTAGGTGCTGGGATTAGCTGGGAAGCGGAGGCTCAGGCCAGGAAGGTGGGAAGATGTGCCGGCCGGTTCCTGACGGCAGAATTCGAACCCAGACCTGGACTGAAATCTGGAGCCTGCGTGCTTCACCCCGGCTCCCTCCTGTCTCTCTTCCCACTCCTCGTCGCGACACTCTCCAGATTTCCTCTCCCGCCCAAGGCCAGCTCTGGAGACTGGGTCCCACGGTGCGGATTCAAGCTCACCAGGTTTGAATTAGGGGAGTTCTGTCGATTAAATGAATGCCAGTCCGGAGGAAGAAGTTAAAAAGAACCCATGCCCATTTTGGATTCAATATTTACAGCAGTGTCCTTATGAAGGCATCCTGGGGAGTGGGGCGAGAGCCTTTGAAAGCAAGGGCCGTAGCCCTCTTTGATTATGGGAGCATCTGATTTTCCTGGGGTATTTGCAGGCGCCTCAGATAAAAGCTTCGGGTGGCCCAGTTGGTTCATTGCAGAAATCATCGAAGTAGCTGACCCTTTGAAGCTGTGTGACTGAGGGCCAGTGACTTCCCCTTTCTGGGCCTGCGTGCAAGATGAGGATCGCGGAGGCACCCACCGTACGGGGCCCTGTCCCAGAGTTCACGCCGGTACCTGTGGCTTAAACATTATGCAAGTAATTGTTGAATTCAAACTGCTGTCGGGTGCTCTCAAGGAGATGCCCTGGTGCTGACGGATGTCAGATTGGAGCGTCATGCGGGGAGGGCGATCGGAGAGTGAGCCCCAAAGGGAGCGGGCTGGGAGCAGGTGACGGGGTGTCCCTAGGTGCTCCCCTTGGGCAGGAAGACTGCCCTCTCTGTGGCGTGACCAGAAATCTGTGACTCTGGACAAAGTGGTGGTAAATGTCAAAGAGGAAAGGCAGGGACCGGCTCTGTGCCAGTGTCACCGGTCATTTGAATCAGGGGCTTCAGCTGCTCCCCTTGCCCGTGGGCAGGTGAGTGGCCCTCAAGAACCGTGACTAGGGTTTTCTTTGCGTTCGGAAGCAGTCACTTTTCATTGACAAGAATTGATACCAGGGACCTGCGGCGGGCTCAGAGGCGTGAGATGGTGGCTCAGAGCAGGGTGTGGGAGAAGCTGGAGGTGTGGGTGGGATCAGGCCTTGGTGACTGGCTGCAGATAACGCGGTGAAGGATGGTCCCCTTTGCCCCGATTTGGAATCTGGAGCTCAGAGAACTTGCCCCAGTCACCCAACTAGTGAGGGGCCCAGCCTGCGATGCCCACCTAGGCCTGTGGACCCGGAATGCGCCCGGTGTGCACCCTGGAGGGGACTGTCACCTTTCTAGGAACCTCTGCCCTCTCACCTACCGCTACCCCGAAGAGGGAGCTCCCAGTGACAGGGAACATTCCAGATGAACTCTGTCTGTCCTGCCTGGGAGACAACAAATAGCAATTCATCATCGGCTTCCACATGGGCCCGTGATAAGGAATCAGCCGAGGTTTCCTTCCAGTTTGGGATTCCCGTTAAGTGATAGCTCCATGGGTGGCTCCCCGCCCCCGCTGGCCGCTATCTGACTTCCCCCCATTGTCTGTCTCCTCTCCAACCAGCCCAGGAGCCGGGCCCAGGGAGATGTCAAAGGGCCCGCCAGGCCAGAGGCCATCCTCGTGTGTGGACCCTGCTGTCTCCAAACTATCTCTCCCTGTGGGTTGAGTCAAAAAAAAAGAAAGAAAGAAAAAGAAAAGAAAAGCCGGGAAGGTCCTTTATCAATGCCACTCAGACAAATCCAGGACCTGGGCCTGGGAGAGCCCTTGTCCTTCCCCCCTCCCACCCTGATCCTCGGCCCCCTCCCATTAACAACCCAACTCGACCCTAATGAAGATCTTGGCACAGCAAATGACAGAAGAGGGTATTCAAAGGGTAGCCAGGGATTGAGAGATGGAGGGGAGCCGGGTGTTGGAGAGGGTTTTGCAGGTTCCTTTTCCCAGTGGTGTGTGTTTTAAAAAGCATTTCCACACCCATTCCTTCCCGGGACCCTCGGAGCCAGAGGGGCCAAACAGAGGATGAGAGCCAGGGTTAGCTTCTAGGGTCCTGTGGTTGATGAGTGGTAGATCTGGGGCAGAAATTCATCAGACAAATATTTATTGAGCACTTGCTATGGACTGGGCACGGCGCTGGGTACTTGCAATAAGCCAAGGGCCAGGAGATAGGCCCCTGCTCTCAGGAAACTTGTATTCTCCCTGGGGGAGAAAGTTACTAAGCCAACAGGTGAATTGAATGATTTCAGATGGTGACCAGGTGACATTTGAACTTGAGTCTTTGGATCATTAGTTGAGGATTTTCCTGTAGTACCATTCTAGTCCTTTCCATTTTTAACCAAGTGCTAAGAGTATGGGAAAACACCCCCCCCACACACACACAATTCCTTCTTCCATCCATCCATCCACCTGTCCATCCATCCATTCACCCATCCACCCATCCACCCATCCATCTACCTGTCCATCTATCTACCTGTCCATCCATCCATCCATCCATCCATCCATCCATTCCTCTGTCCACCCACCCATCCACCTGTCCATCCATCCATCCACCCATGCACCCATCCATTCGTCTATCCATCCATCCATCCATCCAATCATCCATTCATTCTTCTGTCCACCCATCCATCCACCTGTCCATCCATCCACCTGTCCATCCATCCATCCGTTCACCCACCACCTGCCCATCAGTCCGGGTTCAAGGTGGCTGCTCTTCACGGTTGGCAGAGCATGCCGAGTTGCATGAAAGTCCCCACGTGTCAGGAAGAGCACTGTTTTGTGAGCCAGAAGTCTTGACTTATAGATGCCCTGAGGGCCAGGCAAAGGTCTTTCAAGTGAATGAGCCCGATCAGGAAGGGGAATGCCCCAGTTGGACACTGCGACCAGATTCCCAGATTCGCTCGACAGGATTAGTGATTTAAAAAGCAGCTTTGTGAGTCTTCAGCTCTGGAATCTGCCCAGATACCTCCAGGTAGTGGCTGACCTTCAGAAAACCATCTGTCCAGCCTTCTGAGAGGGAAAAGAGGAAAAAGGCTCAAAAGTGGTTATTTGAACACACAAGAGATTTCAAAGCTCTCTGCTGACTTCTTGTGCAAGGACGACAGAAACTACATTAGCCCAAGTATTTTTTTTTAATATTTTTCTTAATTGTAGATGGACATGCAATATCTTTATTTTGTTTATTGATTTTTATGTGGTGCTGGGGATGGAACCCAGTGCCTCACACATGCCAGGCATGTACTCTACCACTGAGCCACAACCCCAGCATAGCCCAAGTATTATCTCAATTAAACCTCACAAGAGCAGGTATTATCCCATTTACAGTCAAGAACTGAAATTGGAATGGTCCAGTGGTTCAACCATGACCACATAGCCATGGTTTTGTGCCCTAAAATCTGTGTTCCGGATTCATCACTAAAGCCACTCTACCAAAACCATCTAGAAAATTCCGAAGACCTGGGTTTTTCACCATGCAATGCTGTACTGGATGGTCAGAACCAGAGAGAACTTCCCTGTTATCCAAGAGAGTCAATTGGGGCCAGGAGAGTTGCGATATAACTGACCACACAATATATATATATTTTCTGGAGCTGAGCAGTAGCTTCACTTTGTCAGAAGACTCAGTGCTTGGTGACAGCCCAGTCCCCAACCCTGGAAGCCCAACAGGACTTGGCCAATAAAAAGAGAGGCACTAAATCATAACCCAAATAAACACAAGAGACTCTGCCCATTTGTCATCACTGACCTGAAATTTGGACCCTGGCTTTGGAATTTCTGTAAATTCTGATGAGGATGGAGAGGAATGGGGGGCGTGCCCAGGACCTGCTTTCATCAAGAAGCCAACCCAGTGTTCCTTAGGGCCCTGCATCGGATCACGGGGATATTAAAGACTGGAATGTATAATTTTACGATTTTCCAAAATGTGTTCCGGCCTTTTGCTTATGATCCCCATCCCCCCCCACCCCCCCGCCCCCGTTTTTTTTTTTTTTTTTCTTTTGACTTGTTACAAATCTGGAAAAGGATCAGAAACTCGAGATGGTTAGTTAGGCTTTTTTTTTTTTTTTTTTCTCTTGCCAAGGGTACCCTGCAGCTGCACTTTCTATTACTGAAAAGGGGAACGCCCCGGCTTAGTGAGAAAAACCAAAGGTTACGGGCCCAGCAGCGATGGAAAAACATGCAGAATTTATGGATCTGGTGGGTGGAAGGCGGAAGGAGAGCAAGGGGGGAGAGAAGGCAGGCGGGAGCAAGGACCCCAACAAGCTGGGTGCCCCAGTGGCTTCGAGACTCCAAAAGAACGCCGGGTTGAAAGGCGATGGATGTCATCTGGATGTCTTCAGACATCTGGGTGGTTGGCACCATATCGTCAGAGCACCTGGAAGAGTGACCGCATTTTTCTTTCTTTCTTTCTTTCTCTCTTTTTTTTTTTTTTTCATTTTGTGCAATTTGTTGGGCACCCTATGGGTCCCAGATGTGTTCCAGAAAGACATTAACTGAAAAAATAAACCTGCTTGTCATTCAGCGGGTACAGACGACCCTATCTGTGGGTCTCACGTGGGGGGTCGTTGCAAACAGAGGCATTCGGTGGAACCCAGGCCCGAGCTTCTCAACCCAGGGTTGGGGGCTGTTTGATGTACTCGTCCAAAGCCCGGGGAGTTTCTGTCCAGTGAGTGACATTTGGAGTCCCAGAGGGCCAGGCCTCCCTACTCAACTCCTCCAGGAGGATGAGTGAGGCCAGCGGGCATGTGCCCCCCGACCAGGATGGCATCTCCCCTCTCCAGAACCTGGCAGCCGACCTGGCACTTGGTAGGAGCCCAGTAAACATCTGTCGCATGCCTGGGTGACCTGGAGGCAAGGTGCGTAGGCAGAGGAAGTCGGACCTGGCCTCTGCTCCTTCCCAGCTGGCTGACCTTGGCCAGGTCCCTTCTCTGAGTGTCGGCGTCTGCCTCTGAGGAACAGGAACGATGCTGATGTGTTGAGGGGTGACTGTGAGATCAGAGTCGCGCTACCGTGAGGTTGACGGGTACATCACCCGGTGACCAGAGCTACCCTTGATGATGCTCCCTCTTATTCATTCCTGATCACCCCGTGAGGTGAGGGTCGCCGGCGCTCCCCCAGGAATGACAAGTGTCCGGGGGGTGGCCGCCCTGCTGGGCTCACGCGGGCACCAAGTACAAGAGTCAGAGGCAAGTCCAAGGCTCCTTTTCCACCTCCTGAGGTCGGGTGCAGAACTCTGTGTCCCTTTCACTGTCATATTTCAGTGGTGGAGTGTTTTTCTCAGAGACAGCCCGGCCTCGCATATTTTAAAATTGGTGCACTATAATGACACACGGCCGTGGGACAGTTGTGAATTCGTTGTGTCCGCACACAATGTATAATAATAATCAGTGACCCTCCCCGCCTCCTTCCTCTGTCCTGTGGTCTCTATTTGCAGGAGACCCCCCCACACACAGACACACCACCTTTTCTTCCCTCTCACTTCCACACATGAGAGAGAACACATGGTCCTTAACTTTCCGGGTCGGCTTGTTGTCTGACATAATGCTCCCAAGTGCCGTTCTTCTTTGTGGCTGAATCAAACTCTGTCGTGTGTGGAGAGCACAGTTTCTCATCCAGTCATCTGTGGGCGGACACCCAGGCTGGTTCCCCAACTTTGCCATTGTGAACGGTGCTGCTTGGTGGTTGGCAGGCCTGCGTGGTGACAGTATCCTGGCTTCCGTTCTTTAGGATGACACCCAGGAGCGGCACAGCTAGCCCAGTGCTTGTGTTAGTTCCCAAAGGGGCCAATGGCCCAGAGTGGTTGGGGAAGACCCTCTTTCAGAGACAGAACTATCTCTGCCATCTAACACCAGGGATGGACTGGTGCATAGAGGAGAGAAGTGAGCTGTTTTGTAAAGACACAGCAGCACTTTAACTTGTTCCAACTCCACAAATACTAGCTGGGGACCTCCTTACATAGGGTGTCTGGAAAGGGAATTCATCAGGTACCCATCCTTTTATCCATTAGTCCATCCATCTCCTCATCCAACCATCCATTGGGCCATCTGCCCGTCCATACATCCATCCACCTGTCCATCCATACATCTGTCCATTCATCCATCCACCCACCTACCCATCTATCCATCTACCCATCCATCTGTCCAGTGACCCCTCAGTCTGTCCATCTATCCATCCATCCATCCACCCACCCATCTACCCACCTATCCATCCATCCATCCATCCATTCCTCATCCATCTATCCATCCATCTGTCCATCCATATGTCCATACGTCCATCCATCCATCTACCCATCCATCTGTCCACTGACCCCTCAGTCTGTCCATCCATCCGTCTATCCATCTACCCACCTACCCATCCATCCATCCATTCATCCTTCTGTCTATCCATACATCCTACATCCTTTTTCCCATGACCTACCTATTCATCCATCCATCCGTCCATCCATCCACTGTACAAATATTGACTGCATGTCTTCTTCATGGAGCAGGGACCAGGGACTTGGTAGTCAGATTACTTTGGGTCTAGCACAATTTATCAGCCATATGAGACCCTGAGCAAGTTTTTTAACCTCCGTTTCTTTTCCGTCATCTAAAGAGTAAGATTAACAGTGCGAGCACCTCACGGGTCGTTGCGAGGATTAAATGGTCACCTCCTAGAGGGTGCGTAGGCAGAACGGGCACTGTATGTGTTCTTGTTGTTACATTGATACTGTCGATGGCATTATTCCTGAGCGGGTATCCGTCTGGGCGCATGGTGATGGAGAGGTCCGACAATGTCCCATCTTCGTGAAGTTGACAGGCTGGGGAGGAGGGAAGAGGATAATGACACTGTACAGAACATCTCCTCACGCCAATGCCTAACCCACATTTTCCCAAGGGTCCCCTCTGTTCCCTGCGTAGGAAGAGCTGCTTGTACCTTTCCATCTTCCAGATGCAGACACGGAGCTGAGAAGGGCCGGGCTGCTCGCTTAGAGCGTCACAGCCGAGCGCTGGGCCAGCCAGCTCCCTCTTCTCATCAGAACGGAGGTTGGGGCTGACCTTCTCCAGTCCTGTGGCCAAGTGGCTGTCTCTGCTCCTGGCTGTCGGCCGCTGGCCCCTGTCTCACAGGTCCCTGTCCCCCTGTCTCTGCAGATGAGGAGTGCTCCACTGCAGACCACCCCTACAAGAAGCCCTACATGGAGACACCCCCCAGCGAAGAGGACCCCTTCTACCGCCCCAGCTACCCGCAGCAGCAGGGCCTGAGCGCCTCCTACAGGACAGAGTCGGCCCAGCGACAGGCCTGCATGTACGCCAGCTCCGCGCCGCCCAGTGAGCCCGTGCCCAGCCTGGAGGACATCAGCTGCAACACGTGGCCCAGCATGCCCTCCTACAGCAGCTGCACGGTCACCACGGTGCAGCCCATGGACAGAATCCCCTACCAGCATTTCTCGGCTCACTTCACCTCGGGGCCCCTTGTCCCCAGGCTGGCCGGCATGGCCAACCACGGCTCCCCGCAGATCGGAGAGGGGATGTTTCAGCACCAGACCTCCGTGGCCCACCAGCCTGTGGTCAGGCAGTGTGGGCCTCAGACTGGCCTCCAGTCCCCCGGCAGCCTGCAGCCCCCCGAGTTCCTGTACTCTCACGGGGTGCCCAGGACCCTGTCCCCCCAGCATTACCACTCCGTGCACGGGGTCGGCATGGTGCCAGAGTGGAGCGAGAACAGCTGAAGCCGGGTGGCCCTGCCGCAGGCATTTGCTGAGAGAGAGGAGAGGGGCGAGGGAGAGAGATGGGCGCAAGGAGGACCCCCCACGAGTTTTCCACTCTGCATCCGCGCACTCGAGGCCTCCGGGCGCTGATCCGATCAATAGCTTGCAAACCAACCACCATCCAAAAAAAAAAAAAAAAAATCTGACTCTGTCGTTTTGATTCCAAACTTCAAAAACCAAGAGAAGATGGAGTTGCATGCCCACAGGACTCCCCGCTCCTCACCAGCCGCCTCGGTCCCCTCATGTCTCCTGATGCCTTCTCTTAGGTTCCAGAACATCCTGCTCAGTGAGTGTCTCATCCTGGTGGATCTTGGGAACCTCGCGCTGTCTCGGTGTTCATGTCGACTTTGTTATATAATAAATGATAATATATTTTTTTTCTTCTGATTTTCTTAACGGGACCCAGTCCCTTATTGGAGGGAGATTCCAAGTAGACACTTGCGGGATTCCCTGGGCAAAAACCAGCCCTAAAACTTAACATGGGCCTTCCTCTTCTGTCTGAGAGAAGCACCTACCTCTGCCGCGTGATGTCTCCCAGAAGGTCCCCACGTCCCCGGCTGGTTTCCCATTAGTCTCTGCCTCCGCCAGCTCGCTGGTGCCCAATTTTGCCTTTGACTTGCACAGATGGACTTGGGATCAGGCCGATCTCCGCCCCACCGACCCCCAGCTCCGGGTCTCTCCTGCCATCTGTCGCTAAACAAGTGGCCTCTAGTTTCCCCGTCCAGAAATCTTGCTTTGAAAAAAACTTTAAAAAGCCCTGGTTGACCTGCGGGCAGGACTCTGATAAGCAGAGAGCAAGCTCTGTGCCGACAAGAAAAAAACAAAACAAAACAAAACAAATATTCTTTGCGATTAAAACAAACAAAGCCAGCCCCAGGCGTCCTGCCCACCCACAGGATGCAAAGCAGAATCTTCAGGTCCTCAAGAGGCGACATCTGCTCACCGTTGAACTCCAAAGAATCCGCACCAGCACCAAAGCCGACACTCAATTGTGTGTATCGACAGCAGAAAACAGTATTAAAAAAAAAAAAAATGTGTGTGTAAGTAAGACGTTATTGTAGGGGTCCCCAGATGTAATATTTTACTGGTACTATTTATTTATAAATAGGAATTCTAATTAAGTAATAACAGGAAATCCAGCATGGGAGCTGACCAAGAGCTTTTAATTTTATTGATACTCAGAAACCAAGTTTGTGTTTTTTAATTTTTTCCCCCTTTTTTTCTTCTGAATGATCTTTGCTTTCTCGACTTTAAAAAAAGAAGAAAAAAAACTTTTTTTTTTTTTTTTTTTTTTTTTTAACTGACCCTAATAAAGAGAACAGGGTAATATGTGAGACTGAGTATGTCCCAGGTCGTGAGAGCTTGGGTATGTTTGTACGTGAGTGTCTCTGCGATTTCATCTTTCTATGTGGCTGAGGGAGGGAGGGGAGAATAAGTACTTGTTCCTTATATTTGTGTGCCAATTAAGCCTAATAAATGCTATGTGCTTAAGGAAGTACAAGGGACTTGGAGCACCCTCTTCTTTCTGCTACTGGGTAGAGGGGACAATAAGAATGTCACCTTTCCTAGGCCAGGAGCTACTGAGAAGAGTGAATTAATTATAAAGAAATGACAATCAAGCTTCTCTCACATGCAAGGGAGAAACAAGGTTGATGGCTTTTCTGTCCCCAAGGGACAGAATGAGTACAGTTGTACTGGGTAGGTTCTGACCCGACTCTAAATAGATATTTAATTCTGATGGGTTTCATTTTTTTAAAAAAGTTTGCCTTGGAAGAAATGGCCTTCCAAACTAATTTTACCAACTCTACAGTCAGTCAGTCTTATTTTATTTCTGAAGAAAACCATCTGAAGACAGGATGATTATTTCTTATTCAGAGTGCTTGGGACCAGATTTGGGATTTTTTATTTTTAGTTTTCCATTTTGAAGTATCTGCCCATATACAATGAGCTACCTTGGGGGAAGCAAGTCCAGCCTGAGCATGACATTCATTTATGTTTTATTTATGCCTCATCCAAAGCTAATTGTACACAGTAGTTTTAGGGCACTTGCACGTCGTCGGTGGGGTTAGTGTAGAATTTTCCATTTGTAGTGGTAGGTCCATTTTCAGAAAGTTTCCGACTTGGGAGCTTTCGGATTTCAGACTTTTGGATGAAGGAGGCTCCGTCTGCGCAGAAGAGAACCACCCACCACACTCCTCAGAGTCTTGCCACCATTAAAATAAAATCATTAAGAACACGTCCACAGCAGGTTTCATAAATCATACAAGGAACACCGTATCCATGACCTTCGCGGGTTGACCTCTCTGGATTCCACACCTTAGTTCTAGTGGATCTTCTCAGTGCGTGGGTAGGATTGAGGGTGGAGTACCCCCAGATCCGTGAAGTTTCATCCTTGTGTTGATGTCAAGAGGCGCACAGATATCATTATGTTCCTTTAATCTATTTAGGGGGTGCTCGCTCTAGCCTGGGCACATGGCGGGTACTGGGAACATAAAGATGAACAGGGTGATAGGGGCCCTGTCCTCTGTGGCTTGTGGTTTAGTGAGCAATGGTCTCTACTATCAATGAATTGTAGTGTCTGAAAGAACTGCTGGGTGCTGTATGCCCAGGGCCATCAAAGGGAAGACAAGGGCCCTAACACAGTCGGGGTGAGGTGACTTTTGTGCTGAGCCCTAGTGAGGAGTAGCAATGATCCAGGTAAGGATTTGGGAGGAGAAGCATTTCAGGCAAAGGAAATCATTTACGCAAAGGCCCTGAGGCAGAAATTGTGGTGGAAAATGGAGATATAGGTTAATATGTGGGTAGAAATCACCGAGTGCACATTGCCTCATTTGTTCAACAAACATATATTAAGGTCCTGTCGTATATGGTAGAGACCCTGTCTTTTCGAGGATCAGCTAATTGTGTTAGGTTCTTTTCTAGTTAGTCCCCAGAGCTGCCAAGAACAGGTTCTGGTTATGAAATGTTAGGCTTCTTTGAAGCTAGAAATATTATAGCGTCTGTTCTAGCTTCTTGGTCCACTTGAGTGTGGGACTTAAAATTATGAAACAGAGAGGAACTTTCTAAGTCAGATTGTTGATATTCTTAAGTTCAGAGAGGTTAGGTGTCTTCTGCAGATCACACAGCAGAGCTCAGCTTGGAACCTAAATTTATGCAAGACTTGGCTTCCTCCTTTATTAAGAGAAGGTATTCTACCTGACTCAAAGGGCTACTATGAATTAAAGTGAAATAACATCTGTGAAAATGCCCAGAAAGGTATTTAACACAGTAAATGTTCAATAAGTGTTTGAAAAGAAAGACTTTAATACACAAAAAGCATTTTTTTTATTCATGGACTTCATAAATATATATTTTTATAAACAGTGATGCTAATGGGAAAATAGGAAATCTCAGAAACTGCTGTTTGGAATGAAAGTAAGATACACATGGTGGGTGCTGGATGCCTGTAATCCCTACGGCTCAGGAGGCTGGGGCAGGAGGATCACGAGTTCAAAGTCAGCCTCAGCAACTTAGTGAGGCCCTAAGCAACTCAGTGAGACCCTGTCTCCAAACAAAGGATAAAAAGGGCTGGGGTGTGGCTCAGCGGTTAAGTGTCCCTGGGTTCAATCCCCAGTACAAAAAAAAAAAAAAAAAAAAAGAGATAAACATTTTGAGAGGAGGGCTTGGGAAAATGTACCAAAAGTTTCCACAAGTTTGCTAATGATTGAATCTGATTATTCTGCTTTGAGGAATGGATCCTAGGGATATACTCAGAGATGTGTACAAATACTTTCTGGAAATATCAACATAATTTTTTTAATCTGTGCAAAATTGGAGGGAGCCCTAATCTCCACTAATACGGGGCCAGTAGGTTAGTAGGTGACCATCTAATGGAATGTCGCATAGCAGTGAAAACACACTTGCAAAGAATATTTAAAGAAGGCATCCCCACAGCGGTGAGGGGGAGCAGAAGCCCCGCGCCGCTGACTCCTGCCCAGGAGAGAGACCCCAGCAGCAGCAGGAGGTGGGGGTTGTGGGTGGCTTAAGTTCTCTTTCTGCTTTGGGTGGTCTCCTCTCTCTCTCTTTCTTTCTTTCTTTCTTTCTTTCTTTCTTTCTTTCTTTCTTTCTTTCTTTCTCTCTTTCTCTCTCTCTCTTTCTCTCTTTCTCTCGCTCTTTCTTTCTTTCTTTCTCTCTTTCTCTCTTTCTCTCTCTCTCTCTCTCTTTCTCTCTTTCTCTCTCTCTCTCTCTCTTTCTCTCGCTCTTTCTTTCTTTCTCTCTTTCTCTCTTTCTCTCTCTCTCTCTCTCTCTCTTTCTCTCTCTCTCTCTCTCTCTCTCTCTCTCTCTCTCTTCCTTTCTTCTTCCTATCTTTCAGATGGATCTTCTTTGTTCTAAGGAATAGATTTAGTAAAATATCATCTAGCTTGTGTTTTGGTTGTTGACCCCGTGACTCGGTGGAGAAGGTGGGACACTTCTGTCTACGTGGAACCTGAAGGGACGGAGGTCCATCATGGGTGGGCGTGTCCTGGGCAGGCACAGAGCTGGCCCCAGTGCCAGTTGGCCGGCTGCTAGTCACAGAGTGTCCTGCCTCAGTCACAAGGGGACGCCTGGGTATCTCGGTCCCTGCTTCCCGGGCTGCTGCTTGCTGCTCTGGCCGGTGAGGCTGCTGCTCCGGTGCACCGTGGATTCCTTGTTAGTAAATGCAGCACACACTCACACTCACATGCACACTCATACACACTCTCACACTCACACACTCACATGCACACTCACACACACTCTTACACTCACATACACACACATACACTCACATACACACAAACACTCTCACACTGACACTTACACACACTCACATACACTCTCACACACTCTCACACTCATACACACTCACAAACACACACATACTCATACACTCACATACACACTCACACTCACACTCATATACACACTCACAAACACACACACTCACATACACTCACACACACTCACACTCACATCCACATCCACACACACATACTCACACACACTCACACACACGAGCGAATGCACATGCAGTCAGGCACTCATCGATCTCTCCTTTATCCTCTGCTCTGGGTTATTGAATCCACGTGGCCACTTTTTCCCTGTGACCTTGGGAACGTCACCCAACCTCTTGGACCTTCCCTTCAATCACGTTGGAGGGTGATCCTTGAGTCCTCATCCCAGAGGCTCTGGGTATGGTGAGGTCCCGTGAGGACATGAGCACAGAGTGCTTCACACGGAGGCCGGGCTTGGAGAAAGTGCTCAGGCTTGTTGGCCAATAAAAAGATGAGCTAGCGCTCCTTCTTCTGGTCCTTCCCTCCTCCTCCTTCTCCTCCTGGGAAACTTGACCCTAGATCTTGTTTACAGTTTATAGTCTTAGCTCAGTGGGAGTCAGGAAAACATCACCTCCTCCACCATCACACCATCATAACCATCACCACCACCATCATAACCACCATCACCACCATCACACCATCATCATCACCATCACCACCATCACACCATCATAACCATCACCACACAACTACCACCACCATCATCACCATCATCATTACCATCACCACCATCACCATAATAACCATCACCACACAACTACCATCATCACCATCATCACCATCATCATCACCATCATAACCATCACCACCATCACCACCATCACCATCACCACCACCACCACCTTCATCACCATCACTATCACCCCTATCATAACCATCACCACCACCATCACCACCACCACCATCACCATCATCATCACCATCACCACCATCACCATCACCACCATCATAACCATCACCACTACCATCACCACCACCACCACCACAACCATCACCATCACCACCATCACTATCACCCCTATCATAACCATCACTTCCATTATCACCACCACCACTACCACCATCATCATCACCATCACCACCATCATAACCAACACCACTACCATCGCCATCACCATCAATACCATCACTATCATCCCTATCATAAACATCACTTCCATTTTCACCACCACCACCATCACCATCATCGCCACCATCACCATAACCACTATCATAACCACCACCGTCACCATCACCATCACTATCACTTACCATCATCACCATCACCATCACCACCACCACCATCACCATCATTACCACCACCATCACCATCATCGCCACCACCATCACCATCATCGCCACCATCACCATAACCACTATCATAACCACCACCATCACCATCACCATCACTATCACTTACCATCATCACCACCACCATCACCACCATCACCACCATCACCACCATCACCCACCACCATCACCACCATCACCCACCACCATCACCACCATCACCACCATCACCACCATCACCACCATCACCACCATCACCATCATCATAACCATCACCACTACCATCGCCATCACCACCACCACCATCATAACCACCATCACCACCATCACTATCACCCCTATCATAACCATCACTTCCATTATCACCACCACCACTACCACCATCATCATCACCATCACCACCATCATAACCAACACCACTACCATCGCCATCACCATCAATACCATCACTATCATCCCTATCATAAACATCACTTCCATTTTCACCACCACCACCATCACCATCATCGCCACCATCACCATAACCACTATCATAACCACCACCGTCACCGTCACCATCACCATCACTATCACTTACCATCATCACCATCACCATCACCATCACCACCACCACCATCACCATCATTACCACCACCATTACCACCATCACCATCACCACCACCACCACCATCACCATCATCGCCACCATCACCATCACCACCACCATCACCATCATCACCACCATCACCACCATCACCACCATCACCACCATCACCACCACCATCACCACCACCATCACCACCATCACCATCACCACCATCACCACCATCACCACCATCACCACCATCACCATCATTACCACCACCATCACCATCACCACCACCATCACCACCACCATCACCATCACCACCACCATCACCACCACCATCACCACCACCACCACCATCACCACCACCATCACCACCATTACCACCACCATCACCATGATCAACACCAGCACCACCATCACCACCATCACCACCATCACCATCACCATCATCACCACCATCACCATCATCACCACCACCACCACTATCACCTTCAACAATAATTAAAGCAGCTTCTCCACACAAGTATCTCCTTAAATATGATTTAAACAGTGACTTTGTGAGTAACTAACGACCCTTCTTGGCAATGAGGAGGGGACAATAATTTCTACGCCCCCAGCAGCTCACCACCCAGCTCCCTTGCTGTTCTGACCTCAGGATGCATTTTCATTGCCCTTAACAAAGGTTCCCGTGTGCCACCTCCCGTGGAGGTGATCTCAGCGTCCTTGGTCCCTGTAACTAGAACTGTGGGGGTGGGCTGGGGAGGCAGCCAGGAGTCAAGCTGACCGTTATTCCTGGCGTTTGATGTTATCCACGTGAGCCCTGGCGGTGGTGATGGTGCCTTCACTCACTGGCTTGTGGGCTGTCCCTACAGTGGGTCACTGCCTGCACAGCCCCATCCAGGGAAGGAGGGATCACCCTGTTGTGCACGGTGCAGACAAGGAAGCGCCTAAGCGGAGACCCCAGCAGACGTGTCAGCCTGCTCGTCTGCCCTTGGACACTGCCCAGACTCCCTTAGGTGGGGGCCAGTTTATCCCGTCCTCTCCCACCGGCCCAGCAGCAGGCAGGGCAGAGTGGGGATCCCGGGTCTGGAGGGCGCCACGCAGCATTCTGAGCCTCCGGTGGCCTGTCCTCAGAGCCTTCAGCCTCAGGAAAACCAAAGGAGGCTCCCTGACTGGAGGCTGAAGACCAGCGGCTCCAAGGGGAAGGCCCTGGGCCTCCTGGTCTCGGGAGGCCGGCTTGCTCTCTGGCACGTGAGGAATTCATCCACCTCCGGAAGCCCCATGTCCAGCTCTGTGAAATGGGGGTGCTGAGATCTGCCTTGTGGGCCTGAGGGGGAACAAAGGAGAGCGACGGGGAGTACCCAGCAGACGCTGGGCCCTCTGTGCAGCCAATAAACAGGGCTCACAAGCCCACTTCTGCTCCCGTGTGACCCCTTCTGGAGGGCAGCGAGGTCCCCGGGCAGTCAGGACAATTGTCGTCCTCCCCTACACTCCAGTTGACCCTTCTCCCTCTCCCTCCCGAGCCAGCGGGGCTTCAGGGGGGCAGGTGCTCCGGACTCCCCGGTGCCTCCTCCCGAAAGGGGTCCAGCAACGGTCACCTGTGCAAAGGGCTTGGTCAGTGACACTGTGACGTGCTGCTTACTGGGAGGCAGGGCGCTGGTGTGGAGTCCTTGGGCCGCCTCTGGCCTCCCCTTGGCCGGCCTCTAACTGCAGCCATAGCAGAGTGGACACCCCACCTCCAGCGTCCGGGTTCCGCAGCAGCGATTCCTCTGCAGCTGGGAGGCTCCCTCAGCCTGACCTCAGCCACAGCCCAGAAACAGCGGCCCGGGCCCACCTCCCAACGGGCACGGGAGTTGGTGGACGGAGCCTGTCCTCCTGTCTTCTAGAGGCCCAGGAGGGAGGCTGGTTCTGCACCTCACCAGCCGGTCCTCAGGCACCCAGGGAGCACTGGGCTCGGGAACTGAATCCTTGATTTTCCCTCTTTCCATCCCCCGCCCCCCAGTCCTTCTGCACCCTCCCAGTTCTGAGCCCAAACTGAGTCGGGGTCTTTCCCTCTCCAAACAGACCTGCCCTCCCCAGCCTCCCCGCAGCCTCTGTTCTGCTTTCGAGATAAGTGGAGACGCACTGGCACAACACAGAGCCATCCCGGAAACCCTCCGCCCCTAGACACCAGCCACAGACAGGGTCACAGCCAGGGACAGCCAAGCCGTCCACCACGGCTCTGCAGATGGCTCAGTTCACCCTGCTGGGCTGGCTGTGTACGTGGTCCCTGGCAATTTTATCGCCTGGGTAGGTCTGCGGCGCTCCCACCACACCCACACGGGGGAGGAGGGGACACAGGACCATTTCCAGAACCATCAGCACCCCCATGTTGCTCTTTCATAACGACGTGCACCCCAGCCTCGACCCCAGCCACCCGTAGCTCTGATCTTTCCTCCCTATCTGTGATGTCACCATCTCCAGGATGTCGTATAAAAGGAAGCCCACAGTGGGTCACCTCCTGGGCACTGGCTTTTTTCCTTTGGGGGCGATTCCCTTGAGATTCGGCCCAGTTGTTGAGTACCTCAGCAACATCTTTTTAATCACAGAGTGGTGTCCCCTGGTGTCTATGGGCCACCGTTTTGACAGGTCTTTCTCTTACTAGAGGACATCCGGCTTGTCTCCAGCTCTGGCTCTGGACGTTGGTGTACAGGTGTCTGTGCAAGCGTGAGTTCTGTTTCTCTGGGACAAATGCCCTGCGCGGCGATGGCTGGGCCGGATGGGGATGGCACGTTTGGTTTCTGTTGAGCGATTGCCAGCCTCTTTTCCAGAGCCGCTGTAGCAGTTGACGCTTTTCAACAGCGGCCTAGGAGAGGTCCAGTGTCCCCCCATCATCACCCACATCTTTGTCAAAACTATTTTTTTTGTTATTTTAAGCTTTCAGCCATGGTGACACATGAGTATGGACAGTGTTCTCTTTTGCAAAGGGACGCTTCTGAGGAGGGGCCCTGTCAATAGGCTCATGACCCAGAGCCACCATGAGGCTGTGCATAACCATGGTGGCTCAGCTCGGTGGCATGTGTCAATAACCATGAGCCTGCGAGTCAACCTTGTGGTCCTGTTGATCTGAGTGGAGCACAGCTGGTCGCAGCTGTGGTCAGCTGGGGACTGTCGGTGGAGGATGCCCTGGGGTGGGCGGCTTGGCTCTCCTCCATACAGCCTCTCATTACCACCTGGGCATTCAAGGAGAGATGTGTGTGGCTGTAGACAGAGTCAGGGCCACGGTGTTTACAGGAGGGTGTCAGCCAGGTGCCCCAGAGAAGCAGGAGCAGCCAGAGATGACAGATGGATGGATGGATGGATAGATAGATAGATGATGGATGGATGGATAGATAGATAGAGAGAGATATGATAGATGGATGGATGGATACATAGATCGAGAGATAGATGGATGGATGGATGGATAGATAGATGGTAGATAGTTGAATAGATAGATGAATGATAGATAATAGATGTTAGATGCTAGATAGATGGTAGAAGGTAGATGATAAATAATAGATAAATGATAGATGCTGGATAGTGATAGATAGATGATAGATGTTAGATGTTAGATGGATGATCTATGATAAATAGATCATAGAAGATAGATGATAGGTATAGATAGATGATAGAGAATAGATGATAGCCAGACGATACATACCTACATACTAAGATACTTATTATAAGGACTGACTTCTGCAATAGTGGGGGCTGTATTGGTGAAGTCCACAGAGTGGGGCATCAGAAAGGGCAGTGGCAGCTCAGGCTGCTGTAACAACACAGGGCTGGGTGGCTTAAACAACTGGATTTTTAAAATTTTTTGGTGCTGGGGATGGAACCCAGGGGCACTTAACCACTCACTGAGCCATCTCCCCAGCCACCACCACCACCCCCCTGCCGCAGTCCGGCTGCAGCAGAATATCCAGGGGGTGACGAACTACTTGTGTAGATTGATGCAGCAGGAATAGGAGCCGTTTATTGTAGGACAACAGAGGTATTTATACATTTTGCACAGCTTATCTTAATTAGCATAAAATAGATACAGCAGTCAACCAATAAGGAATCTCCATACTTAATGGCTCGCTTTTGTTACTTTACAAACCACCCCCTCTGGCATTTTGCCAGGCGCCATCCTGACTTATTTACAGACCTTAACATTTCCCCCTTTTGTTTAATTTAAATAACCACCATAGTGTTTTTTACAGAAACACCATAAATAACCTGCTAGAAACAGAAAGGGAGGATACAAAATGTTACAATACCAAGCTAATTGATGGCTCCATGCAAGAAGCCCTTGGAAAAATTATACCAGCAATGACACCATTAGCAAAGATATTGAGTTACAATTTGTTGTAGATTACAGTTTGTTGTCTCAGTCCAGATAAAGCAGTGTCTCAATAGATTAACTCACAGTCCAGGTAAATCACAGTCCAGGTAAGTTCTGCAGGCAGCTAGCTTAAGTTGTAGCAGCAGAAACAGCAACAGCTCCGAAGTCTCCTCGGGTTCTCAGCCGAAGTTTCCTCCGGTTCTCAGCAACACTGTAAATTCTTTTCACCTTTGTTTTCACCGGCACTGGCACTGGGATGAAGGCAGGAAGGATGGCTAAAGAAAATCCTGTAGCATTTCACTAAGAAAACAACCTTCTGAACAATTTAGTACATTTTCTCAAGGATTTTTACATTTGAAATAAGCCTTAATAGTACTCTTTACTCATCAGCCTCCAGGTGTGGGAGACCCATTGTAGTTACTGGCCTTGGAAATGATCAAACTTCAGGGACGCCAGTAGCGTCTTCTGTCAGCTCTAGCATCCCGGGCAACTCCAGATGGCCCTGGGGAGAGTCCCAGACTCAAGCTGCTTCCAGGCACAAGGAGCAAAAGCCTGCGAGACTGTGCCTCCAGGTCAGGTCTAGATTTGGGCTCACAGTGGCGATCCGCTCCCCCGGGCAGGGGGGCAGGGAAGAGCCCGCAACTGCCGCTTGAAAAATTCTTGCTGCGCCATGATCGGCTTGGGCAGGTGGCAGCCGCCTTGTTCCACGCACCCTCCGGTATCGAAAAGTATTCAGTAATAGCCTTTTGCTGCAACTTTTTTCCTGATAATCCTTCTTCTTCTGAACTTTCTTTTTCTTTCTGACTAGAGTTTCTGGGCTTTTATCAACACACGCCCTAACTATTCTTGGTTCCACTGGGGTGCCTTTTTCCCTTATCAATTTACTTCTCACCCCTTCCATATTTTCATCACAAAGACAATACAACATTTCAAGACAAAACAAGACACAGACATACTGCATCAATCTTCTCCATTTTCTCGAAATGGCCATTTTTCCTCTTGCCCTATCTGCCTAGGGACGAGCAGATTGCTCCCGTCCTATCTATGGATGGGCAGCTTTTTTCATCACTTACCCCCGAGTGTCCCGGGGCTCCCCGTAACGGGCCACCAACTGCCGCAGTCTGGCTGCAGCAGAATAACCAGGGGGTGACGAATAACTTGTGTACGTTGATGCAGCAGGAATGAGAGCCGTTTATTGTAGGATAACAGAGGTATTTATACATTCCACACAGCTTATCTTAATTAGCATAAAATAGATACAGCAGTCAATCAATAAGGAATCTGCACACTTAATGGCTCGCTTTTGTTACTTTACAAACCACCCCCTCTGGCATTTTGCCAGGCGCCATCCAGACTTGTTTACAGACTCTAACACCCCCCTTTTTTTTTTTTTTTTTTGGTATTTTATTTAGAGACAGGGTCTCGCTGAATTGCTTAGGGCCTCACTAAGTTGCTGAGGCTGGTCTTGAACTCGTAATCCTCCTGCCTCAGCCTCTGAAATGCTGAGATTGCAGGTGTGCCCACCGCACCTGGCAATTCATGGATTTTTATTGGCGCATTATATTTACACTTAAGAGTGGGATTCATGGGGCTGGGGATATAGCTCAGTTGGTAAAGTATTTGCCTCACATGCCCAAGGCCCTGGGTTCAATCCCCAGCACCACAAAAATATATCATTAGGCTACATTCACATAAGTACATAACAGAGGACCAGCCCCTCCCCCTCCCTCCCCCATCTGCTTGCTCCTCTGCACTCACCTGTCTTTTCCATGATTATCATGATCATTTTAATTAGTGCATCATGATCACATATGTGCACACACAGGATCCTCTGTGCTACAGTGTAAGGGATGTAGCATAATCCATCGACTTCACTCCCGGGCACTCCCCCACGTCCACCTGCCTCCTTCCTCTCTGTCCCTCCCCTGGCTCCTTGGTCTTCCTGGAAGTTTGTTTCCTCCTGGGTTACAGAAGCTGGAGGGCCAAGATCAAGGAGCCGTGGGGAGTTGGTTTCTGGCCAGGCCTGTCCTCCTGGCTCTGGGTGGCCGCCTGCTCATGCTGTCCTGTGTGCTACTTCTCTGTCATGGGGAGAGAGAGAGAACTCGATCCCGTGTCTCTCCCTGTGATGAGGACACCAGCCACAGCAGTGCCACTGAGCATCAGGTCTTCAATGTATGAGTTTTGTTGGGAGCAGTGGGGAGCAAGTTCTACCCCTCACTGGGGGCTGTGGAGCGGGCAGGCCGAAGCTGCTGCCCACAGTCAGAATCTCCTCCTTTTGAGGGGAGCCTCTTCTGCGTTCCTACCCACCAGCTCCCCTGGGATATCCTCTTACAATGACATAAAGTCGACTGATTATGGACCTTAATCACATCTGCAAAACGCCTTCACCCAGGCACCTAGATTGGTGTTGGATTGGACATCAACATCCAGTAGCCCCGCCAAGTGGGCACACCAAGAAGGCGATCACACGGGTCCCTGCTTTCTCGAGAAGCCAGCAGCCGAGGTGCCTGCTGTCACAGCTCATCAGAGACAAGTTGCGAGGTAAGCCAGGTAGGGGCCACCTGGCCAAGGTGGTCTGGATGAGCTTGACGGTCTTAGGCCAGCTAAGAGTCCCTGGCAGGGTCACGGGGGGTGGGGACCACCGTCCCTAAGATGAAGGCCTGCGCCTGCACCCCAAGGCAGTGCAACTGTTCCTACAGAGGAGGGAAGGCCGTGCCTGCAGGGTGGACATGCCCGTGTCCCCCGACCCCACGTGTCCTCCTGCATCCCGGCTCCTCCTTACACGTGACTTCTAAGCTCAGCTGTGGCCTGGAGGCTGGAGTCCCTTCTGACCAAGTCAGGCAGGTGCTCAGCGACACCAGGAGCAGGTCACCGAGCCTGTGTTTCTGTCACGGTCCTGAAACCAGATTCAACCCTGGGGCTGGAGGAGCCTGGAGACGTGAGACTGTGGAGAAGGAGACACGGAGGTCCAGAGTCTCCAGGGTGGGTCAGCGGCTTGCCCCAGGCCAGAGGCCTCAAAGCACAGAGATGAGCCCGGGTCCCGTTCTGGAGTCCTCGTGGGTGGCCTCAAGCATCTTGTGACCTCCCTGCCTCCATCCCTCCTCTTTTTGAAGATGGCATCCTAAATACTTTAAGGGATAGGAGGGAACTTATTTCTTCCTCATCACATGTGGTCTTGGCGGGGACGGCAGGACCAAGTCCCATCTCCTGTGCCCACCCATCAAGAAACTGCTCCCTCCGAATCCCTGTCTCAGAGTCTGCTGTGGGGAAGACCCCCAACTGGAGGGGAAAGCTGTCAATCAAAAAGCTACCTGCCCTTAGACAAGGGGTGGGGGTCCTTGACCCACAAAGAGGTTATCAACTTTCTCTCCCAGAAAGAGAATCTCCAGTGGAGAAATGAAGAGACCCAAACTGCTGGCTTCTCATTCCAACTCATCCTTTCTAGTTCCTAAAACAAAACAACAACAACAACAACAAAAAACCACACCACTGTTTTTGTTCCTTCCACCTAAGTCCCCAAGATTGTCCCTTCACTATAATTGTGGTTTTCCAAACTTCCCTTCCCCTCTGTGAGTTCCCTTTCAAACCTGCCAGCCACAGGGGTATAGATTGCACGGTCTCTCTGGCATCTCTTGGAGTTGTGCAGTGCACCGTCCGCCCGACCATTCACAGTGGTCCTGGGCCACTATACTTTCAAGACATTCTTTTCTTTCTGATTGAGATAGGGAAATAACTTAGAGGTCTTCTGTCCAAGCCCTCTTTCTTCAGGCAATTGAACATCAAGGCCATGGGTATGAGAGAGTCGCAGTGAATTTAATCCTGTTGAAATACAGCTCAGATGTTCTTTTTTTTTAAAATCGTTTTATAGTTGTAGATGGACACAATACCTCAATTTAATTTATTAAATTTTATCTTTATATGGTGTTGAGGATCAAACCCAGGACAAGTGAGGTACATCCCCAGCCCAGCACAAGTATTTTCTAGGTTTAAGTTTGCTGATAAAACAATTGTTCAATGGAGAAAAAATCAAAAAACAAAAAACCTCCCCCCAAAAAAACAAATAAACAAACAAACAAAAAACTAAAAGACAAAATAAAAATAGCTATCTCCTTGAAAAAAAAAAACAAGCTATCTCCAGGAAAAACAGAGGCAGAAGCTTTAACTTTGCTTTCTGATGGAACACAGGGGTTGAGCCTTATCTTCCTGTTAATTTTATGCATTTGAAGTAACCAGGCAGAAGCTGTGTTTGTTACCTGCTGTGCAGTTGGAAGGGCAAGGAAAGAGAGAGAGAGTGAGAGAGAACCCAGAAAAAAGCTTTTACATTGCTCTAATTTTTGAAACATAAAAGCTATTCTTTGAGAGTAAATCCATTTTTTCCCCGTGGCATTAAGATAGAGAAATTCCTCGGAAAATAATTTGTCAAGTTCCAACTGATCAAAGATCCATATGAAAGAACCCCACTTTTTTTTTTCTTCCCAGGGAAAAAAAAGAGCCCCCATCTAAGCCCAGAATGAATTGGCAATTTATTTACTGACTGTCAGATAAAGTAGCACAATCCCTGCCACATCTTTAACTGGGACAAGTCCAGAAGGAAGCAATTCTGTGCCCACCGAGTGTACAAGCTGCGGGTATGTTAGTGATTAGAGTTCCTGGCCTGGGGGAGGCAGAGAGATGTGACTCAGATTCGCAAATGCACCATAAATCTCCCTCTTTTATTCAAAATGTGTGTTTTATAGTCGTTTCCTGGCCAATTGCTGCCTTGGATAAATATATAACATATCTGGATTTAGCTTTTTAGGCCCAGAACTGAGGTTTTGACTGGAGGGCCAAGTATTCTGGATATTTCCAAGAGCTAGCAAAGACCCAATAATGAGCCTCTCTTTTCTTTCCTGACTCACCCACCACATCCTACATCAAAAATAGAACTAGACTGGGTGATAATTGGGCCAGGAGAGATAAAGCCACACCTGGCCGTGCGGGTGGGGGGCTGATTGCTCCTCCTCTGCAAATAGGCCTCTGCTCACGTCTATCCCCTCAACACCCTGGGTACAGAAGTACAGAGGGGACGCCGCTCCCTTTGAGTGCGTGGACTGTTTGGTTCGATCTGCTAACTCTGACATTTGGCCAGAAGACCTTGGCTTGGGGGATCAAAGTCTTACAAAAATAGTGTGCATGCGTGTGTGTGTGTGTGTGTGTGTGTGTGTGTGTGTGTTTTAAAGGGTTTTCCATTCGTTCCTGAACACCAAATCCCCAACTTCCAGCCACTTGCATGGAGATTGCTGTTTTCAGAGGCAGGGGACGGGGAACCAGGGACCCCAGGGGCTTTTGCCTCTCCCTTGCCATCAATTTCGTTTACAGTTTGCGGCTCAAGGCCCAGGATGCGTCCAGAGTCTTGCTTTGGAGGGTGCCAAGCGTTTGATCTCCTTGTCACGCTTAAGCCCCAAACTTGCCTCTGAGCTTGGAGCTGAAGGGACAGAGCTGCTCAGATACGTGACGCCCAGCCCACTCCTGATGCCACAGGAAGCATCCTTGTCCCCGCCTCAGGGTGGGGCCACAGAGGCTCCGAGTTGTCTCCTCCCCAAGGTGCTGGAGTGGACACTCTGGGCTTCGGCATCCTCCGCTCTAGGCAGCTGCCATGGGGTGCATGGTCCCTGCCCTCAAGCAGATCCCGGTCCAGGGTGACCCTGGATGCCTGAGAGCTGACTCAGAGCCTGGCAGGAAGTGGGCGCTCAGAACCCTTCTGCCAAATTCCCGTCGGGCTGGCTGACCTCAGTTGCAGAGAATGTTCATCCTGATACATGCACAGAGGTCACCAAAGGCTCTCGGACTTTCCAGAGACCGTTGCATCTAAGGACGCTGGGTGGTCAGAGGAGATGTTTGGGGGCCACATGGGCAGCCTTCATGTAACAGGGGTAGCCAGGCCCCAAGGACCAGAACATGGGTTTGTAAGATGACCCCGTTCACACAGAGCCCCATCGGATGGCCTGGAATTGAATCCCACCTCGGCCACTTCTCAGGGACGCTGGGTCTGGTCAATGTCATCAGCTTCCAGGGCTCTGGTATGTCTCCTTGTAAACATCAGCAAAAGGTCATTTGAGTTAAGTGAGTGACATTGGAGAGAACCACTTGCACAGTGCCTAGCCCACTGTGAACGCTCAGGAGGCGACACTGACCGCAGTGGTCCACCTCCTGCCTGTTTCCGTGAAGAAATGGAGGTGGTGGGCAAAAATATGTGTGATCCATGAAGACAACAGTTAGCAAGGCAGTAAAGGCAAGAAAAATGAACACGAACCAAAAGCATCCTGTTTGGAGGTGTGGGGGAGGTCGCCTTCTCAGTCTAGAGACCTTCTGGGGCCAGCTCATCTAAGGCGCACCCATTCCCGCCTGGCCACCTCCCAACAGGGACGCTTACTCTTGAAACCCAGCCGCCATGTTGTGAGGAAGCCCAAGCCAGCCCAGCGGAGCACCCCCACCCCAAGGAGCAGAGCTTCCCGCCTCGAGCCACTCCCACCCCAGCCACTGGAGGCAGGAGCCTTCAGGCCATTCCAACTTCAGTTCTGCATAGAGGTCAGGAGCAGAGTCCCAGAGCGGCATGCATGGTTGTTTTATCGGCTATATTTGAGGATATTTTGCTTCTCAGTCTTCGGTGCTGGAACATTCTGTGTAGAATGTTAACAGAAATGCATTTGGCCCTGAGCTTCCTAGATGCCAAAACAACAGGAGAATTATATTATATATAATATAATATATAATTATAGTCTGCAAGTCTCTAAACGACAAACAAATCGAGATGTGTGCTGAAAACCAGGAGGGGGACTTCTCTCTGGGGTTCTTGTAAAGATGAAAAAATTTTTTGGTAAACTTTTTTTTTTTCGTTTTCTTTTGTGACGCTGGGGATGGAACCCAGGGCCTCATGCATGGTAGGTAAACCCTCTGCCCTTGATCCAGGTCCCCAGCCCTTTGGTGACATTCTTGAGGACGCCATGATGGTAAAACCAACAGCAAATGCGGCCTGTTGGTCTTGGTTTCCCTCGATAAACCCCAAGTCAGGGTTTGGCCAAATCCAGTGTCCCGTAGACCAAAACGATGAGACCGGATCACCGAGGTCTTGGCGGGTCTGACTTCAATCTTGGGAGATGTTTTATAGAAACCAGAAGGAAACTGGGGCCAGGACCATGTCCCCAGCACCCAGAGCAGAGATGGTGCAGAGGCCGCGCTCCGCTCAAGAAGGATCTGTTGAGTGAAAAAGGAGAAGTGACGCGTTAAAGAGGAATTCTTCGTGACCCTTGTTCAAGGTGGAAAGACAGGCTCTGTCCAAGCTGCAGGGGGACCATGGTGACAGGTTTCAGGAGCACGGTGATGGCATCCTGTGGTGGGGCCTGAGCTCAATGCTGAATCCAGTGTGGGCAGGTGGGACGTGTCGCCAAGGAGCATCGGTGGGGTGGAAAGGACCAGGAACCTCAGGGCCCAGGGGACTCTGGGTTAACCCACCTACCAAGATTCCTGCTGAGGGGTGGCCAGACCCCCAGGGGAATGGTGGAGGACGAGGAACACCCAGCAGAGGTCCAGAGAGGTCAGACGCCAAGGGTGGACTCTGGTTTGACCGCCTCAGCAGAGCTTTGGCCAGCACTGAGATTTCAAGGTAATGCAGAGAAGGACCCAGGAAGAAAGTTTGGGAGTTAGACTATAGTTTGCTCAAGCAAAGTGTCTTCGTCAACATCCTTCAGGCGTGAGCTCTCCTGACGGAGGACAAGCACCCGGCTAGAGTGGCCAGCAGAATGCCTTGGCGCTTGGAGAGGTCCGGGTCTGATCCCATGGACACCTCTGAGTAGCTGTGTGACCCCAGGCAAGTTTCTTAACTTCTCTGAATCTTGGTTTCTTTATCTCCAAGGCAGAGGGAATGCTCATACCTATCTCAAACCACGGGGCAAGGTTGAAAAGATGGAGGAGGGAGAGGGCCGAGGGCTGGTGGAGGAGCTGCCAAAGCCCTGTCTTCCCTCTCGCTCATTCTCTCCTCTCTGGGTCTCGCACTCACCCCCTCCCCAGCCACCACTTGAGAAAGACAAGTTGCAGTTTCAAGTGGCTCCGGTCCCCAGGGAGGGAGCCAGGGCAGGACCCTCTCTCCAGCTCTCGGGGCTAAGCTGGGGACAGGCCAGGCCCGGGGGGGCGCAGAGGGGAGGGCAACCCCCCAGTCTGCAGATCGCCCCTATTCTTGGGGGCAGTGGGCCAGCCCAGGGGGGCCTTGTCCCGAGGGCCCCCTGCCTCCCCTCCCCCCGTGCTCCTGGCAGGCCCCTCCCCCACCCTGGAGGGAACTGTAAGCTCTTGGGACAAGAGCAATAGTGTCAGGAGAGACGGATGGACGCTTATCTCACTCAGTGACACCCCTGCCTGACCGTGGCTTCCCCTCCTCCTGCCTAGCTGGCGAATGTCACCTCTGAGCACACGTGGGTGCACACGCACGCACACCGGGAGGACCCTTCCCACTCACCTTCCTCCTCCCTCTCGTTACTTGTGAAACCTGGGACGGTGACCCTGATTCCATGGTCCCTTCCAAGCCAGACCCCAAGCCCCCTATTCCAGGTTCCACAGCCGTATTCCAAGGCAGGGTGGTCCTCCCGGGTGGGGGGACGGAGTAACCGAGGGAAAGGAAGACCAGGGCGATTGGTCCTCCTGGAGGTCCTGCAGAACCACAGGAAGAGTGACCAGAGACACCCGCAAGCTTCCTTTTTCTTCTCTCTTTCCCTCTCCCTCTCTTCCTCCTCCTTCTTTTTGAACCCAGGGGTGCTTAACCACTGAGCCCCATCCCCAGCCCTATTTTGTATTTTATTTAGAGACAGGGTCTCACTGAGTTGCTTAGTGCCTCCCTGTTGCTGAGGCTGGCTTTGAACTCTCGATCCTCCTGCCTCGGCCTCCAGAGCTGCAGGGATGACAGGTGTGCACCCTGGCGCCTGGTGAGGCTTCCTTCTTAACAGCAGAGACTTGGAACGGGCTGATGTGGACGTCCCCAGGGGCCCGGCTAAGGGAGGCCCAACCCAGGGAAACCGGAGCCCCCGGCAGAGTCCTGACACCCAGAGGGTCCTGGGCATCTACGTTTTCAAAGGTCCCCCGACACCCTGCTGCTGGCTGAGTTCGCAGCCAGGGCAGAGCAAACTGGGTTCTGCTCACCTTGGGGAGCAGCGAACCGGGTGAGGCGTCATGTATGTGGCGAGACCCCCAGAGACATCGCTGAACACAGGGGAGCAGCCGTGAAGCCCAATGTTCAAGACGGCGCCTTCCAGAAGAAACCAAGTGAGTCCAGGCGCCCCAGCCCCATGGTCCCCCCCACCAGATACGCCTGCTGGGAACCAGGTGTCAGGCACGACCTGCTTGAAGTGGCTTCTGGGAAGAGACAGAGTCCCACCCAGGGTCATAGCTTGGGGGACATTCAGGGTACCAGGATGGGAACGGGGTCCCTGTGGCTTTGTTTGGAAGGTCATTTATTTATTTGAGTGACACTGTGGCGGGAACCCAGGGCCTCAGCAAGCTCTCTGCCACTAACGACCCCCCAGCCCCTCCTTTTTTTTTTTTTTTTTAAGAAAGGAGGACACGTCCACGTGTTAGCTGGACAACTCAACCCCTCTGGCAATAGGAAACAGGAAGAAACTGGGGATGTCAGTTTGTCACTTAAGGCTGTTGACATGCAAGGAGATTGGGGCAGGGGTGCCGTGGGCCTTTCTGGTCTTTGTGGTCCTTCTCAGCCCAGTGGCCCTTGCTGGGATCCATAGGCCCCGGGTGGCGGGGGGGTGGGCGGGCAGCCCCACGTTCGGGTCCTCAGCCTCTCCCCACTTAACCTCGTGGAATGCGCCAGGTGAAGAGGACAAAGTCGTGCAGAGGCCCAATTATCTCTACCTTAAGTGAGAAAAGCAAACTTATCTAAATAGGATTTGTAGTGTGCTTGCTTGTAGGTAATAATCCCAACGATACTGATGATTATTATATAACAGGACAGGACAGGCACTGTGGGAGACTTTTAAGGTACACTGACTCTTTACAATGACGTGTGACCTTGCAGGTTTTTTTTTTTTTAATCTTAATACAGATGAGGAAAGCGAGGCACAGAGAGGTCAAGGAACTTGCTCAACGACACCCAGCTAGCTTGCGGCCCATGAGGTTTAAACCCAAGCAGCTGGGCTCCAAAGCCTCTGCTTTTAATTACTCCATTATGTTTCTGGCAAGGAATGTGGACACCAGCTCTGTCACCTCGGAGCCGAAAGGCAGATGCTTGGAAAGTTGGGGAAGTGTTGGGAATCGAGGCGAGTAGGCACAGATTCAGACTAGCTACCTGTAAATATGTGTGTCATCCTTTGAAGAGGCAGTGAAGGCTGCTCTGGCGGAATGTTCCAGAATTTGCAATTAGGAAGCTAAGTAGGAATTAGGTAGCAAAGATGGGAGGCAATTGTCAGGGCACAGGAAACAGCAGTTGCAAAGGTCCTGTGGTAGGACCCAAGCCTTATAGGGATAGGGAGAGGTCAGGGCGGGTGGAGGACAGGGCAGGCGCAGGGGCAGGGGGTTGGCAGAGGCAGGTCAGAGGGGGCCCCAGGGGGCTCATGGAATTTGCTTTTTATTCATGAGAACATGGAGAACCACCGCAGGGCCAGGCAAGGGAGCACCATAGCAGGTGCTCACTGGCAGTGGTCAGGCGGGTGCAGAGGGTTTCAGGGCAAAGGTGGGAAGGGAAGCCATGGCCTGACCCAGGCAGGAAGAGTGACCCCCTGTCTGCATGCTCCTTCCCATCCAGTGACACTTCCGGACCCTGCTCGACGCCCACCTGAATGTCCACACCCCCAGTGGGTGCGCTGTTTCCGCCCTGCTCTGTGTGGGTCTAGTGTGGCTTGAAGTCTGGCTCTGCTCCTAGGGGCTCCAGGTGAGGCAGAGCATCATGGCGGAGGGCAGCAGCTCCCATGGTGGTCAGGAAGCAGAGAGACTCCAGTCCAGACATACACCCATGGCCACGCCCCCACTGCCCCCCCAGCCACACCCACCACCTCCCTTACCACTCAGTTAATCCCCAAGAGGGGATTCATTCACCGATTGGGTCAAGACTCTCCCAGCCCCAACATTTCTCCTCTGAACCTTCTCGCATTGTGTCACACGTGAGCTTTTGGGGGACGCCTCGCATCCAAACCGTAACAAGGTCTCATGCTTCATGCTGCCATTGACACAGAGGAAGAGAAAAGTCCCACCATGACCATGCACTCTAGCTAGGCCTAGAGTTTGAGAAACATCTGGACAGAAAGACATCAGGAAGCAAAGCAATGTTGCCACCTACCTGTCCATCCATCTATCCGTCCACCAACCCATCCATCCATCCATCCACCTATGCATCTGTCCATCCTCCCATCTGTTCACCCATCCACCAACCCATCCATCCATCCATCCATCCATCCATCCATCCATCCATCCACCTATGCATCTGTCCATCCTTCCATCTGTTCACCCATCCACCAACCCATCCATCCATCCATCCATCCACCTATGCATCTGTCCATCCACCCCTGTGTCCACCCATCCGTCCACCAGTCCATCCATCCATCCACCATCTCTCCCCCGCCCCATCTATCTGCACCCATTTATCCACCCATCTCCTTCGGATCCATGGTCTGGGACCTGCCTCCCTGGAATCCTAGGACCATTTCAAGCAGAATCAAACAAACCAGGAGTTTAACAGCAAAACAGAAAAGGGACGAACAGAGGCCTGAGATGCCACAGGTTGGGTTCTCTGAGAAGCAGACCCCGAGGTGCAGATCTGCATTGTGCTCTTGGGATCCATGATGGTGGACAGAGGGAGACAGGGAGCTGTGGGGGTCCTAGTGAAGCTCTCAGGCCCACAGAGAGCCCGCCGTGAGATGTCTGTTTCTGTACAATGAGTTACAAACCTAGCAGCTTAAGATAGTGCCCAGTTAGCATTTCAGTCTCTCGGGGCCAGATGCCCAGGCATGGCCTTGCTGGTCCTGTGAAGCAGGGTCTCTAGAAACTGAAATCAAAGTGTCGAGTGGGGTTGGGGCTCACCCCAGGCTGAACCTCCCCATTGAGCCATCGCTGGGCACGGGCTACGCCGGGGAAAGTCTGTGACCTTGCAGCAGGTGGGTTTCTGTGGACTGGGTGGTTGCTGACAGCGGAGGGGAGTCGTTCATTCCATGCTGGAGGAGGAATCGGGGGGTCAGCACCGTACCAGTTGCAGCCAGCTGTGTCCCTCTTCACAGACGAGGAAGCCCAGGTGAAATCTCAGCCTCGTGCGCTGCGAGGGGATGATGGAGCTGCTTTCAAACCAAGTCTGCCTGATCCCAGAGGCCGCCTGCTTCACCACTGCTCTGGGATTCCCTGGTGGAATTTAAGTCTAATGTTGGGACAACTGACGTTTCCCACCATGGGATTTCCTGCTAAGTGCTGTTGAAGATGGGCCGTGGCAGGTGAGTGGGAGTGGGCTGCCAGCCTCTCTCCCAAGCTGACAGACTTTTGGAACTCACTGTATTAGTCAGGATGGGCTAGGTCATGCTGCAACAACAAAGCCCTAGAACTCAGTGGCACTTTCATCAGAGTCCAGTAGGGGCTGGGTAATCTTTTGGGGCAGTTCTCCTCCAAGCAGTGACTCAGGGATCCAGACTCCTTCCATGTTGAATACACAGCCTCCTGTGTCACTAAGGGAAGGACAGAAGAAGATCCCAGGTGATCACACAGGGGGGATCTTGTGGCCAAACCTGGAAGTAGTGGACATGCCTCTGTCTGCCTCCCACTGCCCAGGACCGGGTTCCATGTCTTCAGTCTAACAAGGGATTTTGGAAAATTTGCAAAATTTAATAAGCACATAGATTATCTCTGCTACACCCACCAAAGTGTCCAATGAAGGGGGCAGTCAATGAGAAATGACGACTCTCTAGAAGGAGCTGAGCTCTGCTATAGGGCTGGTGTGCAGATTCCCCAGGGGGACTATTGGGCACATCTGCCAAGAACCCTGGGCGCTCAAAGATGGTGCTCTTGTACCTCTGGAGTCTGCTCCACCTTCTCCAAACTTTTCCAAAGCCCTCTGCAGCATGTGAAGCCCCCCAGGGTCTCGAGTTTGAACCCTGAGCTGCAGAGGATGAGGAGAAGCTATCTATCTGGCTTTAGACTGCTCCCAGCCGGGGAGGCTCTGAGCGCCTAGGGCTGCTGGGAGAGGCAGGTCCTTGAGGGACGCCTGACCCACACCTGGAACAGATTGATTGAGAGACAGCTCACAGGGCCGCGTGATTTATGAGGAGGAGATATCACGGCCAAGGTGCTGGAGGAGGCGGGGGCTCAGGGCGATGTCAGGCACTTACTGCTGCCGCGGGGAGCTCTGGATGCGGGTCCCCCTGTGCTGGGAGGCGCTGCTCCTGGGGCGCTTCTCCGCGGATTGGGTTTCCACGCGATGGGGCTCAGGCTGGCTGCTTCCCATTCATCACGAGGACGAAGGGCCTCCCGTGCACCGCCACATCTGTCAGGAGCCCTGCAGCCTGCTGGAGCCCCTCGCCTCGGCTCAGCGCACGTCCGATCTCTGTCTATTTTGTTGCCAAGAGCTTGATGCACACACGTGTCTGAGGCCAGCCCACACCTTCCCCTCTCCCCCGAGTTTCTGAGCACATTCTCTTGCAGAAGCTTAGCTGATTCTTGTGGCCACTGGGACCTGTTTGCGACTTCTTGTAAATTTCCTTTTGAACTCGTCTATACTTGAGATCTCTTCTGTCCAATGGGGATAAGAAATCCTCTTGCTTCACCGGGATTTGCAAAGTTTGGGATGTGGCACTGTGCCTTTAATGCTTAAGATTCAAGGTCTTGGAAACCTGGCTCCACCTCCTACTAGCTGTGTGTCCTTGAGCAACTTGCTTACCCTCTCTGAGATAGTCTCTGCTTCCTCGGCTATGAAGTAAGTCACACCGACCCCTTCAGGGCATCAGGAATGGATACAAGATACAAGGAAAGCACTTGCTCTATGAACTCAACGAGTGAGACATGGAGTAATGACTACTGGTGATAATAAGGCAAGAGAAAGGGTCCCACATAGGACAGTTTGCTCTGTAAGTGACCATTGCCACGGACTATGTGCGTACTCAGAAATTGTGGGCAGCTCTGAGAAGGCGACAACTTCTAGAATCTTTGCAAGGGCTACTTTAGCAGTTTTCTTGGCTGCACTCCTACTGGCCTGCTGGAGAACAGAGGGCGGGCAAGTTCATAGTTAGCTTCTGTTGTCTGGAGAACATTTCCTGGGGAGTCGATTGTGTGTCTCTTCGCAGTGGTGGAGACATGCGAAGAAACACATAGATGAAAAATGGTGTCCTGGGGCACCTCGTGGTGTCAACAGAATGGGGATTGGAGGTGACCTTGTGGAGAATCCCTTTCTGGAATGATCCAACAGAGAATTGTGGAAGGTTGTGACCCGAGAGCTGAGTTTGCAAGGATACTAGGGATTTGGCAGGTACCTTTTTAGGATTCAGATTATTGAGCGCTTCCTGCCAGGTGTTGGGATACAGTGCCTCTAAGTGTTCATGGCGGATAGGGTCATTCACATCTTCAGGGAAGCCTTGAAGGGGTCCAGAAGTAGCAGTTATAGTTTGGATATGAAGTATCCCCTAAGGACTCACGTGTTGAAGGCTTGGTCCTCCCTGGACATTGCAGAAATGTCCAGAGGTGGGAAAGCCACCAGTGGATTAATCCATCGATAGCCGAATGCACTTCTGGGAGGTGGTGGTCACTGTAGGCAGGTGGGGCATGGCTGGAGGACATCAGTCATGGGGGTGTGCCTCTTGGGACTATGTCTGTCCCTGCCCTCTTCCTCTCCCCCCTTGCTTCTTGGCTACCATGAGCCGAGCAGCTTTCCTCCACCACAACCTTCCGCCATATTGTCTCTACCTTGGTGCCAGCCAACCATGGGCTGACTCCGCTGAAGCCATGAGCCAGTTTAAATCTTTCCTCCTCTAAGTTCTTTTTCTCAGCTGTTTGTCACAGAGACAAAGAGCTGACTAAGGGAGTTCTTAGGTGCGGAGAAGCATGAGTGTTAGAAAGCAGAAGAACCAAGTCGTGGCTGGACACGTCTGAACAAGCTCTCTGGCGTGGTCTTCCTGTGGTTTTCTCTGGCCCACCTCATTCCCCCTTCTTCTGGAAGAATCTCTCAGTTTCCCTCCTTCCATTGGGGCTCAGGTGGAGTGCAGCCTCCTCTCTAGCTCCCAGAACGCCATCACCCCTCCAGCCTGGTCAGTGGGGAAATTCCACCCACCAGTAACAGTGATTGGTTTAGGGGTGGTCATGTGACTGTAAACCCAGCCAATGAAATTAAGCTTTGACACTTTGGCTGGTCTCATTGAGAAGGAGTCTTTTTCTTTCCGCAGATCTTAAGGCTGGGTGGCCCAGACCTATTGCACGACCTGGTGACTGGAGCTAGTGGATAATGTTCTTGAAAACTGCTTAAAGAATAGACTGTAGTGTTCTCACCGGGAGAATGCGGGGGGGATGTGAGATAAAGTGTTTGGTAATTAGCTCCTTGGAGTGATTCCACCTCGGTGCACATTCAAAACATCATGCCTAAAATAGAAACAATTTTAATTTGTTAATTAAAATAATAGATAAATTAATCAAAGGGGGGAAAAGTGGGCTGAATACAAACCTGAAGTTTTAGGGGACCCCTGTAGGAAGAAAATCAGCCTGTAATAAAGCCAATAGGGGAAAAGACCGAGCCCAGCAAAAGGCTGAGATGGGTCCTGCTGACGACCCGTGCTCGGCTGCTTGGGTCCTTGCTGGTCTTGTCCCCATTGCCTAAGCCAGTTTGATTTGTGTTTCTGCTGTTTGCCATTTAAAGAAGCCTAAATAATACACCAGTTTTCTGCAAAATATTGATTGACCCCAATTCCATGTTGGGTTAGCTCTGGGAGGATGCCACAGGACTGCAGACTGGGTTCACCGAGAGGCTGGACAGGCTGACTCGGCTTTGGGCTTTGGCTTCGGGAGATTATGATGCACGATGCTTGCCTCCAAGCCCCCCCCCACTCCCGCCCCAGCTATGCCAAGATTAGGGAACAGCGCAAGTTTAGCCAGAGACGGGGCCTCGGCTAAGCTTCCAGTGGCTGTAGGAACTGGGGTGGCCCTTTGGCGTTGTCCTGAATTGGAAGAAGGAGGTCAGTAGGGGACCAGTCCCTGGACGTTGGATGCCCCAATGGTGGTGTGCCCTTGAGAGGAAGGGTTTCCTGCAGCCAAGGGCAAGGCCAGAGAGGCTGTCGCTGATGACCATCAGCTCAAACTCTCCCAGCAGGAGAGGGAACAGGTCTGTGAGTCCTAGGTGGGGACCCAGTGGCTTGGCGGAGTATCCACTGTGACTCGGACCCTCCTCCGTCACTTGCTCTCTGGTCACTCGCTCTCTGGACATGCTTTTTCCCCCATTTTTTCTGCTTTTCTGTACTTTCTTTGCAAACTAAGGTCCTCTGTCTCACTCCCTCCCAAATCTTTCCTTTAGAAACACTCTCCTGGGGTCTTCTGTGGCCTCTCTCAGGGGCAGTGAGATCCTCTTTATGAAAAAGAAAGCGCCAGGAAAAAAAGAAAAACAAGGAAACAGTCCCAGCATTTTGAATGTGGCCAGACGACAGCCTCTTGCTCCTTCCAGAACAATATGCTCTCTATTGAGGCTGCGTCGTAAATATCCCACTTGCTTATCCGAAGGCTGGGAAGCAGTCTCTGGGGCTGCGAGATTGATTTCTTTTCATTTATTTACTGGGAACCCTTCCGAAAACCCCCACTCGGGATCTGTAGGGCCCATTATTGACATGGCAGATGGTGAGGTTTGACCAAATCAAGTCACCAGATTGCTGAGTGCCTTGGTTTCCTCATCTGGAAATGTGGCCTGACCTACGGTTCCTAATCATGGTGACTGATAAGACCATCAAACCATCAGTAACAGCAGTCAGCCTAACAACAACCCCTAGTTGCCGGGTTTTGCTATATTCGAGACCCTGCGCCAAGGGCAGGATGTGCTCAAGCTACCTCTAACCCTGTAAGTACAATTATCATCCCCATTTCGGGGATGAAGAAACTGAGGTTCAGACAGGTTACACAAGCCTGATGAAGGTTCTGTGGTAGTAGGAGGTGGAGCTAGGACTTGGAGTGAAGTCAATGGGACATCAGAGCCCAAAGCCTTCATCAGCTCCCAACGGACTGCCCGGCAGTACCTGTGGTGCCATGGTTGCCACAGCAATCAAGAATCCAATCAGAGAAACCCAAGGACACTGGGCAGGATGGGGATGGAGTTGATTTTTCTTCTATTATTTTAGTTACAGTCTAGATCACCCTGGTAACTACCAGTCCCACAGCCCCAGCAGGCAGAAGCAGGGGCGAGGCGTGTTTGGATGGCCAACCTCACCCTAGCGCTGGCTGTACGTAGCATCTGCGCCTTCCCGTGACCCTCCAGGCCCTTGGGATCCATGAGCCAGCTTGTTCCCCTATAAAAACTCAGAAGCCAAATTAGTGTGGAAGCAGCTCTCTTTAGGATCCGGGGGCAGGGAAAACCTCTGGACAGCTTTCCTGGATGCCCAGCCCGTGTGAAAGACCCTGAGGGTGAGTTCATGCTCTTTGGCCCCAGGACAGTGGGTACAGCTGCCTCCTTTCTCTGCTTAAGGAAGGACATGTCTTCGTGGTGGAAAGTTCCAGGCTGGCCTCTAGAAGACGCAGTCGAGGGAGTTTTGAATGCCCAGCTGGAAGGGCCCCAAGGGTCCCACCCAGAGGGTGGCGTCCCACTCCCCAGCAGCCGCTGGCCTGGGAAGACCCAGCGCCTTCCCTCTGGTGAGCCTCAGCCTTCTCTGCTCAGCTTGCGGGGAGAAGCGCGGCTTCTGCACCTTTCTCTCCTGCAAGAGGCTGTCACTCCCCGCCACCCCGAGCTCCTGGACAGAGGGGTGGTGATTCATATGTAGGGTCTTGAACCCCTACATCCAGCAACTGAGCCGGGTGTGGGCAGGGCTGGGCGTCAGACTTTCTGGGGTCGAGACATTCCTCGCCTGTGAGTGTTGACGAAGTGATTCGGGCTCTCCGAAGCTCAGATTCTGCATCCGTAAACCAGGATCTGGATGGAGCTTCCCTCCCAGAACCGAGGCATGGGTTCCATGAGACAGCCCGCGGTCTGGGCCCAAGTCCACCCCTGTGATCCTCACTAGACGTTTTAATGTCTTTAAGTGTAGCATTAATAGGCATTTTAATATAGATACGTGTCATATGAGTGTCTTAAATATGTTGTCAAAAGTCTGAATGCTTACATGTGTTATTATTAAACATTTTCATGTCTTAAATTTTAAATTTGTCATCTAAAATGCATTGCTATTAAGTTTCCTAAGGGTTCTCCATGTAAAAGCAAACTTTTGAGGTTTGCTGAATGAATACATTTTTTAAAATGCATGCTTTCATTTCTCTCTTTTCCCTCCTATGTCTTCTGAAAATTGAGGGCTCTGGCCCTGGAACTGGAACAAGGACAGCCCCTTGTCTGTTCCCATTCTCAAGTCCACATACCCTTCCTTGCAGAAATTTCTAAGCTGAGCATTCTTGTGTTGGAGCAGCTCCGACAGGTGCTTTGAATAGACTGGGGTTCGAATCCTGCTCTGCATCGACCTCCGTCCACTTCCCCTTCATTATCAGCAAGAGAGGCTGGGCACATCTGCCCATCATGAGGACGGAATGTGCAAGTCTATCAGAGGTGCTCGGTCGAGTCCACACGCACTTACTGAGCACCCACTGCATACCGGCTGCAGGGCTAGACACTGAGGACTTCTCAGGGAACAAGAGGCACCAGCCCTGCTTTCAGGGGCCTGTGTGCAGCAAGCTAGTGGCTTTCCCTTCTGAGTACGGGAGTCCTTGCCCCTAGAAGCCCAGGATCCTCAAGTCCTTAGCCACCCACCTCTCTTCCCTCTCATGTTCTTCCGCCAACATTTAAAGAATGTGCCAAGTGGCAATACTGGGGAGCCACAGTGACCAAATTCTCCTGTTGTATTGTGTGCATGCACAATAATGTCAGGACCCTTCCCACAATAATGTCAGGACCCTTCCCACCGAGGGAAAGCAGCCCAGGGCATTCTGGGGGGATTAGGAATGACAGCCATAGTGGAAAGGGTGGCAGTTAGGCAGCTACTAGGAGGTTTGCTTTCAATGGCCCTAAATTCCTACTCTAACTGGGCTGGCGGCTCTCAAAGTCCAGTTTCCACCCACTATCAAACTGTGGGGCGGGGCTGGGCGTTAGGGAGCATGCGCATAGTCCCAGTGGCTCCGGAGGAGGCTGTGGTAGGAGGATTGAGAGGTCAAAGCCAGACTCCACAATTTAGCAAGGCCCGAAGCAACTCTGCCAGACCCTGTTTCTAAAATAAAATATGAACCCTGGGGCTGGGGATGTGGCTCGGTGGTTATGCAGCCCCTGGGCTCAATCCCTGGTACAAAAACAGAAAAACAACAAATAAACAAAAAAACTGCAGGCCCAGGATCATGATGGAGGCCCAGGGAGTTGTACCCAAGGAGAGGGAGGCCTGGCTTGGCTCGTGCCCACGTGTCGGGCCCTGGCTGGTTGGAGGAGTTGGGGCCTCTGCAAAGGGACCCCTTCTTCCTTCCAGGAGGCAAGAGGCTGGCGCCCCCCCCCCCCCCCCCCGCTCGCCTCCCACCCGCACCCCTTCCAACAGTGGGGAGCCTTTGCAGTGGTGACGTCACCGAGGAGGGAGGAGGCGGAGGAGCACAGACCAGCCTCCCCACCGGCCCCAGGCTCTCCCAGGCGCAGGAGCAGGGTTCCCCAGGGCGGCGCTCGCCCAGCATTTGCTTGGTGCGGTTTTCAGAGCACTAATAGAGGGTGTTTAGGAGTCTGTCCCTGAGTGCAGGTCACCATCCCTCGCCCCCTTGCTGGCTGGCCCAGGGCTCCTGCTCCTTCCCGCGGAGCTCTGGGAGGGGCGTTCTGTGTGATCCTGGCCCCTGCCGGCATTGAAGCCGTACCCCCACAGCTGGACCTCATGGAGAAAGGGAATGAAATAAAAACATACAGTTACTCCTCAGCTAGAGAAGAGCGATTCTTTTATTAATGACATTCATCTAGTGTCTTCAGTGGAGGTCTTAGAGGTCTGCTCTGGGTGCCCTGGCACATGCATGTAGAGGTGGGGAGGCTGAGGCAGGAGGACCGTGAGCTCAAAGCCAGCCTCAGCAACAGCGAGGTGCTAAGCAACTCAAAGTCTCTAAATAAAATACAAAATAGGGCTGAGGATGTGGCTCAGTGGTCAAGTGCCCTTGACTTCAATCCCCGGTCTTACCCCTCCACCTCCCTCCCCCCCCCCCAAAAAAGATAAGTGTTTCCGGAGACAAGTATCCCAGAGGCTGTAATTTTTGTCTCAGTTTGTTTGGCTTTTGGAGGGGGCCCTGGTAAGCACCAGCGAGGGCCCTAGAGGGACGTGAAGGTGGCAGACAGCGGGTTTCTGCTATGGAAACAGAGGCTCTTCCTGCTGGGGACTCTGAGACAGGGAGCCGCCCACGTCCTCAAACTCGGGCCTGGCATTCCTTGAAGGCCTTCTGGTCTACCCTGGGCAGCTGTGGGGGCGGCTCAGGTGGGGAGCAGCAGGCATTCCCAGTAGGAAGCCATCGGAGTGCATAGGACAGTGTGCTGGAGGGACACAGGGCCAACACCCCGCATTCCTCTTGCACCCAGAAATTCACATGTACTTGTCTTATTTCTGAGTGTAATTCCTTCTGGGAGACACAGCCCTAAGATGATGACCTTGGGCTTGGTAAGAAGTTAGACATGCATCTCCTGCGATGCTCATCCAAGTGTTCACGCAAGGGCTGTGGGCTTCCAGGTGAGCCGCCGGGCGAAAGCACCGTAAAACATTCCATTGCATATGAAGTAAGTATGTGCAAATGTGGCCACAGAATGAAAGAAATTGGAAATCAAGGAACATCAAAGTGGGTTTCTATAGCTGGCCTCCAGGTTAAGAACCGGTGGAGGACCCGGATGACTCATTACACTTCCGTTACCTTCAACAAGTTGCTCACATCTGGGGACTTCAGTTTGTGTCTTTATTTATTTATTTTTTACCTGCCTAATGATCTGAGTACCTATCAGACCCAGTCAGCATGGGAGTTAAGTGAACTGATACATACAGACAGTAGGGATAGATTGTGCTGTTTACTTGTAGGTCTTTCATCTCTCTCTACCTTGGAGTTTACTGGAGGGAATATACTTCCCTGTCCCACCAACATTCATATTATTTAGTCAACAACTAGACATAAGCAGATGTAATATACACCCCTTCCCCGTAGAGACCCTAAGTGTGCTTATGTAGTACCGGGTGACTCTTTCGTATTCTTGCCCTGAACCAGGAGAAGAGGATGCCTGGGGTCATTCATGAAGTTTTCACTTGGATTCCAAAGTGATAGGCACATAAAGCAGAACTGAACTCAATCCATGGCCTGAAGTTGAGGCACCCCAGCTAGTCATGGGTCCAATATGAAAGAATGTTATTGAGGTACGCCGTGGAGGTATTGGGGCTGTTTGTTATGTGGCATTATCACAACAGCTGACTGTTACAGAATTAACCCATTTGGCAAAAGAATATTGCAGATACTCTGTAAGTAGCTATTATTATCCTCGTTTTTGCCATTTCTACTTCTATTGGGAAAAAGGGGGGATGTTAGGCAAATTTGTTGAGGATACTATGTATTGATGATTTAGAAATCTCATTACCATAGTAAAGGCTAAGACAAGTTCTGTGGTTTAAGAAAAAAAAGAAGCAAACTTGGAAACTTATGCAATAAACACACACTTGTATTTTTTAGAGAATTTTGTGAAATTTCAACATGAAACCCTTACATTTAGGATGGGAAGTGTTCCAGGTCGGACACTGGCTACATCTCATCACTTGATGATGGATGTAAGAAGAGCTTAGAGACAGACACTGAAGTGTGACCCCCTGGCTGCACCAGCAGCCCACACGTTTCAGCACCCTGTTAGCCAGTGTGGGGTCCCCTTCTTCCTTCCTGATGCTCTTCCCAGGCTGAGAACCTGCCAACCATACATATTCTTGGCAGAGAAGAGGGATTCTCTGTAACACTCAAAACTGTTATTGTTTGCCTGCTACCATCGACTAAGAATTTTCCATGCACAATCTCATTTCATTCTCTCCACGACTCCATAAGTTGAGTGCTTTTGTTCGCCTCTTCCTACAGAGGAGGAAACAGGCTGAGAAAAATGGAGTGACCTGCCAAAACTGCATGATGACTGTCTTAGTTCATGCGTGCTGCTATAACAAAACACCAGAGACCAAGAAATTTTATAAAGAACAGAAACATATTTCCTTCCAGTTTTGGAGGCTGACATGGTCCTCTCCTCCCCGCAGGGCCCACCTGCACAGATCCACCTAGTGGCTCTTTGTCTCTGGAGTCCAGCTGGCCTCAGACCATGGGAGGCATCAGCAGGTCCAAAGGGTGGAGGCAGATCAAGAGGAGCCTCCATCTCTGGGCTCCTTCACTCCTGGTTGTCTAGGGCAGGTGGCACCCTGACCTAAAGCCTCAGCTTTTGTGGATCGCCCTGTCCTCTCCCTTTCCTTGCCCCCTGATGACGCCTTGCTCCTGCTCTTCCCCATCCCTTCCCAGCGCCCCCTGCTGTCCACGTTCATTATTACCATCGCCAGGTGATGAGCACTGACCACAGGAGGATTCCTGGGCTCCACCTGGTCCAGGTCCTTGTGAAGTCGGTCTTGGGCCCATTCTACAGATGAGGAGGGGGAGTTCACGGGCCACAGAGCTATGGGAGGGTAAGGCTGGGTTCAGACCCAGGCTCTTGCAGCCACTCTGGGGCCATGAGGCATGTGCCTTAGACCCAACCATGACCACAGCTGAGCCCCGCCTGCACCCAGAAAGGGGCACCGGGGGGTGCAGAGGTGATCGCCGACTCTTGTTTGCAGAATCGTTGAGCGAGCACCGGCCCCCAAAACATGCTTCAAAGCACACACACACGCCCACGGCCTCTCACACTCACCCACACGGAGCCTCCACCCAGCCGTCCCTGGTGGAGGATGAGCAATTCTGCACCAGGTGGGGACATTTCCGCTCAAGTTCGATTTGACTTATGACTTGTGAACAACCCTGCCGGCTCCAGGTGCCCAGGATCTGCCTGTTCCCCCAAACTCCACACCCTGACGGGTGCCAGAGACAACTTCACCAGGGCCCAGGGGAACCATGGGATGTCACCTGCGTGCTCCACGGGAGCTGTTGGGCCTGAGCGTGGCTCCCCTGCGTCCCTCCTGACCGGGGCCCAGGAAGCCGAGCTGAGGTGCGACAGCACCTACCTCTTTCTTCAAACCTGGCTGGATGTCAGAGTCACAGGCCACAGACGTCACTCATGCATGAGGCTGGGGACCGGCTGAGTACCCGGGGGGCGGGGGGGGGGCAAGACCAGCAGCACGTCGCTTGGTCTCAGCCCTCGGCTGGTCTTTGAATTTCCTGCCTCGGCCTCTGAGGAGCTGTGACCGTTGTGCGAAGCACAGGTGTCACCGCTGCTGTCTGACCTATCGGCCAGGGAAGCAGGTGAATAGATGCCCAGACTCCACAGTTCAGGGTGTTCCCACTCCCGCCCCCAGCAGCCCCCACCTTGGGGACCGCGGCACGTTCTCTCTAACCTGTCCTTTCTCTGTTTGAACTGAAGTCTGATGCTCTCTGGGTGGTTGACATGAGGGCCCTGGAGTAGGTCATGTCCCCCGGGTCTCAGTTTGTCCATCTGTAAGATGGGCACAGCCCTGTTTACCCCACGGGGTAAAACTCCTGGGGCACAGGAGGCACATAAGAGGTGGTGGGTTTCCATCCACGTAAAGATGCCTTCAGAGCGGCAGAAAAACGAGCCACCGGTTGGGGAAGGTTTCTCCATTCCACACAGTCCCTCCGGATGTTTGAGGAAGCACCCGCTTGCTGCACACTTAAATTTATGTTCTCTCACCAGCATAAAAAAAATCGAGCAGGGACCCTATTTATATAATATGTAAGTACATGTCCGACCCCTCATGCGCTCTCAGGGAAATGTAAACTTTATCACCACATAAAAATAGAAATGAAACGGATGAGTTACAATCAAGTACTTTTTCATTTTTTTTCCCTTCCTGGTCCTGGAGATGAACCCCAGCTCTCTTTATTTTTTTGAGACCGGATTTCACTAAGTTGCTCAGGCTGAACTTGAACTTGAAATGCTTCTGCTTTCACCTTCCAAGTTCCTGGGATTCCAGGTGTGCATCCAGCCCACGATGAGCTACAGAAGGAAGAGAAGCTCTGGTAGTTTCCCCAAGCCCCCAAGGACCGTTCTGCACACCCCTTCCTGCATGCTGTGCTCTGAGAACTCACTGGTCCAGGTGCGACTCCTGCCGCTGGTGAGACGTGCAGGATCAGAGCTGGGCGTGTGGAGTGGCAGGCTGCTGCCGGCTCGGGGTGCACAAAGCAGGAGTTCCATCCCCAGCACTGGGGTGGGGGGGAAGAAATGCAGCATCTCACGCCCTGCCCCAGATGTGGAATGAGAATCCCCGAGTAACCTGGTGCCCAGGAAAGTCTGGGAGCCTCTGGTCTTGGGAACGTCACGGGACATCTCTATATTTTAGGTTTCCTTATCTTATGAACTGGGAGGATGTTGGCTGAGTCCTTCTCGATGTCTTAAATCCAGCCCTGCGTAGGGGATGGGCGGGTCCCCTCAGGCCCCCTGGCTGGCCTGCCCAACCTGCCTTGGAATCCACTGTCCCATGCCAGGCTGGATGGCCGGTGCCAGTTAATTTGGAGAATCCCCCCACAGGGGCTCCTGGTCCCCACAGTTGGAAGGGTGATCGCCAAGCCTCCCATAAATCTGCTTTAGAAAGGCCCAGCAATTTTTTGAAGGTCTTTTTTTTTTTTTAAAAAAAAAAAGCTAACAAAACTAATCCCTGGCTGTTCCTTGAAGTGGACTCAGATGGAAATATAATCTTTCCACAAAGTGGCTTTGGCCGCACTTCCTCCTTTCGGGTCCAAGAGTGACTTTGAGAGCGCATGTTAGCGAGGGCTCTGGCGCGGCCAGCCCAAGCCAGGCAGGGGTGGAGGCGCTGCGTCACCCGGGAGGCATCTAATGTCCCGGGGCTGCACAAACATTATTTTTTAATTCTCAGAGTAGAAGCGACAAAATTACGGAATCCATCCAATTCGAGACAGGAAGAGGGCTTGGTTTCTGCTGCCCAGGCGCTGCCCAGAGCTTAGAGCTAAGTCCAATCGCCTCCGGTTCCTTGGGACACAGCCAGCTCGGGCTTCTGGTTACCGGCAGGCCTGGAGGAGTTTATGGATTGGGTGGGTGGGTTGGCCGGGCAGTTGGCCCGGAATGAGGCTTGTAAAAGGGCCACATGGACCTCTAGGTGGAGTGTAGGATCGTGCCAGGCAGTCAAACAGCAGAAGGTGTCTTTTTTTAGAATCCTTTTTCCTAATTTGCTCCATTGAACCACCGTGTTGGAAGTCAACCAGGGATTCAAGGAGACGGCATCAATCCATTTTCTGTTACTATAATCACATGCCTGGGGCCGGGTAATGCATAAAGAAAAGAGGTTGATGTAGCTCCCAGTTTTGGAGGTTCGAGAGCCTGGCGCCACCACTGGCTGTGTCCCAGAGCAGATGGCCTCCTGATGGGTGTGTGCGAAAGAGGGACACAGACATCATGTTGCAAGAACGGGAAGCCAGAGGCAGACCAGGGAGGGGCCAGTCACAACCGCCCACCAGGTCCCGCCTCTGGAAATCCCTGCCATCTCTCTCTCACGGTGGAGATTCCTGCAGGGGCCCTATTTCCTGTGGGGTCCCCGTTGCTCCTGGGCAGACCCAGCTCTGTCACTGGGGTGACATGGGTTCCCGCACCAGCCCCTCCTGTTCTGGGGTTCTAGCAGCTTTCTGCTCTTGGAACTCTGACTTGTTCTCCAGGCCCCAATCTCCCCCTTCCAGCCCCTCTCACCTCCGTGGCCGATGACCACAGGGAGCTCTTGCTCCTGAACTCCCTGGCGGGTGACCCTGTCTTCCAGGCTCACTGAGTGTCTGTGCCCACCCCCAAACGCATACATGCAAATCCCAACCCTGAGGGTGACGGTGGGTTCACCCCGCTGAACCTCATCTCAGACCCCCACCTCCAGAGCCCTGGGGAGACAGGTCAGGGCTTTAGACCCTCCAGCCGACAGCTGCCCAAGGTGACCACCGCAGGGACACCTCCCTACTCACACCCCCGAGGACCTCCTGCCCACGGGACAAGCACCCCCAGGCGGAGACTTTGGCCACACTCAGCTCCAACTGTGGGGTCCCCCTCTTGGCTGCACCCTCTTTCCTAAATGAACAGGGCCATCTCCTATCCCGGCCTCTGCCCTTCTTCCCGACCTCACCTGCCTGGTGGGATCCGACTTCAATGAAATTCTTTTTTCGGGGGGTACCAGGGATTGGACTCAGGGGCACCGGACCACTGAGCCCCATCCCCAGCCCTATTTTGTATTTTATTTAGAGACAGGGTCCCACTGAGTTGCTTAGTGCCTCGCGGTTGCTGAGGCTGGCTTTGAACTTACGATCCTCCTGCCTCAGCCTCCCCAGGCACTGGGATGACAGGCGTGCACCCTGCACCCGCTCAACGAAAATCTTTCATGAGAAAATTTCATCAAATCCATTCCCTGTGTATCTGTTGGGCACCCATTCAGTAGCAAGCCCTTTTGGTTGCTGATGATACAAGGGTGGGGAAATAGCTAAGCCCAGAATAAGTTGAATGAGTGACATCAAGGTCAAGGGTGGTCTCTGTAAAAAGGTGATATTTGAGTAGGGATGGAAGGAAGCCAGGATTATTAATCCCGCCAGCTGTGGCCATGGCGCTGATGGATGGCTCTTGACTCTGTTAGCACTGGCTGCGTCTCGGGTCCTCCTCCCGGGCTCTGGACTCTGCCACTCTGCTAGATGAGGATGGATGGGTGGGTCGAGGGGCCGGCAGCAGGGATCGGCGCTCAGCCCTCCCTCCCCACGGCGCTCCTGGCCGAGCTGGAGAGTGACAGGTGCCCTAAATGAAAAGGACCAATACGATCCTGGCAAATATGGGTGAGTGTTGCCATGGAAACAGCGGGGTGAGTGGGACGGGGAGAGGGGCATGCTCCTCCCAGGCATCAGTGACATTTGGGAGGGGGTCTGAAGGAGTCTGGGGTTTGTGCAAAGTTGGAGGGAACAGCATTGGTGGCAGGGGGAACAGTGGATGCTAAGAGACCCAGGTGAGAAAGAGCCACCCGGGCTCACGGGGCGAGACAGGCGTGGCCGGAGAATGGGCCAAGGGGTTCCTCACGATGTCCTCTCTCTGGCCGCTCTTCATTTTTCCATGTAGCAAAAGAAGAGAGGCCACCTGACCCGGAGCACGCACTCTGGTAATTTTTTTCTCATACGTAGAAGCGGGGGAGAGGTGGGTGGGAGAGGCTGGATCTCAATATCAGGGGTCACTCTGCTGATTTCCAGGATTCTCATCAACAAGTAATTTCGCAGCCTGACCAAGTTGTGAAATCCAATTACCAAACCTGATCTCTGAGCTGGGTGGGCGCAGTGGTGCACGCCTGTCATCCCAGCAGCTCGGGAGGCTGAGGCAGGAGGACGGCAAGTTCGAGGCCAGTCTCAACAATTGAGCGAGGTCCTAAGCAACTTAGCGAGACCCTGTCTCTAAATAAAAATCAGAAAGGACCGAGGATGTGGCTCAGCGGTAGAGCACCCCTGGGCTCCATCTGCAGGACCACAACAAAGTCAAATATCCACCCCCAGTGCCAGCTATCACGGGAGGCCACTGGTACCAGGTAAACTTGACACAAGCCTCAAAGTGCTTGAAAAAGAACCTGGCTTCCGGACCCTGCAGAAGTTCCCGGAGTCCTTCTTTCCTGTAAGCCCTGCCCTGGCCCGAGGAGGTCCATCAGTGCGACTTGATTCATCTGCTCCCAGCTCATCAGACGGGGTCCCTCTGGCTTCAGAATCCACACCATTCGCTCGGTACCCAAGAAGCCCAGCGACGTTTGCCGCCGCCCTGCGCCAGCCGTGGTCTTGTGCCCGTGCCAGGCGGGATCCCAAACGAGATCCGAGCCCGGCACTCGGGAGTGGTGCCAGTAGTTGGCGTCTGTGTTTTGATTTTTTGATTTTGTTTCCAATTGGAGAGAAACATGGGTCTCTGGACAGTATTTGAAAGAGGCTCCTCTCAATTTCTCCATCCTCGGTGACAAGGGTGATCGCTCCTTCATTCAACAGACTTTCAGCCAGTGCTTGCTGCGCGCCAGGAGGGAAGGGAAGGAAGGTGGGTGTGGCTCGTGTCCCACCCTAAATGCCATTTGCAGCCTGGTGCGGGAGACTGACCCTAGACTGTAAGGACACAAGTGGTCGTTTTACTGCAGGCGTGACTTCCCCACCACTCCAACGATTTTTATTGAGCATCTACTATGGGAGAGACAGCATCCCTGAGCCTCCTTGTCCTCTCCTGCGGTAGACTTGATTATTTGGTTCTGCCATTTAAGGACTGCAGTAGAATCTGTGGCTTTCCACGTGGTTACGCAGCTGAAAAAAGAAATATTCCTCAGACAGCCGTACACCTCAGTTTGGCTGCTGGGGTGCAAACACAAGTGACTTGTCTAATTTGGGGTTCATGCCTTTAAAGGGTGAGTGATGGGCCCTCCCCTTCTCCGTTTCTTCCTTCCCTCTAGCTGGAATTCAGATGTAATGGCAGGATCTGGAGCTGTTGTGTTGGACCATGAGATGGAAAGCGTGTGGCAGACAGCGCAACAGCAACTGGGGAGCGCTGAGTCTTTGGTGGCTGTAGCACCCACCGAAGCCCCAGGCCACTTACCTGGAGTCGCATGTGTGGGAGAAAGAGGCGTCTTCTCTTTCAGCCGCTGCTGGTTTGGCGCTCCAGAGAAGGGGGCAGCCTCTCTTCTAATCCACACATCATTGCCTCCGGCAGGAGCCTCCGGGGCAGCGTGGGTGATCCACTAGCTCTGTCTGGATTGCATCTTGCTTGCGGTTTGCTGACCTTTATCCTCCCTTGTGCTGCCCCTCACCTGGGTCACTTTCCTTCTACTCTCCCTCACCCGTCTTTCAGGACCCACGTCGAGACCTCGTCCTCCCTCAGTCCTCCCCAGAGCCCTTCGCACCCACCAGCTCCAAGCTTCCAAACTCGGCTCTTTTAGTTTGGCTCAGATCAAGACACTTTAACTGAGCACATACTATACTAGTTTGAGGTAGGGATTAAATAATAATAATAATAATAATAATAATAATATTCGTCTCTTCTTTCAAGGGGCTCCAGGCTCTGGGTCGCCTATGATGCCTTTGGAGTGAGGACTTTCACTCACTCCCTCTTCAACAAGCATTAATTTGGCACCTACTGGGTACCAAGTGCTGTTCTAGGCTTTTTGAGTCCTAAGGAGAAGAACCTCCGGTGGGTATTTCCCAGGAGCTCCCAGTCCTTCCTTACTCTTTCTTTTACCCTCAATGATGTTAAGGCAGATTTTAAGGCCGGCCCCTCCACAGCTGAGGAAATGGAGGCCTTGGTGGCCAGACGGCTGTCCCCGTCACCTTGGGACGGGATTCCGTCAGGGCTGAGTCCTTTGCTCTTGGAGTGTGCTCTGACACTCACCGGACGCTCCCACCAGCCGCAGGCGATTTGAGGACCCTGTGGCCGGTGATTCCACTTCCGGGGGTCAGCAGCCCAGTGGGCGCCTAAGAACCCAAAGGGTTAAGCGCCCCGCCAGCTCCCAGAAGCTAAACCCCCCACAGACGGGGAGACATTTCCATTTCTGATAAGGAGCGAACCCTGGAGCAACTGGCTCCCTATGGGGCCCCCGGGACAGGCAGGGGGGAGCCAGAGCCTGCAGCCTGCGGGACAGTCCCCGGCTGATGGATGACCTGCTGGCCCGGGAGGGGCCTCCACTGTGGAGAGAGCGGGAGGGACCTGAGCCCTGGAGGGACAGCAGCGATCCCAGGAGCTCAGCAGGTGGTTTGTTTGTTTTTTTTTTTTGAGCAGCAAAAGAATCTGTTGTTTGGGAAGAAAGCGCAGCTTTAACCACCAAGGGATGTGGGCCCGGGAAGGTGGCCCACGGGATTTCAACTTGGAGTCAATCGGGTGCCACCAGGATGGAGAAAGTCCCCGCTACGCCCGGTGGGCGCAGGGCAGGCCGCGAGAGTTACTTCCCTTAAAACTGGTGCCTCAGAAAGAGCGCCCCTGGGGTAGAGCTGGCCCCAGCCTCCGGCTGCCTCGGCCACTGAGGTGGCTCCACCCTGTGTGGCTCTGCTCTCGTCCCCGGCTCCTGTCCAGTCTGCGCCCTTGGCCCGGGCACCGTTGCTGATCCTGCTTCCCTGGGAACTGGCTAACCTGCCCCGAGTGCCGATTCCCAGCCAGGCCTCGTCTAAGCTCTTTCTAGAACATTCCCTCTGGCAGGACTTGCGACGGGGCCGTGGAGTACCGTTTCCATTACCAAGAGGGTGGTTCTGATGGACGGCGAGCTCCAGGGCAGACCGAGGAAGTCACCTGTCCGTGCCACTCGGCCGTGGGTGGCGCAGCTTAGATCTGAGCCTGGGGCAGCTGGGTTCCAACCTCTGTGCATGTCCGTCCGCGGTGCCGCTGTGACTGCACCTGCCGGTCTCTGCGCAGGTTTTCTTGGTCATTTCTGCTCCCCAACTCTGTGCCCGGTAGATGCCCAGCCTGTATTTGTAGTGAGTTAATATTTTAAAAAATACCAAGTGAAAGTTGTTCAGGGAGCGTAGGTCCTAGAGAATATATTTGGAATTTATTATCAAAGAGAACAAGCTATAAACCCAGAGTGAGAAAAAGTATATCCAGGCTGGAAGAGAAGGGGAGGAGAGTGGAGAGGATTTAAGTGGGAAAGAGAGAGGGGGCCTGAGAAGGGGGGATCTGACTGGACATGAGGGGCTGGATCAGCCTTTGCCTGAAGGTGCATCTACAGCAGTGTGAAATGGTCCAGTCTGCACTCCAGGAGGACACTGGCTGTCATTCCTGGTGACATCCGCCCAGGACATCTCTTCAGTCACAGTCAGCCTGCATCGTTGTAGGTCTCCAGTTGGCAAACAGAGGAGGATCTGTTCAGGCCTGGGGTCAGGAAGAGCTGCTCCAACGTCAGTTGGGACCAGGTCAGTCCTGGAACAGGGAGGAGGGTGCTCAGCTACCGCCAGGGCCAAGGGGTGAACTCAGGTCCAGGTGGACACCTCGTGGCTGCGGGAAGGACGGTGGCCTACCTGCCGCACACTCCCCGCCAAGAGGTGGGCCTCAGCCGGGTTGGGAGGTCGGGCCTCCCCCTCCGGGCCTTCATTTCAGTCGGGTGGAACTCCTGGTGGCTGAACTTGGTTGATGGTCTTTTAAAAACTTCTCTGTTGGAGCCACAAATCCTTCAAGGACCATCCCAGACGGGCGGCACCATGGGCCAGCTTTCTGCGTGGGCCTCGGTGGGCAGTAAAGCAGCCTCCATGTTCCCATGGCCCTGCAGGAGCCAGAGTAGCCAGGCCCGGACTTCCCTGGAGAAGGAGCTGGCCCTGCACAAAGCTGATGGGGGTTTGGGGGGGCACCTTGGGGTCCTCTGGAGCCTCCATCTGGGTCAAAGACCCTGGGCAAGCTAGTTGGTCCAGGACGGGAGGAAGAAGAGTCAGGTCAGAGCCCCGGGGCGTCCACTCGGGCAGGTGAGGGCAGACCAACAGCCCCGGAGGAGGGAAGGGGAGAGTAACTCACGAGCTCTTAGGGACCCGGACCCAAATATGTTTGGAAGGCTATATATTTCTGAAGTAATCCGTGCTTTTGAAATAAAAATGAAACAACACAGGCAAGCCAAAAGAAATAAAAAAATGTATATGTCTTTCTAATCCCTCTGCCCAGACATAACATCATTAACGTGTTGTGGTCTGGCTCTCCAATAATGTTATGCATAAATATGGGCCTTGTATTAAAATAGAGTCATACAGTACGTGCTGTTATGGAACCTGCCTTGTTCATTTTGTCGTATGTCAGGACATATTTCCTTGAAAATAAAGGTGGAACTACATCATTAATTTTAATTGTCACATGAGATGCCAACATCTAGATGGCCCGTGTGTAAGCAGAAATGGAACCGACTTAACTATTGTTGACTTTCAGGTGCTCACCGATCTTTCTCTTCCTTTCTTTCTTTTTTTGCATTCATGAATAACGTGGCAGCGGATGCTTTTATCTTTCTATTCTCATATATTTCTGCATAATTCTTTACAGTCAATTATTTTAAGTGGAGTTTCTGCATTGAAAAGCATGTGTGCCTTCCTGGCTTTGAGATCTGTATCACCAAAAATACCTGTTGGAAAAAGGCAAACCCTCCTTCTCATGAAAGGTTATTCACAAGAAGATGCTTTGATACAATTACTCTAAAAGAAAGGTCTGTGCTTATGGAAAGCTAATCAGACCCTACGTAAATATAAAGCAAAAGGTATCATTTTAATCTTTCTTCCTAGAGAAGGTTGTATTTTTATTGTTGTATGAGGTGCATAATTTTTTTTTATTTACCAAAATAAAATATACAAAGCTGGGTAACTTCATAAAGAAAAGAGGTTTTTATTTTGGTTCATAGCTCTGGAGGTCCAAGGTCAAGAGGTAGGAGGTGGTAATGACCTTGCTACCCTGAGGCATCTCAGGGCATCACATGGAGGAAGACAGAGAACAAGTGTGGGTGTGTGTGGGTGTGTGTGGGTGGGTGGGTGTTGTCTAGTCTCTTCCTTTCTTCCTACAGTGCTACTGGTAATTCAGTCTTGGGGCCTCCACCCTGAGAACCCTATCTAATCCCAACCATTTCCCAAAGGCCGCACCTCCAAAATTCAAATGTAGTCGGATTAAGTTTCCACCCTCTTGTACTTCACAACGGGGATCAGGCCCAACATGCGTTTTATATGCATAATCCATAGTAACCTCACGGATATCAGATTCTAGTTTGCTCAGAGCCTGGCACAGAATGGGTCCCTGTTGGATGAAGCATTGATTGCCACGTAGCAAATTCTCCCCAAACCTGGTGGCTTTAAGCCGTAAACATTGATTATCTCACACAGTTTCTGCAGGTCAAAAGTCTGGGGATGGCTGAGCCATGTGGTTCTGTCCTAGGTCTCTCCTGAAGTGGTCGTCATGTTATTTGGGGTTGTGTTCTCATTCGGAGGCTCGACCAGGGCTGGGGGATCCAAGAGGGCGCCCTCCCCTGGCCATGGGCAGGCGGCCTCAGTTCCTTGCCCTGTGGGTTTCTGCACACGGCTGGCTGCCTGAGGGTCTTCAGAATGTGACAGTTGGCTTTCCCCAGAGAACTGATCGAAGGTCGGGGCAATGCGGAAGTTGCAGGTTTTTCTATGACCTAGCCTCAGCAGCCAGGCCCGGGTATTTCCATGTCATCTTACTGATGATGTGGGTCAGCCCTATGAGCACGGGGTGGGGTGGTCCTATAGGAAGACACTAATCCTAGGAGGTGGGGCTCGTTGGGGCCCACCTTGAAGGATGGCCATGACATTTATTTAAATGAACTGAATAGATGATTGTGTGGATGGAGAATCATCCCATCCATACCGAGATGGGACAATTATCTGAGAAGGAGATGGCAGGAAGCTGTTCCTGGGCTGCGGAAATTGCCAGAATGAACTTCTTCTGCCTGCAGTCAGGGCGGGGAGCCGGGGCTTCCAACTCCCAGAGACGTCTGGGAAACTCCCTGGGGAGGTGGCTCGGATCCCAGGCCCCGAGAGAAGGCGACTCTCCCCGTTCTAAGGAAAGCCAGGCCCGCCTGTCAATCAAGACACCACGCACGGGTCATCCGGCCCAGGGAGGCCACTCTCATCATGGAACTACTCAGTAGTTTATGACCCCCATAAAGCCATTAGCCCAGGGAGAGGAGGAGAGAGGGGTCGCCAGCACCCCGTGCCTCTCTGGGGTCCATTAGCCTCGGGGTTGTAAACTCGGGCTCTGGCCACGGGTAACTGGTTTTATTATCGATCCATGACCGGCGCCTGTCAGCGGGTTTCAAACACCCCGCAGGGTAGAACCTGGCTGGAGCATCCGGGGTGACGCCTGGCCATTCAGCCCTGGGCTCAAGGCCTCAGTTTACCCATCTGGGGTTGCCGAAAATTAAAGGTGCCCACAGTCTGGACTCTGCAAACCGACTTCTAAGACGGGACTCTCAAACTGTGCGCGTTGTGCATTTATCTTCAAAATCAATCTTTCCTCCCACATTCTACTGATGAAGAGATTGGGGCACAGAGAAGTTGACCAGAGGCCAAAAAAACACACAGCTTGTGTGTGATGGCGAAGGGATTAAAAACTCAGGCCATCTAGCACCATGCTGAGCTCTTCGCCACAAGCCACCCTGCCTTTCTGTCGACCATGTTTTCCCAAGTTTCTCTCCTGCACGTACCTCGTGAGCAGGCCACAGGTCTTGTGATGGAAGTGTTTTTTTGAGCAGCCCCACAACTTGGCTTTGGCTTCGGGAGTAAAGACCTGGACTTTAAAATCCTTACAAGTGGCTCGCTCCCCCTCTGGGCCTTGGTTTCCTCTCCTGGAAGGTGGGATGGCCTTATCTTGCTTCAGGTTGCCACGGTGATGGAATGACACAGGGCACTGGGACCAGGTGCTGGGGTGCTAGGGACCCGCTGGTATTTCTGTTCTTGGTGCAAACTTGCAGGGGAAGTGGGGACCTGCTTGACAGATTTATCTCCGTTGTCCATGCAAAGACGGACCCCAGCTCCCTGTGAGGCCGGAGGGAGGGACCTGTTAATGTATAAAGAGACTCGAGGCCTCCTGGCATCCGGGGGGCACAGGGCGCCGAAGCTGGGTTGGGGGGGGGGGTGGGAGGAGCCCACAGCTCCCGGTTTCTGGAAGCAGAAGCCCAGGCCACGTTTGGGGTGCAGGGTGTTTGCTGGTGACCAGTGTCCAGGGACAGGGGCGGGTCTAAAGCAGGATCAGACAGAGGAAAAGTGGACCTCAGGGGCAGGCCTTGCGGGTCACCTCCCCGGGGGGAGGCGACCTCCCAGGAAGCCCCTCGTAAGGTGCAAACAGCCCACGACAGACGCGCATCAGAAACTGTTGCATGACCCCTTGGCAGCAGGGCTGGCTGCAGACCACGGTTGTCCCCACCTGTCCCCCAAGTGGCCGGGACGGCCCAGGATGACTAGAGAGGACAGGACCCCACGTCGCCAGCCCCAGCACAGGTGGGAGTGCAAAGTCCCAAGCCCTGAGCTGGACACCTGCTGCTTTCATGCCACAGTGAAGTCGGGAAATGACCCTCGGCCACCATGAGCCAGGGACATCCGCCCGGGGCACAGAGCTGGCGGGCGGGGAGCGTGGGAGTGCTCTGCAGCCGCCGAGGAGGCCAAAGGCCAGGGTGGACGTCGCTGAGGCCGCTGTGCCCTTCAGTCCCCGACTCTGGAGATCACAGGGCCATCCCCGGCCCAGTGCGTCTTGCGCTCGAGGATTCTGGGGGCCCACAGCGTGGGAATGGTGGCGCCCCGGGACCTTGGAGGAGTCAGGGAGACCTAAAGAACTCAGGCTGCGGGCGGACGGGGACGTCAGGCCGAGGTCTTGCTTTCTTCCTTAGGCTGTGGGGGTGGGGATCCCTGCAAACCACAGGAGAAATCAGTGACAGGGTCAGAGCCACCGTGAGACTCTAGGGACCTTTGGGGACAAGTGCCGTGAGAGCCGGAAGTGGAGGACCCCACAAAGGAAGACAGGTCATAAGGTCACTGCGCCCATCTGCCAGGGAACACCACCATCACGTAGTTTTGCAATGAGATATTTCTAGAACTCGATGTCTCATCTACGTAGGTGACAACTAATGGTTCTGATTGCTGATACTTATTGAAGGTCACCGGGGCTCTCCTTCCACACTTTCGTCTCCCAGTGACCCCACCAGGAAGGGACGGTGACGGAGCCCATGGTACAGATGGGGAAACTGGGTCTCAGAGACACCAACTCCCTTGCGAAGCTCATGTAAACAGTGGGCCGTGGAGCCATTCGGAACCAACAGTGAGCTCAGCAGGACTTGGATTTGAAGGGCATCAATTCTGGAGCCAGATTCCACCCACCCCCCACCCCTCCTGCAGCTGACCCCCAAACCTGCACTACACATGAGCTGTGTGACCACGGAGAAGTTTCTGAGCCTCTCTGTGTTCAGCTTCTCGTCGGTGAAACGGGCTTGGTCATCGGTGTGTCCCACAGAGAGGCACTGGGGGGATTGACCGAGTTGACTCCTGTCGCGCTCTTAGAACAGCGCGCGGCCCACTATAGGCACTGAGGAAGTGCCGCCCTCCGCTGGGGAGGCCCAGGTGCAGAGGTGTCTGTCTCCAAGCTCCACATCTGATGGATCCCAGCAAGATGATGATGGGATGTCCTTTGAGAAGAGTCTGTACAGGGCTCAAAAATACTGGCTCCAAGGAGCAGCCCTGTGTCAGTTAACTTAGAGGTTGAAACTGTTTACAGAGCTCATGAGGTGGCAGGTTGGCCCATTGGGCAGCTTTGCTGGGGGGTTCTGGCCTGGGGGGAGGTCACTCACACACCTGCGGTAGCAGCAGGTGACCTGGGGCTGTTGGGCTCAGGAGGGCTGCAGCTTGTGTGGCCCAAACTGTAGTTAGAAACGGAGAGCTTTTAGCAGAGTGTTTAACTTTGCCACTTTGGGGTCAGAGACCTGGTTCAAATCCAGGCTCTTTCTGCCAATTCCTTGCTGTGTGACCATGGACAAGTTGCTTTCCCTCTCTGAACTTTGTTTTCCTCATCTTACAAAGAGAATCACAGGAATTTATCGATGGACTGTCATGAGGATCAAGGGAGACAAACGGGCTTGAAGCACCAAGCTGAGGTTCCTGGTCACTAGCTCCATAAATAGATGCCCTGTTAACTTAAAATACTGCTATTTTCCCACCACTGATGTTGGAAACTATTCTTTCTTTCCCCATCTGGCAAAGTGAAGAGGCCGGGAATAAGTGGGTTGAATCACTACCCTGCAGGCCACACGATGAGTCAAGGACTTCATTTCAGATTCCTTTCCTCCTGCTGGAAGGAAAGCTAAGGTCCTCACCTTCTCAAAGCCTGAAAACCAAGACAGAAAGAATCACCACCTGGTGCAGTGCTGAACAGTATGGCGCCCAGGAGTGGGAGGATTGACAGGAAGGATAGGAAATAGTCTGGAATTGGGAAGTACACGGTCTACACCTGCTTCTTTGGCCAGTGTTTTGTTTTCCCTTTAGGTAGATTTCAACAATCGGAGCTGTGGACCAGGGGGTCTGAGTGGACCACAAGCCACCTTGGAAGGTTTGCTCAGGATTAAGGAAAGGACGCCTGCACCTGGAGGCCTTCCAGCCAGGTTTTGTGGCTCTGGGGTGTGTGTGGATATGGTTCTGATTGACGCCCAGCTTGAAGTCGTGTGCATGAGCTCTGGACGGTAGAGTGCAAGTAAGTCCTGGCAGAGGCTTGGCCTCGGGGAGGCCCCAGGTGCAGGTTTCCATCGGCCGCGTCTCTGGCTCAGCTTGGAACGATGCTGCTGTCTGCAGCCTGGGACGTGGTGCGCAGCTCTCCTCTCAGACAGGACCCAAGGCCAGGCCTTTGGGATGGGGAATGGATGGAAACAGTTTGCTGTTCTGAGTTGGAGGCCCTGGCTCTGCGGCTGGCTCTGGCAGGAGGGTGGACAGGCATCATTAGTGCCTATCAACTGAGGTCCTGGTGGTGGCGCTGATGATACCCGAAGGGCCCTGGGCATTTCCTCCATGCCAGGCAACTTGCTAAGTGCTTCAGATGATTTATGTCACTCAAGCCCGTTCATTTTTTCCTCTTTACCAATGAGTGTGCTGAAGCCCAGAGAGGTCAAGCCACATGCTCAAAGCCACACAGCTGGGAAACAGCAGAACTAGTGTGCAATGATCTTGTTCACAATCCTGAGCATTCTTCCTGCATGGAATGCCCCGGGGGGTTCTGACTGGCTGGTGAGGTTGTTGGCTCTCCTTCCAGTTACACTTCCACCTGGCTTAGACCAGCATGTCCTCTCAACCTTTCTTACAACAAACTGTTCCAGTTATCCATAGCTACCCACAAAATGAGCTCCTAAATGAAGTCAGATAAAACTACCACCTTCTTATAGTCACAGTTTTGTAGCTCAGGAAGGTGACCATGACAGGATGAAACGGTGCATCCGTGCTCTGGGCCTTGGTTCCGGCAGGATTTATTTCCTCTCCTCCCGGTGTCAGCTGGGGCTGAAAAGTCCAAGATGGTGCCCCACTTGTGTGTCCAGGCCAGATGTCTGGAGGCCGTGGGCTGCCTGTGGGTCTCTCTCTTCACGTGCCTCCACACGGCTAGCTGAGCTTCCTCACAGTATGGCAGCCTCGGGGTATCCAGACTTCTTTCAGGATTCAGCTCCCAGCCTCTGTTCCAGAGGCCCAGGCAGAAGCTATGAGGCATCTTATGCCCTGACCGTGGAAGCCCCAGGAGGTCAGTCCAGGCTCTAAGTGTGGCAGCCATGGAGACGTGCTGCTTGGAACTCCCTCCATGGCTGAACTCGACATCCTCTGGTCAATGCCTGAGCATGCAGGGCCACCAGGGCCTGGCCATTCTGCCCAGAACAGGACTCCTGCCGTGAGCCATCTTCCCCTGGGGCTCCACGTCCATCTGCACTGTGATGTGAGGCTGTTCCTGTCCGACTCTCTCTGTCCCCTCATCCTTCAGATGTGCCTTGTGCCCTGCCCCCCCAAACCCCTGCACTCTAAACCTCATCTCACCATCTGCTTCTTAGGGGAGCCAGACTCAGACACCGGGCAAACACTGACCTAAGAGGAGAGGAAGTCCACCCGGTGCTCAAGGAGGACCGTAGTTGCGCAACTTATCCTTGAGGCACCGCCAAGCGCTCACACTCCGGGGGTCCTGGCTGCGGTGCAGGATCCGGATCACATAGGTGTTCCCAGGAGGCTGTGGAGCCTTGGGGACCACCATGGACTTCGAGGTCAGGCAGACCTGGACTCGAGTGTCAACCAATGACAGCTTTGAGACTCTGAGTTCTCAACTCTGAGTTTGTGACTCAGAGCTCGCCATGCTGGTCTCAGTTTCCTCATCGGTGAGCCGCGCAGTTCCCTCAGGGCGTCTATGTAAGTGCACCCAGGATGGCGGGGCATGGGGAAGACGGCTGGGACCTGCCGAGGCACCTGGCACACGGCAAGGTGGGTGACTCTGATCCTGGGAGAGAGGGAAGAACTGAGTGGGATGACACCTTCTCCAGTGTCACCGAGAGGTTTTGGTGATTCTCGGTGGAGCCCTGTGTTGGAAGCCGATGGCCAAGAGGGAGCTCCAGGGAGCCTGCCCCTGACTCCCCTCCTCTGTTGGGTTCATCCAGCTGTCCCTCCCCCAGCCTGCCCCACACGGTGCCACAGAGGGGGTGTCTGGCTGCAGAGGAAGAGGCCAGAGGAGCCGGGGAGGCAGGCAGGGAAGGGCAGAGGGCGGCGGGGTGGACACTCCTGAGACCTTGTGATTCATCAAGCGCCCCCTCCGCACGCCCACCTGATAGCGCCCTCCTGCCTCCCTCTCCCCAGGTTATCTGGACGCAGCGCCTAATTGAAATTGAAGACCTGCTCAGCTCTGCGCCTCCACAGTCTGATCTCCAATGCGGGCTACCGCAAAATATGCGCTGGTGTTTCAAGTTCCCAGGAATCTGCCAAGGTGATGGATGCCCGGCCAAGCTATTTCTTCAGAGGTCTGGAGCCCGTCTCTTGGTTAAGCCCTGGAATGGAATTGAAGGTTCATGTGAACACACCAGCCATGCACTAACTAGCCCAAGCAGGCAGAGGGAGCTGGGTGCCTCGGCAGCCCTGGGGGGACACCCCATGGCTGTGAGAGCAGGGGCCTGTGCGGTAACACTGCCTTGCAGATAAGCTCTGAGAGTTACCAGCCTGCAAAAACTGCAGGGGAGAGGAAGCTGGCTTGCAATCCACCATATGCAAACAACCACTCACCCACGTGATCAGAGGGGGTTCAATCAGGGGAAGGTTGTATCCAAAGAGAAGGGTTATTCTGTTTCCATCACAAGTCTCTTGCAACAAGCTAGCAAACGGTGCAGGCCCTTAGGCTAGGAAAATAAATGCATGCATATGTGTAAGTCCACAAAGTTACCCATATAACATTCATGATTATAATGAGTAAAGCTCAAATCAGCACAGGTGCTCTTCTGAGTTGTTGAGTTGACTCATTTAATCCTTACTAAGACTTCATGAGCATGTGGTGGTGCAGGCCTGTAATCCCAGCAGCTTGGGAGGCTGAGGCAGGAGAATCGAAAGTTCAAGGCCAGTTTCAACAACTCAGTGAGACCCTGTCTCTAAAAAATATATATTAGAAAGGGCTGGAGTGGCTCAGTGGTCGATGGCCCTGGGTTCAACCCCCAATACTTCAAAAAAGAAAGAAAAGAAAAGAATTTTCACAGGTGAAGCATGCAGTGGGCAGTGGGCATCTGCTGCTTTGGCTTCTGGTGGCCTTTCCCCTGCCCCACCCCCTCCCGAGGTGAGCTGGGCTGCAGCCATTTCCTGGCATTCCCTGAATGAGTGCTGGACTTGGTGGAGGACAGCCCGTGCTTCCTCCGCCCTGGAGATTGTCTCTGCAGTGGGAATGTAGTGCCAGCTGGGCCAGCCCATGCCACACGGTGTCATTGCAGGGACATTCAATGGAACCGCTGGAAAAGAGAAAGTCTCTTTCCTGCTGGTTTTGCTAAGAGATAACCATCGACATTTTGAACTCATCAAAGGAATGAGCCCCATTGAGAATGAGACCAAAATAGAGGAAAACAGAGGCCGGAGATAAAGAGAGTTTCTCTGCTTTTGGTTGCCTTGATCCATCAATGCCTGATTTCCTCTTAGATGGTAACATAAGATACTCCCCTTTCAATCTCCAAACACCCTGCCATTCCTCCACGATACAGATGGCACCTGGGTACAGTTGCTGAGCCTCAAAGGTCCTATCCTTACCTGCTCAGGATGTACTGATTCTTAAACAGCAGGTGCTCTGTAATTGCTTATCAGTGTAATGGGCTCATGAGAGGTTTCTTATCTTGGAATTTGTGCCAAACTTCAAAAATGAGGATAATAGTGGCTGTTGAGTGCTCAGACATTACAAAGAAAGGGACCAGACCCTGTTGATAGGATTCTCAACAGGAGTGGGGCTGAAATGAGCTCTTGTTGCCCAAGGCAAAACAGGAAAAATGAGGGAGAAAATTGGATCTTGAGGATTCCCATGAAGTCAGTCATCAGAGCATTGTGTTTCCCTTTTCCTGCGGCTTCCTCTCCCAGGATTCCCCTTCCCCTAGTTATCCTGTACCTACAGTCAAAATGTCGCCTCCTCCAGGCAGCCTACCGTGGTTTCTTTGGTTAGAGCTCCTGCTCCTGCCCCCTGGGGCCTTTCTCTCTTCATGTTCATTCAAGTTATAGTCCTTGGACACACACACTAACTGTGTGACACGTGTCATCTCTTCTGTTAGACCAACAGGGCCAAATTGGCCTAGGTCTGGGCTGTTTTCAACTCAATACCTTGGCAGGAGAGATTGGGGGTGGGCTAAAGGAAAGGCCCTTTGGTTTGCTCAGCACGGCCAGAGGGTCGCTTATGCAGAAATGGGCCTCCCCTTGATTTGGGCATGAAGCTGGAGAGAGGGGAGAAGAGCTGTGAAATGGGTAAGAAGACCCTGGAGCTCAGGAGGATCACAGGAGAGACAGGGCCAGGTAGGAGCCGAGAGCCAAGGAGCTGGGAAAAGCCACAAGGAGGGGCTGTCACACGTAGCCCAGGGCACCGCGAGCAAGCAGTCAGCCCTAGGTGGCCAGACTTTCGATTGCTGGGGGTACCTACTGTTCATGTGAACTTTAAAAATATTTTTTTTGCAACATCACCTCCTTTGTTTGGGACCCTCAGCCTTCAATAACATCTCCAATATAGCCAGACGGTTCTAAAGGACTGTTTTTGTTTTCATCTACTTATTGCTTGATGTGAAGCAAGAAGGGTCAAATTCATACAGAGCGGCGAGTTTGAGAGAGGAACCACAGGCCCATCTCCAGACAGGATCATTTAAAGGAACGTTAACATTCAAAGCCAAGGGTGGCAATCTTAAAGTTGGGGTGTGATGGGTGGGGATTTGGGTTTCTCTAAGGCGTAGGATGGAGCTCTGGGACTCTCTTGTATGGAGCTGACAGCGCAAGGAGAACCCAGGTGACATCTTCTGCTGGGTGCCTGGTACTGTAACCAACCCAGTGGTTCTCAAAGTGGAGTTCCCACGTCACAGCAGTGAGAGCCGGGGTTGGGAATCAGGGAGCAATGCACCTTCTCGGGCCCGACCCCAAACCCATGGAGACAGATGCTCTGCCACCCGCCCTCCAGCTGATTCTGCCGTGAGCCACATTGTGAGACAGTCCTGTTAAATCCTCTGTAGCTCTGTGCCGAAGGAACTCAGGAATACAAAGTTCATGGGAATACAGTCGACGGCGGGTAGAAACAGGTCAACCGGACGCTGCAGCATAATGCACCCAGGCCAAGAGGAGCTGAGCCTCCGTGACCCTCTCTCTGACAGCTCCAAACCAGACGGCGCAGGCCCCAGGGTCGGGCTGCTGTGGCCGCCTGGTGTCTGCAGTGAAAGTGGACACCTCGAGGTCTCCCCAGGCCCACGACCCGATGGCCGATGGCTGCTAGACCCAAGAAGGTGTCTTGTTCCTTGCTAGATCGGGGAAGGACAGCCGTTGCTTTCCTTAAACACGTCCAGGGACTTTTAAAAATCTTATCCGCCCTGGCAGATTCTCCCGGAGAGGTACCGTTCTTGGCCTGTCAAGTCAGGATATTAAATTAAGCAATTTTCATCAGATAACACATCTTCTGGTCCATGTAAACGTCCCACAAATCGCTGAGCTCGTAACTCAGCCTGATTGAAAGTGAGCCGCTAATCCACTGCACTTTGTAGATGGGTCCTGGGCTGCTGGGAGCCGGACCTTGCCCTGCAGCCTCCGGACAGCCACCCCGAGACGTGGCTGCCCTCCCCCCTCTCTAGTCAGCTAGGGGAATGAAAGAGCATCCGGCTTCCCCGGGTTCAGACATAACCCCAGGGGACCTGGTCCCTGACTCAGAGTTGTAACATGTAGCATGTAACATTTCAGACTCAGAGTTGTAACATGGATACCATTTGTCATGGTGGTCTCTTACTGGCTTTGGACTTCAGGGACCATTCGACTCCAAGCCAGCCCTTGGGAATGGGGGCCTTAGTTTTCTTATCTGTCAAACGGGAATGCACACGTTGCTTATCCACAGAGCTGGGATCGACTGAATGGAATTACATCTGCAAAAGGCTGAGCACAGCGCCCGACAGCTCTTCCGGCCTGAATGCACGTCACCGTTATTATCACCATATTTGCCCCATTTGTTTGATATTGTCACATCCAAGTGTCCCATCTCTTTAAAAGAATTCTTAACCCCAATTACTGTTGAGAATGGTGTGCATACTTGGGTCCCCAGCTATTGGGGAAGCTGAAGCAGGAGGATTTGGAGTTCAAGGCTAGCCTGGGGAATTTAGCAAGACCCTCCCTGTCTCAAAATAAAAATTATTTTAAAGTGGGCTGGGGAGGTAGCTCAGTGGCCCACAGCTTCGCCTAGAGTGTGTGTGACTCTGGATTCAATCCCCAGTACCAATAAATGGGATCCTATATATATAATAATAGTCTAAACACTATCTGAAGTTTCCATATACTAGCTCAACTAATCCATACCCCTCTACCTCTTTGGTTCAAGACTTTCTCCCGTAGAAGTGAGTTGAGTGGCATGCTTTCTCTGAAGATTTGAAATAATCTACAGAAAGCCTCCAGCCGAGTTCCTGGCAGAGATGATGCCAAAACTAGCAGGAATATTTTATGGCTTGGATGTCACTGACTGGGGAGAAATGTCACTTGGGTGGCCTAGGAGTCCCCTGGGATGCTGCTATCCTAGGACAGTGGCTGGAGCTCATTCCCATGAGGTCACCAGTTAATAACACACAGGATCCCTGGTCAAATCTGAATTTTTAAGTACAACACAGATTCCTTTCCCTTTGTCTTTTAAAATTTATTATTCTTTAATTTAAAAAAAGTTAAATGTTTTTATTAAAAATTTTAAAGAACTATTTTATTTCATTTTCTTAAAAGTACGATCCTATCCCAAGCATTGCCTGGGGGTATACTTATGCCAAAACCTTACTCATTGTTTGCCTGAAATCCAAATGTAATAGCGGGTTTTGTGTCTTTAATTGCTCAGGACCGAACTCTACCCTCAACTACTCCATTTGCATTTTCTTAGGACTGGATATTCAGTTTATTTCTCGCCTTCATCTTTTGGATTGATTTCAACTTCAAACTCCTTTCCCTCCTGGGAGACATCCCAGCGGGTATCCTCCACCGAACGTGGGTTTGACTTGGCAGTCTGTTTCGAGAGACCAGGCTGTGGCAGAGGTGGCAGGAAGGGACATTTGAGGTGGGTTCCTGGAAGGCCATCTTCCGCCTTGGGCACCTGTGCCCTCCTCCTAGCTCACTGAGTGAAGGTGGCCGCCATGTTGGGGGCTGTCCTTGGTGAGGCCCAGGTGGCATGGAAGTCCCTCTCCTGAGGCCCATCGACGGTGCCTGAGCGAGGGACCCTGGTAGCACGTCCTTCCTTATGGAGTTGAGAAGACAACGGCCCTGGCCTTGAAGCTTTGGGACAGACCTTGAGTCCATGCAGGGCTGCCCAGCCAAGCTGTGCCCAGCCACCTGACCCAGGGAACGACGAGATGTGAGTCCAGCCATGGAATCGTTGGTTAAACAGCCACAGATAAATAGCACCTGGATTTTCTGTTATCAAGATATCTTTTATTATAAAAAGTCATTATGATTCTGACATTTTGCACCAAGCAGCCTCGGGTAATGATGCGGACTGAAGTCCTGCTCTGTGCTCTCCCGGGCAGGTGGCTTGGACTCGGGGGATGTCCCCACTCGAGCATCGCTGTGAGCGCTGAGCAGCGTGATGTGGGGCCACCAACGCAGCCTCGTCTCCCTCGGAGCTGGACACCCTAAGAAAATCCCTCTTGGCTTAAATGTCAAGCTTTGGGGAAGCAAACTGTTATAGCTGGGAAGTGTGGTGTCCCCAGAGGTTCTTGCCTGAGATCATGCAGGAAGGCTCAGATGTAAGGTGATGAGATTATGAGAGCTCTGGTATAATCAGTGGACTAATCCACTGGTGGATTAACTGTGTGATAATTGTAGGCAGATGGGGTGTGGCTGGAGGAAGTAGGTCACTGGGGTGTGCCTTTGTGGTTTATATTTTGTCCTTGGTGAGTAGAGTTCTCTCTCTCTCCCTCTCTCTCTTTCCCCCCTTTCTCTCTCTGCTCCCTGGTGACCATGTCCTGAGCTGCTCTCCTCTGCCCTACCTTTTTGCCATTATGTTCTGCCTCACCTCCGGGCCACAGCTGTGGAGTCTGTCCATCGACTGTGGACCGAACCTCTGAAACTGTGAGCCACAACCTGTTCTCTTTTAAAGTTGCTCTTGTTGGGTCTTTTCATCACAGCAACGAAAGCCAACTTAAACACAAACCATCTAAAATGTGTTGCATATTCCAACCTTCTAAAAACAGTTGTGCTTTCCCAACGTCATTACAAATATCCGTTATGATCCTAAGCTTGCTTTGGGGTCCCCAGTGACTGATGACAGGGGACCACCTACCCCATGCCAACTGTTCCCAGACCGTAATGTGTTCAATCCCAGTGCCTCTTTCCTAACATTCGAGGTCTTCCTCCTCTGCATGACCAAGTCCCTTCTGCTAAGAAGGCACAATGACCATGGGGAGAGCTACTCTCCTTTCAACAAGCATTTGTGCACAATTTCTTGAAATTCAATAGCACCTGATGCACAGAAAGGTCTTTGGCTCTCCTCTTCCTCTGGCTCTGAGAAGAGATTGCAGCACCCTGATCAGTAGCTGGTGACTTAACTTCTGCGTTTCTGGCTCATTTCCAGATAGATGAGGTTTGAGGATCAAAATGACCAATATGTGATTCTAGGTAAATGAGGTTTGAGCTCAAACTGGAACGGATCTAGTTGGCCTTGCTCCAGTCCTTGACCAAAGCAGGGCTCCAGATTCTTGCCAGGCTTCCTGTCAACAGGAGCCATTAGCACTCCATGGAGTCAACCAACTCCAGGAACCTGGCCAGGGAGCAAGTTCGTTCTGATGGTGGTTGATTCTTTCTACAAATGGAAGAGAACATGGTTCTAAAATGGGGTTTTCTGGAAATGTG